>NC_081409.1:185138896-185836081 GCF_030272615.1 Cryptomeria japonica
AGTGCTTTGGCACAAATCAGAGAATTAGATGCTCCCTAGTCATAAACAAATTTTATAATGACAATGCTTTGGTACAGATAAGAGCTTCAGATGCTCCTTAGCCATTAACAAATTTTATAATGACAATGTTTTGGCACAAATCAGAACTTCAGATGCTTTTTGATCAATTAGTAGATCTGTCAATCTTTGTAGTCATTAATAAATTTTATAATGACACTGCTTTGGCACAAATCAGACCTTCAAATGCTTCTTGGCCAATTATTAGATCTATCAATCTTTGTAGTCATTAACAGCAGATTTTATGATGACAATGTTTTGGCACAAATCAGAGCTTCAGATGTTTCCTGATCAATTATTAGATCTGTCAATCTTTGTATTTATACAGTAAGATATATTTTGACTAATATATTAGAAGGTACAAATCACATAATATAAAAATTATATTTATCAACAAATTAATTTGATCTTGTCATTTATTAGACTTGATTTCTATATAAATTATTATATGTTATATTATTACTTATTTGCTAATTGATTATTAATAAAAACAAATTAACAAATCAAAATTGAAGTTTTTTTCTATAAAAAAAATATTAATCTTTATTAAAGTATAGATGCAAATTTTTTAATTAAGAATATTAAGAAATTTAATTCTCTTCAATCTAATTGGTTCTTAAACTTTAGTCAATATGGAAGAATATTTATTAAAGTATAGATGCAAATTTTTTAATTAAGAATAATAAAAAAATTAATTATTTCAATCTAATTGTTTCTTAAACTTTAAGCAATATTGGAGAACTTTCTATTTTGAATTTGAGTTTTATTAGTATGAATAATTCAAAATACTTTTATTTAAATATTAAGTAAATCAGTTATATCACAATTATAAACAAATATGACTTAGGTTAAACAATGGTGAATGGTCAATAAATTTCAATATAGATGGAAGAATATTGTAAAGAAATTGAAATTGACATGCAAGTAAACTTAATAACCTTAATAATCTTATATTAGATACATATAGTTTGTTTACAACAATATTCAAAAAAACTTCTCAAACCCTCTTTAACCCTCTTTAATATCACCATCACCACAACATAACATTTTTCTACCTATCTTTATAAATATTTAGTGTCCTATACTATTATAAAAAAATAATCACCAACATTTGGAAAAAACTTCTTGCACTGCAACCTTGTTATTACTATTATTATTTTATTATTATATTTTTATTTTTATAGTAATAAATGATATCACCCTTTAACCTTGTCATTCATTAGACTTGATTCCTACATAAATTATTATATGCTCTTATATTATTATTTATTATTATATTTTTATTTTTATATTAATAAATGACATCACCATAACCTTAATTGTAATTGTCAACATCACATTAACTGTAATCTTTATCAAACAATGTGGACCCTAACCCTAACCCTAAACCTAATCTAACCTTAACCATATCTCTAATTAATCCTTAGATCAAATTATTATTGTAAAATTATATTAATATTAATGTTTATTATTTTATATTACTGTATATTATATTATGTAACCTCATCCCTACTACAAACTTAACTTTGAATACAAGTTTAACCCTAAATGATATTATATTACAAAACATTGAACCTAACCTAACCTTAACCCTAATTATATCTTTAATTTATCTCTAAATAAAATTATTATTGTAATATTATAACCTTATCCCTACTACAAACCTAACTTTGAATCTAAGTTTAACACTAAGTGGCACTATCTTATATTACATTACAAAATTATATATATATAACTTTATAATATTTTTAGATAGCCTTAAACCAAAATTTAACCCTAAACAATATTCTCTTATATTTAAGAGATAAACCTAACTTTGAATCTAAGTTTAACCATAAGTGATATTATATTATATTTATATTATTGTATTATTTTAATAAATATTATATTATATTATTTAATGTTAAATTATATTATATTAATTTGTGATAAATTTAATTATACAATTTTATTTTTGTAGAATATTATCTTAATTTTTATGATTTCATATTAATCTTATAATTGATTTATATTATATTACATTACTATTTATAAATATTATATTTCATATGACATTTTTTTTGGGAGATTAGCGCTTTACAACTAGGGCATGAACCTCGAAGGTGTTGCTAGTTGCAGGATGCCACCGCATGTGAGGGCTCCCTGGCCTTGTTGGGTAGCCCCTGAAGCATTTATTACGCGACCTGCATTAAATGGAACCGAATAAAGGTGAACCAAATAACCTAAAACCGCCCATTCCTTCCTCCGAGAATGAACGAGTGCGACGAAAAACCTTCAGTCAGGCGGTGAAGGGCAAGCAGTTTTCATTCCCTGAAGATGCAAAGTTCGAAGCCGCTCTCCACCATGAAGATGAAACCAATCTCGCGGGAGCACAAGGTGAGGTTTCCCCCTCCAAACGCATCATCATTAAACCTAATGATTCAATGCTTTATGCCATTTCTTCTGAGATTTCAAGGCTTAGGGATTCGACTTTTTTTTTTGCTGCCTTTGATGTAAATAGCTTACCATCTCGTCAATACATGAACAAATGGCTACAAGATGTGTGGGTCAATAAACTAGGGTTTCACTTTTCGTTTTGTAGAATGATTCAAGAGGGTTTGTTTTTAATTTTTTTTGATAATAAAGAAAGCCAAAGAAAAATTGTAAATAAGAAGTTCTGTTCGGTAGGGAATTCATCTTTTAGGATTGTTTGTTGGGACCTTGAGGCTTGTAATGATGAAATTCTCGCCCTATCCTGCCCGAAATGGATAACCATTAAAAATGTCCCCCCTTTCCTCTGGTCTTGTATTGATAAAATTGTGGAACCCTTGGGGAAAATTGTAAAATTGACTCTTCCCCCTCAATGCTCCCTCATCTTGATGCTAGAATTCTCATTTCCCTTAAGCCAGGTATGGTATACCCTGTTGAAATTGATATTTACCTAGATAATAAAACTTACTGTTGTTCAATTGAGTATATGGGTGGAATTGATGCCTATCACTATTGTAAGGTTAGTGGCCATTTTAGAAGTAAATGCCCTTTATTGACAAATAAGACTTCAAAGGCTAAGACTCACTCTTCTAGTCCCCCCTAGTAACTAGGCCTTCGCCCTTTGAACCTTCTCCGTATTCCCTCCCATGTCCCTTCCTCACCGCCCATGCCTTTTCCCCTTCCCCTCCTCCCTTTCCGCTCCCCCACAATCTTCCCCCATCCTCCTCGGCCCCCTCGATGGCTAAATCCATCCAGGACTATACCAATGCTATCAAGGAAGCCCTCTCCACTACCCATCCTCCTCCCTTTAGCTCCTCTAAATCTATTGGCACCCCTGTTCTTCTCTCAACCTCGAGAACCCAGAATGCACAACAGTTGGTGATGGAAAAACTGAGAAAAGTAGCTGAAGCTAGGAAAATTTTGGAGCAAGACCTAATTAATCAGAAATTGGAAATTGAAGCCTCTAGGTGGCAGTTACCTGACCTTGAGGACATGGATAGGGGTGCTCCAATTATAGAAGATACCATTAGCAGGGCCTCGGTCCAAGAACCTAAACTACCCACAAGTAAGGACCTTACTGGACTCAACATTGATGAAGCCCCTACCCCGCAAGGGGAATTGGGAGGACCTATTATGGATGAGGTCCCAACAAACCCTCTAGTTGCTTCATGTATCTCAGAGACCTCTAGGAGAGACCTTGCTAGTAGTACCTCTTGTACTTCTAGCACCCCTATTGTTTCCTTGAAGGCAGAGCTAACTACCACTCAAGGTGTGGAGATTAGCATAGACCCCTTCGCCCATGTGAACACCAACTTTGAATAGGGGCTGGTAGATACTCAAGATGGATTTACTATGATTAAAAACATGAAAACTAGGAGGAAGAGATCTCCTAAGAAAATTAAAGATAGTGCTTCCAAGAAGGAATCCCTAGGACTGGAACAAATATCTGAGGCAAGGAAAAAGAGAGGTAGACCCTCCTCTTCTATTGCATTTGATGCTACCAATATTACAAATAAAGAGGATTGGCCCAAATGTTTTGAGGGATTTAAATCCCAAAATGATCCTTCCCAACTAAGTGAATCATGTTGAAATTAATTTCTTGGAACATCAAGGGCCTTGAGGCCCCTGATTAGAAATACATCATAAAGAGATTTCTTAATGCACATAAGAATATGGATTGCCTCCTCTTACAAGAGCTAAAATATGTGGGCTTTACCCTGCAAATCGGTCTCAAATGTATCTGTAGGGAGGCTACTTCATTTTACACTAACCATACCAAAGGAAAAGGAGGCACAACCATACTCCTTAGTCCTAAATGGGCCAACAAAGTGGTTAACTAGGGGCAATCCCCATGTGCTAGGGCTATATGGGTCTCTATTCAAATGGGGAACCATAAGTTTGGAATTTGCTATGTTTATGCCTCGAATGACTATAGAGAAAGGGGAGAACTGTGGAACTGGCTAGCAAGGCTAGAAGATATCCCTTGGATTATTGGAGGAGACTTCAATATGGTTGAATTAGCCAATGACAAAAAAGGTGGCAACAAATTTGAATGGAAGGGAATGAAAAGACTACAATGGGATAGAATGGTTAATAAATTACACCTTAGTGACCCTATTGTTGGAAGAAAACACTAGTTGAACACTATATGGTACACCTGGTGTAACTACCAACAACTGAATAAAAGGATCTACTGTAGACTGGACAAACTCTACTTCAATAAATGCCACTTTGAGATTAACAAAAGCCCTAATGGAGATCACTATCTTGTCTCCCCATTTACCCTATCAGATCAACACCCAATAATAATAGGAATTGACCTCTCTCTAGTTGGTCCCCCCATTTCCTCTAGACCCCCTTCCTTCATCCTCAATAATAGACTCCTAGAGGATGAGGACCTTCACTCTGCCTTGGCCTTTATTAGACTGTTTTGTTGGCATTTTTGATGATTATGTTGTGATTGTCATTGATGGACACACAATTGTATTGAGATCCCCTTTATATGTGTGAGCTTGTGCTCAACCAGTATTTGTTGCAACCAGTATGTTGTATACTAGTCTCTAGACTAGTGATTTTGCAGAATGTGTTTCCCGGTTTGAAGCGGCATGTCGACCTCGAGCGGTTCGCAGATCACAAACAGTACGAGGGAGCAAAGTGGCACAACACATTCTTACCAGTCTTCATTTGTGACAAACCGGCAACCGGTATTTTGTATGAACCGGTAATACTCTATGATGAGTTACCAATCCACCGATTGTTTGACGGTGCCGATACATTGACAGTGATTCTTGTGTCGTGTTACTAAGTATGTCTAGATTCATTGAACCTAGGAAATTATAATGTAATCCTATTGGACTGACATGGAATCAGATTCCTTTAAAAGGACATCATGTCTAGGGTTTTAAGTTGTTGAAGAAAGGATTAATGTTGAGCTAGGGTTTAAGGTGGAAGTGGAGAATGATCTTATTGGGGAAGATCAAGTTGTAACTGTGAGAGAGAGAGAGAGAAGATTGAAGTAATGCTCGAATGCATTAGCTGTGAGCAATACTGGATCTAACCAAGCAGTTTGTGCTATTAGATAGATCAAACACTTGTTGATTACTCACATCTTTGACAAGTCTGTAGCCCTTAACCGAGTAGGCCTCAAAGCCTTTGTAAAATCCTTTAGCAAGGTGGTTCACACAGGTGAATCTAAAATCCTCTAACAAGGTAGTCTTTAATCGGACTTATCTCCTAATAGAGATTAAGATTCCTAACAGGATCTATTCTGGTGAAGAACATTGTAAGACCTTAACCGGTTTGGTTTCTATTCTACAGATAGTGACTTGTGAGTTCCATCTCACCGTGGTTTTTCCCAGTTGGGTTTCCACGTCAAATATCCTGTGTTATGGTTGTATTTCTTTTGTGGGTGAATGCTTTATTCCCATTTTGGTTTGCATGTGTGGTAACGAGTTTGACTGTCAGACTGGTTTACTAGTTTATCTTTAGACTGTGTAAGTGTTTTAGTGCAGTAGTTTTTTGCATACTAATTCACCCCCCCTCTTAGTATTCATCAATTGGTATCAGAGCCTACCTTTCTATAAGTTTAACCACTTGGAAAGAGATATGGGGGAATACACCTTGAGGGAACTTACTCAACGGCTCACTAAGTCTAAGCAAGCCTATGATGATCTTATGGTCAAATACAAGGCATCTCAAGGAAAAAGAAGAGAACATACAGAGAGGCTGATGGAACTATCTGAAAGTAGCTCTAAAGATGAAGCTAACATGGAAGCCATGATTGTTGAAGTGAATAAGCTGAATGATTCAAACTCCAATCTGAGAAAGGAGTTGGAAGGATTGACTATTCGGTTTAGTCAAGAGCTTGAGAACCAGAGAAAAGCATAAGATTTGGTAAAAGACAGAGATCATGAGATCTCCAAGTTGAAACATGAGATTAGTGCACTAACTGCTCGCCTTCATGAGAGCAGAATGGAAAAAGAAGACATGCAAGGAGAACTGAACATTGCCATCTCTGAAAATGCAAGTCTTATGGAGACAAACACTGCTATTTCCAAAGAACTCTTTGAGTCAAAGGAAATACTTGCTAAGTTTGGCAAAAGTACAGTCAAGCTAGAGCAAAAGCTTGAGTCATCTAGACCGAGAAAGAATACCAATGGTCTTTGTTTTTCTAGACATGAGGAAGGAGAATCGTCAAGAACAAATGCTGAAGCATCAAAGAAGAAACCGACACTCAAAGGAAAAGGTAAGCAAAAATTCAAACCTGTTTGTTTTAACTGTCTTAAAGAAGGACACAATGCCAATGTATGTAGGAGCAAAGCCTACAATAATTTTCCCTATTTTATCAACAATGTACCTAGATCCAATAAGTTCGATGGTCATTGTTATGCATGCAACAAGTTTGGGCATAGAGCATTTGAATGCAGGTTTGTAATGGATAACACTGGAAGATATCCTCAGAGGACCCAAGGAACTGGTCCTGAACCTTTTATGAACTGAAACCACAACCGGTTTAATGTCTTCAATCATCAGTCAAGAATCGGTGGTCATCAAGCGGCAACCGGATGGAGATAAAGTTGTATGATCTATCATGGTCATGGTCACACTACTGCAACATGCAGAAGGAAGAATGGAGACATGTACAATGGACCTTGGAGAGCACCTAGACTTGTTTTCTATCACTGCAATAAACCGGGTCACATTGCAAGATTCTGCAGAAGTAGAAAAAGTATATCTGATGCTATACCGATCACTCAGGAAGGAGAAATAGATGTTGAAAAAGTTCAAGGAGACATGAAGAAAACATGGAAGAAGAAACCAATATTGTCGAAGGAGGAACTGGTTTCTGCACCTAGTGTGGAAATATCGGAACCGGCAAACTAAGCCTCAAAGGCTTAGGGGGAGAAAATGGCAAAATGCTTTCGAACCCCCTGTTGACATCGGTAAAAGACCTTAACTGGTATGTTATACTTGTCACTTGGTAGAAGACTAAAAATGGTAAAAAGGCAAATTAGGGTTTATGCCCTAATAGAGGAGCATTAATGATGGTAGGTGAGAGACATGTATAAATGCAATTTTCAAATCATTTCTCATTATCTATTTTCGAGCGAAGAAAAGTTTTCAAGTGCAGAGCGAAGACAAGGTGATTTGAGCTTAGATTTCAAGAAATTGGATAACCTTGAAAGAGATTCAAATCTAGTTTGCAAGCGGTAGTGGAGAACACAAAGCGGTGATTTGGCATCCGATGGAGAGTGAAGTGAAGCAGAATCAGGAAGCCCTAAATTTGCATTTGAAAGGTATTTTTCATGTTCTTGAAATACTCTTCAATGGCTTCCGCATCTCATACCAGTTCAACTACATCCATTGAGTCAGAAAGTTTCATTCAGAGGAAGTCCAAGTATAATTCTTTATCACAAGTTCCAGCTGGAGTCATAGTCGAAGAAGGAATTTCAGATTATATTGATTGCAAAATAGAAGACCTAGGGTCTTTAGCCATTCATACTCAGTTAGGTCTATTTTGTGGAAAGGACAAAAGGATCAAACCAGAATTTAGTGTCATAGAGAAGAAGAAATTCCACAACACTATATATTTCCTGGAAGACTTCATAGAGGATCACATTAGGATCATCTTGAGTAGAGTCCATGGTGACAAGATGTACTTGGAGAGGACGCATGATATCACGCCTCAGGCAATTCATGTAGTCACTGGTTTCTACAACACAAGGGAAGTGCCAGCCTTGAGAAATGTGAGCAAAATGGAAATGACCAAGCTCACTGGTTCAACAAGTGATTCACGGGGCATGACAGTCAATCCTATCAAGGATGATCTGGTGAAATATGCATGCATGGTGATTGGATACAGAACATTCTCAGCCAGCAGGATTAATTCTGTATCTGTTGCAGTAGTAAATGCCGCTTACCGAATGATAAAAGAGGATGCATCTTTTGATTTACACACCGACATGCAGAGGCAACTCCTGCTAAATCTCAAGGCAATCAAGCAGGACAACTCACTAAGGTTTAAGTTTGGAAAACTACTAGTAGGGTTGGTCTTTTATTTCCAAGGCTACTTTTCGGGTGTAGGAGATGTCCAGTGGTCACCTGACCAACCGGTAACCAAGCAGATAAAGGAAAGCGTGCAAGCCATTGGAACCAGCTACCCTAAGGTACTGAACAAATACTTTGATGAGTTCAAAAGAAAGATGAGTCAGAGGGTAAGAATCTCAGGTGACATAGTGAAGAAATACGAAGATGACATCTGTTTCACTATTCAGGTGGACAAATGTCTAATGGAGGCTGTTGAGCCTAGAATGGAGGAAGTGGAGCCTATGGGCTATGAGGTCATGTTTGACATGTTGGAAGGGTATGCTTCAACCCTTATTACCTCACCTCTTGATCCAAAGGCTAAGAGGACCGGAACCTACTTGGAGAGGATCGTACAGGTTGAAGAACCATCAGTGAAGAAGGGAAAAGAACCGGCAACTAAGAAAGCTAAGGCAGTGCCTGCAGCATCGACACCGGCTACCACTGCGACTCCAAGAGTGACCAAGTGGTCACTGATAAAGAAGAAACTGGAGGTAACACCAGCAAAAGTCTTCGAAAGAAAGAGGAAGACTAAGGCAAATGAACCGGACTCCGAAGAAACCAAGTCTGATGAATAGCCAAAGAAGGCTAGACAGACCAAGAAGATGAAGAAGAATGAACCGGTAGCATCTGCACCGGTAAATATAGATATCTCCTCTTACAAACCTTTGACACATTGTCAAAGAGCAGTAAAGAATATTAGGAGAAAGTTACTTCATGATTTAATAGATTATTATGATGAATTCAATAGTGAGGAAAAAGATGAAGTACTGCAGGAAATCATTCTTTATTTATGTAAAAATGACCAGTCACCATCAGAGATTAAATCTCAGACACCAGATTCATTATTTAAAGCATTGGATAATAAATGGCACATTGCCATTGAAAAGGAACAAGAGATTAGGGAGAAAGTTTTTGCACAGTACTTCCCCGAACTCTCAAATTCAGAATTGTTTGATGCCCTGGATCAAAATAAAGGTCTCTTCTTCACAAGGAGAAGAAGACTCTGGTTGTTGGAGGGGAGAGTTGATGATGTAGAAAAAGATACACATCAACACATGGCCCATGCTATCAGCTCTCACAAAGCATGAATGGCCAACCTCCAAGCGGAAAAGGAACCGGTTATTTCCAAACCGGATGAGGTTTTTGATGAGGAAGGAAACCTGGTGGAAGAACCAATCAACACCATAGATGTCGATGCCCTGGATGTAGAAGATGTCACTCAGGACATACCTTCTGAGGGAACTGAATAGGGGCAACAGGCTGATCAAGGTGGTGAACAAGCTGTGGACACACAACAAGCAGCAAAAGAACAGGAAGAGAAAAGGAAGAAGGATGAAGATGAGAAACAGAGGAAAGAGGAAGAGAAGAGAAAAGAGGAAGAGGAGAAACAGAAAGATGAAGAAAAGAAGAAGCAAGAAGATGACAGGAAAAAGAAAGAAGAAGAAGATAAGGAAGAAAAGAGAAAGAAGGAAGAAGAGGAGAAGAAAAAGAAGGAAGAGGAAGAGAAGAAGAAGAAGGAAGCAGAGGAGAAGAAGAAGAAGGAAGAGGAAGAACAGAAGAAGAAGGAAGAAGAAGAGAAGAAGAAGAAGGAAGAGGAGGAACAAAAGAAGAAGGTCGAAGCAGAGCAGAAGCAGAAAGAAGAAGAAGACAAGAAGAAGATGGAAGAGGAAGAGAAGAAACAAAGAGAGGAGAAAGAAAAGGAAGAGAAGGAGAAGAAAAAGAAGGAAGAAGCAGACAAGACCATTGAAGCAATGAAGACCACACAGATGGAAACTCCTAAGGAAACTAGTAGCCAAGGCAAACCGGCTGCTATCTCGAGCCCCATTGATCTCCAATCTACAAGTGAGTCTAAGCTTATGTAGAGCATCAAGGTTGCCCAAGAGCACCTTGAAGGCATTCGAAGGAAAAGAGAACAAGATATTATTCAGGCAGTTGTAGACACACTTACCAGTTTAATCCTCGGTACTAATCTTCCTGACACTGATTCATCACTAGCACAACTCAAACTTCTGTGTACTGTAGTGGATGATCAGGTGCAGAGTCTAGAAGAAGCAGCAGAGGCCAATGTAAAGAAAGAGCACCAAAAGGCTCTTAATGTTGCTCTAGTGAAGATATTGAATGAGCTTAGGACTGAACTGCTAAAGGATCAAAAGGACATAAGGAATGCCTTGGATGAGGGAAACTTGCTACTCAACAAAATCTGTCAACCTCATCTGTTCTGTGATGATGTGCTAGCCAAGAAGCAACAGCTTCAAACAGACTTACAATCCTACTTGGGCACATTCAAGACTCCTTACGACTCCTTTGCAGCATATGGGCAAATCATTCACCGGTTCCAGATCCAGTCAGCCAAGATGGAGCAAGAGATCAGCACAAGGTCTAGGGATTTGCAGGAGCTTCAACTGGTATTACTTCCACGACTACAAATTCTTCAGAAGTGTTATCTAAACCTAGATGCCCTGACAGTCACACAAGAACTGAGCACAATAGATGCCATGGAGGAACAGGTATCACAGATGCAGACAGAGAAGGAAGTTGCAACCTCCCTACTTGAGTCCTGGTCCCTATCCATGAAACAATTTTTGCAGGACTATAAAGCGGTTTTTGACAAGTATTATTCATTATTATCATAAACTCTTTTATATATATATGGAAACAGGTTTTTTAGTGGTACTTTGTCATTGTTGGCAAAGGGGGAGAAATATATCTGGTTTTTGGTTTTAAAATTTTGAAATTTTGATATATCAGGGGAGAAGTATATCAGAGGGAGAAGTATCTGTTTTGAAATTTTGATATATGCTGTGATATATGTTATATGCTCTGATGATTATGCTTTATATACAAAATTACTATACACTCTATTGATTAAGGGATAGTGTATATGCTTAGGGGGAGCAATTTTGTTAATGGCCAATTTTTGCTGTAAAACACTTAGATGTCAAAATTTTATTTTCCTAAGTGTTGCCATCAATGCCAAAGGGGGAGATTGTTGGCATTTTTGATGATTATGTTGTGATTGTCATTGATGGACACACAATTGTATTGAGATCCCCTTTATATGTGTGAGCTTGTGCTCAACCAGTATTTGTTGCAACCAGTATGTTGTATACTAGTCTCTAGACTAGTGATTTTGCAGAATGTGTTTCCCGGTCTGAAACGGCATGTCGACCTCGAGCGGTTCGTAGATCACAAGCCATATAAGGGAGCAAAGTGGCACAACACATTCTTACCAGTCTTCATTTGTGACAAACTGGCAACTGGTATTTTGTATGAACCGGTAATACTCTATGATGAGTTACCGACCAGCATTTTGTGATGAGTTACTAATCCACCGATTGTTTGACGGTGCCGATACATTGACAGTGATTCTTGTGTCATGTTACTAAGTATGTCTAGATTCATTGAACGTAGGAAATTGTAATGTAATCCTATTGGACCGACATGAAATCAGATTCCTTTAAAAGGACATCATGTCTAGGGTTTTAAGTTGTTGAAGAAAGGATTAATGTTGAGCTAGGGTTTAAGGTGGAAGTGGAGAACGATCTTATTGGGGAAGATCAAGTTGTAACTGTGAGAGAGAGAGAGAAGATTGAAGTAATGCTCGAATGCATTAGCTGTGAGCAATACTGGATCTAACCAAGCAGTTTGTGCTATTAGATAGATCAAACACTTGTTGATTACTCATATCTTTGACAAGTCTCTAGCCCTTAATTGGGTAGGCCTCAAAGCCTTTGTAAAATCCTTTAAGAAGGTGGTTCACATAGGTGAATCTAAAATCCTCTAACAAGGTAGTCTTTAATCAAACTTATCACCTAACAGAGATTGAGATTCCTAACAGGATCTGTTCTGGTGAAGAACATTGTAAGACCTTAACCGGTCTGGTTTCTATTCTGTAGATAGTGACTTGTGAGTTCCATCTCACCGTGGTTTTTCCCAGTTGGGTTTCCATGTCAAATATCCTGTGTTATGGTTGTATTGCTTTTGTGGGTGAATGCTTTATTCACATTTTGGTTTGCATGTGTGGTAACCAGTTTGACTGTTAGACTAGTTTACCGGTTTATCTTTAGATTGTGTAAGTGTTTTAGTGTAGTAGTTTTTTGCATACTAATTCACCCCCCCTCTTAGTATTCATCATGTTTAACAAGAAGAACCTGAACTGACTCTCTAAAATCGATGAATGAAATTTAAACATTTAAACTTGGATCACCCTTTGTTAGACTGTGGGGAAAAAGAAGGCCAAGGATGCAAGGAGGTTAGAAAGACTTCTTCAGGAGGATCTATGTATTGCTCAAATGAATCTTCATAACTTCCCTAATGATGAAAATCTTACTAACACTCTAGTGTCAATCAAGGATCACCTCAGGAAGATTTAGAACCAGAAAATTAGAGGGCTAAAAACTAGGTCCAAATTAAATTGGTTGGACTCGGGAGACAAGGGGTCCAAATTATTCTTCCATATGCTCAAAATAATGGAGGCAAAAGGGAACATCAATGCTATATGGGATAACAAAACTCATATCACAGACTCCTAGGGGATCCTAGACTGCTTCTCCCATTACTACCAGAAACTTTTCATTTCAGATGAATTAAATGATGACTATATAAGCCTGCTAGGGAGCTCTTTAAGAAATTGACCCCAACCAAACTTAATGCTGAGGACTTTGAGTTTATAGGGTTCCCTATCTCAAGAGAGGAAATTGAAATGGTCATTTCCTCAATGAGCAATGACAGATCCCTTGGACCAGATGGCTTCCCAGTGGAATTTTATAAGAAAAACATTGAATGGATTGTAGGAGACCTCCATGACCTATACCTGGAGGCTATTAACAAAGGAACCCTGGGAAAAGAGATCAATCAAGGGCTTATCAAACTCATCCCTAAGGAGGGAGACGGGACTTTGGTTAAGAACTGGAGGCCTATCACGCTACTAAATGTATCTTATAAAATACTTGTAGATAGGAATTCAGAAATCATCAAAGAAAATAGCAAATTAGACTAGCTCAATCACAAAAACTAAATTGCAATGATAACAATCCTAAAAACACTCAACAGAGATATGAAAACAAGACATTCAAATCAAACACAAACCATTACAAACGCGAATATCTCCTTCATGATTCTCCATTGTCCTTCTTTCTCCTTCAAATTAGTGTGTTTGTGGATCTCACCTGCAAGTGCATAAGCATAATATGAAAGCAAGATTGACAAGACAACATAAGGATACTAGAAGCGTGATTGATTTCTCTCAAAATGTGATTAGATGGGATTCAAAAATGTGATTAATTGGGGGATCCTTGATTGAAGAAATTCATCCAATTTATAAACAAATTGGAGAGAGGACAAGATTAGCATTAAAAGATTTTAAAGGAAATTTCAAATCAAGAATGACAAATATGACAAATTATGACAAGATTGACAATTTCTATGCAATATTGATTGATTGACAAATTATGACACAATTGACAAGATTTCTATGCAAAATTGATTGATTGACAAACTATGACAAAATTGACAAGATTATGACAAACTATGACAAGATTGAAATGTCATTCCCATGAAATTAGGGGAAATATTAGAAAAATAGGAGAAATAGAAAATTAGGTTTAAAAATGATGAATTGGAAATTAGGAAATCAGAAATTGATGAAAATTACGTAAATTAATTAATAATTTTTCATTCATTAATTAATTCACAAAAAGAGGGGGAATTAATTAGCCAATTAAATAAATGTTTAATCGTGACAAGAAGACTTAGGATAAATAAATAAATTATTTAACCTAGAGGGAAAATGACAATCAAGATTAATTAGAAATTCAAGGATGACAATTAGGTCTTGACAAAAGATAATTGATGTCGATTCGATCATGATTTTGATTGACAGAAGACCAATGCTGATAAATGATTGAGATTGATAAAGAGATCAAATTGATAGGTGCCAATTGATGAGGAGAAATGACTAATTGATCCAAACTGACACGATTGAAAAAGACAATGATCAATGACGAATCGATCACAAAATGACGAGATTGATGAGGACAAGGATCAATGACGAATCGATTGCAAGATGACAAGATTGACTAGGACGAGGATCGCAAAATGACAAGATTGATCAGGACAAGGATCGATGACGAATCGATTACAAGATGACATAATTGACAAGAGCGAGGATCGATGATGAATCGATTACAAGATGACAAGATTGACAAGAGGACAAAACCCTAATTCCATCATCGATTAGGATTGATGATGTCCAAAATGATGATAAATAAGCATGCACATTGATGCGACAGGATAAGATCGACCAAAATCATGACTGAAGATCGTTATTGACAAGACCAAATTCGAAAGTGAGAAAAATGAAGAATGCAGAAGAAGGACTCGATGCTCGCAAATGATAAAGACCAAGTGTGCAACATAGAAGAAACATTAATGCAAAGCAAAAACCCTAAAATAAGGCAATGCGCAAATGTTAAAGTATGACTCCGCAAGCGTTGACCATTTTTAGACGTCTACAATACTGGCCAAAGTGGTAGCCAACAGGTTGATTAGAATTCTACCAAAAATAATTAGCCCCACCCAAACAAGCTTTGTCAAAGGCAAGTATATCCTTGATAACTTGGTGACCTGTTGGGAATCACTTGAGTGGGCAAAGGTCTTTGGTCATAATGGGGTAATGCTCTTAATAGACTTTGAGAGGGCATATGATAGAATAGAATGGGGATTTATAATTCAAATGCTAGTTAGTCTGGGCTTCCCAGAGTCCTTTTGCAAGATTGTTCAAACACTACTCTGCGATGCCAATGTTGTTGTTGATGTAAATGGATTAAGAGCTGGTAACATCATTATCTCCGGATAAATTAGACATGGTTTTCCACTTTCCCTAACCCTATTTGTCTTGGCTGCTGATGCTATGCACTATGTCCTAAAAGATTACAGTTTATCTCCTAGGGTCAAAGGAATTTTCCTCCCTAATAAAGAAGAAATTATCAATGTTCATTTTGTAGATGACACAACTATTTTGCTCACCCTAGATGAGGAAAACTTATCCTCTCTTCTCCATAATATTGAAATCTTTTGTAAAGCCTCTGGTAGTAGAATTGCTCTCCATAAATCTACCTTGCTAGGTTGGACAGACTCCCCTCCTGTCTGGATGTCTAAGTTTGATCTAAAGTGGGGAGGACCGAACACTATCATTAGATACCTGGGTATTCCCTTCTCTGTTTCCCCAAATTTGAAAGAAATGTGGGAGTGGTTCAAGAATAAGGTGGATAAAAATCTCACTAAATGGAACTGAAACTTTCTCTCCCTAGCAGGTCGCTTCCAGGTCTGTTAGAAAATATTATCCTCATATAACATATACCGCTCTTCAGCCTGACTATTCAGCAGCTACCAATTCAATTATATACAAAAACAAATTAGGAATTTTCTTTGGTCTGATGGGAAGGGCAATAGGAAACAACATGTTGTCAAATGGGATTGGTGTGTCAGATCTAAGATGCGGGGAGGTATGGGCCTCAAAGATCTCAAATTCCAGGGAATTGCACTAGCTGCCAAATGGATTTGTAAAGCCCTTGTTGGTCATGAACCTTGGAAAGTGCTTGTTAGACACAATATTTAATGCTCCACCCCAAAAATGGCAAAAAAATGGAAGAACCTACCCATGGGAGACCTGATTGCTAGAAACTTTGAGGTCTCCCCTGCGGGATCAGCAGTCTTCAAGTCTATATGGAAGGCTTGGAACCATGTTAGACAATTCCTCAGCAATAGGAGCATTATAGATAAGATGGGTTCTCTCAATTTTGGAAGGTCTATATGGTGGAATACTCTTCACAATGGGAAATCGTTGGCCTATCTGCAAGGATGCTCTACCCTGAAATGGCACAACTTAGGATTGGTCACATTTGAGCACATTCTGAAAGATGATATCTTGATCTCCTGGGAGGCCCTGAGTTCCAAATTTAACCTCCACCTCTCCCAAATCAGAACCTTCAATGTCCTCAAATCTGCACTTGCTCCCTTCCTCTCCTCTCCTACCCCCTCCTCACTCTCCCCAATAGCCTCCCTCTACTGGATAGATGGCTCCCCCATCCTGCTAACTAAGGCCAAAATGATCTACTCTACCCTTAGTGACTCTATGGATATTCTTGTCTACCTTAACAACACCTGGAACTTCTCCTAGGACCCAAAAAAATGGTATGCTAGCCTCTTGAGATTTTGGTTTAACCCGACTGAGCCAAAACATAAATTTTTTTCTTGGAGACTCCTGCTGCATAAACTGCCACTCAAAGATAACAATGGTGACCCCCTACTATGTAAACTATGTCGTGTCCCTGAATCTATGTCTCATATTTTCTTTGAATGTCATTTTGCCAAAGAAGTCTAGAATCTGTTTGGTATCTCTGTTAATAACAATTGTTTTTCTGTTGAAGAGATGATACTTGGTTATGTTAGAGGTGGCAAGAAATATGCTAATCTTTTCGGTCTGCTATCTCCTTGGAAATTATTTGGATCATTTAGAAATATAGGAATGATGATGTGTTTAATGGAAAGGGTAGAAACTAGACTAAGTCTCTTAGGAGACTCATCTACTACCTTGTTGATATGCAGGTCATAGTGGTCCTACAATTGGATGAAGACAAATTCGACAGATGGCTGAAGAATGGAACAATTCTGGTATTCATTCGAGAGCTCTCACATGGATTCACCTGGGATTGTATGGGAAGCAACAAGACATACTTTGAGCAGGGGCAGATGAGATTTATGGAGGAGATGGAGGCAAGACAATAGAGAGAGGACTTTATTGAGCTGGAGCTAGAAGGACTACCTTCCCACCCCTTCAGAGATCAGTTTGCTAAAGGAAATGTGCTGGTCTGGTGTGAGGGGGAGCTAGGTTGGACTACATGCCCCCCCCTCGTGGTCGACAACAAGGATACTGGCTCCTCCTTTGTGTTTAGCTACCTGTACAATCTATGTTCCATTTTTCTATGGCTCTCATTTTTGTGTAATTTTGTAATTCAGCTCCATCCTATGTATATGGTCTTATATTGTGGCTCGCGATCTTGCCTAACATGGTTTTGTCTGCACTCTATGTTTCTACTCTTTAGCTGGTTGTGATCTCTAGCCAAGACCCGCGAATTTTTGTAACTGTTGATTTTATGATGCTTAATTCAAAAATATTATATTTCATTTATCCTTTTTTTTTTTTTTGATAAAAGTGGATAAATATTTCACTTATGTTATTATGAATTTAGCTATTATATTTATATTATAATAATATTAAGATTATTATATTGTTCTTTAAATTATATTATTCTAATTACTATAACATATTATTATTGATTTATTTTTTATTATATTATTTTTTTTATCAACAAAAGGTTTGATTTGTATTACTATTCAAAAAATTATAGTATAAAGTTTCAATTTTTTCCAATACTCCTAAAATAATTAGATATGCAACCATCAATTGTTCTATGATTTTTTCCCCAAAGTAAAAATAAATTTATGAAAAGTATTTTAAAAAGAAAGAAATAATCATATTTATAAAATGATAATTAAAACCCTCGTGAAAGGGTGTGATGGTTTTCAATAAAAAACAATCCTTATGGCTTATAAAATCCATTTCTATTAGAATTGGAAAAAAGGGGGAGGTATGGAGATGATATACAAACAATAATACATGAGAAGGAATAATTAAGGAGAGCAAAAGGGAGGGGATAGTTAAGGTTTGTGGTTGGGCATTGGGAATTGGAGAAGAAGCATACAATGTGTGTCTAACTCGTGGTACACCATACACCCAGGATTATCCTGGTGAGGGTTGCATTTTATTTTGTGTCATGAACGCATGTAAGGTTCTGCATAGGAACCTGTCCTCTTGGAGTGCTTCCTTGTTGTGGAAAGCCAATACCTGATCCTCTACGTGCTAGATACAAGCCCTCTCTAGATTTCACACAGATATGTATTTATATATATTTTAGCTGATAGTGATGTTTCATTGGTTTATTTATTACTATATATTAATGTTATTGAGTTTCTATGATTTGATTATTGATCAACATTAATGTTTATAAAGGTTCTCCTATAGTATATTGTTGCATAAATGTTATTTTACTATGTTTTAAATGCTTATTTAATATAAAGTAGGGTTAATTCATTTATCATTATATTAAATAACTTACTTTTAGAACTACATTAAATATTATTTAAAGACTTAATAACAATAGATAAATTAATTATCTCAATATTTTAAATATTTAGTTAGAGTGAAAAAGGTAGTTACATCAATAGTCCATCTATATAAAAATTTACTACTAAGACCAAAAATCTACCACCCACCTGAGATTTGCACCTTTACATCTGACCCAAGTTCATATTCATCTAAACAAAATTTACAATTAATCCTACTACTTATAAACAAAATCATAAGTACTTTGTTGCTTTCTTCTTCTTCTCATATGGATGTGCATCCCAATAGTCATTCTTATTGAGCTTCAGTTGCTTCCTCATTGTTAGCTTCCCTTCAATGCCACCAACCTTCTCTTTTGCTTCCTTGTCTCATAGGTATTCCCTTATAAAATTTCATCTCAATTGTGCCTCGACTTGACAATCTTCTTTATCACATGATGCACTCCAAATTAAAAAGGGATGTAGGGGGGGATGAATTCAGCTATGTGGAGCTAGTCTCCTCTATGTGCCATGAGACCCTCACCTAAATTGGCAATTGCAATGAACGTGTCAACTCCCCAACACAATTCATCTTTAACACACTACTTCATGAGCCAATGAGTTTTGTCCATATTGCCTAGTTCTAACCACCATGCCAAAACATAGAAGCCACATCAATATTCATCCTTTATTTGAATTCCATTGCCAAATACTCTTCTCCCAACATAATTTTCACCATTTGTAGAAGCATTGGGTCCTAAATATTCAAAATAATTCTTCAATCTTTCATCAGTGATTCTCCCCCAAAATGGAAGCATCTACTTTCTTGTTTGCATAGAGAAATTGGTCTCTATTTTGTGTACTTTTCTCTTTTTCGTGTGCAACTAGTGCTTTCACTATGTGATTTAAATTCCACCTCCCACCTCCATAACTCCTTTCCCACATGAATCATTTGTCTCGGGAGTACCATTGCATTCATTAGATTGTTTGTGTGTTATATTTCTTCTGTAACCCATGGTACCTATTCATCCTCAAAATCCACCTCTCTCATATCTTCCCAAATCTCATCATCCTTGCCAGTAACAACTAAAAATGAAACAATTTTTTTTGTTCAATTACCAAAACTATCTAAAATTGCTTTGCAACTGTTAGGCCCAATATGGAAAGCTAATGTACTAAGAGGGGAGGGGTGAATCAGTACTCCAAAACTTTTCGTGAATGATAACTTTACTGTTATGCATAAACCAAATAGTGCAGTAACATAAAATAAAGCTAAAACAAATAGATAACAATCATACATGATTCACTCCATAACACATATATTTTGGTTAAGTAGAAACTCTTGGTTAGAGAGAAAAATTGTGGTGGGGATGGCACCCACAACTTCACTATTGCAATAATAAAGAGTGCTCCGTTAGAGCTACATATTAGCTATTTTTGATAGCTTACCCTATTAGGAGTAACAAGATATGTTAGATCTACCTTGCTAAAGGATTTTACAACATATAATCTAAATGTTGTACCTGGTTAGAGGCTTTACAATTTATAGACTTGATTAAAGTCTTTTACCCTGTTAAAGGTTTCTCTTACAACTTCACAATATTACAATAAAATCATTACAAATATCTGCAACTTTACATCTGAAATGTTATAGCAGATTCTATGTGCTCAGAATAGATTACCTTGCTTATAGCATACCTCGGTAACCCATATAGTAACTCGGTAAACCCTTATGTTTACTCTGTTCTTTGACTGTTCTCTGAAAACCTTCTCGGTGACCTCTGTGTTTCTGTAACAGTCTTCTTACACTCATGCACACACCTTTAACTCTTAACTCATGTTGTATAAATAGATCTCTTATGACGGTGATCACAATTCATTGCTTCGATCTTACAAACATGATTCATCGAATGAATAACTATACAAAATATTTCATTGGTTAGATTGATCTCAAAATCATACACAATCTTCTAGTGCAATTTCCAATGTGATAACGGTTAGATGTGCCTCGATCTTGTAACACGTTTTCATATGCATGTCCAAGTTCAATGAATCTGGTAACACGTTTCACTCGGTGTATATCAACTCAGTGTGTCATCTTTGCTACTCGGTAGACATAAAAGATACTCGATAGATAGTTCGGTGTATACTGACTGCATGATTCGGTAGTGTTAACTGACTAGAGTATATAGTATAACTTTGACATAAAACTAATGGCAATCTGATAAGTAGTAACAATCTCCCCTTTTGACATTAGTTGAGATGTTTGACAAAAACTACTTTCAAAGTTATAACTCAAAAATCTATATACTTTGCAAAATGACTATACTTGATAGTATATACAATAGTCAATGAAATAGTATATTCAGATATACTCCCCTTATCATTATACTGTACATAACTCTTAATTTGCATGCTCGGTTCTGTTCTTGTGTGCTTTGCTTACTGTCCTGTATACTGCTCTTCGATACTCTGCTTATTCTGCTTGGTATACTCCCCCTGTATACTATACTCCAAATACTATATCATTCTCTCAATACTGTATCACTCCCCAAATATATTATATCACTCCCCCTTTTTGACAAACATCAAAGACTAAATTTCCATCCGGGGGCGATAACTGGTCAAAAATGGATTTATACTTTATCTTGGCTTCGGTGAGTGCGACAGAGAGTGCATCCTTGACACTGTCCATTAAAGAATTTTGTGCTTGAATATCAGCCAATAGGGATATTAAGCCATCAAGAGTGCTTCCCTCTTGTGTAGTAGACAAGTGTGTGACTCGGTTGATCTGTTTTTGGACTGATGAAAGATGAGGAAGGAATAATGTCTAGAGTGTCATTATATCCATCCTGATCTTGTGTTCTTCATTTCTTAGTTCCAATTGTTGAGCCATGAGCTATTAAAGCTTGCTATAAAAATTCTGAACTGAATTAGGCTCTGGGGTCAACTTATTTGAGAGATCGGTGATCTCTTTCTCAATTGCATCAGTTTTATTCTTAATGTCTTTAATGAATAAAGAAAATGTACAGAGTTTCTAAAATAAATAAAGAATGTGTTTGAGTTGAGGGGACAACTCAGCAATGAATTTGACAAGTTTGACTTTGCCAATAGCTAGAGCTTTCTATACTTCTTCTATCATTTTTGTTGTAAGCTCCTTGTCTTTTAGCTTGCTCAAATACTCAGATGCATCAACTCGAGATGTTTCTATTTGATTAAGGAGTTCATCCAGTTGAATGTGGATGGCTGCATCAGTTGACACTGTAGCTGTAGGTAGCATATCTGATAGCAGTGTCTTCACCTTCTGAAGTACTTTATTCTTCTTTTGTATGGCCATCTATTTTTCTTGTTTGGCCTTTGCTTTGCATAGTTCACCAAAATCAATGAGTGCTTGCCCCTTTAATTTTGATATATCCACATTGGGCAACATGATAGGTTTAGACAAATCAACTTTGAAAACATGCTTTTTCACTTTCTTTTCTTTACCTTTGGTTGGTTGGACCAAGACAATAGCTTGGAAGGCTTGTTGACCCTTGGTTGGTTGCTTGGTAGAGGCAACACTTTGGTCGATTCTTGTAGCCTCTGTGGTGTCTTTTGGTGTCTCGGTACTGGGTGTCTCAGCTACAACATTTTCAGTGCTCGAAGGTGCTTGAGAGGTCTATTCTAGAGTAGTATCTTCTCCTGCTGTAGACTTGTGACCTTTGGTGCCTTGTGCTGTATCCTGAGGAGCTTCGGTAGAGATAGGTTGCTTGATCGGTGGATAAGGCTGAACTTGTTCTAAAACAGATTCACTAGATACAAGTTTTGCATATGTAGTGCCTTCTATCATTTCCTACTCCGGTTCCTCTGTATCCATGACATCTTCATCTATTTGAATGGTGTCAGCAGGGTTTTGTTCGGTAGCATCAGGACCTTGCTCGGTGACATCAGGTTCGTGCTCGGTGACATCAACGATTTCAACTATAGGTTGTTCACAGGCATCCTTGATTTTGAAGATTTCCTGCCACTTTGCTTTTGTCTCATTTTCTACGTCAATATATAGCCCATTCATTAGTTTTAAGGCTCTTTGTTTGACAAGAAACTTTGAATTATAGGTTGTTAGATGTTCATTTATTTTAGCTACTGACATATCAGGAAAGAGATGGACTAGACTTCTTTCTCTGATTTGTTTCTCTGAGTCCATTGCATACTTCCACCTATTATCAATATGCAAGTAAAGTTCATTTGGAAGTGACTTTACTAGTTCCAATGGAGCTAACTGAAACTTTAGAAGTGTGTAGATGACAACTTCTTCAATTTGTCTCTTCTCATCATTATTTCTAGTTTCATACTTGACATATCTAAATGAGCCAAATTCGCCATATTCTTTTAGATTGGCACATAAGTTTTCAACACTATGTATATTTACCTTCTTGCTCTTGACAATCTGGAATTTGTTTGCATCTTTAGATTCTGTATCACTAGACTCTTTTGCCAAAATGGGTCTCCAAGTAGATTTCTTGTAGGTCTTGGTTACCTTGGGAGTAGTAACACTCTTTTGTTTCTTACTCGGTGATGTTGCAGATGCTCTTGTGTTAGGTCTCTTTGTTGGAGGAGTCAATAGGGCCTTTGAAGTGTCCTATTTCTTTCTTTTTAACACTTTACCCTTAGGCAATTTGGTGCTCAGTGTTATAGCTACCTCTTGAGCTTCTGATTCCTCTTTGGTGATGGCAAGAGTGCCTTTGATAGGTGTAGAGGAAGAATCTTCTCCGAATTTCTCCGTTAAAACCTTATCATCTTTGTTGCTTTTCTTGTAGCTTTGGGTACTACAATGCTCATTTTTACTTTTCCCTTCACTTCTTCATAGGTTCCATACCTCAGCTCGGTAGCATGCCTTGGTAATGTAAGAAATGCATCAATTTGTTGTTGTGTGATGTCAAAGTCAATCTCGTAACCCATAGGTGGCAAAGATTGAGTTCTTGGTTCCACAACATTCACATAACAATAATCAGTGTCTACCTAAAAGCATATGTCATCTTTATATTTCTCCACTAGCTGGGGTGGAATTCGGTACCTATTGTGCATCTTATCCTGAAATTTACTGAAGTAATCATCCATTATATCATTGAAATTATCTCCTAACTTCTTGATGAAGTCATTAATCTGATGGGTGATTGGTCGGTGTAGCTCCCAAACTACTTTACCGACTGATGGAAAGAATTTTTCAAAGTAGAAAAACATGCATACAAGAAGTGAACCAAACTTTAGTGTATTTGCCGAGTTGTTCTTCTTCGGCTTCCTTACTATGTTCATATTCTCAAATAGGTTCTTCAGTAACACCTCACATAAGTCAATTTTCATTTCCTTTTTCACAATTTTATAAGCTAAGTCAACTGCTGCACAGGGTACACTGTTTTCCCTTGCTAATTGGAAGAAACAGTAACCAATTACTCTAATAGAAAACTTAAGTTCTGCATCAGTGACATTGTTTAGTTTCAGTCCTCTGTAATCTGATTCCACTCCGGTTAAATTGATCAATTCCTTTTGTGATATCATCTTTTGAGCTCGGGCATGATCATAAATAGGATAACCAGTGATCACATGAATGATTTCCTTGGTGATTTTAAATGGTTGCTATTCTAGCCACATGAAATCATCATGAACTCTACTCAAAACAAACTTGACCCACTAGGGTTTGAACACACGAGGGTAGGTTAGGGCTTCAGTTAATCCCTTGATCTTAATATGCTCATACTTGCTATCCATTTTACCATTGGTGCACAATTCATCATATGTGTCTTTGATTTCAATATGACCGATTTCTTCAACATGACATTTGGTGAAGAATCTCATGTCCTCGACTAACAAGACTCGATCCAGGATGAGTGAAAAGGCGGTTTTGTCATCCGGTTTGGAAGCGACTTTGGGAGTCAAAGAGTTTTTCAGTGAGGGCTTCTGTAAGTTCTTAACAACAATGGGATCTTGGATCTTGGGCACCATTTAAGATTTCAGGTAAAAACTAGCAAAGAGTCCTTAGGGTTTTAGGATTTCAAATGATAAACGCTTCACACTCAACAGATAATAACAATTTGATAAGATCGGTGAACTAGCTTAACAGTGCGATGAGATTGATGTAAATACCTTGAATTTTGCTTGGTAGGAGGTTTGATCGCCTTGATTCGCTCTGCTCTTCTCTTTCAAAAACTTGGTAAGTGTAAATGATCGTGAAAATGCTTTTAAGTACACAAAATACCTTATCGGGCTCCGTGCGGGTTAGGTCAAAAACATTAAATGCACTCGGTTCCTCTTTAACCGATTTACTCTCCTTTTTGTTTTAACCGAGTAACCAAGCTTCCTTCATTTACCGACTTCACAGGCTTCCTATATTCATTGACTTGACAGGTTTCCTATAAAGTACTTGAAAGACTTTGATAGAATTTCAAACTTACTAATGCATCTTAACTATGTAGATTTTGAATTTAGAACATAATAGAATAGGAACTGTTATGATTTTAACCTTCAGAGAATGCAATCCCTTCATACCTTTATCGATTAATTTGGAATAGGTGCACGTAATTCGGTAGGTAAGGTGCTTTCTTCATTTGACACAATTTCCTTCTTTTTCCAAATCATCTGTAATTTGCCTTTTATTTCTTCAATGTCTCCTCTAGGTTGATCTCTGCAATCTCCAGCTAAATGTCCTACTTTGTGACAATGTAAACATGCCATACTAGGATTTCTCCATGATCTTCGGTTGTTCATTCCAAACCTTATAAAACAGTTAGCACTAATATGTCCATATCTTCCACAACATTCACACCATATCCTTGTATTGTAATCCCATGGTATTGCTGCATATTGTCGGTAAGGATCTGTGTAAGTTCAGTAACCTCTAGTGTTTGCTCGATGTGTAGACCACATGTAGTTATTTTGCTTAAACCAACACTTCTCGGTACTATGTCCATATCTATTGCAGTTTCTACAAAACCCTTTGAATTTTGCCTTCTGATAATTGTTAACAGACTTTGTCCTATATTGATTAGATGTGTGACCATATTTATTGCAATTGTAACAATAACCATTAGATTTAGTGACATTCAGTTGCTTACCTTTTCTGATTTGGCATATGTTGGCAGCGTGACCTTGATTTCCACAGTAGTTGCAAATAGGCTTCTTTCTTTTGATGTTATTCCTGTTTCCAGCTTGCTTTGATGATTCTCCTCTCTCGGTAGTATGAATTCCTTTCTCAGTAGAGTCTTTTCCTTTGTAACCGAGTCCTGCATCTTTGTTGGGTCTTCTTGTATTCAGTTGCTCATCCAACATCTTTGATGCTTCATAACTCTTCTTTAGTGTTTCTTTGGATTTCTTCTCCATTTCAAGTTCATCTGTCAACCTTGATACTTCAAGTCTCAATGCTTGATTCTCATCATTCTTCAGAATTGCTTCATGATGTGCACAACATAGTTGATCTGATAGGTTTTGTTGAATTCCAGTCAACCTTGAGATTTCATCATTCTTGTCAGGTACTAAGACTTCAAGTTGTTGTTTCTCTCTTTCTAGATCTCTTACTTTATCCTTGGTTGTCCTCAATGCATCAAGATTTTCAGTCATCTGTGTGCTGAAATGTTCATGTTCTCTTTTCATTGCTTTTAGTTGATTAGCCAATGCTTTGTTCTTTTCTTTCAATACCCCAATCATTTCTTCAGTTTCTTCAGATATACTGTTCTCAGATGATGTCTCAATTTGTTCCACTAACTCTTGAGAGTCCTGCAAATCATTAGATAATCTTCTTCTTACTTTCAGAGATTTTTGTATTTGCCTTTGCATGTCTGCAATCACTTGATTAGCATGATCCAGCTCTTCTTGTAGATACACAATCCTCCAAGATTGTTTGTAGCCTTCCATTGATAAGATCTTTCTCTTTATGCAGTTAAACCCTTTTCCAAGATTCAAGCTCTAATACCAATTGTTAGGCCCAATATGGAAAGCTAATGTACTGAGAGGGGAGGGGTGAATCAGTACTCCAAAACTTTTCTTGAATAATAACTTTACTGTTATGCATAAACCAAATAGTGCAGTAACATAAAATAAAGCTAAAACAAATAGATAGAAATCATACATGATTCACTCCATAACACATATTTTGGTTACGCAGAAACTCCTGGTTAGAGAGAAAAACTGTGGTGGGGATGGCACCCACAACTTCACTACTGCAATAATAAAGAGTGCTTGGTTAGGGCTACATATTAGCTATTTCTGATAGCTTACCCTATTAGGAGTAACAAGATCTATTAGATCTACCTTGCTAAAGGATTTTACAACATATAATCTAAATGTTGTACCTGGTTAGAGGCTTTACAATTTATAGACTTGATTAGAGTCTTTTACCCTATTAAAGGTTTCTCTTACAACTTCACAATATTACAATAAAATCATTACAAATATCTGCAACTTTACATCGGAAATGTTATAGCAGATTCTATGTGCTTATAATAGATTACCTTGCTTATAGCATACCTCGGTAACCCATATAGTAACTCGGTAAACCCTTATGTTTACTCTGTTCTTTGACTGTTCTCTGAAAACCTTCTCGGTGACCTTTGTGTCTCTGTAACAGTCTTCTTACACTCATGCACACACCTTTAACTCTTAACTCATGCTTTATAAATAGATCTCTTATGATAGTGATCCAATTCATTGCTTCGATCTTACAAACATGATTCCTCGAATGAATAACTATACAAAATATTTCATTGGTTAGATTGATCTCAAAATCATACACAATCTTCTAGTGCAATTTCCAATGTGATAACAGTTAGATATGCCTCGATCTTGTAACATGTTTTCATATGCATGTCTAGGTTCAATGAATCTAGTAACATGTTTCACTCAATGTATATCAACTTGGTGTGTCATCTTTGCTGCTCGGTAGACATAAAAATATACTCGATAGATAGCTCGGTGTATACTGCATTCTGTGACTGCTTTCTTCTGTAACTGACTAGACTATGCATACCGACTTCTCTGTGTATACCTGTAGCATTGGAATTAGGAATCATCAAAGCAATATATAAAAGGACATATCATTCATTATTAGCTCAATCACAAACACACATTGCAATGATCTAATCCTAAGCACACTCAATAGAGACATGAGATAAAAGCATTCAAAACTAATGATTGTGCAAACCAGGTGCAGACTTGAATGCTTTTTCATGCGGCTCCATTGTTCTTCTTTCCTCTTCAAATGGATTTGTGGATCTCACCTACAAGTGCACACATACAATTGAAAGCAAGATTGACATTGATGAAAAGCTCAAGAGTACTAGAAGCGTAAATTTGATAGTCTGATTAGGGATTAACAGCTAGGGATTTGATTGAAGAAAATCATCCAATTTATAGAGAAATTGGAGAAAAGACAAGATTAGCATGACAGTGATTCGAATGGAAATTCAAATCAAGAATAGCAAAATTATGACATGTCTATGACAAATTGCTATGCAAAGGCTTATGACAATTCATGACAAATTCTATGACAAATTGCTATGCAAAGATTTATGACAACAATTTGAAATAGAAATAGACATTTAGGAGAAATTAGAAAATTAAATTGGAAATAATGACTTGAAAATTAGGAAATTGATGAAAAATAGGTAAATTAATTAATAATTTCTCATTTATTAATTAATTCACAAAAGAGGAATAATTAGCCAATTAAATGAACATTTAATTGCAATGAGAAGACTTAGGATAAATAAATAATTTATTAATCCTAGAGAGAGAAATGACAAATTAGGTTAAATGATTAAATCATGAAACCCTAAAGAGATGAATTAGCAATGCAAAGATGACAATTAGGTCTTGACAAAGGATAGTTGATATCGATTCGATCATGATTTTGAATTGATAAATGACCAGTGTTGATAAATGATTTGATTAAGATTGATTGACAAAAATCAATGACAAATTGACCAAATTGACATGATTGAAAAGGACAAGGATCGATGACGAATCGATCGCAATATGACAAGATTGACAAGGACAAAGATCGACCAAAATCATGATTGAAGATTGTTGTCGACAAGACCAGATTCGAAGGCGAGATGAATGAAGAATACAGAAGAATGACTTGATGCTTGCAAATGATAAAGATCAAGTGCGTGACATAGGAGAAATGTTAATGTGATGCAAAAACCTAAAATGAGGCAATGCGCAAATGTTAAAGTATGACTTCCGCAAGTGTTGACCATTTTTAGGTGTCTACATTTTGCCCCTCTTTGAGACAATGTGATTTTAAGCGTTGTTTCAAAGAACAATAACGAAAATGCCCCAGACAATGACAATGACATATGCATGCCCCCTCGAGGAATTGGCCGAAAACATGCAGAAAAGAGGCCAATTGATCGATAATAATGATAGAATATGATAGGATCAAACGGACTGACAATCAGAGATCAGATGCACAAATGACAAGCAGGGGAACTAGACCGAATGGACTACCAAGACTGACAAAAGAAATGTTAGTAAGAAGAAATTAGATAGAGGACAGTTAGAGATGAAGAAAAATTTGCTTTCAGTAATGCACTTTGTAGGTGAGAACCTTTATTTTTATGTAGCAAAATGGATGCGTAGCATCATGGCATGGAAGGCCAGAGCTGAAATGCAACCCTATTTGTGAAAGTAAGACACATCATAGACAAGCAACAATCACAATCAAAAAAGAAAAGGATCATGAACCATCCCGGTCACTCTAAATCACTCAGTGACATCATCGAGCAACATAGGAACATGATCGAAGCCAAAGATAAATTAGTAAAAAGATAAGATGCACAAATGCCAACAAATCAAACAAACACCTTGATCTTCATTGTCAAAAGTTGAAAGTGTTGATAGGACGATCATGATGTCTGGTTTCAGGACATGCGGTACCCCGTCAGGACACAGTTTGGTTTCGAGTATACCACACCCTGTATAAGACCCATGATAGACAAGGACAAATGAGTTTGAGGTTGATTGATATGACAATTTTGATCAGGTTGAATGTCGGGTTTGATTGAATTAGTTCATCTGGTTAAAGCATGATTTCATTAAAGCACAGCGTGAAATGGATTGCGAGTGTCGTTGGATGAATGCTCAGTGATTTGTCTTATGCATAAAGGATATTTATTGCAGAATGCGTGTTTTTGGATTTTAATGTTTTGAAATTTTTTTGTTCATTTTTTTCAGGACTTTATTCGATTTTTTTGGATTATTTCAGGACATTATGCAATTTTTATGAGATTTTTTCAGGTTATTTTTCAATTTTTTTGCATTATTTCAGGACATTTTTCAATTTTTAAGACTTTTTTCAGGACATTATTCGATTTTTAAGACTTTTTTCAGGACATTATTAAATTTTTATGATTTTGCCCCCAGTGTCTAGCAAGGAAAGGAATATGACAGATGAATAAATAGGCTTTTTGAAATGTTGGTGGATAGAAGGAAGATAAAGGCCTTTTATCATGGAGACAATATGGATGCAATTTTCAAGGGCTATGGCATGATGGGACAAGAGACTGGATATGACAATGTAAAGCAGTGACATGGCATGAGGGATATGTCAAGAGGTGTTTGAAACCATGTTTAAATTTTGCGTCCTTATGTCAGATCAAGATCGAGGAAAAAAGGGTGTATGGATAGTGATAAGAGATGGATAGGATAAGCAAGACCAAGAATGGATAAGGGACATGGACTGAAGGTCAGGATAGGATACGGGATAGTGGCAGAAAGTTGCAATAAGACAGGGAATATGGATGAAAGGTTGTAATAAGCAAATGGATAAATGACCAAAAGCTATGATAGACTAAAAGCTGCAAACAAGATGCATGATGCTCATGAAGATCCTCAGCCTTGTCAAGATCAAAGGTGGAAAAAGAAACTGGACATGAGGGACAATAGGATATGAAGGGTAATAGGACATGGGTTCGATAGGATAATGAAGGACAATAGGATATGAAGGAGGAAACCTGCCCCCAAGTGTGGTGTGCAAGAAGTTCATAAATTACACATGATGCCTGTTTGCCAGGTTTTCATCACGATACTTGCCCAAGGCACCTGTTTGCCAGGTTTTCACCAGTGGACGAATTATTTTTGCTTTATTTATTTATTTATTTTTTTTGTATTTTTTCAATAGAAGATGGACACATGATAGGGGATGGAAGAAGGACTCAAGCGACTTTTTTGTTTGGATAGTAGCCTTGAAAAAAATGGGCCATGACCTTTAAAAGTATGCTCAAAGACGTTGGTAGGATAAGGACATGAAAAATGAGATGGAACTAAGGCAAGGATTTATGCAAAGGATTGGATCAAAGGGATGGAAGGATGGAAAATATGCATTGGATAATAGGTAGGGTATTGGAAGAATTGGGCTTCAGTGGATAGAAATGTTGGCAAGATCGACATTGGCACACACCTTGAGGGGTGATGGACTGATGGAGGACAAATGTATTTTGGATATTGAGATTTTGATGAAGGAATAGCTATGGATTTTGGGACATAAGGGCCCAAACTGGATGAAGAAGGTGATGGAGGAATAGAAACTTTGGATGCCAATCTAGGTTGTTCTTTTTGTGCTTCAAGGAGCTTCTTAGGGATCCACATGGTTTTTGATTTTTCATGCTTTTGTGGTTCCTTGGAGTGCATTGCTTGCACAAGGGATTTAGGAACCCATATATATTTTGACTTTGCTTTATTTTGCTCAGTGGGCCTCTGTGGCCTTTTGGATATTTCTTTTTCTTTATAGATCAATTTGTTCTTTGTTTTGACATGTCGATTATATTGGACATGTTGATCCTTGAATACATGTGGATTTTTAGACTTATGACTTTGATATTTGGCATCCAAATTGCTTGGAGGAGGAAAGGAATGCATGGATGGATATGAATGAAATGGACTTATTTTGGATTGATGAAATTTACTCAAGGATGTGTGCCTTTGCTGACCTTGCATAGAAAATGAAGGGATATAAGGACCTAAGATGGATGGAAAGTATGATGGGGAATTAATATGTTTGGATTTTGAAGGGGTGTTGGATTTAGTAGGGGTGCCTACGTCTTGAGGAATTTCACTGAGACCATGACCCTTAATATTTTCTTTGACATGAAGGGATTCTTTCTTATGGAGATCTACTCCTTTGCCTTTATGAATATCTTGACTTGTAGGATACTCTTTTCCTTGGGAAGAAGATGCGAGTCCATTATGAGGTGGATATGATATGAGAGAAATAATGAGATCTTGAAGTGGATCGGATTGGACCAAAGTGGAAGAACCCATTATGCATGTCGAGGGTTCATGAACATCTTGCACTGACACGTTAGAATCATGAAGGGGATTAGGATTATGTAGTGGACTAGGATTGTGTAGTGGACATGGTTCAATGATAGGCTCTTCAAGAGATGGAATGGGAGAAATAATGGGATCATCAAAAGAAATGCGATCTTGGAGTGTGTATGGAGGATTAAGACAAGGAAATGGAGGAACGAGTGGATCTTGTGGAGGATCTGAAGGAATAATTTGATCTTGACAAGGAGGAAGATCATTGGAATCCTCTTCAAAGGTGCTTTGCTCTTGACTTTCAATGGGATCATCAGAAAGGATGGAAGGGATATCTTGATCTTTCTTAGAAAGTGGAATGTCAATGGGATTTGAAAGGACATTGTGTTCTTGGAATGGAAGGGCATCATTTGGGATTGGATGAATTGGGATATCTTGACCTTGCCTGGGGAAGGGAGTGTCAATAGGACTTTGGATAGGATGGACAAGAATAGGGGAATCATCATGAGTGTCTGCGGAAATGGGATCTTGGTCAACAATTGGATGGGATGATAAGGTTTCAGGATCTTGATCTTGATCTGTTTTAAGACATGTTTCTTCATGCTCTAAATTATCCTCTTGACATGAGGTTGGACTTTGGATATGAATGGGGGATTCTAACAAGGAATCAATGTTTTGGCATGAAGGAAATGCACTTTGAACATTTGTGATGGATTCTGGCAAGGAATCAATGCTTGAACATGAGGAAGAAGCACTTCGAATGGGGTCCTCTAAAATAGGTAATGGCAATAAAGTGCATGGTTGCATTGGGTCTTGTATTTCTAAAATGTGACAAGGATGTGCATCATGAATTGGATTATCTTGGTAATCAATTATGGATAGCTCTTGGATAATTGCATCCTTGGGTGTATTGTTTGATGAGGACAATATGGAAGGTTCTTGTGAAACTTCTAAAGGTGTGGAGATAGATGCCACTGGAGAGTCAATTTGTTTGTGGGGGGATGAGGCATTGCTAGACATAAGTGTATTATCTTGATCTTCTTCAAAGAACTCACTTGGTCGTTTCCTTAAGAGCATTGCAATAAAGCCACCTTTCTTTCGAGGTTTTGACATAGTTGTATCTAGAATTTGAACTTGTTTGGCAAGGAGTTGGTCTTGGTTTGATGTCATGTTTTGATTTTGAACTAGATGTTTCTCAAATTGGTTTGACATGCTCAAAATTTGGCTTGGTGCATGTTGCAAGTTTTGTTTTTGAATTTGTGATTGTGGTTGTTGACATTGATATGTTGATTGAACTTGTCGATATTCCACCATTGGTTGAACTATTTGTTGACATTGTATAGTTGGTTGGACATATTGTTGAAATTGGACCATTGGTTGTATTGGTTGTATATGTTGAACAATTGGTTGAACCATTGGTTGTATTGGTTGAAAATCTGATTGATAGTAAACACCTTCTTGTTCTTGATGTGGAGGCACATAATGTTGAAATTGATGTTGTCTCTTTTCTTGAAATTGTTTCATCATCTCTATTTGGGAGAGAAGAGCTGGTATGTTTGATCGTTCAAGAAGAGATCTTACATCAATTGGCTCAATATTTGGATTTCGACTTGGAAGTTTTCGAAACATTTTGGACATTTGCGATCTATTCTTCTGAATGTTTTTCACTCTTTGTTCCAATATCTCATTTTCTTGAGCTAGCTTCTCCTCTAGTTTTTGTATTTGGACATTTACATCATCATGAAAAGTTTGACCAATGTTGCTTTGTTGTTGGGTTGGATAGAATTGTGATTGCATTGTCGGTTGATATGTCAAACTTTGTTGCATCATTGGTGCTTGGAACCTTGTTTCAATAGACATGTCACTATGCAAATGCAATTTTTAAAGGATGATGTATGATATGCAAAATAGATGAAAATGCAATCTATGTTTTTGGTTGTTTTTGAAGATTTTGACAAACTTTTGAAATGCAAATCTAAAAGAGACCTTTAGGAAATTGAAATGATGTCTAGACCTCAAAGGACAGAAGGACCAAGTGAAAAAAGCACAAGATGGCAATGTCTCCCCTATATGCTTGGATACTAAGCTAGGTTTGATGAAATGATATTGATGACAAAAGGACAAAAGGTTTGATAAGGTCTAGACTTCTTAACAATGACTTAGGGTTTATCAAAGATTTGGATTACTCAAGTATGACAAGACCTAGCTTTGACACTATATGCAAAAGGACAATTACTATGATATGATTAATGACTTAAGCTTAATGAAGAGACTTAGGGTATGCAAATATGAATGTATGACAATAGTATGACTTTAATGCAAGAGGACACATGCAAAATGGATGACCCCTATTGATATGCTAAGGAGTATGACTTAGGTGAAATCTAACCTTGGTACTTGACAATGAATTTTGCAAAATGCAACCTAGGATGAACCTAAATGTAAGTAACATGAATGTTAAGACAAGATTTGGAACAATGTTTGATCATCATATTGGAAGATGTGTTTTGAACTTTGTTGAACTTTTGTTGGATGAATGTTTCTTATGTTTAACCTTTTTTTGAATTAATTTGCCTTGTTCTTGAAATGAGATACAATTCAACTTTTGACAATCAAAGAAGACAAGATATTTCAACTTAGACTCCAGACAATCATGCTCATTTCCACATTTCTTATGGTAGGCAAAGACATTAGGTACTTGAGAGGTAGACTCATTATGGGATTCAAGGAGAATACATAGATGCTTGACCCCACGGGCTCCCCTCCACGACACTCACTTCTCAAGGCAGCCAAGCATCAGTCCCCATGGAAATCTTCCCATGGCGAACTTAGTATCTCTTCCAAGTATCCGAATTTCTCCTTCTCAAGCAACTAGAAGGGTTTTTGGCCTCTAAAAACAAGGTATGTAGTAAGGATTTCTGTTAAGCATTACTCCTTGATGTCACGCAAGCGTGATTGAGACATTAAGCCCATCAAGATACCAAACAAATGTAGTCGCGCAAGCACGATTTAGACCAAGAGGCCCTACTTAGATGTTGATATGAGAAAGAGTTCAAGGGTCATCACTTCCCAAGTAACGACAATTCCCACGTAACACTTCCTTCAAAGCTTTCGCTCATCGGGTATTTTTTTATAGTGAGTTAGAATGCCAAGGAATTCTAGCCGTACTCACTTTGGGTCATTCCCTTCTCACGATTATCACTTGCTTGCAAAAGAAAAGTGGTCGGGAAGGCAGGCCCTCTAAATGTGATACACAATCAACAACACAAGCATGGTATCGAAGATCTGGATTTCTGATCACCCTATGAAGGATGAGAGCATACTCTCCTACTCCAATGTCACACTTAACAATCAAAGCAAACAAATGTTCCTTCCCACCTATTTATAAATCACTAAGTGCCTAATTAAAAATCTCAAACACATAGTTTGGTTGTTTCTCCAAGGCAACCTGCAAAACCCAAGTTAGAGGTTTGATTTGTTGTCTTTGACTATCGAATCTGCATAAAACATATTAGTAGTTTGATTTTTAGTCTTTGCCATGCGTATGCCAAGATTCTGCACAGATAATTAGCACCAAAATCCAAAGCATAGAAAACAGAATGCAAAAACACAACAAATTTCAAGTAAACACTACATTTTTTACCTCTGTTCTGGACTTTACACAGGCGCAGAAGTCATGACACAAGCGCAGAATGTCTGACACAAGCGCAGAATGTCCCCTACACAAGCGCAGAATGTCTGACACAGGCGCAAGTTGTCTTACACAGGCGCAGAAGTCTCCAGAATACCCTGCACGACCCTGTTTTTGGGTTTTTTGCCTGCAAAATCAACTTGAAAGCACTCCAAAACATAGTTAGAGGGTTAGATGGTTAGTGTTCACGTCGGGTTCACCAATTAATGTAGCATTGGAATTAGGAATCATCAAAGCAATATATAAAAGGACATATCATTCATTATTAGCTCAATCACAAACACACATTGCAATGATCTAATCCTAAGCACACTCAATAGAACATGAGATAAAAGCATTCAAAACTAATGATTGTGCAAACCAGGTGCAGACTTGAATGCTTTTTCATGCGGCTCCATTGTTCTTCTTTCCTCTTCAAATGGATTTGTGGATCTCACCTACAAGTGCACACATACAATTGAAAGCAAGATTGACATTGATGAAAAGCTCAAGAGTACTAGAAGCGTAAATTTGATAGTCTGATTAGGGATTAACGGCTAGGGATTTGATTGAAGAAAATCATCCAATTTATAGAGAAATTGGAGAAAAGACAAGATTAGCATGACAATGATTCGAATGGAAATTAAAATCAAGAATAGCAAAATTATGACATGTCTATGACAAATTGCTATGCAAAGGCTTATGACAATTCATGACAAATTCTATGACAAATTGCTATGCAAAGATTTATGACAAGAATTTGAAATAGAAATAGACATTTAGGAGAAATTAGAAAATTAAATTGGAAATAATGACTTGGAAATTAGGAAATTGATGAAAAATAGGTAAATTAATTAATAATTTCTCATTTATTAATTAATTCACAAAAGAGGAATAATTAGCCAATTAAATGAACATTTAATTGCAATGAGAAGACTTAGGATAAATAAATAATTTATTAATTCTAGAGAGAGAAATGACAAATTAGGTTAAATGATTAAATCATGAAACCCTAAAGAGATGAATTAGCAATGCAAAGATGACAATTAGGTCTTGACAAAGGATAGTTGATATCGATTCGATCATGATTTTGAATTGATAAATGACCAGTGTTGATAAATGATTTGATTAAGATTGATTGACAAAAATCAATGACAAATTGACCAAATTGACATGATTGAAAAGGACAAGGATCGATGACGAATCGATCGCAATATGACAAGATTGACAAGGACAAAGATCGACCAAAATTATGATTGAAGATTGTTGTCGACAAGACCAAATTCGAAGGTGAGATGAATGAAGAATACAGAAGAATGACTCGATGCTCGCAAATGATAAAGATCAAGTGCGTGACATAGGAGAAATGTTAATGCGATGCAAAAACCTAAAATGAGGCAATGCGCAAATGTTAAAGTATGACTTCCGCAAGCGTTGACCATTTTTAGGTGTCTACAATACCGACTGCATGATTCGGTAGTGTTAACCGACTAGAGTATATAGTATAACTTTGACATAAAAATAATGGCAATTTGATAAGTAGTAACAACAACACCATTAATGAATAAATATTACCTGGGTGAAATTCTGGCAACAACCTTCACTGTAAGGTGTTGAAGTTGAAGCTCCAACATCAAGCTATTGGACATCCAAAGTGAGTTATGAGAAAACCATTCACATAAGGTTCTAACATGTAATAATTATATTTCTTTATTGGTTGCATGTCTATGGTGTCAATGATATCATGAAAAGTAGGGGTAGGGGAACACTGCAACTATTGTGAACACTCTTACAATGAGTTTTCATCATAATCATTGTACTCATTTAGTTATTTTTACATTTCACAATAAAATTTAATAAAAATAATGATATGAACTTGTAGAAATTTACCTGATTATCAATGTCAAATGTTTCATTCAAAAAATATTTTGTCATGATAATGTCCTTTGTAGAAAACATCTCTTGTGAATGTGCATGCTCACTCTTAGGATCGAAAATGCAAAGAACCTGCAAGATCAATAAAAGTGAGTTATAAATCGAGGCCTAGAAGAATTGCCCACATCACCCTCTACTAGAGGCCTAACATACCATACAAGGGTCTGAGTTAGTGAGCTAATGGAATCTAAAGTATTGATCTCAACACTCTTCTTCACAACAAAAGGAAGAGTGACATGTTCCACTATAGGTTTGGGCAAGGGTCTCAGTGCCAAGTTTGGGTCACATTGTGACCCCACTCTGTCATGTGAGGAGCCCCCACCTCTACCCTGAAAATCTAGATAGTCAAAATAGTTTTGGATCTCGTTGATGACAAACTCACAATAGATTTTTGTCAAAAATTATCGAGTTACCTCATGATTATTGCATGGAGGCTAATTGAAAACCATCCACCACCTATCCCAAAAAAAATTCTTTATCCCTTCATTGTGGCACCAATGTATAGGGAACCTCCTAAATCTAAGGTGTAAAGGTTGATTGAATTGGGGGTCTGTGAAAAGTACACACAAGTTGGATTTTTTAATTTTCTTTTTCTTCACTTATTCATATGATAGTTTGTTTGCATAAAACTATTTTTGTTATTCCTTTTTATTGGATGAAAAATTGATTTTCCCATCTATTGATGCTACATGAGACATGATAGATTGTAACCATGAATCAACAAGGCTTGTTGTACAAGAATTTGTTGTAGCAAGGTCTTTTATCCTTGTGATCTATTCCTCAAGTTGTTTTTGGTTATATTCTATTTTCCCTAGTCCGTTTTCTTGTGTACCTAGAAGTTGTGTAGGGATTGCAGGTGATGTTTGATGTGAATGCTCTTTAAGAGGGTCTTCATGAGGAGGTGATTGAGATTTTTCAACATTTAAAGGTGGAATCTCAATTCCTAAAAATTAATACAAAATTTTAATTAAAATACCCAATTCAATCTACAATTTAATTGAAAATTGACACTAAGAGATTAGAATTATGTACCTCTTCGACCTCTTGGTGTCATGGCAACATTTTAACAAAGATTTGAAAACTTCAACTATAAAAACTAGCCTCTTCCTTTGGCAAGCGAAGATTGGATGAGCATAAAATGAATGAAAACGTGGGTTTGTAGGCATAAATGAAAATGAGAGTGTGTGATTTTTGTTTTTAATACCTAATTATGAATTTGGCATCTGCCAAATGTCCATTTTTTGAAAAAAAAAAAAAAAAAAGTGGTAAATTTTTGGTTGCACATCTTTGTGCATATACCCTAGTTATAATATTGGATTAGTCTAGATTTTTAAGGGTTTTCCTCTTTTGGATTAGATTACAAGTATAGTTTTGTAAACTAAACAAATTCACATGCAAAGCATCATCCCACCTTTTCAAGATTACTACCACCAAAGATAAAGATTTTGAAAATTGATTGTTGCATGTCATTTTGTTTGCCAAAACAATACAAATTAAGAACTTGTGATCTTGTTGTTAAAGGAAAGACCTCATAGATTAGTGTTCATGCATAGTCATAAAAAGTACTCCCTCGCACATATTATCAATTAGATTCATTAATTTTGTATTTGCATCAACAAATACTAACTAATCATAGATGTTCTTTGCTATTGTCTTATATTTCTTCAATCTTTTACACATTGAAAAATCTCTACGATAACATAGAAGTTCTATAATTCAATTTTCTCACAACAAATCTCCATAAGGTGCATTTAACACTCATTTAACTAATAAAAATCTATTTATTAATTAAAAATAACTAAACTAATAACAATATTTTATTTATTTATCAAACAAGTCCACATCTTAATTTGAAATTATATTTATAACCTCAAGAATTAATTTGTCCATTACTATTTATTATATTATATGGAAATTAATTAATCTTTAAATGAATATAATTTGTATTTAGTTTTCGTGTGAATTAATGAATCTAACACACATGAAAAGAAGAAGGAAGAACATTTTTCTATTCAACCCAAAAATAAAATAAAATACGAGTATTTTATCATGGCTAATTGTTGACTTCCAATAGAACTATAAATCATTAGTATTTTAATACTTTAATCTATATAGTGAAAATAAAAAGCCAAATGAAAATTTGTTCTTTAACTATTGGATGGCAACAAAAATGATAAGAAGATGACAACATGAATAATATAGCATTAATGAACCATTGAAGGTGGAAGTAACTATACCCTTAGATCATACAATACAATGGTGATATAATAGGCATTAGTCGCCCTTCTTAGAGCCACTATTCTCCCTCAAAACGACATGGCTAAGACATCATAACATACAAAACATAATACTGAATGATATGTGCATCAAACTAGTGACCTAGGGGGGGCTTGCTAATAATGGGAGGTTGAACCGACAAACACCATGATGAAGGCATCGAGAAAAAAACATGCTATTGGGTTTAATGATAGGCTTTTAGTATCCTATTTTGTTGACATATTTTATGGTTTGATGTATTCTAGATTCAAGTTTTTGCTTTTTGTTAGCTGAAAAATAAAGGGTGGAGCCCACAAAATTGAGTAGGGAGAAGTTGTAGGTGGAAATATACTACAAAAATGATATGTAAGTGATGAGTTAGTAACAATATGAACCAGTTGCATTTTTTTGGTTTCTCATATGTATAGGGTTTTAAAATAAAACGTCAAATGAAAAGCATAATACAAAATATGACATTTTTGAAATCTGCAATTTCTTATACAAAAACATTGTCATGAAATGTTGTTATTTGAAATGTAGACATAGATATGCATTGTTATTAACTTCTTATAAGAAATAGGAGGTTTCAAAACATGCTATATTTTTTAACTTGCACTTCATGGGGTAACCTTTACGCTTCATATTGCACACACTGTTTGGTATAAGAAATTGTAGGTTTCAAAGCATACTATGACTTTTAACCTACACAACTTACCCAACCATTGTGTTGTTTGACTCTATATATCTAAATATACATTCAAAGTAGAAAAATCACCATTGTCACCATTATTAGGAAAATTATATACTTCTCTATAGTAAAAAAACATGGTGTCGTTCAGAGCCACAACCACTTCTATTCGAATCAACTTTTCTTCCATTTGATGGATTACTTCACAATTTGACTTTGTTCAAATTTTGAGATGGTCTAATGATGGAGAACTTATGATTTTAAAAGAGAGGTCACTTGTTCAAGCTCACAAAGATAAGAAACACATTTAAGAAAAAGTAGTCTTGGTCTGCTATAGTATTGTAGATCCATATTCAAAATCTTTTTTTCTTATTCAAGGACACTTTTTTATAACTGTTTCATCTAACAGGTTCATATATGATCAATCTGACAAACGGTAAGGAATTGTTACTTGCTGTTGTTTCTGGATTTGATTGTCTGTTCCCTTCATGAAAAGAAACTATTGATGCAAAAAACACAAACACAATCAAATCCAGAAACAGCAGCAAGTAACATGATGAAATGTAAAACGCTGATTGATGTCTTTTAAGATAAGGAATTGACCAATATTTTAATCAAATATATGGTAAAGGATTGACAGATCCAATAATGGGCCTGGGAGCATCTGATACTCTGGTTTTTGTGCGAAAGCATTTCATTATAAAATATGTTAATGATGTGTCAAACTTATCTGTTTACATTGGATTCCATTCTGAATAATGCAGAGATGCTTCCTCGGATTCGTCCAAAAAAAGGCCTGGATTGTTCGTTCAATAATTTTCAGAGAATTATTGTCTTTTATTATGCCAGCCAGTGCCAGTTTCATAAGTTATCAAACATGGCTACCTGTATTGGTCCAGCAAACAGCATTATCAAATATTATCTTACTGAGACATTTTTGTGGTTCGGAGATTCATCATGGAGTAGTGTAATCAGCGTTGCAGGGGCGATTACAGGACTCTGTTTCTGCAAGAATACCCACATGGAAATTGCCTAACATTCTCAGTCAGACTGATATTTTTATTGACTTGGATCGCAAATTTGGTCCAATCTACAGGCCAATTCCTTTCTTCACGCCAAGAAAAATTTCAGTCATATCTAAATTTTTAGTCGTTTCTGGTTTAAGGAGAAGACACTTTTTTTGAGAAGGAGAGAAATTAAAAACCTTTGTCTGTTGATACTGCATTTGTGTGATTATGTATGTAATTGAAGGTTCAACTTTGGAAGGCAGCCATTAGAGGCAGCGATTAAGAAATTCAAGTCTCTGCCAAATAAAAGTATTCCGATGCCCCTCAAGGGACTTTTTATGATCAGGTGTGGATTGGAAACTACTCTACTATATTTTTCTTTGGACAGAGTTAAATAGAAGAAGTCACTTATTAGTTTGTGCACAAGTTTTTAAATGGTATATCAGATTTTGTTCCGTATTAATTTGTGCACACATCAGATTTTGACGTTTTCTATCATAATATTTCTAATATAAAGAAGTTTCATTTCCCACTACAAAACTAACATTCTAACTATTCAATAAAAATGAAAATCTCATAGAATTGACTTCTTACGAGCAATAACATCCATATCTGATTGAAATCCACAAAAGACCTAGTAGGAAATCTTCCAGCCTGAACCTCTAAATCCCCCACTTTCTAACTAAACATCATCATAAAAAATATAATATGGAAGAGTTGATTGAAGCAAAGCAATTGTTCCTCTACATAAACTTTCAAAGTGAGTGGAAGTTTAACCCATCCTTTCTTATTATCCCATCATTCACACGAGTTACCTCCTCTTCATGTTATGGGCCTAGGTTACTCACTATCAAAAAGACATTGATTATATCTAGATCTCTTAACCATCCTTTAGAAATTTTATTCCCTATGACACTAGGGATTCTCTATTTAAGGAGCAAATTAGAAGGTTTGATTTTCCTTTTCAAGGATTCATTAATCAACCTATTTCTAGTGTCTTGAATAGATGGGTTATCATTTTGAAGAGTCACAAACATAATCAAAATTGAAAAGGTATAATAGTATATTATTTCATATTCAATATTATCACATTTTTAAGATTTATCAATAAATAGAACAACAACAAAGGTATTTTTATCTTGTCTTCACTTTAACTAATCACTTTAATCATGTTTCCACCTTTCTTAAATGATTAGAAATTGAGGTAGATAATTATAACATGTTTATCTTTCTTACACAAAAATTAGAGCCAAAACCACACAATCTATTATTTTACAAGAAAACAAATTTCCATGTAGTGAGAATTTAGTAGAATCTAGAACTTCTTTATATGATCCAATTATATCAAAACCCTAAGTTCATGAAAGGAACTGAAGATTTAATATACTCAATCTTAATCACCTCCCCCAAAGTCTTAGGCAATTGAAATAGAAAAAAATAATATGAGGAGCATATTAGAAATTTTAGTCCATTTAGAATACCAATAAAAAATAATCAATTCTAGTTGAACAATAAGATTCTAAGGTAAAGAAACTTCAAATAGATTTACTAAAATTCTATAAATTATTAGTGGTTTTTTTAACATACCAAAAAAACCTTTTTGAACTATTCTACACATACTTATATACAAATCATTTCCTTCCTAAACAATAAATATCCAATCATCAAAGAGCTTGCACATGAATCAAAACTTTACTCAAGCATACAAAGAAGATTTCTAGATTTTAAGTTCTTGTTTATTTTCTATTGCTTTAAGTATAATGTCATTACAAATAATTTCTAAGGCAACAAGAACATTATGTTTACTAACTTGCTTCCTTGCTTGACACTCATATACAATAAAAAGAAACCCCTTCAAGAATGGAAAATGTTCACCATACACCAATATTTTTTTTTGAAGATTTACTACTATCACTTCTTCCATTATTGAGAACATTACCCCCCACACCACCACAAGATGGGACATCCCTATGGACATCATACCACCACCTCTACACTACCCTTTTAGAAAAAATACTCAAAGAGTACTAATACTTTAATAAAAAAGTGGGGAATTTTTTTCATGTCCCAAAAAATATCAATTTTTTTTTATATTCCAAATTGTTTACAAATATTTTGCTCATATGAGCATCAACTTGAGACCATTACATGACACTAATATTTGGTCATATCGAGCAACCACAACCATAACACTAATACAAGCTCATTTTGAGCAACCACACTAGAATCAACAACCACACTAGAATCAACCTATGGAAGACCAAGAGTCACAAATTAGATTGCACTTATTAGAAACCACGTAGAAGCCAACCATGGAAGACTAAGAGTCACAACTTTGAATTCCATAGTAAATGTCCATTTGGGATGTGAACTTTGATCTCCATAATGAGAACTCAATGCTTTAACCAATAGAACACAACCCCTTGGACAAAAAAAAAAATCAAATCAACAATGAGACACATGTTTTTTATTAAGAAGATAGGGAAAATTTTAGACTAATGCACCTATTTTTATACTTACTAGTTAATAGTAAAATATATATTTTTTTTTACTGAAAAATTGTCTTGTGAGTTCTCCTATGTTGGACTCGAAGCTTGACTCCATACTTGGGAGAAAGCACTATTCCATACTGAAATGCTAAGGGTTTTTCCATCAATGGAGAATGCTCAAATGTAAACAATTGATATAGATGAATTAATGCTAGTTTAATCTCTTGTAGGGAAAATCTCATTCCAATGCAGGCACGAGGTCCAATCCCAAAAGGTATGTTAGCATATGGATGCCTCTTTTTTTCTTCTTCGCATTCAAGATCAAATCTCTCTGGCTTGAATGTTTCAGGATTTGGAAAATGGATAGGATCTTTCGCTGGTGCATTTAAGGCCAACCATACCCATGTTCCCTTAGGCAATAAGTACCCTCCTATCTCAACATCTTCATTAGCCTCTCGTGCAACTAGAGGAGATACAGTGTAGTAACGCATAGCCTCCTTTATTACCTATCATATATTGAAACAAATAAATTTAGTATTCTCAATTAATTTATAAATTTATTATTTTTTTATAAAGACATTATTAAATTTGAGTAGGTATAAATGCAAGTAAATTTAATAATAAGAATTTGGAATAAATAAATATTCTAATTTATTATAATTAAAAACATCATTTAGAATAAAAACATACATACATACATCTATATTTTGATGTGTTGTAATGCAATTGCATATGAAAATATACTGAAATGATTCCTACAAAAGTCAAATTCATTCTATGTAAGATATTATAATTGTCCAACAAAATTCTAAATGATTCAAAATATGCCAAGATGAACCATTTTCTTCGAACTTATAGAATTTAGCACTAAGATAAATCCATTTTAATAATAGTTTAATATGGGTAAGACTAACATAAAATATTGTCACTCTAGATCATATTTGTGCTTGTGGAAATGAACTCTACAACTAATAAATTGAACCTAGCACACAAAAATGAACTTAAACTAGAAAAGTGAACTAGCAAAATTTGATGTTTATAGCAAACATTAGCTTAGTTTCTTGCACCTTATATCTTAATTGGATGGTGTCAAAATACATTTTTTGAGAACTTGCTTGACAAGGACTTACTCTCTTTTGGTCATGCTCCTAGGTAGACCAATTTAACAATAGTTTAACAAATATTGAAGATAGTTCAAGCAAACACATAATATGACTATGATAATGTAAGAAGATTACATAACTTTGATGTTGTCATGCAAGTGTTCCTCTCTTGTAGGGTATACCAATTGATTTCAAATGGACTATAAATGTCCTTAAATAAATATTCAATAATTTGGCTCAAAATGGCTTGTAATAAAAAAAGGTAGTAGGGTTCAATTTAAATTCTAAGTTTCAAAAGTTTAAGGTTCATATTTGTGTGCATGAAAGCGATCTTGATCTAAGTCAATTTTGCATTGGCAAATTTGGACTAAGATGGTGAATAAGATATCTAGGAATCAAAACTAATTCTTAAGAATGCGTACAATGATGAATATAGGATGAAATAAAATTATATTGAAGATATAATGTAAGAATATGTTTTTATATACACTTACTATTACATGAAAAATAATCTAATCAAAATGGATCCAAACAATAAACTAAAAAAGTATAAATACACAATTTTCATCATTAAAATTATTAAGAGTTACTTCTATATCTATTAAAGAAATCTCATCAAAAGTCCCACATAAGACAAACCAAAATAAATATACGCTGTAAATTATAATTCTCTTAGAGACAACAAAATTTTAGTACATTTCCATATTTCAAGTTTAATGGTTTAATTAGTGAGATAGACCAAAATTTAAGGAGAACTTGGGTTAACTACCAATAACAAAGAAAGTTGAATCTTGAAACTCCCAAACCAAAATAAATATATGTTGTAAATTTTAACTCTCTTAGAGATTAAAGATAATTTTCATCAAACTTACTTCTTACACAACAAAAATTTAGTACATTTCCATATTTCAAGTTTAATGTTTAGTTAGTGAGGTAGACCAAAATTTAAGCAGAACTTGGGTTAACTACCACTAACAAATGAATCTTGAAACCCCCCATGCCCAAGCACTCAAAATTTTATAATTATATCATGTTGTCTATTCAATATTTTTGGATATAGATTTGAGTATATTTATTAATTAAAATTTAAAATAAACATAATTTTGAATTTCAATTAATTAATAAATATGATCAAAACATAGTTTTAGGATGCTAAATAAATGCTAAAATTATATAATATCTGAATTTTGAGAAAAAAAAATATTTTAAAGAAGAAATACAAACAAAAACCTTTTAAATACATGAAATTTGCACAATCCATGATAGATTATTTAATGTTTTATGATCGTTTTTTCATCAAATTCCTAATATACTCCAACGAGTAAGGTTGATCAATTTCTCTTGACAAGTTTACTCATTGATGATAGATCATAGAACATGATCCAAAACATTGATGAAAGAATTGATCATACAATCAAATCCAAGACATTTAAATAAAAATTTCAATTTGAAAAAAGTGAATGAATGTTTTTAATCACCCCTATAAAACCAATAGAATAGTAACAAGATTTAAAACCTGCCTATTAAAAAAAACAAGATTTAAAACCTACTGTTCTTAAAAAAGAAGAGAGAGAAACACAGAATTTAGGTCATTTTACCTGAGTAAGATAAGGAAATTTGTCAAGGTCTTCAGCAGTGGGATTTCTGCCTGGGGGCCCAAAAGCATCGATTTCTTGAAGCAATTTTTTCTCGACATGAGGGTGTGCAGAAACCAGATATAACACCATCGATAAAGTAAACGAAGTTGTAGCTGAGCCCGCCAAAAGATGTTCATAAGTGAGAGAGCTTATATAATCTGGGCTAAACAAATTTCTGACATCTTTACTCGACTCCCTTGCATTCAGCACCGAGGAAAGAAAATCCGTTCTGGATTCCAACCCCAAATCCATACTTCTCTTGGCCACAATGGCATTCAATCTGTCTGTAAGCTTGCGGTTGTTCTGTTCAACCTTCCAATCCCCTGTTCCTGGGATTCGACTGAGGATTTGTCGAAAGGGCTCCTGTACAATTGGGAACAAGATCCCCATTATTATACTGAAGGTGCCAGTGAGGTCCATCTTCAGAGATGTTGTGGAATAGACGTGCTGCTTCACAAATTCTGAGACTTCCTCTTGTACTGGATGTGTGAACGTGGATTTTGAAGTGGATTGTGTGAGATCGAACCTCTCGCCAAATGCTGCATCTCCGATGATGTCTGTAGCGACCTTCAGGAGGAGCTCTGAGAAATTTATGTCTTCTTTTTCATCTTTGGTGGAGAGATGGTCTTTGAGGATGCAGATTGTGCGTTCCATGAGGGGTACTTGATTGGCTATTCGGCTGGGTTGGTACAGGGGTTGGATCGTGCCACGCATTGATGACCATCTCGAGTCCCTGAACAGTAAAGTAAGGAAAAAATTGAAAACCATTATTTGATTACTGTGCTAAATTTAGGTTTGGTTTCGGTATATTTTGAGCTTTGATTTGTTTAGGTAGTTTATCTTTTAGTGAAGAAGTCAGTGTGATTTTAGAGGAGTCACTAAACTAATCAATGTTTAGAATGTGATTTCAGATGAGTCACCAAACCAGTCAAAATTTAGAATGTGATTTCAAATGAATCACTTAAACAAGTCAAAATTTAGAATTTGATGTTCAAGTCAAATTGAATTTAATAGTTTTGTTGATGATTTCTAAATTTTAATTTTTTCCAAAACACTCTGCAATTTTGCTGCTCTAAATTTGGTGTGTTGTGGTGAACACGGAGATAAGGTGAACACAGAGATTATCTACTTGGAAACTTTGATTCTCTATGTAAACAATTAGTAAATTGATCACACTGCTAATTGTATAAGCTCTTTTGTGCAATTCAAGAGTTATATTAGAGTATTTCACAATTATCAACAAATAGTTGGGGTGAGTTTTTCACAATTCATGTACTATTCAAAAGATACTCATTCCTGCATATTTCCCACTTCTCTTTTAGTTTAAGTGATTCTACAGGAATCATTATTACAATTCTTATCATAAACTGTGGTTTACAAGAATCATTATCAATTGTATAATTGACATGAGTTTGACAATTCATGTAGTATTCAAAAAATTGTTGAATCAATTCTGTATGTTTTTGTATCAATATTTAAGATCACACTCACTAATCTAGGACCTCCTCTTTGTTGTCGAAGTGCTCTATCACTGAGCTACCGATCCCTTTAGAACCAGTCCATCTTTGATCCAGATATGACTTATTTCCAACAATTTTCATATCACCAATATTTTACAACTAACAATTAATACTTTTCTTTTAGGTTGACACAAGAACTTTAAAGGTGAAAAAAGAATACCCATTTCTGGATATCTTCCTAAAATTATCAGGAAACAAAAGAAAAGAATAGTAGTTTCCCCAACATCATAGGAAAATCCATCATCGAAACTAGGACATTTCTTTTACTGTTGGAGTGTTCCACTGTCAAACTACTGACCCTTTCAGAAACAATTTATCTTTGATCCAAATATGACTTATTTCCAACAATTTTTATATCACCAATATTTTATAACTAACAATTAATACATCTAAATGAATCATTATTATAATTATTATTTTATAACTAACAATTAATACATTTAAATGAATCATTATTATAATTATTAACATAAACTATCGTTTATGATAATCATTGACACTTGTAAATTTTAGATGAAAAAAGAATACCCATTCTTGTATATTTCCCCAAATAGTTCAAGCTAAAAAAAACCAGTAACCTTAAAGGTGTTCAGTCCATACCTGGTAAAAAATAGTCCCTTCTGATGGAGAGGAGAAGCAGCAATGGGTGAGGGAATACTTCTATTTGACAGAAATTTGAATTTCTTAATCCCTGCCTCTCTACACAACTCTGCATCTGCTACTATCACTAATGGCTGCCTTCCAAAGTTAAACCTGAAATTTCATACATAATCACACACATACAGTTTCAACAGACATTTTTTACTAAATTTCCTTTGGGACAAATTCCTTAAAAGAAACCTTGTCCTTAAATTAGACATGATTAAAATCTTTCTTTTGGTGTTAAAAAAAGGAACTGAATGATTAAAATCTTTCTTTTGATGTTAAAAAAAGGAACTGATTAGTTTTAAACAATACATATTAAGCAACATATTAAGTTTAGAAAATGCCTTATCAATTCTGAATATTTAACACTTCTAAACTTAGAAATCAAAGCTTAACATGTATGATTTAAACCATCAGAAAAAACTGACCTATAGATTGGACCATATTTGCCAGCCAAGCTAATAAAAACATCAGGCCCACCCTTGGCAATGAGAGGCAAATGGCCAAACAGCCATGATTCAGGGGGACTGGGAATGTTGGGCAATTTCCATGTGGGTATTCTTGAATAAACATAGAGTACCGTAATCGCCCCTGCAACGCAGATTAAAAACACACTAGTCCATGATGAATTGCCCAACCACAGAAATGTCTCTGTGAGATAATACGTGAGAATACCCATGTTCAGATAACTTATGAAACTGGAACTGGCTGGCATAATACGAGACAGTCATTCTCAGAAATTTATTGAACGAACAATCCATTTTTTTTGGACGAACTTGAGGAAGCATCTGTCCATTATTCACAAAGGAATCTAATGCGATGTTAACAAAGTGTTAAACTTTTCTTAGGTTTGCACCGATGTGATATGAAGGTTCGTCATTTCCTCAGACCTGAAGAGGCAAATAATGGCCTGCCACACGTCATTAACAAATTTTATAATGAAAATGTTTTTGGCACAAATAAGAGCATCAGATGTTTGGACGTGGTTAATCTCGTTTCAAAATCGTGAAGTGGTACAATGCATAACTCTTTTTTAACAGAAAAATTGCAGAAAACAGGTACAGAATGGCTGTAGGACTGGGCAGAAGCGCCACACTGACTCTCTTGTCGTATAATATGAAGGTTATTTTTGGTGCACGATGATAATGCAATTGGGGCGTTTTTGGAGGAGAATAGCTACAGTCCAGATGCTCTCCCTGATCAATTATTAGATATGTCACTATTAAAATATATTTTAAATAATATATTAGAGTGTATAAATCAAGTAATATAAAAATTGTATTTATTAGTAATAATTATTTATAATATAAATGAATTAATCTGACTTTATAATTCATTAGACTTGATTTCTACATAAATTACATTTTTCGAGCAAGAAGATGCTCTCTCAGGTCAATTATTAGATGTGTTAATATTAAAATATATTTTGAATAATAGAGTGTATAAATCAGGGAATATAAAAATTGTATTTATTAGTGATAATTATTATTTACAATATAAATGAATTAATCTGACTTTATAATTCATTAGACTTGATTTCTACATAAATTATTATATGCTATATTATTATCAGCGTTATTATTATTTTATTTTTATATGTTTTTTTTATTAATAAATGGCATCACCTTTTGACCTTGTCATTCATTAGACTTGATTTCTGCATAAATTGTTATATGTTATTATATTTTGCTATATTTATATTAGTAAATGACACCACCCTAATCTTAAGATGGACAAGAATATTATTAATTTAAGTTTAAATATTTCTACATTAAATTCAAATAATTCAACCCTATGTATATCATAACATTACCTAACCTTAATTACAATTGTCAACATTATATTAATTGCAATCTTTCTCAAACAATGTGAACCCTAACCCTAATCTAACCTTAACCCTAACCTTATCTCTAATTAATCATTAAATAAAATTATTATTGTACAATTATATTAATTACGTGAAGACATACCCCTCTATGAGAAAGTTGGATTAACTTATAAAACTAGTGGTTAGACCTGAGGAAGGTCCAATTTGTACTGTCGATAGCAATTTCTCAGATGAAGATGAAGAACATCAATCCTGAAAATGCAGTTACATAATATCGAAATCCTATGCAAGTAAAGGGCATTGAAGAGTATGTTTAGATGTTACAGTTGGAAGTGCATCGGTTGACATGTATGCAAAATGCGGAAGCATGTTCAAGGCATTCGAACTATTTGATATCTCTGTCATGGTCTCATGATGCTCCTACAAGTCTATCTGACTTGAAAGAGCCCTTTTTCTTGACCTATGTGTGCTTTACAAATGATTCTTTGAGACTGTCCCTTTTTTGGTGCTAAGACTGCTCACGGTGTTGGCTCCCATATTAGCTCTGTCCATTTTATGATTTGTGGTCTACATCATTGACTGCTCTAACTAAACAAAACTTAAAGTTGGCTTATACCCTTTTAAGATTGTTGTCACTGCTCAATATGCGTTGTTCTTGACCTTGGACAATTATGGATAGTGATCTTGTAAGGTGTAGATAAAATCCTTGAAATGGGCTATAGAAGACTTATTCCTTCAATGTTTTTTGATGATTTATGTGTTTGATCAATGGCATTTCTTTGACTTCCTATCATTGTCCTTGGGGTTTTATCTTTGCAACCATCTTTATACTCTCAGAAGTTCCCATCTAGATACACTGCTATCATGCCCTTTTTGATGAGGATATTGTCAAAATATTATGCAATTACTTGTGTTTGACTGTATAGATTGGCCCTTGTTATTGAGATCATAGGGCTTCCATAAGACATTTAAAGCTAGGGGGAGGGCTCTTCATAGATTTACAAATTTACTCATGACAGTGAATACAAAAGACTTATAACTATATAAATTATATTCATAATTATTATAGATGAGATCTAAGCTTCCTCAATCCACAAAGAACAGAAAGAAGGTTTCAAAGAAAAAAATTATGGAGTATGAACATTCACAATAGTGGCTAATAATTAAAACCCGATGACTAAATTTGTAGCCATCGACAAATAAGTGCAAGGTGTTAAAGCATAAATCCAATATTGTCCATTATGAAATGTCATCATGCAAACAAATTGTTATTTTTTGACCAAATTGTAGAAAAATAAATCACTAGATCAAATAGTCTGTATTCTATTCTCCTACTATCATGAATTTTGAAAACATTTCATTCTATTCTAATCTACTATAATCTTTACATAGCCATTCTATTTTATTCTACTATAATCTTTACATAGCCCTTGAACATTGATAAAAATATTAACAGTTGCATTATGTGGTTGGACATTGAAGCTATAGTGGTCCGAGTTCTTCGATTAAAACATGCCCATGAGATTCGAATAAAAAAGCCACAGATCAGTACTCATAATATTTTCGATCTCTTTGACGCGTTCTGGGGCACAAAGTAGAGCACATTCCTGAAATCAGGGGTGAGTGACATACCAATTTACACAGGGAATATTAGCCACTCTGAAAATGTCCCCAAACTATATAGGAAGCTTTGCCCTAAAAATTCTAATAAAAGATGAAGCTGGAGAAACAGTAGCGAAACAGTTTAAATGCAAGCCAATCTAATTAACAACGGACCAGAAACATTTATCATTTGTTGCTTACAAAAAATCCCACTGCTTGTCTGATATGCATGTGTTTATTTCAAGTTGAACCAGCATACTGCAGTGTTGCAAACTTTCAATTTTCAGTAAGGTACGACAAGTCCAAAAATACAAAATAACATACAATAGTCTAACAACATTTCATGTGCAGATATATTCTAACCTGTTGGAAAGTTGTACATTGATGAATGTAAATATTTGAATGAAGATTTTATTGACCAAAACCACTGATACCTGCAAGATAAACAAACCCTGAGCAACATGCCCAAATATTCTTGTTCCTACAAGAGTTTTGCTATTTGGCTTAGCTAAAGCAGTGTATAATTCTCTGAAAATGATTCACGAAGCATACTTTTTTTTATCTGGACAGTTGTTGCAGTCGAGCTTCTTCTTTTTTCCTTAGTACCGTGTATGGATTGTTTTCCATTTTTGCATACTGCTCGTAGGAGAATGCTTGGTCAATCTGGAGGTCTTCTAAGGATTTCACTCTAGAGACTGCAGTAAATGTTAGACCTTGTCTTTCTATTGCACCGATATTGATGGTTGCCTTATGTAGTGTTAAACCTTGAGCTTTATGTATGGTCATAGCCCATGCCATTTTTATTGGTAGTTTCCTAAGGTTGCCTAGTGATACTGGTGTTATGGGTACAAGTTTCGGGTCATTTGGCTGCCACTGGGGACCACTATAGTTATCAAATTTGACCATGATATACATTGGTATGTCAGGTGGCTTGGAATAAGAGATATAAATTATTTCAATTATCTCACCAAGAGCTCCATTAACAAGTCCTATTTGTGTCCATATGTTAGTTGTGAGAATGATTCGTTGGCCTAGTGACAGTAGGACTTGCTTTTCAAGTTGTTCATTGTCAGCGTCAATAGTTGTTTTGCTTGTAGTTGTTGTAGCTCTACTTATTGCAATTGGATGATTTAATTCCTTTAGCATTCATTTATTGTGAAGGGTTACCATATCATTAGTAGCAAAGAGGTGGACTGCAGTATCAAATTGCTTATTCACAGCTGGTGCTAGTTGGTCTTTTGTTCGTGTCATCAAGCTCTGCCAATCTTCTTGGGTCGGGTGTGCACTACGTATGTTTAGTAGTGTTTGGCGGAATTGTGTTTGCTTTAGATATTCCCCTTGTTGGCGAAACATCATTTTTAGAGTGATAATTGTTGTAAATTGGTTCCAAAGTGTTATGGCATTTGAGTGTGATGTTTATATTAGTTTATCCATTATAGGTGGCAATTTGGCGAGGTCTCCAATGAAAATCATAGATATGCCTCCAAAGTATGAATGTTTATGATGAGGGAAAGATTCACAAAGTCGGCTATCTATTTTCAACAATAGTTTCAGACCTATAAAGCTCATCTCGTCAATGAGTATATATCTTATGGCCTTCAACTTTTCTTGGAACATTGTCAGTGCTTGGCCATGTAGTGGTTGCATTTCTTTGATGGGGATTCGTAGTGTTGAATGAATAGTTGTCGCATGAATGTTAAATGCAACAATTCCAGTAGGAGCTAGTACGAGTATTGGGTTTTTTTGTTGTGGTGAATTTTCGTGTAGCATATTTTTTATACAACTGATCAAGTATGATTTTCTTGTACCCACAGTTCCCTGTATGATCATGTGTAATGGTTTGTTGAACACAATGGTGTTATGATTTGAGACTACCAAAAGTGTTTTCTTTTGTTTCGTTGATAGGGTATTGGTGGGTGTATAGTTTCTTGTTGGTACATGTTCGTCTTGGGTGGCTATTTTCTTTATATTTGTAAATTGTGATGTAGTATTATGCAATTCATGTGGTACTTTGGTTTGAGCCCAATTATAGTTGGTGTCAAATTCATGTTGGCCTAGTAATTCAAGTTCATCCAAATTGTTGTTGACTGTATGCCTCATTCTTGAAAGCAATTCCCACTCGTTCATCTCTGATGTGATAGTTATATTCCTTTCATCTTCACTATTTTCTTCTTCTTGGGGGCTAGCATTTTCTTTGATGTGTCGGATGATATGCCATACATCATATTTGTTTACATGCATTTGATGCCAATTTGTGGTTATTGTGCCCTTGGTAACTCCTATATCAGTCGTAATATTTTGAAAGTGTTTATATAGGAGCAATTCACTCCAGCAAAATGTTTCAAAATGTTCTGACACTTCGTTGGGTATATTGTGGAATTTTGGGTAAACATTAACAATGGCTTGTATTGTTCTTTCTTTCCATTTGCATGATTTACGACTTGCAATGTAGGTGTAGGATCTTGCAGATTCGAGTAATGTGATTGTCTCTAGCTCTGGAGGGTGGCCCATATAGGAGCGTAAGTAACTGTTTTCTATGATAGTCTCATTTTGTGTTTTAGTTTATTGGTGTAGCACTTTCCGTCTAACATTTAAAGTTGTAAATGGTTTGTTACAAACAACAAGGGGTAATTTTTGTAGCATATGACAAGTTTCTTGCACACCAATGTCACGTTCTGCTACAATCTCTATCATGAATCTTTGATATGCTGCTACTGCTGGGTCATCTCTTTTTTGAGTTGTGAATATTCTCGTTAGCATAGCAGTATAGCTTTCAGATGTTCTCTCTGCTTTTGATGCATATTTGGCAATGTATTTCAGTACAAGTTCGCGTGATATGACAGGTTGGCAATCGATATTAGCTCTCCATATTGAAATCATTTCTGGGTTATGGATGTTGAGTCTATCATTGTTTCTTGTAGGTTCATATTTCTTTGTGCCCGTTTCATCGCACAATAAGATAGAGGTATGTTGTTCTTTCCATGGAGCTTTATATCGGCATTCTAGTTTTCTACCCTTCTTCCATAAGCATGTGCTCTCTCTGCATTTTGTGTCTTTGCACACGGTTCACTAACTCTTCATAATCATCCAAAGGATTTGTGGCTACTATGTCTATTGTGTTTAGGAGGCATGGATCGTCACTTGGAGATCGATATATTTGGTTGTTCCTATGTGTTGCTGCACGAGGGTTCCAAGTGCTTATGTACTTATCAATTATTATTTTTGCTTTATCAACATCTTTGTTATTTTCCCAATCCAGCTTGTCCATGTTTGGCGCATCTTGGAGCCACAAGAACCCATGAACATGTGCGGTTCCTTGGTGTTGCCATTCATATCTGTACCAATAATCTGTCACACCAAGGAGTTTCTCAATAACTTCTTCACGAAATATGGTGAATCTTTGATGTAGTATAATGATGTTCTATGCGGGTTATTAATAACATTTTCAAGACGGTGCTTATTTGAACGCATGGAAAGCTCCATATTATTTGTGAGGAGTTGTTGGAGGTCTGGCCACTTTGTATCGGCTGCGCTTAGTGTGAAGAAGAGGGCGGGAGATCCTATTTGGTTTATCATGTTTGTTAATTCCAAACAACACTTGTTCCAATATGGTTTGGTTCCTCTCATGGTAGAGCCAAAGTGCAATAATTCCTCAACTAGTTGTGAGTCAGGGAGTTCTTTTAGGCATGCGCGTAAATTATCAATAGTGGTTGGTAAGTGCTCTTCTGCATTTTTTTTCATGAAAACTGTTGCGAGCGATTGGCTCCGATGATGCATCATAAGGTTATTGATGTAGTATCGGAATCTTGGATGTTGTCCAAATCTTTGATCATGGAATCACATCAAGTGTAGTACATATTCATGCATCTTTATTTCCCTAGTTCTTGGTTGTATTTGTAATCCAATTCCGTTTGGGAAGAGTGTTGGAAATGCCATATCCAGTAGGCCCTCGGTATTATGTTCATTAATTGGGGTTAAGCCTATTTCTGGCCAGTCAATGATGTTATTTGTGGCGTCCTCTAGCTCTAGTGTTTTCTTAATTATCTGTAGTTCATGGTGTTCGTTCTGTAGGCGGAATATAAATAATGATGAATTGGTTATCATACCCTCAACTTGGTCTTCATCAGCATCTTCACTGTTTGTTATCATTACATCATCGTATGCTTCAATGGTGTGAAGCATGCTTGATACGTCTGTTCTTTCCTCGGGGATTTGGTTTAGGTTGTTATAATCTATTGACACATCTTTATAGTATGGGTCATATTTCACTTTGTATTGCAATGCATCCATAACATGACCCCTACTTACGTAGCAATCATAGTAGTTTCCTTGAGCCTGGGGTCTGCAAACTATAAGGACATCTATGTCTCCTAATTTACGTGGGAGCACACTTGCAATGTTTTGTATGTCTTGTGGGAAGCTAATTGTATGGCCACTGTATTTATATTGGCCTCCAATAGTATGGGTAACCTGTAATATCGGGTTCACTCTAGCAATGAGCATTTCTTCTACTTGCGTCAATATCTTTAGCACAATAGGTTGATCCCCTGGGTCCATGTTATTGTGTAGTGAGAACCGGTGTATGCCCTTTTCATTAATGCATCTCCTATAGGTAGGGGTTTGACATGATGAGTGTGAAAGCATACTTGGGTATGACTCTTTGCATATGTTACATACTTCCAAGTTAGAAAGCACATCGATTTTGTTAAAATGTGGTGACTGATCAACAAAGTACTGTACACTCAGCACATATCCTCGCTGGGGTTCGGGGTTGGGCCGGGCCTCGGGCAGGGGTTCGAGGGCGGTAGCCCCCAAGAAATTTTTTTTTGCCATTTTTCGTTGATGAAAACCGACATTGTAATAAAACCCTAAAAAGGTCGACTTTGTTTGTTGCCCTAAAAACACATGTTATAAGCAGCTGGGATGCTTAAGGCATTGTAAGGTTGATGTACTGTTTTTGGTGGATAATAAGAAAGATTGGACAACTGTGTATGGTGGACGTAATCCATTCTGGGTGAACCACGTTAAATCTTTGTGTTATCCGTGTCTTGTTTTATTTCTTTATCTTTTGTATTTAAATCTGCATATAATTGTTAGTTCATATTTGCTTCAGATCTGCTTGAAACCCTAACAATTGGTATCAGAGCCAGGTTTTCTGTAAATTGGCAGGACTTTCAGATTTGAGTGGGAGCAATGGAGGATTCCAAATTCAAGGTCAAAAAGTTTAATGGCCATAATTATTAGTTATGGAAAATGCAGATGGAGGATTACCTATATCAAAAGGATTTGTGGCGGCCATTGGAAAGAAAGGCAAAAAAACCAACCACAATGTCAGATGAAGAGTGGGACATTTTAGATAGAAAGGCACTGGGATCCATTCAATTGTGCCTTGTGCCGTCTGTAGCATTCAATATAACAGAAGCAAAAACGACTGTAGATTTGATGGCAACATTGGCTAAGTTGTATGAGAAACCCTCGACTTCGAATAAGGCATTTCTTATGAAGCACTTGTTTAATTTGAAAATGAGTGAGGGAGGATCTGTAGCGGAGCACTTAAATGAATTTAATACAATTACCAGTCAATTGTCTTCGGTAAAAATTACCTTTGCAGAAGAGGTTAGGGCTCTCTTGATTTTATGTTCTTTGCCGGAAAGCTGGAATAGCTTGGTTATGGCTGTAAGTAACTCTGTCTTTGGTAAAAATACTTTGGTATTTGATGATATTGTTGGTGTTATCCTAAGCGAGGAAATGCGAAGGAAAAGCACATGTGAGACTCCAACATCATCGGGTAGTGTTTTGAATGTGGAGGACAGAGGAAGATCAAAGGAAAGAGGAAATGGCCCTGGGAATGAGAAGTCATGAGGGAAGTCAAAGAAAGGACGCTCTCAATCTAGAGGAAAGAAAGATTGCTGGTACTGCGGAAAACCTAGTCATCTAAAGAAAGACTGTTGGTCTCGGAAAAACAAAGAAGGAGACAAAAATGAAAATGACAGTAAGGAAGCTAATATTGCAAGTAATACTTTACAAGATGCTTTAATCTTATGTTTGGATAATGTTAATGAATCCTAGGTAATAGATTTTGGGGCTTCATTTCATGCTGCACCCCATAAAAAATATTTTCTAGATTATGTTCAAGGTGATTTTGGATAGGTATATTTGGGTGATGATGAGCCCTGTCAAATTGTTGGAAAAGGAAAGATAAAGATCAAGTTACAGAATGGTAATGATTGGTTTCTGCAGGAGGTAAGACATGTTCCTAATTTAAGAAGAAATTTAATTTTTGCAGGGCAACTAGGTAGTGAAGGTTGCATAGTTACCTTCTTAGACAGTATGTGGAAGGTCACTAAAGGATCATTAGTAGTAGCTAAAGGTGCGAAGGTAGGCACATTATATCTGTGTACTGGTAACACTTACTCTACCTTAGCTGCTCCAGATAAAGTTACTGCAGGGACAACAACAATAAATGTTGCAAGAACAGATTCAATAATGTGGCACCATAGGCTTGGGCACATGAGTGAGAAAGGGATGAAAATCCTTCACTCCAAAGATCTATTGCCAGGACTGAAGAAGATTGATTTAGAGTTCTGTGAAAATTGTGTTTATGGTAAACAGAAAAGAGTCAGATTTCTCATGGTTGGGAAAGAGAAGAAAAGTGAGAAGTTAGAGCTTGTACATTCAGATGTATGGGGACCGGCTCAGGTATCATCTCTTGGTGGCTCTTGTTATTATGTTATTTTTATTGATGACTCAACCAGAAAAACATGGGTATATTTCCTAAAACAAAAATCAGATGTTTTTGAAACTTTTAAGAAATGGAAAGCTTTGGTTGAGAATGAGACAGGGAAAAAGTTGAAGGGTCTCAGATCGGATAATGGAGGTGAGTATTGTAGCAAGGCATTTGAAAATTACTGCTCCTTAAATGGGATTCGAAAGCAAAAGATAGTTCCAGGAACTCCACAGGAAAATGGTGTGTCAGAGAGAATGAATAGGACAATCATGGAACGCGCGAGAAGCATGAGATTGCATGCTGGATTGCCCTTACATTTTTGGGCAGATGCTATACATACTGCTGTCTATTTGATAAATAGAGGACCTTCAACCCCTTTGGATGGTGGTATTCCAGAGGAGGTATGGACTGGTAAAAAGGTAAATTATTCTTTTCTAAAGACTTTTGGTTGCGAAGCTTTTGTCCATGTTGATAAAGAAAATAGAACCAAGCTTGATGCTAAATCTCAGAAATGTACCTTCATTGGATATGGGATAGATGAATATGGCTATCAGTTATGGGATTTTGAAAATAAGAAAATAATTAGAAGTAGAGATGTTATATTCAATGAGAAGGTTATGTATAAAGAACAGATGCAGGAAAAGAAGCATGAACAGGACAAACAAGAATATGTGGTGTTGGATGAGATTCTTGAAAATGAAATGCCACAGGTACCTGATGCTCAGCAACAACAAATTGTCCCAGAAACTCCTGTAAGTGTTAGACATTCTACGAGGACAAGTAGACCCCCTGAAAGATTTTCTCCTTCTTTGTATTCTATTTTATTAATGGATTCTGGTGAACCAGAAGAATATGAAGAAGCAATGTAGGTAGATGCCAAACAACAGTGGGAGCTAGGCATGAAAGAGGAGATGGACTCCTTGATGAAAAATAAGACTTGGGACTTAGTCCCTTTACCTGTAGAAAAAAAGGGCCTTGCCTAACAAATGGGTTTATCGGCTGAAGGAGGAGGAAGGAGGTTAGAAAAGATATAAGGCCAGACTTGTGGTAAAAGGTTTTGCATAGAAAAATGGTATAGATTATGATGAAATATTTTCTCCAGTTGTAAAAATGACTTCAATTAGAACTGTACTTAGTCTTGTGGCTGCAGATGATTTACATCTTGAACAATTAGATGTCAAAACAAAATTTCCCCATGGAGATTTGGAGGAGGAAATTTACATGTTGCAACCACAGGGATATGAGGTCAAAGGAAAGGAGAACTTGATGTGTAGGTTGAAGAAAAGTTTGTATGGCCTAAAGCAAGCACCCCGACAATGGTATTTAAAATTTGATAGTTTCATGGTTGAACACGGTTATCATAGATGTCATTCTGATCATTGTGTATATTTTAAGAGATTTGATAATGGCAGTTATATTATCCTATTGCTTTATGTTGATGACATGCTTGTTGCTGGGTCTAACATGCAACATATAAATGATCTTAAATAGAAATTAGCCAGGTCATTTGCTATGAAGGATTTGGGTGCAGCTAAGCAAATTCTCGGTATGAGGATTACACGACACAGGAAAAATAGAACTTTGAATTTGTCCCAAAGTGAGTATATAAAGAAGGTGTTGAAAAGATTTAACATGCAGGATGCAAAAGTAGTTAGTATACCTTTGGATAGTCATTTCAAATTGACTAAGGAGATGTGCCCAAAGGCACAAGAAGAGGTTAATAAAATGTCTAACATCCCGTATTCATCAGCTGTTGGCAGTTTGATGTATGCAATGGTATGCACAAGGCCAGATATTGCACATGCAGTGGGAGTTGTGAGCAGGTTTATGAGTAATCCGGGTATGGAACATTGGAATGCTGTGAAATAGATTCTTCGATATTTGAAAGGAACTACTACGAAGGCATTATGTTTCAAAGGATCTAATGCTGCTCTAAGTGGATTTGTTGACTCTAATCTGGCAGGTGATATTGATTCACGGAGGAGTACTACAGGGTATGTTTTTACTATAGGCGGAACTGTAATCAGTTGGGTTTCTAGGCTGCAAAAGGTTGTTGCACTTTCAACCACTGAAGCTGAGTATGTTGCTGCTACAGAAGCCAACAAGGAGATGATTTGGTTACAATGTTTTCTAGAGGAATTGGGTCAGACACAGGAGGATCACCCATTGTATACTAATAGCCAGAGTGCCATTCATCTTGTGAAGAACTCTGCTTTTCATTCAAGGACAAAGCACATTCAGCTCAGGTACCACTTCATCCGGATTGTTTTGGAGGAGGGTCAATTACGGCTTGAGAAGATTCATACAAGTGAGAATCCTGCCGATATGTTCACAAAGGCAGTTCCACAAGAGAAGCTGATTTCTTCATCAGTTTTTGTTGGTCTTCTTGATTGATAATTGTGGAATTTATACCAGTCGAGTCCTAGTGTTTTATCTAGCGGATGTTGCATGTATAGTGGTGTCATGTAGTATCAGTCTCCAAGTGGGAGATTGTTAAAATGTGGTGACTGATCAGCAAAATACTTTACACTCAGCACGTATCCTCACCGGGGTCTGGGGCCGGGCCGGGCCCTGGGCAAGGGTTCGAGAGCGGCAGCCCTCGAGAAATTTTTTTTTGCCGTTTTTCGTTGATAAAAACCGACATTGTAATAAAACCCTAAAAAGGCCGACTTTGTTTGTTGCCCTAAAAACGCATGTTATAAGCGGCTGGGATGCTTAAGGCATTGTAAGGTTGATGTACTGTTTTTGCTGGATAATAAGAAAGATTGGACGACTGTGTATGGTGGACGTAACCCATTCTGGGTGAACCACGTTAAATCTCTGTGTTATCTGTGTCCTGTTTTATTTCTTTATCTTTTATATTTAAATCTGCATATAATTGTTAGTTCATATTTGCTTCGGATCTGCTTGAAACCCTAACATATTTTCTTACGAAAACTTGTCATTGATGTCATGAATCTAGCATTAGCATTCAACCCCATTGTTTGCTTTGTTTGATATCGTTCTTGTACTTGTAGTTTTGGGTGGGCTTGAGGATTTGTCACATTTGTAGATTTTCCGTTCACAGGGTTAGTTTCATTTTGTTCTTTTCTTCTCAAATGCCTATGTATAGCTATTTTCTCCTTATGACTGGCATAATATGTTTGGCTTCTTTTTTGACTTAGTTCTTTTTGATCTTGCATTTGTTTAGGGTGATTGTTGGTCCCTTGAGCACTGGAGTCAGCCATTTGATTGTAGTATTCAGCGGGAAAAGCATAAACACCTTCACAAGAAAGCTTTAAACCAAATAGCAACATTAGAATATAATATACATGGAACATTGCATATTGGAATAGACAAAGGAATTGAGCTCAAAATACAAAAGGTAGGAAGCATGTATTGAATGACATGGAAACAATGCTAAAAGTAATTGCAATTCAATGTACTGAAATTTATGGATGGGCTCGAATTATAATAAGATAAAGAAAGTAATTGCAATTCAAGATGATTTGAGTATGAAGTTTGTTGATGATATGAAAAAGGAATTCAAAATGTCTATGATAGGTGAGATAAAATCTTCGTAGGATTGCAAATTACTCAAACTGGTAAAGGTATTTTCATTTCTCAATCTAAGTATGTGAAGGAACTATTGAAGAAATTTGGGTTAGCTGATTCTAAGCTTGTTGGAACTCCTATGGTGATTGGATGCAAGTTGTCTAAGAATGATGAATTTCATAAAGTTAATCAGACTTTGTATAAATTCATAGTTGGTGGATTGTTGTACTTAACTCAGACTAGACTAGATATTATGTATGTTGTTTGTCTTTGTTCTAGATTTCAAGCCGATTCTAAAGAGATTCATGTTATTGTTGTGAAGAGGATTTTCAGATACTTGAAGGGGACTGTTGACTATGGTTTATGGTATCAAAATAATGATGATTTCCTGTTATGTTCTTATATTGATGCTGATTGGACAGGTGATGTTGATGACTAGAAGAGAACCACTAGTGGTGTTTTCTTTTTGGGAAAGAAGTTGATTTCATGGTCCAGTAAGAAATAAGATGACGTATCTCTATCTATTACTGAAGATGAATACATTGTTGTTACTAGCAACTGTACTCAGGTAGTTTGGATGAAGAAGATGTTGAAGGATATTAGAGTTGCTTATGATGAGGCTACTGTTATATATTGTGACAATTCAAATGCTATCAAAATTTCTAAGAATCCGGTACTACATTCTAAAATAAAGCATGTATCAATAAAGTATCATTTATTGAGGGAGAAAGTCAACGATGAAAAAGTCGGATTGGAAAATGTATCTACAAAGGATCAGATTGCAGATATCTTCACTAAGACTTTTCCTATAGATACATTTATCTATTTGAGAGACAAGTAAGTGGTCTATGCCCCTCCTGATGAGAACTAGATGCATGAAGTTGCATCAATCCGGTGGACTTCAAAGCCTTATCTTCTTATCTGAGTTGATGAGTTGATATAGCTACTCAGCTAGAGTAGTTAGTGATTCAGATGGTTAAAGTTGTGAGAATATCCTAAGGGGGAGAGATTGTCCTTCTTAGAGGAAGAGATTATTGTGGGGGGAAAGCATGATTTGTATTATGTCTTTGACATTGTTGTCAAAGGGGGAGAGATACATGTGAAAACTGCTTTATGTTTGAAGCTTTGTGTGCATGATCTTAGGGGGAGTTTGTTGGAGATTGTTGATGTTGATTCATTCATTTTCGTTGATTTTTTTCACATCCATATGTTGCCATCAATGCCAAAGGGGGAAATTGTTAGATATTGTTGCTGCTAGAATATGTTGTTGTCATTGATATCAACATATTCTTGTGTTCTGGTGTTGTAAAGAGTTGTTTGGTGTTATGTTGTTTGCAGTGAGTTAATCTAGTTGGTTTATCAATTTGGGGTGTTGAATCAACTAGAGATACTTTATTCTTTATTTATTTCATGATGCTATGTGGTAATTTGATTAAGTTGTGGATTCTAGTATGGAGATTGGTTTTCAGTGTCCAATGTTGCAGTGTTTTGGTAATTGATCTGTTGTCCTCTGATATGATCTGATCTTTGGTTGTGGATTTGAGAGAGTGTTTTGGATGTTCATGTGTATCTTTATTCGAGATGGTTCATGATTTGGTGCTCCACAAATTATCTTTCTAGTCTGAATTGTTATTGTCGAGTGTTCTTGAGTGTTAACGTATTGATCGATGAAGATTTGATTAAGTGGTATTGGTGTAGCTATTGTGGATGGTTCTTACGTGCTTGTTGGTGTTTCCTGGTCATATCCTATTTTTTTTATGGTCCACATTGATCAATGTGCAATTTATTGAATATCTTATGGGTTCGGTGATATTCTTCCTGTTATGATGTATTTTGGGTGGTGTAGCGTGTTGAGGTTGATCTTGGTGAGATTTCCAATGGTGATGCATGTTCGAGGATTTGGTTTAGGTCCATGCTATGTCATCTGTGGCATTGTATTGGTCCGATGATTGATTTATGTATTGTGTGATCTAATTTTGTAATTAAGGGTTGAGGGTTTGGTCGACCTTGTAGTCAAGGTTGATGAATTGTATAAATAGGTGTTAGATTCATATAATTTGGGTGATTCTTGTGTCTACATTATTAGAAAGTTGTGTATATGTACACAAGAGAATCTATCTTTTGGTATGGTGTATTGAGCAGAGATTGTTGCAGAGAAGACAAATGAGATTAACTAGAACTATCATTAGGCATTAGCAGATGCTATCTTTGCAGTTCATGTAATCCGAATTGTAGTCCAAATATAATTGTAAGGTAGTGAACCTTCCCTGAGGGTTGGAGCCTTGTGGGTCATCTTAGTTTGAGAAGTGAGCTCTAGGTAGTGTGCTTGAATACATGTGTGTTCCCCATTGTAATATTTACACATACTATTGCAGAGTATCATCTTATTGTGGGTAGGTTCCCACTGTGGTTTTTCCCTTAACTGGGTTTTCAACGTCAAAATCTTGGTGCTATGAGTGTAAGTGTTATTGTGTTTATCTTTATTATTGTTGCAGTTGTTTAGATCTGAGATTGAGCTTAATTTTTATAATCCAGTGAAAATTGATTTGTGGAATGCCCCCCCGCTCTCAGTTTTCCTTCATTCTTGTTGCCAACATTGCCTAGAGTACAGTTTGTCAAGGGCGGAAGGGGAATTCCTCCCCATCCCCCCAAAACCCTCCTTGTCAAGGCTTGGGTGTCCCTACCCCTCCTTGAGTTAGGTCTGGGTTGATGGTTAGATAAGTTTTTCTCTTATTTGACCTTGTTTGTTGGGGACTTGCTCCCTTGTTTTTTTGTTGATTAAAGTGTTGTTGATAGTGTTTGACTATGTAAAAGGGTCGGTGCCCTAGTTAATGTTGCATTTTAATCAATAACATAAATTTTCACTTACCATTGCACATGATCAACATTCACAGATGTTTTCAATCAATTGTGGTGTAACATGGACTATAAATCAATCACGTGTTTTGCCTTTAAATATGGAATCAATGAAGAAGGAAATATAGATCTTCAATCAACAACCATGTGATCTTTATTTGTTTCTTGTGTATAATTATATTGATAAATTTAAATTTATGAAAATTAGACAGTAATTAGCTTATTTGAAAATGAAGGGAAGAGATAGCATGGATGATCACATTGTGAAGTTGAAGAATTTGAGAATCAACTTGCAATGATGAAGAGGGAATGTGAAGATTATGAAATTCAAAATATTTTTTTATTGAAAGTCTTCTAGATTAGTATCATAATTTTATGTACACTTTAGAACCTTAAATCTATATCATAATTCTATATGTAAGGAAATTAAATCTCTAAACCTCGATCATAGTGATTTATGTGGGTGGATGAATCTACCATCAAGGGGAGGAGCTAGGTACATCTTAGGCATTATTAAAAATCTTTTGAGGAAGGGTCGCATCCAATTGCTTAAGAAAATGATGAAGTGTTTAGAAATTTTGAATGTTTAAAGAATTTATTGAAAATCAATGTGGAAACATTATCAAATGAATAAGAATAGATAATGGTAGAAAATATCTCAATAACAAGTTCAAGTTTTTTTGCAAATGATAAAAAATATTCCATAATTTATCTTCTCTTAATTCTAAACCTATTGTGTAGTAAAAAGCAATCTACTATATTTTTTTTTAATCAAATATAGATGTAGAGTATACAAAAATAAAGAAGAGGTAACTAAAGAAATAACTTGGTTATCCTCTTTTAGTATTAAAACAACATAAAGTAAATCCATATTTATTGCATTATGGAAATCAAAGTGCAATTTTATTTTCTAAGAACACAGTATTTAATGATACTATAAAAAAGCATATAAACTTCTATCACCATTACATTGGAGATCTTATCTAGTAGTAGGTGATTCCTCTTCAACATTGTAGGATAGAAAATAGATAATATTTTAACCAAAGTTTGTGTGAGACTAAGCTTATATATTCTATGTCTTTAGGATTGAGATAATTAACATGAATTTTTGGTAGTTATCATTCAGGGAGGATTATTGTGAATTCCTACCATTAGGAGTGAATAAGTGGTTGTAAATGGGCATCTAACACGACTTTCTATTTGAACCCATCATTTTTGGATTATGGGTGGCTATTTAAAAATGATTAATAAAATTATTTTATAAAAGAGAATATAGAATATAAAAATGTTCATCACCTTAATTATCATAGATAGTCTATCACTATTGTCACTCATGACTACTTGCCATCACACAATCAATATTCATAGAAAATTTCAACCAAATGCTATATAACATGGACTATAAATTAAGCATATATTTTTCCTATAAATATGAATATAAACAAAATAAAAAATAAAAAAATAAAAGCTTCAACTAACAACCATGTGATCTCTTTTGTTTCTTTTGTTTTTCCTTTTTAGTTATGAGACTATTACCAACCCAATGTATTATTTTAATTATCATTCACCTACTATTCAAAGAGTGGTTCAAGGCACTCTTATGAACCTTGCTTAGCATTGTTTTTCTACTCTTGAAGAATCTTATGCATAATAGAGTCCTCTTGGCATGGTTTGATTCTTATGGAAGAGTTTCTTTTTGTTTTATCTCACAGGTCCATATAAGCGTTAAGCAATTTGACCAATATTTTTTTATATTCACTATTAATTCGTTAGTGTATACGACCTGCTCACAAGGTAGCAACACATACAGAGTTAACACAGCGGGGAACTCGAACTCAAGACCATGGGGAGCATACCCAGACTTTAAGTTGCGATCCACGACCCGGCAAGCTAGGGCTGAAGCCCTTTTGACCAATATTTTAAAAAATATATGGTAAAGGATTGACAGGTCTAATCATGGGGCTGGGAGCATCCGAAAGCATTTTCATTATAAAATCTTTAATGACGTGTGGCAAGGGCATTATCCGCCTCTTGACTGTGTCTGAGGAAACGACGAACATGAATAATCAGATGGGTGCAAACCAAGGAAAACGTATCTCTTTACATTGGATTCCATTCTGAATAATGCAGAGATGCTCCCTCAGCTTCGTCCAAAATAAACCTGGATTTTTCATTCAATAAATTTCTGAGAATTACTGTCTTGTATTGTGCTAGCCAGTTTCAGTTTCATAAGTTCTCAAACATGGCTACCAGTATAGATTCAGCAAACAGCATTATTCTGGGGGAGTGGGAATGTTGGGCAATTTACATGTGGGTAGCCTTGAAAAAACATTCAGCAAACAGCATTATCTTTAATCATTATGGAGTAGTTCGTTTTTAATCTGTGTTGCAGGGGCGATTACTGGGACTGAATGTTTATTCAAGGCTACCCACATGAAAATTGCCTCTCTTTGCCTTGCAAATATGGTCCAATCTACAGGTCATGTTTTTATTCACTTGGCTTGCAAATGTGGTCCAATCTACAGGTCAATTCCTTTCTTCACACCATGAAATTTTTTAGCCATATCTAGATTTTTTAGACGTTTCTGGTTTAAGGAGAAGGTGCTTTTTTTCATCAGGAGATATATAAAAAAAGCTTTGTCTGTTGACACTGCATTTGTGTGATTCTGTATGAAATTGCAGGTTCAACTTTGGAAGGCAGCCATTAGTGATGGCGGCAGATGCCGACTTAAATCTATGCCAAGTAGAAGTATTCAAAGTGAGTGAAAGTTTAACCCATCCCATCATTGACACAAGAAAGAATATGAGATTCCTTTACCTCCTCTTCATATGCTATAGGCCTAGGTTACTCACAGACGTCGTTAAATTGGCTTTAAAAAGTGGTTAGCAAATTCGTGTTATTGATTTTTTCAAAAAATCAAAGCTGCAGCTTGTTTTGTTGATCACCATCAATGATCTGTATTTTTCAGAAAAATCAATAACACGAATTTTATAACCATTTTTTAGAGCTAGTTAACCCCACGGTTAATCACTATCAAAAAGATATTGAATATATCAAGGTCTCTTAATGAACAATGCTTTATAAATTTTATTTTCTATCACATTAGGGATACCCTATTTAAGGAGCAAGTCAGAAGGTTTGGGGTTGTTTTTCATTTTCAAGGATTCATCAGTCAACCTATTTCTAGGCACCTTGAATAGATGGGTTATCACTTTAAAGAGTCACAAACAGAATTGAAAATGTATAATGGTATATTATTTCATATTCAAATTTATCAATAAATAGAACAACAAAGGTATTTTCATCTTATCTTCATTTAAACTTACCACTTTAACAATGATGATTAGAAATTGGGATAGATGATTATAACTTCTATCTTTCTTATACAAAATAAAGAGTCAAAACCACACAATCTATTTATTTTAGGAGAAACCAATTTTTCATGTAGTAACAATTTAGTAGAATCTAAAACTTCTTTTGATGATCCAATGATATAAAAAACCCTAAAATTCATGTAAGAAACTAAAGATTGAATATGTACTCAATCTTAATCACCTCCCTCAAAGTCTTAGGCAATTGAAATAGAAGAAACTAGATATCAGGAGACCTAAAATGGATTTATTGATAATCTTTAAATTATGATAACATTTTTGACATAATATTACTCTTAATTAAAAATAAACAAAAATAAACAATTAAATAAATAATCCAATCATCAAAGAGCTTGTACATGATGTAAGAAATTTTTTACTCAATCATACAAAGAAGAGTCCTGCATTTTAAGTTCTTGCTTATTTTCTATTGTTGCTTTAAGCATAGCATCATTAGGAATAATTTTTAAGGCAACAATAACATTGTGTTTACTAGTGCTTCCTTGCTTGACTCTCCATCCTCAATGAAAGAAACTCCTTCAAGAAAAAAAATGTTCACCAAACACTAATATTTTTTTTGTATTTTTTGTAAGATTTACTACTACCACATTTTCTATTATTGGTAACATTACACCACCACTAGATGGGACATCCTTATGGACATAATACCACCACCTCTACCTCACCCCCTTGGAAAAATACTCAAAGACTTGGAAAATAAATTAACTTGTGAAAATATTTATGAATAGAGCTTATGAAAACTAACCACAAAGAACCTAGAACAAAAATTTCAAGACAAAAGTTAAACCTATAAACATAATAAACTTAACAAGAAAAAGACAAAGAGAAGACAACTACAACCAAGGAAACTAATGGGAAAATCTAAAGAACTATGGAGGGTGACTTATTATCTCTCCTTACTAAAAAATTGAAAAGCTTTTTTTTTTCCTAAAAATTATTGTAATATTAATATGTACAATTATTAGTAGCCAATTATACTAATATTTTAATAAAAAGTAGAGATTTGATTTTTCCACGTGCCAAAAATTGTTAAAATAGCAATGAGACACGTTCCTATTGAGTAGGGAAAACTTTAGTTTGTTTCATAATTACATGTGCACAAATATAGCAATTGGTGCACCTACTTTTATACTTACTAGTAGTAAAATTTGTTGTTCTTTTTTACTAAAAAATTATCTTATGAATCCTCCTTTGCTTGGCTCAAAGCTTGACTCCAAACTTGGGAGAAAGCACTATTCCATATTGAAATGCTAATGGTTTTTCCATCAATGGAGAATGCTCAAATGTAAACAATTGATATAGATGAATCAATTATAGTTTAATCTATTGTAGGGGTAAGTGCACCAAGATGGTGTGCAAAAAGAGGGGTATAAGTGGACAATTTTTTTTTGAAATCAGGTAAACCTAAACTTGGAGGAGAAAGTTGAGAGCCATCCACTCAAGATATGAAGATACTCAAACAACAAAGATTGTAGTACTCTGAATCTAGTTTCCAAACTGCTAATTTTAAAAAAAATTGGATAATATTAAGGGGGTCAAATCCTTCGCGCATGAAAAACAGACTTTGATTTTTTTTGAAGAACATAACATAGTGTTTGACATGCGCATCAAAAAAATCATAGTTAGATTTAGTATTTTGACAAATCCTTAAGAAGAAAGGTAGGTAAGAGTGAGCATTAGAGGTTGTGTATTTTTTTGTAATTTTTTGTTGAGTATGTTGTTTTTATGATTTTATCAATCAAGCACATCCTGAAAATCAGGTACCTATTCGTGCACGAAGCATAACTTGCACCAAAACAATCGAAAATGAAAATTTTATTTTTTTAATTGTAAAGAATCAAGTGCACTACAATGATATACAATTTTTTAAAAATTTAGATAAGTAGATCAAAAGTTGTTAAAAAAATGGTACATGCATGTCTATGACAACTATGGAGACACTGGTTCAATAATAATATGTTATTGTTGTTCAATTTTTAGAAATATGGTGGCAATTTTAGAAATACCCTCTTGATGAATGTAAACCTGATGATGACAAAGTCGAGAAACCAAGTTCATAAAACAAAAAATGTCAAAAAGGAGGGAAATCAAACTTCCAAACCGCAACTTTGTCATCCAAGCCTATTCACAAGCCTAAACAGACAAGAGCGTGTACAAGGTTTCTTTTAAATAAGAAGTGTGTATGGGGTTCCTTTTGAATAAGAAATGCGTACAGGGTTTCTTTTGAATAAGCACCGCATATGCGATTCTAAGGAGAAAATCCTGTGTACACAATTGTGCCTGTGATACTATAACATAAAGAAATTAATGTGTATGTTTAAAATGTGTGTGTGTGCATACATATATGTATAATATGTATATATGTAGATATTGTATGTATTATATATATGTATATATATATATATACACACGTATGTATGTATGTAATATGTATGTATATGTATATAATATGTATGTATGTGTATTATCTTTTGATATTTTATGTGTATTATATATACATGTACATGTATATGATGAATACTAAGAGGTTGGGGGGGGGTGTGAATTAGTATACCAAAAAATACTGAACTCAAACTCTTAAACAGTTTAGCAGTTAACAAGTATAACAATTTTACTAACAAACTGATTAATATAAATGCAAACCAAACATCAAATAAAGCATTCACCCACAAGAGCACAATCACCATAACACAAGATGTTTGACATGGAAATCCAAATGGGAAAAACCACGGTGAGTTGAAACCTCACAAGTAACTATCTGCAAAATAGAAACCAGACTGGTTAAGGTCATACAATGTTCTTCACCAGAACAGATCCTGTCAGGAATCTAGATCTCTGTTAGGAGATAAGTCTTGTTAAAGACTACCTTGTGAGAGGATTTCAGATTCACAGTTGTGAACCACCTTGTTAGAGGATTTACAAAGGCTTTGCTAAGCCTACCCGATTAAGGGTTTCAGATTGTCGAAGATGTGAGTGATGAATACTAAGAGGGGGGGGGTGAATTAGTATGCCAAAAATCTTTGCACTAAAACACTTTGCTAGACTAACAATAAACCGGTAAAACAGTTTAGTAGACAAACCTGTTAGCACACATGCAAACCAAATAGCAAATAATGCATTCACCCACAGAAGCACAAACACCATAACACAAGAGATTTTGACGTGGAAACCCAAATAGGAAAAACCACGGTGAGATGGAACTCACAAGTAACTATCTGCAGAATAGGAATTAGACCGGTTAAGGTCAGACCAGTTAAGGTCTTACAATGTTCTTTACCAGAACAGATCCTGTTAGGAATCTCAATCTCTGTTAGGAGATAAGTCCGATTAAAGACTACCTTGCTAGAGGATTTTAGATCCACAGATGTGAACCACCTTGTTAGAGGATTTTACAAAGGCTACTCTGAGCCAACTCGGTTAAGGGCTACAGACTTGTCAAAGAGGTGAGTAATCAACAAGTATATGATCTAGCAAATAGAACAGATTGCCTGGTTAGATCCTTGATAGCTCGTTCCTAATGCTTTCCAACATTACTTCAGTCTTCTACACATTCAGACTCTCTCTATCTCATCAACCATCTTAAACCCTAGCAATAGCATTGACCACAACAACAACCTAAAACCCTAGACATGATGTCCTTATGAAGGAATCTGATTTCATGTCGGTCCAATAGGATTACAATACAATTTCCTAGGTTCAATGTATCTAGACATATTCTGGTAACACGACACAAAAAGCACTGTTAATGTGTCGGCACCGTCACACAATCGGTGGATGGTAACTCATCACAAAATGCTGGTTGGTAACTCATCACAGAGTATTACCGGTTCATACAAAATACCGGTTGCCGGTTTGTCAAAAATGAAGACTGGTAAAAATGTGTTATGCCGCTTTGATCCCATCATACTGCTTGGAATCCACGAATCGCTTGGGGTCGACATGTTGCTTCAGACCGGTAAACACATTCTACAAAACACTAATATTCTAAAGACTATAATACAACATACCGATTGGAACAAATACCGGTTGAGCTCTAACTCATACATATAAAGGAGATCTCAATGCAAGTGTGTGTCCATCAATGACAATCACATTATAAAAATAAAAAATGCCAACAATGAGTAATCAACAAGTAAGTGATCTAGCTAATAGCACATTATGCTTGGTTAGATCCTTGATAGCTCACTATTAACGCATTTTAGCATTACTTTAGTCTTCAATATCTACACACTCTAACTCTTCACACAGACCTGATCTTCACTTATGTGATCGCACATACAAAACTTTAACAACAACTAAAACCCTAGACATGATGTCCTTATAAAGGAGTCTGATTTCATGTTGGTCCAATAGGATTACATTACAAGTTCCTAGGTTTAGTGCATCTAGACATATTTGGTAACATGACACAAAATCACCGACAAAGTGTCGGTGGAAGATAACTCATCACAAAAATACCGATTGGTAACTCATCACAGAGTAATACCGGTTCATTCATTTTACCGATTGCCGGTTGTCAAAAATGAAGACTGGGAAAAATGTTAACTACCGCTTTGTTCCTTCATACCATTTTGGATCCTCGAACCACGTGAGATCTTCATACTGCTTGGGTCTTTAGTTAATCTAAGACCGGTAAACATCTTCTACAAAACATTGATAGTCTAAAGACTATAATACATAATACTGGTTGAGCATAACTCATACATAAAGAAAGTGAACACAAAGCAAGTGTGTGTCCATCAATGACAATCATAACATCATCAAAAATGCCAACAATCTCCCCCTTTGGCATTGATGGCAACACTTAGGAAAAATTTTGACATCTAAGTGTTTTACAACAAAAATATGCCATAATCAAAATTACTCCCCCTAAGCATATACACTATCCCTTTTGCAGAAATGACAATGTATACTACTTCCTTAAAGAGGTAACATGAAAGTATACATAACATTCATCAAAATTTTAAATACTACTCCCCCTTTGCCAATAATGTCAAAGTACTGTAGAATAACCCCTGTTTCTCATTATCATTAAAATAAGTAAATGTTTATGACAATAATGAGTGAAACTTGTCAAAAACAGATTTAAAATCCTGCATAAAAATCTTCATGGCTAATGACCATGACTCAAGCAATGAGGTAGCAACCTCACTTTCCATCTGCATTTGAGAGATTTGTTCTTCCATGGCATCAATTGTGCTCATCTCTTGAGTTGTCGTTAAAGCTTCTAGATTGAGAAAGCACTTCTAAAGAATTTGCAATCTAGGTAATAAAACTAGTTGAAGCTCCTGTAAATCTCTTGTCTGGTTGCTGATCTCCAATTCTACCCTGGTAGACTAAAGCTAATATCGGTGAACAGTTTGCCCATAGGTAGTGAAAGAATCATATGGTGTCTTAAAGTTGCTTATGTATGCCTGCAAATCAGATTGCAGTTTATCCTTTTGTGCAAGTAAATCATCACAAAATAGATGGGGTTGGCTTATTTTTCTTAGCAGTAGTTTTCCCTCATCCATAGCATCTCTTATATCCTTCTGCTCTTTCTAAAGTTGAGATCAGAGCTCATTCAGTTTCTTCACTAAGGCAGTGTTTAGTGCCTTTTGATGCTTCTTCTGTGCATTAGCTTCAACAACTTCTTCCAGGCATTGTACCTAATCCTCTACAACTGTACATAGAAGTTTTAGTTTGACCAGAGAGGAATCGGTACCGGGAAGGTTGGTACCTGGAATCAAACTGGTGAGGGTGTCAATCGCAGTGTGAATGACATCATGCTCCCTTTTCCTCCTCAATGTTTCCAATCTTTCTTCTGCTAGCTTTATGCCTTGCAGCAACTCCAATTCATCTCCATATTGGAGATCAAGAGGATTGGTGATATTAGCTAGTTTGGCTTGACCACCGGTTGCCTTTGGAGTCTCTGCTTGTTTGTTCTTTTCTACTTCCTTCTTCTCTTCCGCTCTTTTCTTTTCCTCTTCTTTCTCCCTTTGCTCCACTTCATGCTTTTTCTTCTCTTCCTCCTTTCTTTCTTCTTCTTTCCACTTCTCCTCTTCTTTCCTCTTCTCCTCTTCTTTCGTCTTCTCCTCATCTTGTTTCCTCTTCTCTTCCTCTTGTTTCCTCTTCACTTCCTCTTGTTTCTTCTTCTCTTCATCTTGTTTCCTCTTCTCTTCCTCTTTATTTTTCACTTCCTTTTTTTCTGCTTCCTCTTTGTCAGCCTTTTCCTTGTCCAACTTCTGCTTTTTTGCTTTTTCTTTATCCTATTTCTCCTTGTCTATTTTTTCCTTATCAACCTTTCCCCTTTCCATATCTGGAGTGACATATTCAACATACAAAGCATCAACATCAATAGTATCCACCTGTTCTGTAACTAGTTCTCCTTTGCCATCAAATGCCTCATCTGGTTTTCCAGTTTCCGTTTCCTGTTCAGCTTCTCTATTTGCTTGAGCAAATTTATCCATTTTCACAGTGGCTTTAGTATGGAAGTGTGTGTCTTTCACCACTTCAGAGGCTTTGCCTTCCAGTAGCAAGAGTCTTCTTCTTCTCATGAAGAAGAGACCTTTGTACTAGTCCATGATTTCAAACAATTCAGAGTTTGAAGCATCAAGAAAGTAATCTACAAAAATATTTTCTCTGATATCATGTTCTCTCTCGATGGCAATGCACCATTTATTATCTAAAGAATTGTACAAAGAAATAGGTGTCTCAGATCTAATTTCTGATGGCGACCGGTCATAAACACATAAATAATTAATGATTTCCCGCTCTGTTTCCTCTTTCTCACTATCGTTAAAACCATCAAAATACTCCTTCAAATCACTAAGCAATTTTATTTTAATATTCTTAATAGTCCTTTGACAATGTGTCATTGGCTTATAAGAAGAGATGTCAATATTTATCGGTGTAGATGATGTAGGTGCATTGTCGGTAGTGTTTGTCTTCTTCCTTGTTTGCTTGGTCTTCTTAGGCTGCACTTCAGGTTCTATATCCTTAGACTCCAGTGAGTTGCTTTTGGTCTTCCGCTTCCTTTCAAATACTTTAGCAGGTGCAACTTCCGGTTTCTTCTTGGTAGGTGACCGCTTGGTCACTTTTGGGCTGGCTGAGGTAACCGGTGTCGATACTGATGACACTTCCTTTCCCTTTTTCACTGAAGGTTCTTCAACTGGTGTTACCCTTTCCAAGTAGGTGTCGGTTCGCTTTTTCTTTGCATTTAAAGGAGAGGCAATCAAGGTAGAGACATACCCATCCAACATGTCATACATAACCTCATATCCCATAGGTTCTACTTCTTCCTGTCTTGGCTCTACTGCTTCCATTATGCACTCATCTACTTTAATGGTAAAGCAAATGTCCTCTTTATATTTCTTAACAACGTCTCCATATATCCTCATCCGCTGGCTCATCTTCCACTTGAATTCATTAAAGTATTTATTTAAGACCTCAGGATATTTGATTCCCACCACTTGGAGACTTTCCCTAATTTTTTTGGTGACCGGTTGGTCAGCAGACCATTGAATATCACCGACTCTCGGGAAATAGCCTTGGAAGTAGAAAAATAGACCTACCAAGAGTTGTCCAAATTTGAATCTTAAGGCACTGTCCTGTTTGATGGACTTTAGGTTTAATAGAAGTTGCTTTTGCATACAGGTGCATAGATCAAATGAGGCATCCTCCTTGATCATTCTGTAGGTGGCATTTACCACAACAACAGGGACAGAGTTTATTCTATTGGCATAAAACGTCCAGTATCAAATCACCATGCAAGCACACTTGACCAAATCATCTTTGATGGTGTTGATGGTCATTCCCCGTTGGTCACTCAGAGAATCAGTGAGCTTAGTCATTTCATTCTTGATGACCTTCCTTAGAGCTGGCACCTCACCACTATTGCAAAAATCGATGACAGCATGAATTACTTTAGGAGTAATGTCATGCGTCCTCTCAAGATACATCTTGTCGCCATGCACTCTGCTCAGAATGATGCAGATGTGCTCTTCAGTGAATTCTTCAAGGAAATAAACAACATGATGTAGTTTCTTCCTCTCTAGGATGTTGTATTCTAGTTTGATTTTCCTATCATCCCCACAGAACAAACCTAGCTAGGAGTGAATCGCTAGGGATCCTAGGTCTTCTAGTTTGCAGTCAATGTACCCTGAAATATCTCCTTTGACAATGACTCCGATAGGTATTTGGGACAGGGCATTGTATTTCATTTTTATTTGAATGAATTCAGCTAAGTCCATAGGTGCACTAGAACTGGAGTGCGATGCAGAAGCTATGATTAACTGATAAACAAGAATTTTGAGAAATACCTTCATAATTTCAAAATTTAGGGTTTGCAAATGCAGCTTCGCAACACACCACTTTGGTTGCTGGATTATCGCTTGGTGTTCTTCACTTGATTGATTGACAATATCTCCTAATTCTTCTGCAAGATTTGAAATCTCTCTAAATCGCAAGTTGAATTGCCTTTTGTCGCTCTACTCTTGGAAATTTCTTCGCTCGTAAACTGATAAGTGAAAATGACTATGAAAAATCCCTTTTAAACAAATTCCCACCTACCATAATAAATGCATCACCATTAGGGCATAAACCCTAATTTTGCCTTTTACCGCTTCCAGCCTTCTGCCTATTGATAGGTAACATATATCGATTAAGGTCTTTTGCCGATATAAATCGGGGGTTCGAAACATTTCACCGATTTGTTCCCCCTAAGCTTTTCTGAAGCTCAATTTGCCAGTTTAGAGACTTCCACACTAGGTGTAGAAACCGGTTCGTCCTATGACACTTCTTCAGATATCTTCTTCCATGTTTTATTTATTCCTGCTTGAATGGTTTCAACATCAATCTTCCCTTTTGGAGTGATCGGTATATCATCTAATAGGTTCTTTCTCATTCTGCAGGTTCTAGCAGGGTGTCCCAGTTTGTTGCAATGATAGCATACCATTCCAAATGTTCTCCATGGTCCATTGTTCATTTTACCATTCTTCCTTCTACATGTTGCAGCAGTGTGACCACTACCATGATAGATCAAACAGGTTGCTCTCCAACAGGTTGCCGCTTGATAGCCACCACTACCTGACTGATGGTCATAGGCATTATATCAGTTTGGATTCCAGTTCACAGAGGATTCAGGAAAAACTCATTGAGTCATTTGAGGATATCTCCCAGTGTTGTGCATAATAGACCTACATTCAAATGCTCTATGCCCAAACTTGTTGCATGCATAACAATTTCCATTGAATCTATTGGATCTAGGCTTATTGTTTAGAAAATAAGGAAAGTCATTGTAGGCCTTATTTCTACACACATTAGCAGTATGTCCTTCTTTGAGACAATTAAAGAAAACAGGTTTAAACTTTTTCTTACTTTTATCCTTTGATGTCAGTTGCTTCTTTGATGCTACATCTTTTGTTCCAGAGGTCTCACCTTCCTCATAACCAGAGAAACCAAATCTAGTGGTATTCTTTATCAGTTTTGCTGATTCAAGTTTTTCCTCTAGCTTAGCAATACTCTGATTGAATTTGGCAAGTATCTCCTTTGACTCAATGAGTTCTTCAGAAATAGCAGCATTGGATTCCTTCAAGGTTGCATTCTCAGAAATAGCCATGTTTAGTTCACCTTGCATTTCTTCTTTTTCCACTTTACTCTCTTAGAGATGAGTGGTAAGGGCACTGATTTCTTGCTTAAGCTTGGAGATCTCATGATCTTTGTCTTTTACCAGATCTTCAGCTTTCCTTCGGTTCTCAAGCTCTTTACACATTCTGATAGTCAGTCCTTCCAGTTCCCTTCTCAGGTTGGCATTAGATTCATTCAGTTTTTCAACTTCTTCAACTAGGGCCTCCATGTCTGCTTCATTAGAAGAACTATTTTCAGTAAGCTCCATTAGTTTCTCAGCATGCTTTCTTCTTTTTTCTAGAGAGGCTTTATATTTGACTTTGAGTTCATCATAGGCTTTCTCAATCTGAGTGAGCCGATGAGTAAGTTCCCTCACAGTGTATTCCCCCATATCTCCTTCCAAATGATTAGACTTATAGAAAGGTTGGCTTTGATACCAATTGATGAATACTAAGAGGGGGGGTGAATTAGTATAGCAAAAAATACTGAACTCAAACTCTTAAACAGTTTAGTAGTTAACCAGTAAAATAGTTTTACTAACAAACCAGTTAATATAAATGCAAACCAAACACCAAATAAAGCATTCACCCACGAGAGCACAATCACCATAACACAAGATGTTTGACGTGGAAACCCAAATGGGAAAAACCACGGTGAGCTGAAAACTCACAAGTAATTATCTGCATAATAGAAACCAGACCAGTTAAGGTCTGACCAGTTAAGGTCATATCGGTTAAGGTCATACAATGTTCTTCACTAGAACAGATCCTGTTAGGAATCTAGATCTCTGTTAGGAGATAAGTCCTGTTAAAGACTACCTTGTGAGAGGATTTCAGATTCATAGTTGTGAACCACCTTTTTAGAGGATTTACAAAGGCTTTGCTAAGCCTGCCCGGTTAAGGGTTTCAAACTTGTTAAAGATGTGAGTAATCAACAAGTAAGTGATCTAGCTAATAGCACATTATGCTTGGTTAGATCCTTGATAGCTCACTGTTAATGCATTTCAGCATTACTTCAATCTTCAATATTTTCACACTGTAACTCTACACACAGACCTGATCTTCACTTCTGTGATCGCACATACAAAACCTTAACAACAACTAAAACCCTAGACATGATGTTCTTATAAAGGAGTTTGATTTCATGTTGGTCCAATAGGATTACATTAGAAGTTCCTAGGTTCAGTGCATCTAGACACATTTGGTAACACGACAGAAAATCACTGCCAAAGTGTCAGTCGAAGATAACTCATCACAGAAATACTGATTGGTAACTCATCACAGAGTAATACCGGTTCATTCATTTTACTGATTGCCGATTGTAAAAAATGAAGACTGGGAAAAATGTTAACTACCGCTTTGTTCCTTCATACCGCTTTGGATCCTCGAACCGCTTGAGGTCTTCATACCGCTTGGGTCTTCAGTCAATCTAAGACTGGTAAACATCTTTTGCAAAACACTGATAGTCTAAAGACTATAATACATAATATCGGTTGGAACAATTACCTGTTGAGCATAACTCATACAAAGCGTGTGTCCATTAATGACAATCATAAAATCATCAAAAATGCCAACATTATATTGATATATATTGTCTTTTGACATCTTACTGTACATTGTATTCCTCTCTCTCTCTCTCTCTCTCTCTAGACCCCATATAACATCTAATGACATCATGTAAGGTCCCTTAGAACACATATGACCCCTTAAGACCATATGATGTCCTAAGGGGTCCCATTATGACCCTACATGACCCCCAATGATGCCATAGGACACCTTCAGACCATGCATGATGTCTTAAGGGGTCATATGGTGTCTTACGGTGTCATATGGTGTTGTAACACATGCATGTCTCAATTAGGACCCCATGTGACCCTTAATGACATCATGTGATATCTCTTCCTCTCCCCCCATCTTCCTCCCTTGCTCACTCCCTCCCCCATCTCTCTGTCTCCCGTATCTCCCTCCCTCACTTTCCCATCCTCTCTCTCTCCCTCTCTCCTTCTCTCCCCCTTAGGACCCCACATAACACCACATGACCCTTTAGGAGCATATGATGTCCTAAGGGATCAAGATAGAAAGATGGCATTACAGTGTCGTAAGGTGGAAAGATGAACCATTATTACAATATAAAAAGCAGTGCCAATAATTCTTACAAGAATAACAAACCAGCATGCTCCCCTCTCTCCCTTCCTCCATACCCCATCTCTCTCTCTCTCTCTCTCTCTCTCTTCTTCTCTCCCTCCCCACTCTTTCTCTCTCCCTACCCCCTTTATCTTTCTTACTTTCCCATCCCCCCCTCTCTCTCTCTTAGGACTCCACATAACACTTAATGACATCATGTGACCCCTTAGCACACCACATGACCCTTTAGGAGCATATGATGTCCTAAGGGTCATATGGTGTCCTAAGGTGGCAAGATGAACCATTATTACAATATAAAAATAAGTACCAATACTGCTTACAAAAATAAAAAACCAGCATGCTCCCCCTCTCTCCCTTCCTCCATACCCCATCCATACACAAATTCAACTTTATACACAACTTCTTTATCTGAAAAATTATCTGCAAGCCTCGCAAGTTTTTTATAATTGGTAAAAATTTCATTATTGAACCCACTTTTCTTGTGTAGAGAAAATTCAGAAACACTTTCAAGCTTTCTCCTCCTACCTCCTCCACTATCACTTCTACTCTTTCGTTCTCCATGAAACCTGAAACTTGAAACACAATAATTTTTCCTCCCACCTCTTTCATCACTATATTATATTTACCCATCTCCTTATATACCACTTGGAACATAATAATCTTATCTCCCACCTCCTTTATCACAATCACTCCTTTCTTTTTAACCATCAGATCCCCTTCAAACATGGCCTGAAAAACATCTGACCTGTTCACCTGGCAATATATTATAAAATAAAAGATAATGGAATGTCCTTAATCTGACCTCTCTCTCTCTCTCTCTCTCTCTCTCTCTCTCTCTCCCTTTTCCTTCACATTTTCTTTACTACAAGTAATGCGTAGGGGGTTTTGATAAGTTAAAAGTGCGTACGAGGTACTAGGAATATGGATGTTGACCTACTAAGTATTTTTAGGGACTAAAAGTGCACACAGGGTTACTAAACATACCACGTACACGGTTCTTGGACATACTTTTAGCTGCTCAACAACCTCAATGAACTCAACAAATATTTTTGAGGTCGTTAAAGGCCCCACTGCAACTATTACTATGCTTCTATGACAACTTTATATGTAGAAGTAAGTTACATTTCTATTTTAAATGATTCCAAATGATTGAATTGTTGTTCTTATTAGTTTGGTCAATGTTATTGTGATTTCTTAATAGTTTTTATATAAGAAAATAATGATAATTCTCAATTTTATGGTTATTTGATTGTTTAAGAACTTTTGTTTATATATATGTAAAATGATTCTATTTAGGACAGTCGGTATTAACGATGGGAAATAACAAGTGAAGAACGGTGGAACAACAAGAGGCTTAAAAGGAAAAACAAAGGCAACGTATGAAGAAATTACGTGACATAAGAACAATGGGACAAGAAGGTACGTCATCCTCAACATATCAATTCAATTTACCAAATGAGCATAATGCAATTAAAGAAGAGATCACAATGAACAATCAAACTGTTGGCATATGCACACTCCAATGAGACATTGTATGTGATTGAAGGTTTTGTCATTGATGGCAACTTTGCAATCCTATGACACCGGCAAAGACATTATACCAGCATCAGCAAAACACATTCTACACTAGCACATAAGGACACTGGCACCAGCACAGAAGAAAAGAAGTATACCGGCACAGAGGTCGACAAGATTTTGTTATACAATATTTTGTTTATTATTGTAAGCCGACTTGGCAAATTGTAAAATGACTCTTATATATAAAGGAGATCATTGTAGACATTTGTAGGAGAGATATATAAGTATTAAGGAAAAGATTAGGTAGACCTAATGTGCGAAAATAGGTCAAGGGTATATGTAAAGAACAGAGCAGGAATCGGTATTGAATCTGGCATTGAAGATGCTATTATAAAGCAGTACAAGTTATTAGATTTGTATAATCCTTATTTGTAAGTCAGTGTGACTTCCCATTGAGCAGTGAGCTCTAGGCAGTTGGCCTTCCTGCATGTGTAGGCCCCTATTGTAAGTAATATTCTCTTATTGGCCAGTGAGTGAATATTGTGGATCACAAATCCCACCGAGGTTTTTCCCACACCGGGTTTCCTCGTTAACATCTTGTGTTATGGTGTGATTTTCATGTGGATGTTCTTGATCTATTTATTGCATTATTTCTTGCATACCAGTACACTGTTATATTATGTTCTCCATGTTTTAAGTTAAAAAATTCTAATCACCGGTTAGATACTGATTCACCCCCCCCTCTCAATATCTGTGGGACCCCTAACAATTGGTATCAGAGCTTGGTCCTCTATTTTCAGAAGTCTAACAACTTGAGGAAGATCTTGACACTGGTAAAGATGGAAAATCTGATGAAGCAACTAGAAGGAGCTCTTACAGTCTATGATGCAGAAAAGTTGAAAAATATCAAACTAGAAGATGATTTAAGAGCAGCTTAGGATATCATTTAGGCACTTCAAGAAAATTTTACTGTTGCAAGAAATAAGAGAAGAGAACTTTGTGAAAAATTGCAAAATCAGAATGATGAAAAGGAATCACTTAATGATATGATAAGCAAGTTGAAACAAGAGAACATGACAACAAAGAATGAAATGCAGGATATGACTATGAGATTTCGCAAAGAGATTGAGGACAAGAAAAATAATGAAGAAGAATTGACCAGAAGACTAAGTGATGCAACAAATCAAAACACAAGTCTTAGCTATGAAAATGACATGTTGAAGACTGATCTGATGCATACTCAGAATGACTCAAATGAACTGATGAGACAAAAAGAAATCTTAGAAAGAGAACTGGAAACTGCAAATCAACACAAAGAAAAATTCAAGAAAAGCTCAGAGGAACTTGGCACCTTGCTGAAGAATCAAAAACCTAAAAGTGACACTTCTGGAATTGGCTTTGAAGTTGGTGAAAGCTCCGGTACTGCAAATACTCAGGATCACAGCAAATCGGTAAGACAACCTAATGCTTATAAATTCAATGGAAAATGCTTTAACTGTAATAAGTATGGTCATAGAGAAAATGAATGTAGATCTAGAAATTATCAGAATATCAACACACCCACCGGTCAATGTTCTAAATGCAACAAAATAGGTCACAACTCTGAAAACTGTAGAATGAATGTGAGATGTTATGTTTGTGAAAGATTTGGACACTTATCTAATCAATGCAAAACACAAACCGGCATAGGTTATGGGAAAGCTATTCAGAAGAATAATGTAACCTGTTATGCATGTAACAAGATTGGGCATATTGCTAAATTTTGTAGAAGTAAAGCAACACTGGTAGACAACAAAAGTTCTAGCTTGAAAGGCAAAGAAAAGGTTGAAGAGGTTAAGCAAGAATTCTCAAAACAATGGATTAGAAAAGTTGATCTAAATATTGAGAATACTCCTCCACCGGTAGAACCAATCAATTGTTCATCGACAAGACAGAGTGATGCTTCACCGGAAGGATAGAGCAGTGCTCCACTAGTAGGAAGTTCTTCATCCAATTGAAGAAAATTTCCTTGAGGGTTTGGCAATCTATTGATACATGTGCTATTATTCCCTCAGTTAGAGATAAGAAGTTGAAAATTACTTATTACTGGCAAACAATGTTAAGTGAATACTTAACCGACATGCAATTAATGTGGTATATGGCGAAGAGATATTATAAAGTTAAGGTTTTGGCTCCATTTCATTTCACTGAGATTTCAAATTTTCAGAGAGCGCGAAGACTCCAAGCCAAGGCATTTCGAGCAAGAAGCAAACACACTCTAAGAAATCATCCATCCAAGGTAGTAAAAGGTATTTAATCATGGCATCCACCTCTGAAATTGAATACATAGCAAACCCTACTATTGTGGAAGTGATAAAAAGACCTAGGCCCATATTTCAGTTAGTTCCCGAGATAGCAAAGAAGGATGATACCTTAGGTGCTTTTTCTCAAATTCCTAAGGGAGTTGTTTATGCTGAAGATCCCTGAATGTACATCCACTACAACATTGAAGAGTTAGGAGATGAGGAAATCAAAACCATGTATAAAACCGTAATATGTGATAACACCGACAATGTAAAGGATGAACACAAAATCATTGAGACCCTAGGATTCACAGAGATCCTTAGCATTCCTGAATTTCCAAAGGATGTGATTAGGATAGTTTTAAGCAAGGTACATGGAGAATTTTTTTGGCTAGATGCAATCCATAAGATCACCAAGGAAGCTGTGAAAGCTGTCACAGGGTTATCGACCATTGGTAAGAGACCAGATAAAACCAAGAAGGTTTCCAATGACCTAGTTATGAACCTAACTGGTGCAACATTTGACAAGAGGTCTCTAAGGGTTAATGATGTAAAAGATGTCAATGTGAGATTCATCAGTATGATATTAGGTTATAAAGCTACTCATGCCAATAGAATCAACTCAGTTTCAAGTTTATACATTAAGAGTGCTTATGATATGGTCATGGACAATGCAAAGATTGACATATGTGAGTGGTTAAAGGATGAATTAATTGACAACCTTGGAAAGATAAAAAAGGACAAGAAAGGAACTTTCAGATTTGGAAATCTGTTAGTATGCCTAATGCTACACATAACAAAATAGGTTCCTGGTATAGGTTACAAAGAACTTGGATATGACATACCAGTAGGAAAAAAATTGACTGAACTATTCAATAACATGGGTGAGAACAAGGAAAACAACATTCATGACTTTTTCCAAGCATTAAAGACCAAAATAAAGAAAAGAATAAGGCTATCTCAGAAGATTGTAGACAAATAAAAAGATGATATATGCTTTGTCATTAAGAAAGATGAAATCTGGATGGAAGCGGTCATCCCAAGGACAATTTGGGTAACTGAGATGAGATATGAAACAGATGATCACATAGTTGAAATATATGCCAAAGCACTTTTGGAAGCCCCCAGAGAACTAAAAGAAGAAGCATTTGGTAGTGCAGAGAATATTGAAAGACAAATTCAATCAAAGAAAAGGGTGAAAAAGGTTGAGGTAGTTGTGAGGAACGGATCCAGATAAGCAAAAGCCATTAAAGAAGATGTATTAAAGAAAACTGACATAATAGAGGATGAGTTAGCAACTCCACAACCTGAAACTCACCTATCACCGGTAGGTACTTCTTCAGGAAGTGACATGCCTATAACTTTTAAAAGGGTTGTAAGGAAAAGAGATCCCTCACCACCAACCACACCTTCACCTAGGAGGACAAGGCAAAAGAAACAAGCTGTGAGATCTCCGGTTAGAAAGGCCACCCCAAAGAAGAAACTTACACCTAAGAAGAAGAAAAGGACAAACAGAGACTTGGCCCCTCTTGATATACTGTTAAATGAAATCACAAAGGAAGGTAAACTAAAGAACATAGAGAAAATATATGACACTCTATCAGCCGATGAAAAAGAGCAAGTTGAGAACAGTGTTATATTACATATGGACGTGTACAAGAAATTTTTGATGGAAGTAGTAAATGAAATTCTTGATGAATTATTCAAAAGACTTGAGGCAAGAAGATAGGCAGTAATAGAGTTAGATAAGAAAATAAAAATTGAAAAACTACTTGCTGTATATCTGGTAAACTCTCCAAAATAAATTGATGATTTGATTGCTCAAGCAAACCAGATAGTATTCTCTACTGCACACTGACATATTTCATTAATGGCAAGAAGAGTTAATGAGGTAACAGAGGAAACAGAAGATGGATGGAATATATTCCTGGTTGAGAAAGAAAAGTAAGAAGAGTACAGGAATCCCAAACCTATTTTAGTCTATCAGAAAGATAGAGATAAGGGTAAAGGAAAAGTTGGTGGACCACCAAGTATCAAAGTTAGAGACAACTTACCCCCACCTTCTTTAAATACTCCATCGATGAAAACAACAACCATTGAAGATCAACCGGTAGCTGAGAGTATGGATGCAGAGGATACTAATCCTAATTCTGAAGTCCTATATACTGTGAATGTTCATACCTAGAAGATCAACATAGTAGTAGACAAAGATTCAACTGATAAGTCAGATATGGCTAATGAGCCTCCGGTAGCAGGGGAAACTGAGAAACCGGCAAATGATAAAAAGAAAAAGGTAGAGACTGGTACACAGACTGAGGAAATGAAGCCTACATAGAAACAAATAGAGCTGAAGGCTCTGAAACAACATCAACCGGAATAGGTACACAAGGAAACAGTGCCATCGGTAACCAGTGAAGTAGGAAAACCAGTGCTTAAAGAAATGCAGACACGAACTGACCTACCAGAGGTCATTACAAGCTTGGTTACTTCCACCAGCACTCAGATTGTTGGATTGTTGGATCATCATCAACATACAAATCAACAAATGTGATTGAGGTATTAGTTGATTCTATCAAGAAAATAACCAACTGCAGCTCACAGGCTTACAAAGCAATTGATGATTCCATACCAATTTTGAAGGTAATTGCTCCCAACTGTAATTTAGATAACAAATATTCTTTAAGACAATTGGATACATTGTGTAAATATATCTCTGAGAACATTGAGAAAATAAAGGAACAGTCAGTAAAGGATAAGGTAGAAATTGAGAAACATAAATTCTTTGATAAGGAAATAAAGAAGTGTAATAGAGATTTTGACACACTTCTACCAGAACTATGTAATTTGTTGAAAGAATACAAAAATTTGTACAAAGATACCTGTAAAACAACCTTTTTGACTGTAGATATTGACAAGAAAATAAGCAAGGTACAGGATGAGATAAATAAACTTGCAGACAATTTTGTCAACTCACCTGATACAGTATCTGTTTTTGAAGAGAAGATAGCAAATTTTAAGGAATAACTACTCAGATTGGAAAGGGAAAAAGAAAGGATAATAAATAAGGCAAAACATTTGAGATCTAAACTAAGTCCAAGATTGGACTATCTAGCATCTCTACGGAAGGAAATTTCTGAGGCACTAATACAGGGAAGCAAAACACTGGCAGAGCATTTGCAGTATCTCAACAGTACAGTAAAGAGAACTGAGACATCAATAAAGGATAGTAAGAAGTTTATGGATAGTATAAACTTAATTTTGGGAGATCTTTTTTAGATTATAACTACCCAACTACAAGGTTGAGGTTATGGATAGTTGAAACTGCAAACTCTACTGACATCTTGACAACCTTTGTCATTGATGCCAAAGGGGGAGTAGTGGGATGAAAAAGTTCAAAACATAGGAATCATATGCTCAGGGGGAGCTCTCATATTTTTGGTAACTTTTTTTTGGACTACACATTTTTGGATACTTTTTGAAATTTCTCATGAGTGTTGCCATCAATGCCAAAGGGGGAGAGTGTTGGCATATGCACACTCCAATGAGACATTGTATGTGATTAAAGGTTTTGTCATTGATGGCAACCTTGCAATCCTATGGCACTGACAAAGACATTATACCGGCATCAGCAAAACACATTCTACATCGGCACATCAGGACACCGGCACCGGCACAGAAGAAAAGAAGTATATCGACACAGAGGCCAACAGGATTTTGTTATACAATATTTTGTTTATTATTGTAAGCCGACTTGGCAAATTGTAAAATGACTCTTATATATAAAGGAGATCATTGTAGACATTTGTAGGAGAGATATAGAAGCATTAAGGAAAATATTAGGCAGACCTAATATGCGAAAATAGGTCAAGGGTATATGTAAAGAACAGAGCAGGAACCGGTATTGAATCTGGCATTGAAGATGCTATTATAAAGCAGTACAAGTTATTGGATTTGTATAATCCTTATTTGTAAGTCAGTGTGACTTCCCATTGAGCAGTGAGCTCTAGGTAGTTGGCCTTCTTGCATGTGCAGGCCCCTATTGTAAGTAATATTCTCTTATTGGCCAGTGAGTGAATATTGTGGGTCACAAATCCCACCGAGGTTTTTCCCACACCGGGTTTCCTCGTTAACATCTTGTGTTATGGTGTGTTTTTCATGTGGATGTTCTTGATTCTGTTTATTGCATTATTTCTTGCATACCGGTACACTGTTATATTATGTTCTGCATGTTTTAAGTTAAGAAATTCTAATCACTGGTTAGATACTAATTCACCCCCCCTCTCAGTATCATTGGGACCCCTAACACAAACAAATGATGAAGATGCACCAACAACATTTGATTTACCGTATGAACCTAATGCAATGAATGTACCTAATGCATGCAATGATGAATGTACACTGACTCTATTTGATGCAATGAATGTACCTAATGCACATAATGCACCGATGTTAACACCTCCTAGAATCATTCATAGGAAACCAAAGTATCTAATTGACATCAATGAGAATACTTTAAAGCCAATGCTTGATAAAATGAATGAACAAACTTGTAGGAGAATGGTTAAAAGAATATGGCAAAACTATTTTGAAAACTTAATTCAAACTACAAGATGCCAACTAATTGTTGAAATAATAAAAAATTTGAATTTTAGAGAGACAATGATAATTATAGGCCTAAGATCACCCGGAAGTAATAGAAAAAGAACTATTGTGAGAAATTGGTTCAAAATCATGTACTAAAGATTCTAATGTTACTCGACGTGTTATTACATCAATCATAATGAGCAAGAAAATTAAAAAAATTGTTTGATAAGCAAAACAAGTCATTAAACATGAGTAGAACAATATTACATAAAGCAGTAGATAGGAGGGAGAAAATAGAGGATCCTAACAATAATTATCTTTGGGTGTTCTCGGGTAGACTACCATGCAAAGACAAGGTTGTTGTTGATGCACTATGAACATTAACTGAAACTTTTTGGCACGACAACACAAGGGTTTTTCCTAACCAAAGAGATGTTGTTAGAAGGCGAATCAGATCTAGAAATTGTGAGCCACATGCCAAACACTATTTGTATATGACTCAAACAAAATTTTATTAAATATTCCTTCAAAAGTTTCCTCAAATAAGAATTAGAAAAAGATTTTTTGAAATGGAAAAACCTTTTTATGTTAAGATTAATCATGTACGCGCCACGTGTTGTTGTAGGATGCATATTGAATTTTCCATGCACTATGATATTTATCATCATATATGTTGTACTTTGCACACTGACAATGTTTTGCAGGAATTAAATATACAACCACCTCCTAAGTCACCAAGAGAATTTATTTCAAGTGTGTTATGTAAAAGAGATGATGGTTGCATTTATTATAAGATGATGTGTTTGAAAGGTTATTGTGCTACATATGGTGGTTTGCAATATTTGTCAAGATGTCTACATTTCGATAGCGCACATGAAATTGGTAAGAAACTAGTATCTTTTGGAAAGTACAAGACAATGACATATGGGGTTAAATATGTTAAAGAATTTAAGAGATGCAAGTTAGTGAAAAATGATATATGTGTAGCTAATTTTATGAAAAATATTTAAAGAGAAACTAGTTTATGAGTACATAATGCATTCACATAGAGCTCGGTGGTTAGATGAGAAATTCAAGCTATGCAAGGACACATTTCCTCTTGGTACCATTGGCTTAAAACTATATGCTGCAACCTCAAAATGAAGTGCAATCTATGTATTACCATTCTACACAAGTTTCATTTTTTTTACACATAGCATTCAAGCATGCAGATAATAACACATAGGAGGATAGTTAGGTTGTAAGAGAGTATCACTTTTACATAAGTGATGATTGTACACATTCGTCAGAGTTTGTGCAAGGATGCTTTAAGGTTTTATGTGATAGTTTAAGGGAAAGGAACATATGATACAAGCAAAACATAATATAGATAGATAATTGCACCTCACAATTCAAAAATGCAAGGACGTTCTATCGGTTGATTAGGATGCATGTGACAAGTAGTGTACAACATTTTTAGAATTTCACTGAGGCTAGACATGGAAAGGCAAAGCACGATGGTGCAGAAGCATGCGTAAAAAGAGCCCTCGCTAGTAAAGAATTGAAATACGAAGGTGGTTCTGAGTTGACAAATGCAACAACAATTGTGCGATGGTGTAACTCTACAATGAGACCAGGTAATGCAGTTACGTCAGTGGTTCATAGATATTTTTGGTTGATCACTGAATCTAACATTGGAAACTATCAATATTGTTGTACAGTTGCAAGATCTAGTGATTTGCGCTCATTTTAAAGGTCAAATGAAAGTTTGCTAGTAATTTATCCTAGACAAATTGTATGTTTTTACTCTTCATATATGTATTTTTTGTGGGAAGAATGTGAATCACAAGAGTGGGTTGACAAATGGTCTTGTAGACCATTGCTTCTCATTGATACCTATCAAATTACTAGAGCACTACAATTGAACCAAATGGAATCATAAGTTGATTTCGATCATGTATCCAACCTAGTGGAACCAGGTGATTTTTTGGGTAGGTTTTATTGCAGGAAATGTTTTTGGCTCATTTTGTTACATCAAACATTATTTTTGGTATTAATTATTATTCTATAATATGCAGGTCATGTGTACGCAATTGTTGCAGAAGAGAACAATAAAGAAGGAACGAATTACTTTTTGTGTCATTGTATTGAGCCTAAGAGAAAATTGACAACCAAAATCATTGATGGAGATGGTATTGAGTATCCAGTAGGGTCAGTTGTCATGATAGGCACATGGCTTAGGAGATACCCTATCAATAATTCTAATGTTTGGTTGTTCGAGGACTTTGAAACACAAACATATTCTTCATTTCTCCAGCCTTTTTGTTGCAACAAATAAGCATTTGATTAAGTATCGTGGTAGACCTCATAACAAGATTTTATGGAACGTTCATGAATCTGACCACGAGGCAATACTTGATACAATACAGGTTAGAGTCGATCCAGAAGGCTCACTTGATTGATTCTATGGTTCAGGGTAGAATGATTTTGAGAATTTTGTATATATCGTCGGCGAATTGTTCTATATTCATTTTTTGTATATATAAATGCCCATGAGCTGATTTGTACATTTTTAGGGCATAATTTTGTATATTTAAATGGCCATGAGCTGATTTGTACATATTTAGATGCCAATTTTGTATATTTAAATGGTGATGAGCTGATTCGCACATATTTAAATTCCAACATAAGATGATTTGTAAAACATTTTTTGAATATATGTGACTATATTTTGTGACTATTTTTTGAATATATGTGACTATGTTTTGAAAATATGTGACTATATTTTGAATATCTTAAGGGTTTTGAGTTTATGTGATGTGATAAGCTGGGTTGGTTTTGGCATTGAGATAAGCCACATTTGGAAGTGGGAGGTTTGGCTTTTCCTGTGGTGGGTTTGCAGTTAAAGAGATTGGGAAGGAAGACTTTTAGAGGTGTATGGGTCATGGCTCTGGCATTAGCCCTAAAACTTGTGAATGCACATCAACTACTGACGCCATTTGAATCAATTTCACTTATTGGGGATTTAGTGAGGAGAGCGAAAATTAAGAATTTGGATTGTTTGAAGTAGGCCAGAAGAGAAAAAGGCCTCTTTTTGGCTTAAACGAGAGAAAAAACCCTTTGGAGAGACAATGAGAATGGAGGAGAGCTAGCAATTTGTTGCTTGCCTTTCTTCTCCCTCTTTCTCTCTATTCTATTTTGCCCTCTTGTTAGAATAGTTTGTTAGGAATGGGCTTATAGAGGGAGCCATGATAGCAGAAGGATAGTCATCAGAAACCAAGATAGGTCATTATAGACGAGCCTTACATGACCCTATAGGTTCAAACAGATCAATCACATGTGTCCTGGATTGTGAGAAACTGTCTGTCAAAGTTTGACAATGTTTTGGACTCAGGGCACTTGAGAGATCTCGACTTTTTGGCGCATTGGGAGGCATAATAGGAGCATGCCTTGTGTAAAGCTACCCACTTGGATGCGCTCATGATGTTGGTTTATGCCCATGATGAAACTTGGACAACATTGACAACTTTGACATTTTTAACAACAACTAAGCAACTTTTATACCTTTTATCCAAATAACCCAAAACTTTCACAAATGAATTCAAATGATCATTAATGGTCCCAAATCACCTTATTTAGATAAAAAAAAAAATGAGAAAAAAGATAGAAACCTAAATTTGATGAAAGGAATCAAAAGCATCTGGTGATCATTACCACAGATCAAATCTGACCATTACCATTGAATTTCATTTTGATTGAGACAAAGGGTTTTGTAGGGTTAATTCAATATTTTAGAAATCTTACCAAATCATATTCCATAATTGCAATGCTTTATATCATATATTTTTGTTGTTTATATTCATATTGTTGATTACATAGGCAAATATTCATTTAACTTTATAAAAGGGAAGCCACCAAATACACTGAACAAATTCTTTATAAATAATCATTTATGCACAATAATCAACACTATGAACAAATTCTGTATGTATTGAATATGTCTATCAATATCAACGAAATGCACAATAATGAACACAATACACATTTATTGGATCAAATATTAACATTTATATATATCAAAAAAGGCATATATGCCAAGTCAATACAAGTTTTACAAAAATGTGGCATATTCCATGTCCACATTGATATACAATAAAAATGTAGAATATATCTACATGTATTGGTCATTTGATTACCACAACTAGCACTATATTATCCTATACTTGTGGTGGATCATCAAAATCAATCCTCTTTGATGCAATACACGGCTTTGTAGATGGCTGCACACCCACAATTCAAAGCCAAGTTAGAATCCTTTTGTAGAAAATAGTTTAAAATTATCAACATAATTATGCATTTTACCATAATTTCTTTGCAATTGAAATGTAGATTACCTTATTTGCTGATCTAGGATCTACTGTCTTCTTTCTATTCTCCTTGTCAATCTTGGGAGTTTTCTTAAACACAATTTTCAAAGGATCCAAGTTATGGCTGAATCGCGAAGGGGCCTATTGTAGATTAAATACAATTAATACATTGTACTAACATATATAGATCGAAAAAACTAAAAATCTACAATATAGAGAACAAAAGCGTACCGAAGCCTCAGATACTTCTCCAGTAGTCTAAAGAGTGCTCGCCATTGATGGAGCAGCTATGGCTATTACCTACAAGAAAAATGATTAAATATTAAATACAATTAATATAATGATAAGTATTGTAGGTTAAATACAATTAATGTAATATATAAAATAAAAGTGTACCAGAGCTTGAGATGCTTCACTAGTACACAGAAGAGGGCTCGCCATTGATGAAGTGGCTAAGGATATTTCTTGTATAAAAAATGATAATATCATAATTTATCAAAAGTTCACATGTACACGTGCATATAATAATCAAATCAAGAAAATAAAGTAGAGATACATACCTCCGCTAACTCTCTCGATCTTTAGGCGTATCAAGTGCATTCAACAAATCTACAAAGCCTAATGACCGCTATATATAAAATAGACAAAAAACACTAATCAATCTACAAATTCCAACTAAGAAAATTTCAACCTTTTCAAACAATTGTACAATTAAAAATGTGTTCGATTACCTTCTTCCCATGTTTAGGCGTTTTCAAATATTTATTTCGCTAAGGACAAGGCCTAGACACTGAGGGGGTAACCTAAAACAAACAAAATTAACACGAGATATTAGTAGATAATATTAAACATAATTTAACAAATATAAAACTAAATAACTTGCATATTCCATTAAAAGAATACATAAAATAAGGTGTACAAAATATGATACTGCATAGCTTTGTAGGCCAAAATCGATCACTGAGAGCGTGACATCATCAATGTGGGACATTTGGTCCCCTGTCAACACCTACACAATTTTTTTTGTCAAGCATTAAAGAGAGTTAGTATATCTTATAATTTATTTTAAATTCACAGTACTATTCTATTTTAACATGTTACAAAAATTTTACCTCAGGCATCAAAGTTGCAATTGCAATAATTGTAGGAGGAATATCAAATGGTGTATTAACACCCATTGGCACTGCATCCTGAAATGCATATTGTTTGTATCAATTTAAATTTATTTCAAAATTATAAATTTTAAGTGACTAATAAATCAAATGTTATGAATTCAAGTCAACACACCTTTGTTTGCGGCTGACTAGCAAACAACATGTCCATCAATTCATTTGTTAGCGCCATATCCTCAGTGGTGTGGGTCTAACATCTGCTCCTACAAATCGTGCATATATGGTATGTGGAACCATATGCATTGGCCTCAACATTCATCCCTGTGCATATGCCTGAGACAATGGGACACACATGCTCAATGGGCTGACCAACGCTAGCTACCTCAGCTAATGGATCATCGTCTAGGCCAAGAGGGTGTGCAAACTATGTTCCATGCTAGATGATCGCATCAAAGAATGTTGTGGCCACCTGAAGATTCTGTAGCCCCATCGACTCTTTCAGGGCTACTTGAACGATCACATGCACCTTGGGTTTGGGTGTTGGACACAATGGATCACTTAGAGGGGGGTGAATTAGTGATTTAAACACTTTTGCTTCAAAAGAGCTAAACTTCTAATAGATAAAACAATCTGAGTACTAATCAGTAGCCCAAACACTACAGACTAAGTGTGTGAAATGATTTTCTATAACATCAACATAACTCATACACAAGAATGCATCACACAACACCAAATATACGAGGAAAACCCAAAGTGGGAACAACCTCGGTGAGAATAGCTGCTGGAGATCTTCTGCTCCAATACAGTCTCACAATGTAAAAGCTCTGATTACAATTTTAGGGCACCAACCCAAGGAGCACCAACCCCTGATTTATGAGAACCAACTCAAAGGAGCACCAACCCCTTCATAATTTATAGGCTACAACCTAAAGGAGCTACAACCCCTGCACTAAGCACCTACTTAGTGAAAACAATATTAAAACTCAGTTATACAAATGAGATCCTTGTTGTCAATGAAGTTTTGCAACCCTTCAAATTTTTGCACTACCGGTTTCTAACTCACCGGTTTGTATCAGCTCAATACACACTGCAACTTAGCCTTTTTGCTGGTTCTAACTCTCCTTAATCTTCTCTCCCTTTGTTCTGTTGAATTCAAATCACACTTGATTACTCTCTATTAGATATTGCTTCATTTTTTCACCTCTGCATTCTATGCCCACTTTGTCGGTTTGTTCCTTACATCGGTTTACCTTGCTTCTCCTTATCAGTACAATCTTCCCTCATAAACACTTCAAGAAGTGTTTATCTCTTTGGGTCTCAGACAAAAATTTCACACTCTCCTTCACTTTTCAACAACAACACTATCTATCTTGGGTTGCCATATTTAAATTGATGCTTTCCTGCCAAAAACTAATTCAAACAGAGGGTGGCTAGGGTTTTCTTCTACTGGCCAAATCTTCATCCAATATGATTTGATCCACCTTGGCTCACACACCTACATTGGTGGAATAAGTCATCACGCATTTTCCATCCGTCCAAAGTATATTTGCCAAAAATAGCAATCCCGAGCATGATTTCCGGCCTTGAAATCTGTCGACTCATTTATGAAACAACTGTTTCCTTCTCGAGGTCCTCTTGCAATCCAATTTACTTGCTTTGATCTAGGCACCAACAACTCCCTGATCTTTCTTTGTCCTTCATTCTTCCCTGAGCTGCATCAATTTTTTATCGACTCGTGATTTATGGTCATTTCATTAATGTCGGCTAACTACTCCAACAACCATGTCGATGGAAACTTCACTTGCCTCTGCATGCTTGCCACCTTAGCTCCACATGGAATCACATCGGCATACACTTATCTCACTAACAAAAGGTCGGTTTAAACTTGAACATTCAACAAACTCATACTGGCACAAGTCCTTACTGGTGAGACCTTCTCCTTCTGCTAATCGATAGTGGACACTACACCAGTAGCACATTTTCACCTTTGGTGGTTTGTGATCCCTTTGTTACTCTTTCTCTTTATCACAAACATTATCACAAGCAAACAACCAACCTTTATACTAGTTACAGCTTGTCATGCCAACACACAACTTTATATCACCTCTTATAACTTGGCATGCCAACACATAACTTCATATCACCTCTTACCGGTGATGTTACTGATAGTCTCACTACCTACTTTTCTTCCACCATACCGGTTGACAAGCCTTCATGTTAATCTTCCTTATGCTAGTTCAACCTTCTTCATACTGAGTGACATACCTCTACCAGTTGGCATCAATGACAACTCAATGCCTACAATCTCCCCCTTTGGCATTGATGTCAACATTGTCTATTTTGGTTTATCTCCCCCTTTGATAGCAATGGCAAAGGGAACCAATAATCTCTCCCTTGGATACACCTGGTTAGGACACAATCTCCCCCTGTGTCCATGCTTCATGATTCAAGAATCATAAGATAGTAACAATGGCTGACTCCCCCTGAATCATACATCCTCCTATGTACTTAGGTTTGCCAGATGGTGGGACAACTCCCATATTTTGTCTCAAGTACTCAAATGGGCCCAAAGGAAGTGGCTTGGTAAATATGTCAGCAATCTTCTCACTAATGGGAACATATTCAACAATGACCTCCTTTTCAACTACCTTCTCCCTCAAGAAGTGATACTTGATTGCAATGTGTTTTGTTCTCGAGTGCGATACTAGATTCTTGGAGATGTTGATTGCACTTGAGTTATCACACCAGATTGGAATAGGATCCAGTATCTCCACCTGTATGTCCTTCAATATCTACTTCATCCATAGCACTTGTGAGCAACATGTAGAAGCATCTATATATTCAGCCTCGACAGTGGATAATGACACCGGGTCTTGCTTCTTGATGATGTGCCATGATACTAACCGGTCTCCTAAGTAGAAAGCACTTCCACTTGTATTTTCCTGGTCATCAATAGTTCCTACCCAATCTGTATCAGTATAAGCCTACAAAGAGAAGTCTCCTTTCTTTGGATACTACATGCCATAGCTAATAGTTCCTTGTAGACACCTGAAGATCCTTTTGACTGCATTTAGGTGAGATTGTCTAGGAGCACCTTGGAATCTTGCTACCATGCAAACAACTTGTACAATATCCAGTTTAGATGTTGTTAAATATAATAGACTACCAATCATAGACCTATACAATGTTTTCTAAACTTCCAGTGATCTATCTAATTTTCTCAAATTACAATCGGTAATCATGGGAGTACTTACCGGTTTATTATTCTCCATTTGAAATTTCTTCAGCATGTCTTTCACATGGTTTGGGAGATGAAAATTCCTTTCTCTTACTGTGAGATCTGCAAACCAATAAAATAGGACAACTCTCCCAGCATGGGCATCTCAAATTTTGTCTTCATCCGATCTGCAAATTATTTACACATCATGTCCTTGTCTCCACCAAAGATAATATCATCCACATATACAACCACTATAATCATGTGATCTCCATTTGACTTGACATAAAAATTATTGTCTACATTTCCTTTGTGGAAGCCTTGCTCCTTCAAGTATTTATCCAACCGAGAATACCATGCTCCGAGAGCTTGCTTTAAACCATACAAGGCTTTCTTCAATCTGCAAAAAAAACTCTCATGATCATGTAAAAGATAACCCTATGTTTGTTCCATATATACCTCTTCTTCAAGATTACCATTCAAAAAGGCATATTTGATGCCCATTTGGTAGACTTTGTAACCTTTATAGGAAAACAAAGCTAAGAACATTCGTATTGCCTCTAACCTAGCAACCACTGCAAAGGTTTCTTCTAAGTCAATACCTTCCACTTGAGCATACCCTTTGCAAAATAGCCTTTCTTTATGTCAGATTATCTTTCCTTCTTCATTCATCTTACTCCGTAGACCCATGGTACCTATGACATTCTTGTCTTTCAGTCTGGGAACAAGTTCCCATGTTTGATTCTTCTCAATTTGTGTCAACTCTTCATCCAAACTCTTCATCCATGGCATCTACCCATTTCTCAATTTTTCTAGCTTCATCAAAAGTTTTGGGTTCAAGTTTTGTCATGAGGCATAAATTTACTTGTTGATCATTTCAGGCTAGTCTCCTTCTAGTTTGCACGCCTTCATTTTTATCTCCTATGATCTGATCTTTTGGATGGTTCTTTTGCACATACTTGTTGGAGTTCTTGCTTGGTGCTTCCTCTACTGGTCAATTTTCAGACTGATCTTCATTCTCATAATCTGAAACATCAATATAGGGTGTCGGGGTAGATTCTTTCTTATGTAGGTAGGTCTTCATATATTCTCACATTTATACTATCAACCATTTTTCTCAAATTCTTGTTGTAGCATTTGTAGGATTTGCTCTTGGTTGAGTAACCCAAGAAGATTCCTTCATCACTTCTGGAATCAAAACTTCCTAATCCATCTACATCTCTCATGATGAAGCACTTACTTCCAAATACCCTAAAATGCTTGAGTCATGGTTTTCGGTTGTACCATAGCTCATAGGGAGTCATTTTACTGTTTACTCTTAGCTGTACCCAGTTTAATGTATAGACAACAATATGAATTTCTTCCTTTCAGTATGTACCTGGTATGCTAGTCTAATTTAAAATTGTTCTAGCCATTTCCTTTACTGTCCTATTCTTCCTTTCTACCACATCATTCTGCTGTGGTGTTCTTTCTGCTAAATAGTGTCTCCGGATTCCATGTTTTCATAGTAGTCAATAAATTCACTTGAAGAATATTCTCCACTCTAGTCTGATCTGAACACTTTAACCGATATCCACTATCATTTTTAACCATTTTAAAAAAAATCTTGAATCTTTCAAATTCCTATGATTTTTCATGCAAAAATAGCACCCAAGTCATCCTTGAGTACTCATCAATGAACAACATGACGTATCTCTCACTGGTCAAAGCCCTTGTCCTTGATGACCCACACAAGTCTGTATGCACTAATTCTAGGGGTCTTGAGGTATAATACTCTTTTTTTTGTAGCTTAATTTGATTTGCTTTCCTCTGATACATTCATCACAAAATGTAATTGTTGGTTTTGTTATTTTTGGAATGTTTCTTACATACCGATTCTTTCTTATCTTCACCAGATTGTCAAAGTTCACATGACCTAATCTTCGGTGCCACAACCAACTTTCATAAACTTGTCCCATCATGCATTGGGACTCATAGCATTCCTTTAGATTGTAGACATTACCATCTATTCTCTTTCCTTCTGCTACAACCTGACTAGTACTCTTCTTTATTATCTGACAACTGGTAGAGTCAAATGTGAACTTGTACCCTTTGTCACACATCTGACTTACACTCAACAGATTATGGTTCAATCCTTCCACGTAGTACACATCATGAGCCTTAAGCTTGGCATTAATATTCAATGTACCATGACCTTTAATCTTGATAGAGGAGTTGTCACCAAAACGGACAAAACCACCTTTCCAATTATCAAGCTTGATAAAAAATTTCTTGTCTTCGGTCATGTGATTTGAGCAGCCACTATCAACTACCCATAGATTCTTCCTTTCAACATGTAGAGAAGTCTGCACAATCAAGCTTGACACTATCTTGTTCTTCTCCTTCTCTATCCAAACATGTTACTCTTCTTTCTTCTCCTCTTCTATCATCTTGTGTTCCAATTTAGTCTCTATCTTCTGATCGGGTACAATTTTCTTTTGCTCGCCAGTTCTCAGCTTAGTAGCTTACAATGCCTTGCTATGTGACCAAAATTTTGACACTTGTAACATTTTACATTAGCATTGAAAGATGTATCCAAAGCATTTTTGTAGGACATCTGCACATTTCTCCTACACTTATAACTCTTATGACCAAACTCATTACAATTATAACATGTGACATTTGTACTTTGTAATGCAAAAAACAAGTTTCTACTCTCAAAACTAGGGTTGGCATTCATTTTCCTACAATCTTCCATTCTATGACCGAACTTATTACACTGGTGACGATAACCATGAAAATTTGAAACATACTAGTTGGATTGTCTTGGTCCTGCAAATGACTGCCTCACCGGGGGTCTTCCTTTCATGTTTCTAACTCTAGTGAATCCTTCATGATCAATGCTTGCATTTCTCCTTGGATCTGCATGTCCGTGCATTGAGTATGGTCTCGAAATCATTGATTGTGTATACCAGTTTGTGTGACGATTCTTAATAGAATCTGCATATGTATTCTTACCGGTATCTTTGTGTACTATGAATATCTTCTTCTCTTCATCCTTATTTGAAGAAGTAAACAATATCTCCTTATTGAATGTGTCTTTTCTATTTGAACTTTTACCCTCTTCAAATATTAATCCATCAGTATCCTTAGATTTCTTTTGTTTGCTCAACATCTTATCTAAAGCTTCGGTGTTGCTTTCATATTTGCTTCTCACTTTCATTTCTTGCTTTTCTCTAATTCTTTCTAGAGCTTTACAATTTCTTCTTGTAGGTTCTGATACTCCTCCTTTTTACTCAGACTGGTGCTAGTAATTTCATAGATCCTCTTGGCTTCTTCCAATTGAATTTTTAGATGATCAATTGTTTTCTTGGACTTTTCAAGAGAATTATCCATCATTTCTTGTTCTTCAACTACAACCTTTTTCACCTTCTTCAGATCTCTTGTTTTCTTCAAATCTTCCAAGGCACTGATGAGCTCTGCTTCAAGATCTACTTATCCTTCTTTCTCTTCCTCTTCTCCTTCCTTAGGTACTAGAACCTCTCGGGCCTTGAAAAGGGTTGCACTAACATCATCTTCACTGCAACAGTCATTTGAGACACTCTCCTCATCTGTGGTATCATGTTCATGTGTGTAAAGAATGTTTTGCTTCCAGTTTCCTCTTCTACCATACCGGTATACATTCTTCTTCTTGTCCTTATTGTATAATCTGCTACCACTTGATTGATTATCTTCATTCTCATCACCATAGGGACATTTGGCAGCAAAATGTCCAATATTTCCATAGTTGAAACATTTCAGGGGCAGTTTACCTTTGTATTTGCCTGACCCGTCTTGAGTCTTCTGACAAAGTTTTTCATGATATCATCAGAGTCTTCACTGGCTCCATCATGAGAAAACTCTTCTTCTCCCTTTCTTGATGTTTTGAAAGCAACTTCTTGCTTCACAGCCTCAGTACCGACAGTCCTCATTTCATAAGCAGATAGGGATCCATACAACTCATCCATTGTAAAGACTTTAAGATATTTTGCTTCTTCTATTATTGAAACCTTTGTATCACACTTAGGCATGAGGGATCTAAGTACTTTCTTTACTACCACCTCATCTTTACTTTCTTCTCCAAACCCTCTAATGGTGTTTGTTGTTTCATCAATCCTTTGGAGATAGTCAGCAATCTTCTCTTCATCTCTAATCTTCAAACCCTCAAGTTGTGCTCTTAATGTCCGTAACTTGGCTTCCTTGACTTTAGCATCACCTTCAAATATCTTTTGCAACTTATCCCAAGTTTCTTTGGTAGAGGAGCAATGCATGACTTTAACAAACTCATTATCAGATAACCCACTAAGAATGACATTTTTAGCTTTAGCATTGTTCTCATATTCCTTCTTAGCATCTGGATCAATATGGGGATTATTAGGAACTATATACCCATTCACAACCGACATCCATACATCAAAACCTAGAGAGGAAAAATAGGTTTCCATTCTTCTACTCCAAAATGCATAGTTGACACCATCAAACATAGGGGCTTTTGAGGACGTTCATTCATTTCTTTCCATTATGAACACTTAACAAAATATACCCAAGCTAGATAACGCTTTGACAAAATAGGGTACCTAGGCTTTGATACCAATTATTGGACACAATGGATCACTGTGAGGGGGGTGAATGAGTGATTTAAACACTTTTACTTCAATAGAGATATACCTGTAATAGATAAAACAATCTGAGTGCTAACCGGTAGCCCAAACAGTGCAAACTAAGTGTGTGAAAGGATTTTCTATAACATCAACATCACTCATACACAATAATGCATCACACAACACTAGATATATGAGGAAAACCCAAAGTGGGAACAACCTCAGTGAGAATAGTTGGTGGTGTAGACACCTAAAATTGTCTAGTCTAATTAAATAAATATTTTATTTATTTAATTATCTAAGCTTAATTCTTCTATTAATTAAATAAATCTTTATTTATTTAATTAATAAATTTATCCTCTTCTAGCCTTATTTCTCATTTAAATAAATACATTTATTTATTTAAATTATCCTTTTCTTAAATTAAATAAATATTTTATTTATTTAATTGATCCCACTTCCTCTATTAATTAAATAAATCTTTATTTGTTTAATTAATTCATTAACCTTTTCTACCCATGACACATGTCCTTCATCTCATAATTCCTACACTACCTACCCCTTTCATTATTTTATTATTTCCTTTACCTACCCTCTAATCATAGCTGACCTCCTTTTACACCTCTCAATCTTATCCCTCCATTTCTTATAGTGTCTTCTATATAAGAGGATACTTCCTTCATTATCAACCCTAATCAATCTATGCATTCAAACCCCCCCGTTGACTACTTGACTACACTACGCTTTTGAACATAGGCAATCCTACTTGCAACCACATTTCCGTTCTTTATTGAGCTCTTGTGCACACATAAAATCTGAGAGCAAATATATCAAGCAAGATCAATGGAGATAGGAAGAATGGAGATCTAAACCCTATTGGACATGTGATGGTATAATCTTTTTGATTTCATTTGATTTGCATTGTCTTAGGTAATCTTCATATGTTATGGTGGATCTTTGTTGTTGTTAGGCTAAGGTTTTGTGGTTGAATTCATTTAGCCTTTCAATATCGTTATTATTGTTATCCATTTTTACCATATACATTTTGGCACGCCCCATGGGACATGGATTTTTGTTAGATCTGTGTTTTTTACAGATTTTTCTAACCCTATATTGTTGTTTTGGAAAACAATTTGGAGAATAATCTTGTGCAGCTAGGGTTTTGGACACAAAATCAAGATCCTGGAGAGATTTGATCATATCTCACAAACGGCTTGGAAATTTTGTACCAAATTTTTTTTGTAGGTTGAGGAAGGTATCAAGAGCTCTCAATCCAAAATTAAGAATTTTTGGAGCAAATTTTCATTTTCTATGAATTTTTTATGATTTTTCATAAAAAATTAATTTTGAGAGCAAATGAGAGAATTTTTTGGATTTTCTTACATTTTTGGAAATCTCTCATAACTATACACAGGATCTGTTCTTTGTGATTTTAATTTTGATGCAAAATATTTCCCTAAAAATTGGATCTTTAAAAATTAGGGTTTTTCCTTATTTTGATCAGATTTCACAAACGGCTTTGAATTTTGGCATCAAATTTTTTGTGCAGATTAGGAAAAGTATCAGAAGGATTCAATAAAAATTTCAGATTTTTTGGATCAAATTTTCATTTATATGAATTGTTTATGATTTTTCATAAAAAATTAATTTTGAGAGCAAATTAGCGAATTTTTTGGATTTTCTTACTTTTTTGGAAATCTCTCAGAATTATACACAGGATCTGTTCTTTGTGATTTTAAATTTGATGAAAAATCATTCCTCAAAAATCAGATCTTTGAAAATTAGAGTTTTGCATTATTTTACTCATATCTCACAAACTGCTTGGATTTGTTATAGAAATGTTTTTGTGCAGGTTTGGAAGACCATCAGGACTCTCCAATAAAAATTTCAAATTTTTTGGATCAATTTTGCATTTTATATGAATTTTTTATGATTTTTCATAAAAAATTAATTTTTGGAGCAAATTAGAAATTTTTTTGGATTTTCTTACATTTTTGGAAATTTCTTGAAATTTTATAGGTGGTCTTTTTTTTATGATGAATCAAATTGTTGAATTGGTCAACAAAATGCATTGTTGAAGGCCCCTATTTCACAAAGTCTTTTGGATCTAAAATTTACCTAACTTGTGTGCTTGCAGGAAGGGGTGATTATTTCAAACAATCCAAACTACTACTAAATCTTTGTTGTAGGTCCTTGGCAAGGGTTATTGGATTTTTATTGTGTGCCTTATTTTCATAGACTAGCAAACACTTCAATTGGTGCACTAAAATTGAATCATTGTCTTTTGTGTCTTGAGCAATAGGCTCTTTTTGTTTAATCTTTAGAGGGCCTGTCTTCCCGTGTGGTCATTAGGACTACTAGTGAGAAGAGAATGACCCAAGTGGTAGTGAGGAAAACCCACCTCTTCCGAACCACTATAAACAACTGTATTCATGGTGAAAACTATGGATAACGTGTGTTGATTAGTTCATACCGACACTATGTCTCCCCATAAACCCGTTTGATGAAATTTATTTGATCAATTGTAGGGCGTAACCCCTACCGGCTGGGAGTCTTCTATATTTACAGAGCTGAAAGTGCCACATGTATGGCCACACGAGCAGATGCCCTTACTAGCACCTTTTTGTTTTAGAAGCCAAAATCCTTCCAGTTGTTGAGGCAGGAGATCGGACCTCTGGTAGCGGCCCACACACATACGGTTCTTAGTAGAGATACAAAGTTCACCACGGGGAGTTTTCATGGGGACTGATGCTTGGTTGACCCGAGAAGTGAGTGCCAAGGGTGGAGCCAGTGAGGTCAAGCATCTAAGTATTCGCTCTGAATAGCGTAGCCTCCGGGGTAAAACCTCATGTGGGATCAACAACTATTGTCTTGGCTAGCCATAAGAATTGTGCTTGACTTATTTTAAACATTCAAAACATTCAAGACCAAACAACAAAACATCGTGTCTTTTGTGTCTTCAAGTGTATGCAAAACATTTTTACATCAAACAAAACACTTTTCTTGGAGTCATTTTGAGTCTAAACACTTGCAAACATTGAGTCCTCATCAACATTGTGTCCTCTTGTCACGAAAACAATCAAACATTCAGATTTGGTCACAACCAACAACTTCACAAATTGGAAAAATTTTATAGTCCAACAAACAAGAGCAATCAGTTTCAGAATTCTTGAGCTTCCTAGGTTGTTTCTCCAGGTTTTCATCTAGCATTCAACTTGTCTTTGGGTCTCACAAAATCCATCATTGCTTTACATCTTGCATTAAATTTACATTTGTCTAAACTTGAGTCAAAAGGTCACTTGCTTGTCCTCATCATACTTTGTCAACACACTACATACAACAACATTTTGCTAAGTGGTCCCTCATCAAGGTCTATCACCTTTGGGTCTCATTTAGTCTTACTTAGAGTCAAGATGAACTTACCTCATCAAGAGAAACTATCCTCTCTTTGGAAGTCACACCTACTCTACTACATACATACTTGGTCTTACACTTTGGACATTGCAAGTACACCTCAGATTCATTTACATTCCATCCAACTCTTGGTCTTTCATCCTTTTTCCATTTTCATCTAGTCTCACACATCTCGGTCAATACCTAGTTCATGGTTGAAACCTGTCTTAAAAAATCTAGGAGAGAAACTAAAGAGGCTCAAGAGTCTGCAAACATGAGTTCTTATGAGTATGTCAATGATATCTTTTTCAATTCTGATCATACTACATTACCTAACATGGATGCCTATAGAAACATTCCAAATGTTGAGAACATGGACACTACAAACAACAATGATACACACAATGATGATATGGACAACTTTTTGAGTACATTCAACAAATGTGGAAGAATCCATTATGGATCCCCGTTTCAAATGATTGGTTGAGAAAATAATGAGGAGGGATAGACAATACTTCTTACAAATGATGGCACAAAGTGGAGCCAAGATACCTTATGATTTTGACATGTCTCAAATAATAGAAAATCGACCTTTGCAACAACCTCACTCCAACATGGATCAAAGGAGGCCTAATAGTGGAGGCAATAGAAGACCACATCTTGTGCCTAAATCACCATAATCTTTGTTTCAAAAACCAGAGGTCCCACATACACATGGTCAAGCATATGATACTCACCTTCGCAGACCATTATGGAAGTCGTATGCAGAGAAATATGCTCAATCACATATCAATGCTAAGGATCAACCACCAAAGCAATTGGATATTCAAAGGCATGCTCAAAATTTGGACACAAGGAAACCCCGTGTCAAATTTGGGGGCAACACATTAGAACATGACATGCCTGTAGAGTATGGTATACATGGACAAAATAGATATTTCATTCCTCAACATGAATCTATACCAAGTGGTCCATATATGCAGCATCACTATAGACCTCCTCCATATGAACATGTGTATGATCAATATCATCCATATATGAAACATGCTCCTCCTCCAATTGGTGCCTCAAGCATAGGGTATGGTCCAAGAAGTTGATCTCCACCTAAGAACAATTTGGAGCAACAAATTAGGGACTTACAAAAGAAAATGGAGGACATAAATACACCGAAGCCAACATACACAATGAGAGACATATGTCCTTATCCATTTGACAAGAGCATTCCAATGCCTCCTTTTCCTACATACTTTGTGACACCTAAGTTTGATAAGTATAGAGGAAAAGGGGATCCTAAGGCACACATAAGATAGTTTTTCACAGCTTGCATTGAGGTAGCTTCAGAAGAGACATATTTGATGAGATTATTCCCACAAAGCCTAGGTGATCAAGCTATGGAATGGTTCTCCCAACTTCCACCTGGTATTAAGTCATGGGGTGACTTAGCAGAGGCATTTATTCAACATTTCTCCTACAACATAGAGACAGACATATCCGTCACTACTTTGTGCAACACCAAGCAAAAAGATGGAGAGTCTTTTTCATCATTTTTACAAAGATGGAGGAATCTAGCTAGCAGATGCTCTTGTGAAATTCCACAAAAACAAATGGTAGAGATGTTCACCCAAAATGTTAACAAAGACATTGGCTATGATCTAAGGAAAGCTTGTTTGTCCACCTTCAAGGACATCATTGAAAAAGGCTTAGTGATAGAAAAGGTCCTAATTGAACAAGGAGTCATTAAGATATTCAAGGAAAACAAGGATGACTTTAAAGGAAAAGACAAGCCAAGATTTTGGAATAAAAACAAGAACACGGTCAATGATGGTGTTGTTGATGCCAATACAGTGCGACCCAAATTCATTTTTTTCTGATCAAATCGGGTGAATACTCAAACAAATTCTAAATCACGAAGGAAGTACACTCCATTGGGAGAACCACTTGAGTCAGTTTTCAAAAAGCTAGTGGCAAACAAGGTAATCACTATTCTATATTTTCCTCCATATGAACCAAAGGTCAAACCAAATTGGTGGAATGATGATGAATATTGTGAATTTCATAACAGCAAGGGTCATAAGACAGGAAATTGTCATCGACTAAAGAACATCATATAGGATCTCATTGATAGGGGTGACATTGAGATTGAGGGGCACTCATCCAACAAGAACATGAGATGTTTAAGGAACCATTCCCAAAACATGACAAAGGAAAAGCTAAAGTCATAGATGATCAAACCAACTATACCAGAGCATCCTACAACTATGATTCAACTATCAATCACATCTCGATGGACAATTACGTCTCTAACATTATCATCAAGGACAAAAACCCTGAGAATTCTACCCAGAGACCCAAGATTGTCTTAAAAGGTGTTGGATCTTCTTCCAAACCTACCTTTGAATGTCATGTTACAACCCGTCGAGGTAAAATCGCTTTGCAAGGTGCTCCAACCAAGAACACTGCTTCCTCATCAACCAAACTTGAGTATGACCTTATAGAACAATTAGGGAAGACACCCGCGCTCATCTCCATTCTTGAGCTCCTACGCATATCCCCCGCACATAAATCCATTCTTGACAAAATCTTGAGAGAAATTGCCATTCCTACTGATCTAAACATCGACTAGTTTCAAGCCATGGTGGGATACCTTTCCATTCCACACTCCCTTACATTCACAGAAGCCGATGACGCCTTCATAAGTCAGTCACATAATGCACCTTTACACATTGAAGCCTTCATACACAAACATCAAATAAAATGAGTCTTAATAGATGAGGAGCAGGTCTAAACATTTGTACATTGAGCACTATTAAACAAGTGGGATATTTTGAGAAAGCTGTAAATTCTATAAACAAAATTACCATCAAGGCATATGATGATGAAGAGCATTCATCCAAAGGCACAGTCACCTTACCTCTTAGGGTTGGGCCAGTTACAAAGGATGTGGTTTGTCAAGTCCTAGACTTGGATCTCACATACAACATATTGCTAGGACGTCCATTAATTCATGAGATGAGCGCAGTCCCATCTACATACCATCAATGTATCAAGTTTCCACATAATGGAGTTGAAGTGACCATCAAAGCTGACCCAAATCCATTCATATATTGCAACAATGTGCAACCTAGATCAGAAATAACAATACCAGTCAATCGAGAGGCTATTCCATCTTCAACATATGTGGATCCAGAATCCTTAAAAGCTTTTACATCAAAACAAGCAGAGCTCAAAGACAAGTTCAAGATTAAAGACATGGGATGTGGTGAGTATATCTTTCATGTTGATCAACTCCCACTGTCTCCTAAGACATTCAATCTACAGGAACAATCTATTAAGAATTTGCAAGGAATTGGGTGTGAACCACCTAGTGTTGTGGCTACTAAGTCTAAATGCAAATCTCCTCTAGTGGTGCAAGCATCTCTTGATATCAATAGTCCTAAGAGTGGTTCTAGAGAAGAATCTATTGAGCGTATCGCCAACCCTCTTGAGAACTCATATAGCCTTACCATTTCATCCACTCATTCCATTTCCACTCCACTTCCAGACTTGGATCAACAAGAATTACAAAAGCCCTTACTAATTGGGGATGAAAAATCAAGCTATGAACAAAAAAATTGAAGTGTCAAAAATAAAGAAAATTCCCTTAGTCCAAATCAAAATCAAAAGCGATTGGACTCTACAAAAATCAAAGTCAAGGATAAATATCCAATGAAGCTAAATGAACAAGAGTTGATCTCCCCTAACACCAAAATAACTGGGGGCAAAAGTTCTAAAATTTCAAGTCAAAAAGCATACTTGTTGATCCTAGGTCTCCATCATGCCATCCTACTTTCACTTCTTTTCACAATCATAAGCCTTCATAACTCATCCACTTGTTCCACACATCCTTTCCCTTCTGGTGATACATCATGGACCTTTAATGGAGCTTCCTTGAAGGACTTTGTTATCAGGGATGCCCAAACTTCTTCAGGTGACATGCATACGGGCATGTGTAGTCCACACGCTAGTAATTCTATCTCAATTCCTTTATCAAGGAAGACAGTCACTCAAGCTACACATCATTTAGTCAAGGAACAATGCAGCTACAATCACAAGGTAAAGCCTCACACATTTGAGGTAGGTGACTTGGTTCTCAAAGAAAATCCCAAAAATCAGCAAGACAGAGAGAAGAAGGGCAAATTCGAACCAAACTGGCTCGGTTCCTATATTATCACAGCAGCCTATGGATCTGGTGCATATCAGCTCTCAACTATAGAAGGTGAACTTTTGGAGGATCCTATCAACAACATGCACCTTCACAGGTTTTACACATAGCTCTTCAGAGTATCCAAAATTCAAAAATACAAAAAAATATCAAAAAATTTCAAAATACAAAAAAAATTATAAAACAAAAAAAAATCGTTACTTTGTAAAAACCTAACAAACAAGCCCCTTGTGACACAAAAAACATTGAAAAATCAAAAAAAGTAAAGAGAAATAATTTCATCCAACGGTGAAAACCACTTCGGTGGCACCCTGGGCAAGTACCATGGTGAAAACTGGGTCACCAGCGCCATGTATAGAGACATTGCTCCTCCCTCCTTTAGGATTCACTTTCATCCTTTCACTTTGCACACACTCACAACCTATCCATTCATAATAAACTTACCCATTCCCATCATGGCTTGTTATTGATCTACCCAAGATTGGTTAGCCATTCATAATAAACCTCCCTTTTCACCTCCCTTTCCATCCATAATAAATCAGATCCTATCTGTGGCTAAGGCAAATCCTATGTCTAGTGATGGGTGTGGAATTGAGAACATCACATGTTTCAAGGAGTACAGTTTCTTCCATCTTCCTTCAGTCTATCCATGCACAATTCGCAATAAAGCAACATTTGCATCACAGATCCACAATAAAGTTTCATCTTCTTCGCAATAAAGTATCAGTTTCATGGATTTAGTCAGTTTCAGATGAGACACAACAGCAACAATGGGTTCTCAACAAATCAAATCTTTCAACAGACTCAGACAACATATGGTTCAGTGCTATCTATCCTTTCTGTGAAAGTAAACATTGTGACCACAATCAAATAAGACTTATACAAGTGACAAGAGACACTAAATTTGAGGACTACAGTGGATGTTGGTGTTGAGTCTTGGTTTTCTTTTGATTTTATCTTTTGGTGACATATCTTTTAGCTTTTCCAGGATGTCTCTGACTAGAGATTTTATCTCCAGGATGTCTTTGACTAGAAAGGCGAGGATGGGGTATCATCACCTATTTGTATTTGCTATCTGTGGATTGTCTTTTAGTAATGCTATGACTTGTCCAAGGATATGAGGACACTGAGAGTCTAGTATGAACTGGGGCATTCCTTGTTTGCAACTGTCTTATCTCCATGCAAACAGGTACAATGACTTTCTGGGTCGAACATATGCCTCGATTGTCATAACCTACTTGCCATAATAAATCTCAATGATGATAATGCACAAGAAGCTCTTTCACTTTCATATCTTCTGTCTTCCATCCCCCTTTCTTGATTGACTTCCATCGTCCTTCTTGAGTCCATGTAGCCTGTTATCACATGACTGAGTATAATGACACACCAAAAAAATTTGCATTTCATGTAGTTGCACCTGCATTACCACATATAAGCATTTCATACATACATATAGATATCACAACTGCATCACATTCTGCACACAACACCTGTTAGCACAATTTACATTTGCCTTATCATATTCATCTGCATTACATACATTCACTTTTGCATCATGCATACACATATAAAACATAAAAGAACAAAAAAATAAAATATATTGCATTGCATCATATACATATTTGCATCCATATCATAAGCATCACATAAGAACATCTCATCACATAGGTACACATGCATATAGCTGCCGCAAAGATGAATCATCTCATATATAAATATAAAGTGTCATGATACAATGATGTCAAAATCATATGGCTACAATCACCTGCAGGTGTCTACATCATCATACAAAAATGGTACAATACTGATACATAGGGAGCCCTCTACGACTATGATGAACTCCCTCCCTTAGAGCCTGCTGGCCTCGATGGAGTTTGAGCCCTAGAAGGACCTTCCCCAAGATCATCTCTCTTGGCCCCTGTGTCCTCTGCAGCCACCCCTCATGTCGCCCTATCTGGACAAAGGAACCCCCTGATAACTCCTACCAACACTGCCAGTAGTGCTAATCCTGTCCATGTCATCGTGTCCCATGCCACATGTCTTGCCCTCATCTTCAGTCCTAGATCCTGAAACACTCGTCTCAGTGCATCCCTGTCTCCGTCTTGATCGTAGGGTACTAACTCCCCATCAATCAGTATCCTTAGTATCCTGTATACATCCTCTAAGGTGACTGTCATCTCACCCATCGACAAATGAAACATGCAAGTCTCTGAGTGCCACCTCTCAGCCAGTGCAGTCAGCAAACCCATGTTCGCCCAAAACTCAGGCACATACAAAATATGTCTCAATCCCATAGCCTCAATCGCAGCTTGGTCCTTGGCTGTCAACTCATGTCGCAACCTCTGAGTCAATGGGAATCTCTCCCGTGACTCCAGCATAGGCAAATACTCTTGCAGTCACACAAATCAATCATTTTAGTCCTAGTGACACTCACTGTTCATCACAAAGTGTTGCTTCTATCCTAGTGGTACTCCCTGTTCATCACAAAGTACTATGTGTTTGGCACTCCCTGTTCATCACAAAGTGCTGCTCACATTTGCACTCACTGTTCATCACAAAGTGCTGCTCATATTTTGGTACTCCCTATTCATCACAAAGTACTATATCTTGGTACTCACTATTCATCACAAAGTGCCTTGATCTATCTTATCCTAGGGCCTATGCTTGAGTGAATCCTCTTGAGTAGTTTCCTAATTGGCAACGTATATTCTATCATAGAATTGTCAATCCTAGCCCTATTTTCTATCCTAGTTTTCCCTAGAGGACCTGCTTGAGTGTATCCTCTTAGCACCTTATCCAATCAACAGTGTATGTTCATCACAGAACTGCCGATTTGACCTAGAAGACACAAATTCACATTTTTGGACACAAACACGCTTTCCTGACATAAACGTGCATTTATTACATTACCTAGTATGCATTAATGACAACAATAAATGCATCAAAGTAAAAGGAGGTTTTGTGGTTCTTACTGGCTCTCTTGCCTATGCTGGCCTCTGGAATTAGCGAACGCGGTCGAATCTGTGAACCAAAGCCATCGCTGCTGACTGTTGCTGCTCTTTTCTCTCTCTGCACTCTAATCTCTTGGAGGTGTAGATGACAATGAGGATGTATTTCCCTCATGGTCTATCTTATAGACTGCCCTAGCCCTCATTTCCCAAGTCAGTCTTCATTATCCCGTGACTCTGTCACTTTATCCGGTCAATCCATTCTATCCCATCTTTCTTCTCGAGAGATTGTCTGCGATCTTTTTAGACATTTTTTCTTCCAATCTCTCGAGGGGGCATATCATTCTCATCTTGGGGCAACTTTGTATCAGTTCATATTATCTTCTTTGAAACAACATGACAAGCCGCATTGTCTCAAAGAGGGGCAAAATGTAGACACCTAAAATTGTCCAGTCTAATTAAATAAATATTTTATTATTTAATTATCTAAGCTTAATTCTTCTATTAATTAAATAAATCTTTATTTATTTAATTAATTCATTTATCCTCTTCTAGCCTTATTTCTCATTTAAATAAATACATTTATTTATTTAAATTATCCTTTTCTTAAATTAAATAAATATTTTATTTATTTAATTGATCCCACTTCCTTTATTAATTAAATAAATCTTTATTTGTTTAATTAATTCATTAACCTTTTCTACCCATGACACGTGTCATTCATCTCTTAATTCGTACACTACTTACCCCTTTCATTATTTTATTATTTCTTTTACCTACCCTCTAATCATAGCCGACCTCCTTTTACACCTCTCAATCTTATCCCTCCATTTCTTATAGTGTCTTCTATATAAGAGGATACTTCCTTCATTATCAACCCTAATCAATCTATGCATTTAAACCCCCCCATTGACTACTTGACTACACTACGCTTTTGAACATAGGCGATCCTACTTGCAACCACATTTCCATTCTTTGTTGAGCTCTTGTGCACACATACAATCTGAGAGCAAATATATCAAGTAAGATCAATGGAGATAGGAAGAATGGAGATCCAAACCCTATTGGACATGTGATGGTATAATATTTTTGATTTCATTTGATTTGCATTGTCTTAGGTAATCTTCATATGTTACGGTGGATCTTTGTTGTTGTTAGGCTAGGGTTTTGTGGACGAATTCATTTAGCCTTTCAATATCGTTATTATTGTTATCCATTTTCACCATATACAGGTGGAGATATTCTGCTCCAATCCAGTCTCACAATGTAAAAGCTCTGATTACAATTTTAGGGCACCAACCCAAGAAGCACCAACCCCTGATTTATGAGTATCAACTCAAAGGAGCACCAACCCCTGCATAATTTATAGGCTAAAACCTAAAGGAGCTACAACCCCTGCACTAAGCACCTACTTAGTGAAAACAATATTAAAACTCAGCTATACAAATGAGATCCTTGTCGCCAATGAAGTTTTGCAACCCTTCAAAGTTTTGCACTACCAGTTTCTAACTCACCGGTTTGTATCAGCTCAATACACACTGCAACTTAGCCTTTCTGTTGTTTCTAACTCTGCTTAATCTTCTCTCCCTCTGTTATGCTGAATTCAAATCACACTTGATTACTCTCTATCAGATATTGCTTACTTAATTTTTTCACCTCTGCATTCTATGCCCACTTTGTCGGTTTGTTCCTTACATCGGTTTACCTTGCTTCTCCTTACCAGTACAGTCTTCACTCATAAACACTTCAAGTGTTTATCTCTTTGGGTCTCAGACAACAATTTCACACTCTCCTTCACTTTTCAACAACAACACTATCTATCTTGGGTTGCCATATTTAAATTGATGCTTTCCCGCCAAAAGCCAATTCAAACAGAGGGTGGCTAGGGTTTTCTTCTACCAACCAAATATGCATCCAATTTGATTCGATCCGCCTTGTATTGTACACCTACATTGGAGGAATAGGTCATCACGTGTTTTTCATCTGTCCAGAGTATATTTGCCAAAAATAGCAATCCCAACCATGATTCGGGCCTTGAAATCTATCGACTCATTTATGACTCAGTTGTTTCCTTATCGAGGTCCTCTTGCAATTCAATTTCCTTGCTTTGATACAGGTGCCAACAACTCCCTAATCTTTCTTTGTCATTCACTCTTCCTTGAGCCACATCAATCTGTTATCGACCCGTGATTTGTGGTGATTTCATTAATATCAACTAACTGCTCCAACAACCATGTCGATGGAAAATTCACCGACCTCTGCATGCTTGCCACCTCAGTTCCACATGGCTTGACATCGGCATACACTCAGCTCACTGAAAAAAGGTCAGTTTAAACTTGAACATTCAACAAGCTCATACCGGCACAAGTCCTTACCAGTGAGACCTTTTCCTTTTGCTAACTAGTAGTGCACACTACACCGGTAGCACATCTTCACCGTCGGTGGTTTGTGATGTCTTTGTCACTCTGCCTCTTTATCACAAACATTATCACAAGCAAACAACCAACCTGTATACCGGTTACAACTTGTCATGCCAACACACAACTTCATATCATCTCTTACCGATGATGTTACTAACAGTCTCAATACCTACATGTTTTCCACCATACCAGTTGACAAGCCTTCATGTTAATCTTCCTTATGTCGGTTCAATCTTCTTCATACTGGGTGACATACCTCTACCAGTAGCCTACAATACCTGTTGAAATCAATGACAACTCAATGCCAACATTGGGTCCTAAAGAGCGATGACTCTGTGGTTCTGTTACCCTATGAGCTCCAGGTCTATCTTGGGCAGAGCCGCAACATCTACCATAGAACTCTCTCATATCAAAATAATTAGGCCACTCATTGAGGACAAACTCAAAATACACTTTCCTCAAAAATTATAATGGAACCTCAAAATTATTACAAGGTGGTTCGTCAAAGACCATCCACCACGTATTCCAAAAAAGATTCTTCATCTGCACATTGGTACACCAATGTATGGGAAACCTCTTTACATTAAGAGGTAAGGACTCACCAGTTATAGGATCAACAAAAAGAGAAAATATTTGTGCTTTACTTATGTTTTTATTTTTCATTGTATCATATGATAACCCATCAGCATAATAAGTGCGATACCCATCCCAATAGTTTCCCCATTTTGTAATCTGACTCAAAACTGTAGTGGCTCCACTAGCCAATGTTTTTAGGCTAGTGGCAAGGGATAAATGATGCTGAAAATGGCTTGTAATAAAAATCAACAAAGTTCAATTTAAATTATAAGTTTCAAAAGCTCAAGGTTCATATTTATGTCCATGAAAATTATGTAAGTCAATTTTGCATTAACAAATTTGTTCTCAGATGGTGAATAAGATATCTAGGAATAAAAAATAATTCATAAGGATGAGTAATGATGAATATAAGATGAAATAAAATTGTGGTGAAAATATAATGTAAAAACATGTCACTTATAGACTTATTACCAGCATACCTATCTTTTATAAATTAAATTCATGTAGAGGATGCCAAGAGATATCATTGTTTTATAAATAACATTCACAAATATAAACAAATGACAAGATTTATTAGAGAGAAAATAGATTGGAGAATGATGAGTTGTGTTGGGACTCCATGCATAGGCTAGGGCTTGTGACCTATATGTGTTGTTTTCATTTAAGTTGTGGTACAATTTTTGTTTCCTTTTTTCTTGATAGAGAGTGGGGTGAGTTGGAGTTGTTGATGTGTGTGGTAGGGGTAGTCTATATTTGTGCAGAGGTTGTAGGGGGTATGTGGGGTTATTGTGGGGTTTTCTTTGCCTATCCTTTTCATTTTGTGTGGAATTTTCAATTGGTTCAACCTTGGTATGCAATGTTTGGGTTGTTGGCATTGTTTGGTGGGTGTTTTCTTTTCTTTTCCCTTGCTTCGTAGAGCTTGAGTGTTGGGGTCTAGTTTTTGTGGTGTCCCCTTGTCTGTTTTGGAGGAGAGCGGTCTTTCTACAAGACCTTTGGTTTTTGGTAGTATGGGCTCTAGAAATTCAACTTTTCCAATGCATGTAAATGCATGTAGGGTTCAACTCTATTGATGAAATTCCCTCCAAAGTCCCAGTTTGGTTTCATCTCCCTAGGCTCCCTCTTGAATTTTGGTGGATATTCTTTATTCAATTTGTCTCCTTCTGGAAAAACCTATGGGCTTTGCGATTCAAACACAAGTTAGAAAGGCAATTTCTTATGACCACATTTGTGTTGAAAATGATATAAATAACCTCTTACCAGACTCCGCGAAAATTTTTCTTGGGTCCTCTTCCTAGATTTAGTAGCTTGATTATGAAACAATTTCATTTAGATGCCATATCTATCATGAGTGTAGAAATTTACAAAGGAAATGCCATCAATCCATCCCAAAAATTGTTGTAAAGAGTGATCCTTCCAATTATAATCCTAAGGTTGACAAAGGGAAGGCTCCTATGGTTCAAGAGAGTATAGATAAACAAGGATTTGTTTCAATTAAACCCTGGAATAAGTGGAGAGGATAGAAGAGAACCTCGAAAGATGGGTAAAATGATGAAACCTTCAATCAATTTGATGATTTCAACTATTTGATCTAGGAAGAGGGAATTCCTATTAAGATGTCCTCTGATGTTGGACCTTTGAGAATATTTTTGTTAGAATATGGGGAAAAAGATTATAGTAATTTGGCTCTAGTAGATCTACAGGATGGGTAGATGGATACAAAGCTACCCTCTCAAACTCTCGATGTTCATGTACCATGAATCTCTTGTCCGACAAGATTTTAGTATTGTAGACATTTCAGTCTCTTCTCCTATGAAAGGGAGTTTGGACCTGGGTAAAAGTAGTGGGACTCCCAAAGCCTTGGGTTTGCATCAAAAACCCTTCAAGAAGGGTCCTCTAGAGAAATCTTCGTAAGTAGGATGTAAGTTGGACCAAGTAAAGGTAAAGTTAATTGGTGAGACTTTGGATCTAGGTTAGTCAAGACCATTAACTCTAACTTCTCCAATTCTCATAAATAATAATTATATCATGGAATCTAAGGGGTATGAATAGCATCCCTAGACAAAAGGTTATTCATGAGTTGATTGAGTCTCATTTTTTAGATATTTTTTATTATTTAGGAAACTAAGTTGATAGTGGATGGTTTCTTAACAAATATCCTAGAATCTAGTCTTGTGGTCCTTGTTAGTGTGTTGGGTCTCTTGGAAGATCGGGGGGGGTGTATTGGTGTTTTTGGAACCCAAAGAAGATTTTTTCAATGTGGTGGATTTCAAATCGCTCTTTTATTTCTCTGGTTGCTTCTAGTCTGGACTCTGGTGAAACTTGTCTTCTCACTAATGTCTATGCCCCTACTGATCTCTTGGGTAAGGTTTAACTTTGGGCTCACATCGAAAATGTTTGGTCTAGTACCCCTTCTCTCTTGGACTATGGTTGGGGACTTTAATGTAGATTTGAAATTGGAGGAAAAAAGATGAGGCTTAGCTATATTGGGTCTTTTTGTTGGTCTTATTTGAGATAATATTGATCTTTTGAACTTAATTGATGTGAAACCAAATAATGGTATATTCACATGGAACAATAGAAGAAGTGGAGAAGAGGCTATTTCTGAGTGGCTTGACAAGTTTTTTACCTCTTGTTATTGGTCGGGAGATAGGTGGACTATTAGCTCAGATATTTTGGATTGGAAAGGTTTTGTTCACTAGCTAATCAACTTCCTTTAGGACTTCAAAAAATCCCTCTTTCATGTTTTAGCTCATGTGGTTGTGTGATCTCTCTCTTCAAGACCTAGTGGTTGTTTTGTGGTGGGAAGGGAAACTCGCTCTTGGCAAGGCTATGTATTAGGACTTCATTAGAAGATTGCAATATGTGAAATACAAGCTCAAGAAGTGGAACATACAATGCTTTAGAAATCTTCACTTCAATAAGATGATGACTCAATCTTGGCTGAACATTGTAACTTGTTTGAACCATGATCAAGGACTACCCTAGATTAGAGTAGAGAGGAATCAATTTCTATAAAGGGGTTGGAGGAATGAGAGTTGTTAGAGGAGATTTTTGGAAGAAAGTGTCTCATATAGATTCTCTTCAGGAGGGGGATAGGAACACAACTTTTTTCATAATTTTGTCAAATCCAAAAGGAATGATAATTGTATCCTCTCCTATGACTTTAGAAGGTGCCTAATTGTCTTCATTGGGATAGATTTCTACAAAGGATACTTATTATTTTTCTGATTTATTCATTGAAGATTATTCCTTGTAAGGGATGAGGAAATTTTCATTTTGGATTTTATCCCCCCTTTAGTTTTTTAATGAAATTAATAGAGCTCTCATTGAACCTATATCAATGCAGAAATTGGAGGAAGTGGTGTTTCTTATGAAAAAAGGTAAAGCCCCAGGCCCTCATGGCTTTCATATTGAATTTTATAATGAATTTTGGATATTATCAAATTAGATCTTTTTGAGGTGGTTTAAGAATCACACTAAATATGCAAATATTAAAAGAAATCAATTCCACATTTTTGGCTCTTAGATCTCTACAAAAGAGGAGGAAAATAGCCTAAATCAATTTACACCCAATGCACTATGTATTGTTGTCTATAAAATTATCACAAAATTAATTGCTAAAAGACTAATGGTGCTCAAGGTCTTGATTTCTTATGAGTGGTGGGGTTTTGTTGGGGGTAAGTAGATTCTAGATGGGATTGCAATTCCTACAAAGGCTATTCATTTGGTGACAAATTCAAAGAAAAAAACAATGTTCATCAATCTTGACATGGAAAAAGCTTATGACAAGGTCAAGTGGATTTTTTTGTAGAAGGCTCTTCTTACTTTTGGTTTTGGGGATAATTGGGTTAATTAAACCTTGAGTTGTGTTACCTCTTCCTCCTTTTTCAGTTCTTACTAATGGGGAGCCATCAAATCTATTTAGTGCTTCTTGTGGTCTTTGTCAAGGGCACCCTTTTTCCCCCTATTTTTTTTATTATCATGGCTAAAGGGCTAGGTAGGTTCATTAAGTATCGTGTAAGACAAGGTATGAATTAGGAATAGAGATGAAGCAATTTTATGCCTCCTCATCCTCATCTTCAATTTGTGGATGATATTGCTTTAATGGGAATTGCCAGAATCAATGAAATATGAATTTTTGCAAGGCTTTGGGTGTTGGAATTATGTTGTCATTGATGTCAACTAGTATGGAATGACTATTGGTATGAGAGATATATGTGCAACACTATCATGGAGGAGTATAGGTTGAGATATATTTGATATCACCTTGGGTTGCAGAATGAATGACCACTGGAGTCAACGGTACACAAGTTAGTGCCTGACTTGTTTGGATGGAAAGGTAAGGTGACTGGTGTACAAGCTGGATGGCCAAGGTTCTTGAGTTGTTGTTTGTGATGAAGAGGTAGAATGTTACTTAAATCACATCAACACCAAAAGAGAAGAATGAACAGGTCACCTGTATGCCGCAAGGTTGCAGAACAATATAACTCCCACCAGATTAAGATAGAGTCATCAAGAGAAGGAAAGGTTGAGCGAATGAAAATAGAGGAATGTGGTTTGGTTGAAGATGGACTCTAATAAAGGTTAATAACATAGTGTCATCAAGAGTTTTTACTGGTATGTAAGTCCACCGGTAATATGGACAAGGTGCAGATGTAGAAGACTCCCCATTTGATGAAGATGTGCATAACACAGGTTAGCAAGAGTGTTGACCGACTGAGTAGTCCACTTGAAGAGAAGCAGAGTGAAAGGTTGATGACATACCGGTTTGAGGGTTTAACCGACAGAGTTAGTAAACCGGTAGAAAAGAAGAACCGATAGAGTGTTTGGTCGATGATCCTATTTGGACTGACATGGAGAACCAAGCTGGCAGTTGGCCAACATGAATTCCACATGGAGTCAAGGTGGTGGACTTGCATGCAGTTGTAGATGGAATGAACACCGATAAGATAGTTGTAGAGTTGGTTGACATTAATGGTAGACCCCCTAAATCATAGGACATGTTGCAGAGCTATTGCAAAGGTTTGCGGCTCGAGGTCTGAAGGAAAACTAACAATTGACTCCAATTTATTGAGAAGATTGAGGTAGATGAAGTAAACAACAAGACCAAGCTAGGTGCTTCACCAAAAGATCTGTCGATAAAGTAAAAAGTAGATTGCCAAAGATAGAAGGCGTGATCAAGAAGGAAAGACAATGGGGTGATGAGGAAACAATTGTCTAGGCAATCAAATTGGGCAAGATCTAAATGGTTTTGGGTTGCCTCAAGGTAAGTAAGGAAACCCTAACCGCCCTAAGTTTGAATTGGTTTTTGGCAGGAAAACCAGTCTATAAATATGCAAGCCAAAAAAAAGAGATGGTTGTCCCTGGATAAAAGCATAGAGCTACTGCATAGAAGAAGTGAGTGCTACTACAAAGTGATTGAGTGTTACTTCTGCATGTGAGAGAAAATCAGTCAAGTAATCTACTAATATCTAAGAAGAAACTAAGTGTGAGGGAGAACCAGGTTGAAGTGTTCAACCAGTAGCAGTGCAGAACTGGTAGTGGTTGTACCGGCAGAGCATAAGTGAAGAAAGATGCAGAGAAGGAAGATAGTGGACTGGCATAGTGTAGTACCGGTGAAGAGCAGAGTAGTAAGGAGGAGATCCAGCAAAGCAGGAGGAGAGTAGAGGTGAATCGACAGAGTTTATCAGCAATAAAGTAGTAGATGAGAGCAACAGAAGAAGTGTACTGGTGTAGCAGAGAAAGTATCTCACTGATAGAGTAAGGTATATTAAATGGTTACAAGATTCACTTGTAACAAGATAACTACTTTTGTAATTGATGTTTTCATTGTGATCACTAAGTTGTAGCTCGGTGCAGGGGTTGTAGCTCCTTTAGGTTGTAACCTATAAACTGTGTAGGGTTTGGTGCACCTTTGAGTTGAAGCTCATAAATCAGGGATTGTAGCTCCTTGGGTTGGTGCCCTTAATTGTGTAATAAAGTTTCATTGTGAGGTTGGATTGGAGCAGTAGACTCCAGCAGCATTGCTCACTGAGGTTTTTCCCATCTTGGGTTTTCGTCGTACATACTAGTGTTATGTGATGTCCCTTTGTGTGAATTCTTTTTTGATTAGTCTCCCCACTAACCTATAAGTCTGCATTGTGTTAGATCTAATAACCAATATACTCACATAAGTCAGTTAAAGGGAAAAAGTTTGAGAACCACTGATTCACCCCCCTCTCAGTGGTGCATTGTGTCTAACATTGGGCACCAACTCATTTGCCACATGCCAAGAAATTAATGAGAATAAGTCTTCTATCTTTTTATTTAACATTCTTGGACTTATATAGAGATAAATTACTTGAATTCATATATTTCAAATTTGTACTCTTCCTCTAATGTATCTTGGAATTTTCATTAGTGTTGGATCTCAATGAAAGGATTTTTGGTAGGAGATTTTGGATAAGTTTTGTAATAAAATCAACCATTGGACTTGTAGATGGCTTGTATATATTATGAGAGTGGTTCTTTTGAAGGCTATGATTTAGGCTTTACCAATTTACAGATGTTTTGTGCAAGTTGCCCCTTTTGGCTTTGTCAAGGAGTTTGATGACCTTTCTTGCCAATTTCTATGGTTAGGTAATTTTCTTTTCTTGAAATGGAGCTTGGTCAAGTGGGATTTTGTGTGCACATTAAATAAAGAGGAAGGTCTTGGCCTCTAGCCGACTAGTATGATTGGTCAGGTATTAGTTGATAAGATATACTAGAGGTGGTGTACTCATAAGGATAAAAATTGGGCTAAGATAATTACTCATAAGAACCATCATGGGCTGAGTAGCTTGGATGTGTCATGATATTGCTTTGAGAGAAAGGGTTCTATGATTTGGGATATGCTCAAATGGGGAGAAAAACTTATCAAGGAGGGCTTGTTTTGGATTTGTAATAAGGGCTTTAATGCTCTTTTTTGGTTGGATTCTTGGGATTGTCATTCCTCTATTTTGTTTGGGTTTACTAGTCTTCAATGTTTATGTAATATTTTATCTTAAGTTGGTCAAAAGAAGGTTGAGGATTTTAAGATTGTTAACATTATAAGTTAGTTGGAGGTGGTTTTCTAGAAAGATCTCCAAGAGTGGCTCTTTGGTGGTACTATGAATGATTGACTTGAACTTTCTAGGATCCTAATAGGTAGGTTGTGCAACTGCCTTGAGGAGAGGGATTCTCGCTTGGGATCTCATTCTAAAAGTTAAGTTCTTAATTGTCTTGGGATATTTGGAGCTGGATAGGAAGTTGTATGGTCAAGTTGGTATGCCTTGGTGGAAGCATGCATGAAATAAATTTTCCTAGCTAAAATGTAACTTTTTCTTATGGTTGGTGATCTAAGATAAGTGTCTCACTTTGAAGAATCTACGTGAGAGATGATTTCAAGGTCCTTTGATATGTGTTCTTTGTCACAATAATGAGGAATGCACTTCTCATATTTTCTTTCAGTGTCAAAATTCTAGAGTGATTTAGCATTTTTGGTGGGAGGCATGGCATCATTCTTGTGTTCATGTCACTTCTTTAGTTGAATTTTAGGATAGTATGGGTAGACCTCTAACTAAAACCTATTTTCTTCAGGTTGCCTGGTTATTGGTCCTACTCTCATTCTTTGTAATATTTTTTTGGAAAGGAATCATATTTTATTTTAGGGTAACAAGTTGGTGGAGGCTTAGGAGTGGCAAAAAATTATTAGTAAGCTTCAGGAGACTATTTATGCTAATTGTGACCTTTTTGAGGTAGTGGATCCTAATGAATTTGATGTTATAAGGAATTTGAGTCTAGGGATGAATAGAGGGGGATCTAATATTCGTAAGAGACCTCAACAATCCAATCAAAATATTCATCAAGAAGGGAGATGGATCCCCCCTCCTAGAGATTTTAGAAGGTTAATATTGATGGGTCTTCTCATGGTAATCCTGGTCATACAAGAATTAGGGGTATTAGTAGAGATAGTGATGATGATGTTTTAGTCTTCTTCTCCATTTATAAAGGGAAACATTATAATAATCTAATGGAGGCCCTTACTGTTTTGTATGTTGTTGAGAGAGGGTTCTCCTTTGGTTGGAGGAGAATTATTTGTGAGTCTGATTCATAGATTATAGTTGATTTGTTGAATGACCAGAATCTAGGTGGAGTGAATTAAACACTTAGCCTTAGTAGTTAAATAGATTATGAATCTTAATGGTTCTTTGGATGTTATTTATTTCTGTCATATTCCTAGGGAGTGGAATAAAGTGGTAGATTTTCTGGCCAAGTGGGCTTCTAAGAATATGGAGGGATAGGATGTTGGTAACTGGGGGTTAGCATTTCCTTTATTACTATTAAATAAGAAAAAAAAAATTATAATTTCTAATTTCTATTTTTTATTTATTATTATTAACTATGTTATATTAAAAAATATAAGAATGGTATGGATATTCCAAAAAATGCATTTTTTAAACATATTAAACAATAAATTCTCATCTTATCTTCTTAAAAATTATCTTAATTAAAGTAAATTTTTAAATTCATATTCAAAAAAATATTTATTTTAATCTTTAAAAACAAAACCTCATAAAACAATGGTCACCTTGCATACTTCCCAAGGCAATAAACCTATTATGAATAAAAGAAACAAGTTTAGAAATGATCTAAAATGCGCAATTAAATAGAAACTTATCTTTTAAAGTTGGAAAACTTAGAAAGTTGGAAACTACCAATTAATTATCTATTTTTTCTCCTTCTATTTTTATGACACAAATAAGAAAGTGTGGTGCTATTGTGTCTCGACGTAAAATTAATAATATAAAATAATAATTTAACAATTTAATTTCTCATTGTTTTACTTAAATAATATAATATTATAATTTATCATTTATAATATTAATATATATAGAATATATATATATAATATATATATATACATATATATATTTGAAAGATAGGAATAAATGGTTTTTCATTTTTAAAATATTGAAAAACATTATCATAAATATTTTTTAAATATGAATTTAGAGACTAACTTTAATTAAGTTGATTTTTAGGAAGGATATATTTTATTTTATTTTACTTAGTAAGGGGCCTCATCCTCATATTTGTTCGACACTAACAAACTTATATCTCCACATCGAAGCATCACCTTATCTCTCCATTGCTTATGTGTGGGCCACATGGGGCTTGAGCATACTTGAACCCAAGACCTCCCATGTAGGAGGCTCGTAGCTAACTGTTGCATTGTGGGGTCATCCCTGATTTTTAGGAAGGATATTGTTATCATGATAATTTATTATTTAATATTTAAAAAATGGAGAAAGATATTTTCATCCATATCATTCTTATGCATTTTTAATATAACATTGCCAATAATAATAAAGCAAATTCGATTTTTTTCTCTTCAAAAAAAAAAAAAATTGGATTTAGAACTTAGAAACTTTGATAATAGTAAAGGAAATGTTTTTTTTTCTTTGAAAACAAAAAAAATCATATTTAAAAAATATATAATCTAATAATAAATAAAAGTAAGTGCTTTTTTTCTTTGAAAAACAAAAAAAATTGCATTTAAAAATTATTAAATCTAATAATAATAAAGAAAATTGAATGGTTTTTTTTTAATTGACAAATTTGTTGATGGTCAAATGCATGTCAAATTAAATGAGTTTTGTTTTTATTAATATTCAGTTTTTTACATCCATCTGTGAGTGTAATACACCTCTCAACATAATTACATGAAAAATAATCTAATCAAAATGAACCCAAACAATAAGTGAAAAAAAATTATAGATATACAATTTTCACAAGTAAAATTATTAAGAGTTTCTTCTAAATCTATAAAGGAAATCCCATCAAAACTCCCACAAACACAGGACAAACCAAAATAAATGTACTATGTAAATTATAACTCTCCTAGAGATGAAAGATAATTTTCATCAAACAAACTTCTTCAAACAACAAAATTTTGGTACATAATTTCCATATTTCAAGTTTAATGGCTTTATTTAGTGAGGAAGACCAAGATATTAATGAGAACTTGGGTTAACTACAAATAACAAAGAAGACTCAATCTTGAAACCCTCCCATGTGGAAAGAATTAAAACCTTATTGTCTATCCAATTTTTTGGATATACATTTAACAATATTTATTAATTAATTAAAACTCAAAATAAACACAATTTTGAATTTTAATTAATTAATTAATAAATATGATCAAACATACATCCATAATGCTAAATAAATGTCAAAATTGTGTGATATTTGAATTCTAAGAAAAAAAAATACTTTAAAGAAAAAAAGAACAGACAAAAACCCTTTAAATGCATGAAATTTCCACAATTCATGATAAATTATTTGATGTTTTTTGGATTTGACTATGTGATCAATTTTTTATCAACCTTTTCAATTATGCTCCATGATCCATCATTGGGATGAGAAAGCTTGATCCAATATCTCTTTTCAAGCTTACTCATCCAAAATTGATCACACTATCAAATCCAAAAACTAATAAATAAAAACCATGATTTCAAGAGAGTGGCAACAAGATTTAAAACCTACTATCCTTAAAAAAGAGAGAGAAAAAGACAAAATATAAGTAATTTTACCTAAGTAAGATAAGAAAATTTGGAAATTGTAAAAGACATAGATTATTGTTTGAAAACTTTGATTTTATGTAAACAATCAGTACATTGGTCACACTGTGCTAATTGTATAAGCTCTTTTGTGCAATTCAAGGGTTATATTAGGGTATTTCACAATTATCAACAATATAGATAGGATGAGTTTTTCACAATCTATGTATCATTCAAAAGATTGTTTCCAGAATCAATGGTATATATATTTTTAATCAAAATTTTAGATTACACTCAACAATCTATCATCAACTGTATACAATATATATTTGTATATCAATAGTTTTTCACAATTAACAATTAACACTTCTCTTTTAGGTAGGTGATTCTATAGTGAATCATTATTATAATTCTTGTCATAAATTGTGGTTTACGAGAACCATTGACGCTTAAAAGATACACAAACCTACATATTCCAAAAAATCTCAAGAAACAAAAGAAAATAATAGTAGTTTCAATGACATCAGAGGCAAAAAAATTAGATCTATTCTATGTTCCACTAAGTTTCTAGGATGAGGATGATAGGACATGTTTTTGGTATGGGGTACATTTGGGCCATTTTTTAGGGGATGACTGTTAAAGAAATTTCAAATATGCATATCATAACATTGATAAAACGTTTATCATGGGCATTGTAGAAGATTAATGCATTGCATTAGACTTGAATTGAGAATTGACAAATAAATAATTAACAAAATTCAAATTCTTTCATTGTCAAGTGCATACATATATTATTAGAATTATATCAAAAATGCTTAAAAGCTCCAAGTTTCAACTATGAAATGACATAAACTGTAAACAATAAACATAGAAGCCCATAATTAGTTGTCCATAATAATGAAATAATAAAACTAAGAAAATGTGTGGCTATCCATAATCAATAAATAATGGGTCTAGGAGTCTAAATCAAGATTAAAACTCAAGTCTTAGTCATTTTTCCTTCTCTTGCTACTCTTCTCCTTCTTTGCAAATCTGAAAATGAATGTTTTGTCTTCTTTCTGGTTGTTTGATTCTTAGATGAAGTTTTGGTATTGTTTAATATAGTTTGGGGGTCCTTGTGGGCTCAACCACCCCTTTTTCAAATTTAAAAATGTGCTTTTATTTTATGTTGTTGTCCAAAAGTGTCCCAGGACATAGGAGATGGCCAAAAGTCCCTAGGATGGCTAAGGAACTTCTGGAAGTCTCCTAACCATCTTAGGGACTTTTTGTCATCCCATATGTCCCCAATCACTCCCAAAGGCATCTCAATTTTTTTTTTGAAACCCTTCCCGATTTGGGGATGGGAAGAGTACTTCTAAAATCCATACCCATGTTCTCATATTGTCAAAAATATGGGAACAAGGGTACTAACATAGGGGACATGTCCCCATGGAACATTGGATTTAATAGTTTTTCTATTGATGGCTTTTGAATTTTGATTTTTTCAAGGCTATGTGCAATTTTTTTTCTCTAAATAATTAGTGCATTATGATGAACATTGATCTTATACATTGATCACATTATACTAATTGTATAAGATCTTCTCTACTATTCAAAGGTTTTATTAGAGTAGTTCACAAGTATCACTTGTATACTTGAAGTGAGCTATCGATAATTCATGTAGTATTCAAAAAATTATTGAATCAGTTTTGTATGTTTTTGTATCAATGTTTAAGATCACACTCACCAATCCATCATCAAATATAGCACCTTCCTTTGTTGTCAAAGTGATCTATCACTAAGCTACTTACCCCTTTAGAACCAATCAATCTTTGATCTGGATATGATTTATTTCCAACAATTTTCATATAACCAATATTTTAATTCTTATCACATTATGATGATACTTTTAATTATCTTGAATTATTAATTAATAGTGCTTCTAAGAACTATCATTCTGAGATATTAGAGGTGAACAAGATTATAAAGGTTCAAGATACAAAGTTTAATCATAATATTTGTTAGGCCCCATATGGAAAGCTAATGTACTAAGAGGGGAGGGGTGAATTAGTACTTCAAAACTTTTCTTGAATAATAACTTTACTGTTATGCATAAACATAATAGTGCAGTAACATAAAATAAAGTTAAAACAAATAGATAACAATCATACATGATTCACTCCATAACATATATATTTTGGTTACGCAGAAACTCTTGGTTAGAGAGAAAAACTACGGTGAGGATGGCACCCACAACTTCACTACTGCAATAATAAAGAATGCTCGATTAGAGCTACATTTAGCTATTTTTGATAGCTTACCTTGTTAGGAGTAACAAGATCTATTAGATCTACCTTGCTAAAGGATTTTACAACATTTATTCTGAATGCTGCACCTGGTTAGAGGCTTTACAATTTATAGACTTGATTAGAGTCTTTTACCCTGTTAAAGGTTTCTCTTTCAACTTCACAATATTACAATAAAATCATTACAAATATCAATAACTTTACATCTGAAATGTTATAGCAGATTCTATGTGCTCAGAATAGATTACCTTGCTTATAGCATACCTCGGTAACCCATATAGTAACTCGGTAAACCCTTCTATTTACTCTGTTCTTTGAAAACCTTCCCGGTGACCTCTGTTTCTCTGTAACAGTCTTCTTACACACATACATACACTTCACTCATGTTGTATAAATAGATCTCTTAAAATGGTGATCCAATTCATTGCTTCGATCTTACAGACAAAATTCCTCAAATGAATAACTAAACAAAATATGTCATTGGTTAGATTGTCCTTAAAATCATACACAATCTTCTAGTGCAATTTCCAATGTAATAATGATTAGATGTGCCTCGATCTTATAACACGTTTTCATATGCATGTCCAGGTTCAATGTATCTGGTAACATGTTTCACTCGGTGTATGTCAACTCTTTGTGTCATCTTTGCTGCTCGGTTGTCTCAAAAAGATACTCGGTAGACAGCTCGGTGTATACTGTGTTTTGTGATTGCTTTCCTCTGTAATCGACTAGACTGTGCATACCGACTTCTCTGTTATACTGACTGCATGATTCAGTAGTGTTAACCGACTAGAATATATAGTATGACTTTGAATATAAAAACTAATGGCAACTTGATAAGTAGTAACAATCTCCCCTTTTGACATTAGTTGAGATGTTTGTCAAAAACTACTTTCAAACTCATAACTCAAAAATCTATATACTTTGCAAAATGACTACACTTGACAACATATACAATAGTCAATGAAATAGTATATTCAGATATACTCCCCTTATCATTATACTATACATAACTCTGATTTTTGCATGCTCAGTTCTGTGCTTGTGTGCTCTACTTACTCTGCATACTCTACTCGGTATACTCCTCCTGTATACAATACTTCGAATACTGTATCAAAACTATATTACAAAATTGTATTACCAAAACTGTATTACTCCCCAAATATATAGTATTACTCCATATATTGTATTACTTCCCCTTTTTGACAAACATCAAAAACTTAATTTCCATCCGAGGGTGGTAACCGATCAAAAATAGATTTATACTTTGTCCGAGCGTCGGTGAGTGCGACTAAGAGTGCATCCTTTACACTTTCCATTAAAGAATTTTGTGCTTGAATATCAACCAATAGTGATATTAAGCCATCAAGAGTGCTTCCCTCTTGTGTAGTAGATAGGCGTGTAGCTTGGTTAATCTGTTCTTGAACTGATGAAAGATGAGGAAGGAATAATGTTTGGAGTGTCATTATATCCATCCTGATCTTATGTTCTTCATTTCTAAGTTCCAGTTGTTGAGCCATGAGTTGTTGAAGCTTGGTATAAAAATTGTAAACTGAATTGGGCTCTGTGGTCAACTTATTTGAGAGATCGGTGATCTCTTTCTCAATTACAACAGTTTTATTCTTGATATCTTTAATGAATATGGAAAATGTGCAAAGTTTCTGAAATAAATAAAGAATATGCTTGAGTTGAGGGAAAAACTCAGCAATGAATTTGACATGCTTGACTTTTCCAATAGCGAGAGCTTTTTGTACCTCTTCAATCATTTTTGCAGTAAGCTCTTTGTCTTTTAGCTTGCTCAAGTACTCAGATGCATCAACTCCAGATGTTTCTATTTGATTTAGGAGTTCATCCAGTTGAATGTGGACGGCTGCATCGGTTGACACTGTAGCTAAAGGTAGCATATCTATTAGTAGTGTCTTTACCTTCTTAAGTACTTTATTCTTCTTTTGAATGGCCATCTATTTTTCTTGTTCGGCCTTTGCTTTGCATAGTTCACCGAAATCAATAAGTGCTTGCCCCTTTAATTTTGAGATATCCACATTGGGAAACACTATTGGTTTAGATAAATCAACTTTTAAACTATGCTTTTTCACCTTCTTCTCTTTACTTTTGGTTGGTTGGACCAAGACAATAGCTTGAGAGGCTTTTTGACCCTCAGTAGGTTGCTTGATAGAGGCAACACTTTGGTCGGTTCCTGTAGCTGCTATGGTGTCTTTTGGTGTCTCGGTACTGGGTGTCTCATTTGCTACATTTGCAGTGCTTGACGATGCTTGAGAGGTCTGGTCTTGAGTAGTCTCTTCTCCTGTTACAGACTTGTGACCTTCGGTGCCTTGTGTTGTATCTTGAGGAGCTTCGGTAGAGATAGGTTGAGTGATCAGTGGATAATGCTGAACTTGTACTAACACGGATTCACTAGATACAAGTTTTGCATATGTAGTGCCTTATATCATCTCCTGCTCCTATTCCTCTATATCCATGACATCTTCATCAATTTGAATAGTGTCAGCCAGGTCTTGCTTGGTAGCATCAGGATAGTGCTCGGTGACATCAACAATTTCAACTTTAGATTGTTCACCGACATCCTTTATTTTGAATATTTCCTGCCATTTTGCTTTTGTCTCATTTTCTACATTGATATATAGCCCATTCATCAATTTTAAGGCTCTTTGTTTGACAAGAAATTTAGAATTGTAGGTTGTCAGATGTTCCTTTATTTCTGCTACAGACATATCAGGAAATATATTGACTAGACTTCTTTCTCTAATTTGTTTCTCTAAGTCCATTGCATATTTCCATCTATTATCAATATGCAAGTAAAGTTCATTCGGAAGTGACTTTACTAGTTCCAATGGAGCTAGCCGAAACTTTAGAGGTGTACAAATGACAGCTTCTTTAATTTTTTGCTTCTCATCATTATTTCTTGTTTCATACTTGACATATCTAAATGAACCAAATCCACCATATTCTTTTAGATTTGCACAGAAGTTTTCAACACTATGTATATTTACCTTCTTGCTTTTGACAATTTGGAATTTGTTTGCATCTTCGGATTCTATATCACTAGACTCTTTTGCCAGAATGAGTCTCCGAGTAGATTTCTTGTAGGTCTTTGTTACCTTGGGAATAGTAACACTCTTTTGTTTCTTACTCGGTGATGCTCCAGATGCTCTTGTGTTAGGTCTCTTTGTTGGAGGTGGAGTCAGTAGGGCTTTTGGAATGTCTTGTTTCTTTCTTTTCAATACTTTACCCTTAGGCAGTTCAGTGCTTAATGTTATTGCTGCCTCTTGAGCTTCTAATTCCTCTTCGGTGATGGCAAGAGTACCTTTGACAAGTGTAGAGGAAGAGTCTTCTCCAAATTTCTCAGATAATGCCTTAATCATCTTTGTATCCTTTCTTGTAGCTTTGGGTACTACAATGCTCATTTTTACCTTTTCCTTAACTTCTTCATATGTTCCATATCTCAATTTGGTAGGATGCCTTGGCAATGTAAGAAATGCAGCAATTTGTTGTTGTGTGATATCATAGTCAATCTCGTAACCCATTGGTGGCAAAGATTGAGTCCTTGGTTCCACAACATTCACATAATAGTAATTGGTGTCTACCTCAAAGCATATATCATCTTTATATTTCTCTACCAGCTGGGGTGGAATCCTGTACCTGTTGTGCATCTTCTCTTGAAATTTGCTGAAGTAGTCATCCATGATATCATTGAAATTATCTCCCAATTTCTTGATAAAGTCGTTAATTTGATGGGTGATCAGTCGGTGTAGCTCCCAAACTACTTTACGGACTAATGGAAAGAATTTCTCAAAGTAGAAAAACATGCATACAAGAAGTGAACCAAACTTTAGTGTATTTGCTAAGTTGTTCTTCTTCGGCTTCCTTATTGTGTTCAAGTTCTCAAACAAGTTCTTCAATAACACTTCACATAAGTCAACTTTCATTCCCTTTTTCACTATTTTATAGGCTAAGTCAACTGCTACATAGGGTACACTATTTTCCCTTACTGATTGGAAGAAACAGTAACCAATTACTCTAATGGAAAACTTAAGTTCTGCATCAGTGACATTGTTCAGTTTCAGTCCTTGGTAATCAGATTCTACTCCAGTTAAGCTGATTAACTCCTTCTATGATATCATCTTCTGTGCTTGTGCATGATCATAGATAGGATAACCGGTGATCACATGAATGATTTCCTTAGTGATTTTGAATGGTTGCTCCTCTAGCCACATGAAATCATCATGAACTCTGCTCAAAACAAGCTTAACCCACTGGGATTTGAACACACGGGGATAGGTTAGGGCTTCGGTTAATCCCTTGATTTTGATATGCTCATACTTGCTATCCATTTTGCCATTGGTACATAGCTCATCATATGTGTCACTTATCTCAACATGACCGAGTTCTTCAACACGACATTTGGTGAAGAATCTCACATCTTCGACTAACAAGACTCAATCTGGGATGAGTGAAAAGGCAGTTTTGTCATCCGGTTTGGAGGCGACTTTAGGAGTCAAAGTGTATTTCAGTGAGGGCTTCTCTACATTCTTGACAACTTTGGGATCTTTGATCTTGGGTGCCATTTGTAATTTTCAGATAAAACTAGCAAACTATCCTTAGGGTTTGATGGTTTACAAACGACAGACGCTTCACACTCAGCAAATAATAGCAATTTGACAAGATCGGTAAACTAGTTTAACAGTGTGATGAGATTTATGTAAATACCTTGGATTCGCTTTGAATGAGGTTTGATCGCCTTGATTCACTTTGTTCTGCTCTCTTGAAAACTTGGTGAATGAAAATGACCGCAAAAATACCTTTAAGTACACAAAATACCTTATCAGGCTCCGTGTGGGTTAGGTCAAAAACATTAAATGCACTCGGTTCACCTTTTAACTGATTTACTCTTTTTTTTCATTTTAACCGAGTAACCAAATTTCCTTCATTTACCGACTTGACAGGCTTCCTGTATTCACTGACTTGACAAGCTTCCTGTAAAGTACTTTTGATAGAATTTCAAACTTACAAATGCATCTTAACTATGCGGATTTTTAATTTAGTACATAATAGAATAGGAGTTGTTGTGATTTTAACCTTCAGAGAATGCAGTCCCTTCATACCTTTGCTGATTAATTTGGAATAGGTGCACCTAACTCGGTAGGTAAGGTGCTTTCTTCATTTGACACAATTTCCTTCTTTTTCCAAATCATCTTTAATTTTTCTTTTATTTCCTCAGTTTCTTTTCTAGGTCGATCTCTGCAATCTCCAGCTAAGTGTCCAACTTTGTGACAATGAAAACATGCCATACCAGGATTTCTCCATGATCTTCGGTTGTTCATTCCAAACCTTATAAAATAGTTGGCACTAATATGTCCATATCTTCCACAACATTCACACCATATCCTTGTATTGTAATCCCATGGTACTGCTGCATATTGTCGGTAAGGATTTGTGTGAGTTTGGTAACCTCTAGTGTTTGCTTGGTGTGTAGACCACAAGTAGTTCTTTTGCTTAAGCCAGTACTTCTTGGTACTATGTCCATATCTATTGCAGTTTTTACAAAACCCTTTGAATTTTTCCTTCTGATAGTTGTTAACAAACTTTGTCCTACATTGATTAGATGTGTGACCATATTTATTGCAATTGTAACAATAATCATTGGACTTAGTAATATTCGGTTGCTTACCTTTTCTAATTTGGCATATGTTGGCAATATGACCTTGATTTCCACAGTAGTAGCAAATAGGCTTCTTTCTTTTGATGTTATTCCTGTTTCCAGCTTGCTTTGATGATTCTCCTCTCTCGGTAGTATGAATTCCTTTCTCGGTAGAGTCTTTTCCTTTGTAACCAAGTCCTACATCTTTGTTGGGTCTTCTTGTATTCAGTTGCTCGTCCAACATCTTTGATGCTTCATAACTCTTCTTCAATGTTTCTTTGGATTTCTTCTCTGTTTCAAGTTCATCAGTCAACCTTGATACTTCAAGTTTTAATGCTTGATTTTCATCATTCTTCAGAATTGCTTCATGATGTGCAAAACCTAGTTGATCAGTCATATTTTGTTGAATCCCAGTTAATCTTATGATTTCATCATTTTTATTAGATACTAAGTCTTCAAGTTGTTGTTTCTCTCTTTGTAGATCTCTTTCTTTATCCTCTGTTGTCCTTAATGCATCTAGATTTTCAGTCATCTGTGTACTGAACTGTTCATGTTCTCTTTTCATTGCTTTTAGTTGATCAGCCAATGCTTTGTTCTTTTCTTTCAATACTCCAATCATTTCTTCAGTCTCTTTAGATATACTGTTCTCAGATGATGTCTCAATTTGTTCCACTAACTCTTGAGAATCCTACAAGTCATCAGATAATCTTCTTCTTACCTTCAGAGATTTTTGCATTTGCTTTTGCATGTCTGCAATCACTTGATTAACATGATCCAGCTCTTCTTGTAGATACACAATCCTCTGAGATTGTTTATAGCCTTCCATTGATAAGATCTTTCTCTTTAGGTAGTTAAACCCTTTTCCAAGATTGAAGCTCTGATACCAATTGTTAGGCCCAATATGGAAAGCTAATGTACTGAGAGGGGAGGGGTGAATCAGTACTTCAAAACTTTTCTTGAATATTAACTTTACTGTTATGCATAAACAAAATAGTGCAGTAACATAAAATAAAGTTAATACAAATAGATAACAATCATACATGATTCACTCCATAACACATATATTTTGGTTATGCAGAAACTCTTGGTTAGAGAGAAAAACTGCGGTGGGGATGGAACCCACAACTTCACTATTGCAATAATAAAGAATGCTTGGTTAGAGCTACATTTAGCTATTTCTAATAGCTTACCCTATTAGGAGTAACAAGATCTGTTAGATCTACCTTGCTAAAGGATTTTACAACATTTATTCTGAATGCTGCACCTGGTTAGAGGCTTTACAATTTATAGACTTGATTATAATCTTTTACCCTGTTAAAGGTTTCTCTTTCAACTTCACAATATTTCAATAAAATCATTACAAATATTTGCAACTTTACATCTGAAATGTTATAGCAGATTCTATGTGCTCAGAATAGATTACCTTGCTTATAACATACCTTGGTGACCCATATAGTAACTCAGTAAACCCTTTTGTTTACTTTGTTCTTCGACTATTCTTTGAAAACCTTCTCGGTGACCTCTGTGTCTCTGTAACAGTCTTCTTACACACATACATACACTTCACTCATGCTATATAAATATATCTCTTAAAATGGTGATCCAATTCATTACTTCGATTTTACAAACAAAATTCTTCGAATGAATAACTAAACAAAATATGTCATTGGTTAGATTATGCTTAAAATCATACACAATCTTTTGGTGCAATTTCCAATGTAATAACGGTTAGATGTGCCTTGATCTTGTAACATGTTTTCATATGCATGTCCAGGTTCAATGTATCTAGTAACACGTTTCACTCAGTGTATGTCAACTCGATGTGTCATCTTTGCTGCTCAGTTGTCTCAAAAAGATACTCGGTAGACAGCTCGGTGTATATTGCGTTCTGTGATTGCTTTCCTCTATAACCGACTAGACTGTGCATACCGACTTCTCTGTTATATTGACTACATGATTCGGTAGTGTTAACCAACTAGAATATATAGTATGACTTTGAATATAAAAACTAATGGCAACTTGATAAGTAGTAACAAATATTATCTTTCACTGACTATTTATTTCTCAAAATTATGTGTAGGCCCCTCATTGTAAGATTATAGAGCTTAAAATTGTAACAGAAAAATTGAATTTAGGTTTGTAGAAGCCCACCAAAAACTTATTTTTCACTAACTGTTTATTTGTATATGCAGGTTTTTTCTAACTTCTTTGTAGGATTCAAGGAGTTTAAAACTTAGGGACTTTTGATTTCTTTTGCTTTCTAACTTTATTTTAAAGTTGGATTAAAAATCATTCACTTTCTCTTTTAGATTAAAAATCAACTTCATTTCTCATTTGGGTTTTAAAATCAATCAAATTTTCAGTTTGGAGCTTTAAAAAGAACCTCGTTCTGTAAGCTAAAAAGAACCACAAACTCAAATCAAACTTTGCTTTCTTTTGCAAGTTAGGGACAAACTTTTCATTTTGGGTTTAAAACAAACAAACAACTTTAATTTCTTGCAAGGATAAAATTCACAATCAACATCTTCATTTGTGCAAGTTTAAAAAGAACAAACAATGTGTCCCTTTGAGTTACAAATCGATTTACTTCAAGCAAAGCGTGCTTCAATTCAATCGACTAGGATTTCAAGTTCCTAGATTACAAAACATTTTGCCTTGAAAGTTAAAAAGAACATCATGATTGTTGGAGCAACATCTCCAAATAGTAGATCACATTGCTATAAACGTGGTTAAAAAGAACAAGTGATTTCGGTGATTTGCACACTTGTGCAAAGTTTGTCGAGTGGTCCTACTTCTAACATACACTATCCTCTCCCTTGGCTTTCATGGTCCTAGGTGTAAGAGAAAAGTGTTAGTAACACAAAGTTTTATCTTTTTAAGAGAGGCCTGCCAAGAGACACATCACTCTTGGGAACGACCTCACGCGGTAAATCCTCTGAGCCGCTATAGAAATCGGATGTGAGCGAAAGTTGTAGCCTTGGGTATAGTTGTTCCTACAGTACAACTTGCCGAAAGGACATATGAGCCCCACCACAAGTTAAAAGGCTCTTAAGTGAGTCACTGCAGAATGAACTTATGTCCAAAAACATCGAACATACTAGACACCTTTTTATATAGAAGCCCACCCATTCTATTGATTGAGGATATTTGTGATAAATTCAGTGCAAGAGCATAGATGGTTTTGCTCCCAAGATACTCACCATACATATTTCCTTGAGTAGAAACAGGGATTTTTGAAAGGCTACTTGTAACTTGATAAAAGTGGTGACTCCCCCATCATAGGGATCATCTATTTGTTATTCTCACACAAGACTTAGTATATCACATCCTTACCTGCTACGATGGGATTCATAAGGTATGTAGTACCAAAGTTGAAGAGATATCAAGGTGTGGGCTGAAATTATCACAATTGGCCATTTGACCTTAGGGATAAAATGTGTTTGAAGTGTCTTCATTTTGTGTCAGACCAGTGATAAATTGAGCTGACTTCAGGCTTTTGAAAAAACATACACAAAAACATTTGAAAAGGGGTCAAAAAAGTTCAAAGATTGGGTTGATTTAGACACACACCTATTTGTGGCTTTTGAGGCAAAATTATTGTATTTGTGTGCTTGCTCTATTTTTGTATCAAAGAAAAATCAAAACCAATTCAAAAACAAGTATTCATCCAACACAAAATTTTCAAAAAAACCAAACATTTGGCAAAAAATAAAAGCAAAGTGAAAAAAATGAGATATCAAATTATATGACCATCCTTCACATTTTGAGAAAGAGGAATCTTCATCAACATATCAATTTGAAAAAAAGACCATTGTGCTCAAAGGCTTTCATTAAAAGAAGGAAATTTTTCTATCTCAATAGATAAATTTTTGTCTCACACAGATCCTTCTTGCGTCATATGCGTCTATATCTTTAAGGAAAATCCAACGAGTTTGACCAAGAGTCTTTGAATAGCAGAGCTTTTACTCAGTATAGAGCTTTGAGTTATCATAAAAACAAAGGAGGCAAAATCAACCTTGCTTTCTTTCCAAACATTTGCATTACATATAACATACCTCGGGAAGAACCACCAACCATCGAGAGAGAAGAGGAAGAATTTTTCCCATATGTAACACAAAGTTTTTATTGAAGTTAACATTCCATCCATTCTCACATTCATATATCATCAATCCATTCCAACTCTCGAAACATAAAATGGTCTTGTCCTAAGTTCTTTTTAGATATTTCTTGAATCAAAATAACACATCACTCTTTAGAGTGTCTCTATATCTAGGATAAACTCATCCTAAGAGGCATTTATACACAGGTTAAAACTAGTCTATGAGTGCATCCTCTCATTACTAGGTAGCTTGGTCTGTAACACATCTCAGACCTTACTATACCTTATCATATCAAACATTGTTAACAAACACAACAAGAAATTCATAAAAGGACTTTGGTAACATCAAACCTTTAGTGTTAGAGATCCATATGCTAAACACTTCACCAAAAAATTATCTCTCATTCCATCACCAACTCATAATCATTTTCACCAAACTTCAACAACAACTTTCAAACAAAATGGCTCAAACCAAATCAAGGACTAGACAACTAGAAATCGAAGACGAAGAGGAGGAAAATCTCAATGAATTCCAAGAAGCCCTTGGAGGAAATGCAAATGAGGAAAATCCTAGTACTCCCACTCCCAAAGCAATAGAAAGGGCACAACACAACCCCATCTTCAATTGACTTTTCGATGAAATCCTCAAAAACAACGCTGATGCTCACTTTTTGAGACTTGATCAAGAGGGAGCCAAACTACCCTCTAATTTTGATACCACACAATCACGGCAAGCATCAGAATACCATAGTTGTAATGAGAGCGGAAGAGGTCGAGACAACTTTAGATATGACCTTAATCAAGGAAATCCCCCACCTCCTCCTCCTCCTAATGATATTGACATATTGAGGCAACAAGTCAAGAATCTAGCCCAACAACTCCATAGTGGTGTGAAAACTAGGCTTTTACTTAATAATATTTGTCCCTATCCCTTTGATAGGAATCTACATATGCCACCTTGTCCACGAGGTTTTTAGACACCTAAATTTGAAAAGTATCAGGGAAAAGGAGACCCTAGGGATCATGTCAGGGAATTTCACTTAGCTTGCCTAGAAGTAGCATATGAAGACACATATCTAATGCACCTCTTTCCTCAGAGTTTGGGAGGGACAACCACGCAATGGTTTTCTCGACTAATAGGCTCCATTAGAATATTCAAGGAACTTATCAAAAAATTTGTCGCACATTATTCACACAACATAGAATGCGATGTTACCATGGCAGATCTATGTAATACCAAACAAAAACCAGGGGAGCTATTTTCAGCTTTCCTGCAATGGTGGAGACAACTATCTAGTAGGTGTTCTCTTCATCTACCTAAACGAGAGCTAGTGGAAATATTTACTTCCAACTTGAATGATGAAATGGAATTCCACCTGGACATGAAGGGTACAAAATCCTTTGCTGACATGATCACCCAGGAGTTAAAATATGAACGGGCCCTCATCCAAAAGGGACTTATCAAAATATACAATGAACCAAAAGATGGCCCTCACCCGCGCTTTAATAGTGATAAACCCAACTTCTGGAATAAAAACAAAAACATCGTCAATGATGGGGTTGTAGATGCAAGGACTATAAAGAGTGCACAACCTGTGGTCGGATTTGTGGGGCAAAATCTCCCTCGTAAAAACAACATGGTTTCTCCCCCACAAAATCAAGGATGCAATGTACTGTTAGAATCAATGACAGTCCCAAAGACACTGAGAGGGGGGGTGAATCAGTGTCTAACAGGTTAGCAGAATATTTATACTTATTTAAAACTTTGCATCCCAAAATAGTGTATCGGTAAATAAGAATTAATGCAGCAAATAAGAATAACAAAGACAACATAGAAAACACACCATAACATAAGATATTTAACGAGGAATTGTGGTGTGGGAAAAACCCCGGTGGGATTTGTGACCCACAATATTTACTCACTTGCCAATGAATAAATACTACTTACAATAAGGGGCTTGCACATGTAGGGAGGCCAACAGCCTAGAGCTCACTGCTCAACAAAGAGTCACACTAACTACAAAATGGATTATCGAATCCAATACAATGTACCACTTCAAAACAACATATCATATGCCTGGTTCAGTACCTATTTAAGCTCAGTCAATAACCAAAACCTTTGTTGTCAACTATATCACCTTATACAAATTTGCCTTATACTTTTTCATCCATCTGCTTCCTTACAAAAATGACCTATAAGATCTCATACACATACGAGTCTATTACAATAGACCATGTTGGCTTTACAAAATATATTTACATTACAAAACAATAAAAAAAAGTTTATTCCATGTCGGCCTGACTGTCGGTGAAGCGTCTGCCGGTGTATGTAGAAATCTATTGCCAGTGTCGATATCTTCCAATTGGTTGCCATCAATGACAACATCAACTATTCTCATAAGAGTATAGAATTCCAACAATCTCCCCCTTTGGCATTGATGGCAACACTCATGAGAAAAATCCAAAAACTGTTTCCAAAAAATGAAGTCCAAAAATATTCCAAAAAGATGTGCTCCCCCTGAGCAAGTGATCTCCTCTATACAAGTTTTTTCTCTCCACTACTCCCCCTTTGACATCAATGACAAAGGTTGTCAAAAATAATCAAATGAGTGCAAAAATTTTACCTCAAAGTCTGTAACCGGTTGGTTACAATCTGAAAAATATCTGCCAAAACTAAATTTAGACTCTGCATAAACCTTTTTCTATCATTCAAAGTTGCCTCAGTCTGTCGGATCGTGTCGGTGAGATAATACATGTGTTCTTCCAGTGATCACTCTCCTTGAACTAATGCCTTAGATATTTCAATTCTCTTAGGACCAAGTTTATTTTTAAGTTCCCGAGCATTTGACCTTATCCTTGTCTTCTCTTTCTCAAGTTTCTCTAACTTGTCCTCAAAAAATGCCATTTCCTGCTCAAAAACTGATATATGTTTGGATGAACCAATTAAATTATTTGTTATGTCATCAATTTCTTTCTATGTTTTTCTGATCTCCTCATCTATGTCCTCTGTCAAAAGGTGAGGTTTGCATGTTTCCCTATATAGCTCCTTGTTCTCCAAAATTGTAGAGTTAAGTATCGGTAATAATGTATTTAAGTGTCCTGTACACTTCTTTATAGTGTCTTCAAAGAATGTGTTTTTCTCTTTTTCAACTCTCTCCTTAATTGTGTCCTCATTCACCTTATCAATAGTTATTACATTATCAGTAATAAATTTGAACAATGTGTCCAATTTACCTAAAGAATCCTTAATGTGATCTATTTTACAATTTGTTGCAATCAACTTAAGAATCGGTAATATGTTGTCAATTGCCTTGTAGGCCAATGCATTGCAATCCGTTATCTTCTTAATTGAATCCAAAAGTACCTTTGTAACATTGGTAGGTCTGAATTCACTTGTAGATGTGCCAGATGTCTAACCAATCATTTTTATTACCTCTTTGCTTCCATCAGATGTGTCCATTTTGCTTGCATTTTCCTCTGGTGGATCAGTCTGTGTTTGCATCTCAACCTTTGAAGGTTTCTTAGAATGTTTCAATGTCTTGATTGTCAGTTTCTCTGTCTCTTTGTGCACCTTTGCCTCAGTTTATTTCTCTGAAAGTTCAATTGTCTGTTGCTCTATTTCCGATGGCCATGTGCTAGTACCTTTATCTTCAGTAGGTTTTTTAGTCTGTGTCGGTTGCTCTATTTGTGTTGATGTCTTAGTTTCAATAGTTTGTACCAGTTTCTCTGCTATGTTGATATTGTCAACATTGTCTGACTTAACCTTAGAGTTATCCTTATCCACAATAATGTTTACCTCTTGAGTATCCACATTCATTGTAAAAATTACCTCCGACTCAGGATTAGTATCATCATGTCTTATTCCTTCAGTGTTAATAATTGGTGGATCTTCTGAGTGTACCAGTGTAGTATCCAAAGGTGGCAGTGGAAGATTGTCATTAACCTTAACGTTTGGAACTCCACCAATTTTTCCTTTACCTTTGTCATTTTGGTAAACCTTAAATGTCTTCTTAGCTTTGTTCATTTCCTCTTGTTTTTCTTTCTCCACAAAGAATATATCCCAATTGTTTGTTGTTTCATCTACAATTTCCTTCACTCTTCCATCCACCAGGCTCACTTGTCGGTGTCCACTAGCAAATACTGATTGGTTAGCCTTGTAAATAAGTTCATCTATTTCTTCTTTGGAGTTAACTGGGTGAAGTGCCAAGAGTGCTTCAACTTTCAATTTCTTATCTAATTCCATCATTGATAGCCTTTTTGCTTCTAGTCTCATGTAGAGATCATTTGGTAGCTCTTCACTAACTTCAATCCAAACTTTCTTATAAATGTCCAAGTGTAGAATAATGCTTTCTTCAATAGTGTTTTTGTCAGTATCATTTGAAGTATACCATTTATTCACATTAGACAAATTACCTTCCTTTGTTATCTCATTCAGTAAGTCATTTAATGTGGGGGTTACCGGTGTGAGTTTCTTCTTTGGTTCCCTAACTGCCTATTGTTTCTTCCTTAATGTTCTTGTTTTCTTAGGTGAAGGAGAGGATACCGGTGATGGTTTTCTCTTCCTTTCCACTCTTTTAAATTCAGCTGCCTTACTACTGTCATTATCAGAAGATGTGTCAACCGGTGAAATATGTGCCTCCGGTTGAAGTCCTTCAAGCTCACTAGTCGATATGCCACTAAGGTTCATAACATTTTTTTTGATTTCCTTTACTTTCATGGATGCATCCCTAATGTATTTTTCTCTTCTCTTAGTCCTTTTCTGCATAGACACTTTACTCTATGGTTTCTGCATTTCCAAAGAATTCTTCAGATGGCTCTCTTAGTGCATCAAGCAGTGTTTTTGCATACGTTTCCAGAACATGTAGATCAACCTCATAACTCATTTCGGTAACCCAAATAGTTCTAGGGCTTACTGCTTCCATCTAGGTTTCATCTCTTTTAATGACAAAATAGATTTCCTTGTCATATTTCTCAACTATGCTCTGAGGAATCCTTTCCCTAGCTCTCATCTTAGATTGGAAAGTTTTATAGTAATCTGTTATGTTGTTATCTCTATCAGTTCCCATGCTGGTAAAATCTTCTTGTAGTTATTTTCCTACCAGTATGTCATAACCAAAGTCTTTGTGTCCTGTCTCGAGGATCTCTTTGGTGAAATATAACATCAAACATACCAGAAGGTTTCCAAAGTGGAAAGTACCTTTCTTGTCTCCTTTAATCTTTTTCAGGTTATTAATAAGTTCATCTTTTAACCATTCACACACATCTATCTTAGCATTGTTGTTTATCATTTCATAAGTACTGTAAATACAAAGACTAGAAAAAGAATTGAGTCTGTTAGCATGTGTGGCTTTGTATCCAAGAACCATACTTACATATATCACATTGATGTCTTTAATGTCATTTACTCTAAGTGATCTATTGTCAGATGTTGCTTTGGTTAGGCTTGTCACCATTTTGTTGGGAATCTTCTTTGTCTTATCAGGTCTATTACTGGTTGAGGGTAAACTAGTAACTACTCTAATTGCTTGTCGGTTTATCTTACAAATAGAATCCAACCATAAGAATTCTCCATGTGCTCTACTCAATACAATCCTTACCACTTCTTCTAGAAATTGAGGGATATTCAGTATCTCCACAAAATCTAAAGTTTACACAATCTTATGTTTGGGTTTAACAAATGTTCATCACAAATGACCTTATTGAACATTTTCATTAACTCCTCAGATCCTAGGTCTTCTTATATTGCAAAGTATGTAAATCATAGGGTCTTCAACAAATGCTACACCCTTAGGTATTTTTGAAAAAGCTCCTACAGAGTCGCCTTGCTTTGCAATCTCGGGAATTATTTTGAATAATGGCCTAGGGTGTTTCACATTCTCCACAATGGTAGGGTTCAAAATAAATTCAGGAACAAAAGATGAAGCAACCATTATGAAAAATACCTCTTATCCGGATGTTTGTTGAATGCTTGAAAAACACTTCTCAGATTCGCCTTGAATGCCTTTTCTCGATTTCGTGCTCATAGAAAGTTTGAATGCTCAGTGAGTTTGAAATGAGGGTTTCTTGGTGCTTTATAGCCAAAAAGTTCTTTAAAACATCATTAAATGCTCACTGGTTAAGTGAAAACTTAACATACCTGCCTGTAAAGAAGAAATATATCTTCTCACCATCAATCGAGGGTAGAATACATGATCTTCAACTTGCTGCAATACCCCCAAGGGATTATCCCTCAGCTAGATGAAGAATCTACTGGCGATGGAGAGTTACTCTATTCTACTAGTGAATATATAGTTTCATCAATTCTCTAATCTCTTTTCTTAATCCACTGTTTAGAAAATTCTTTCTTTACTTCTTCTACCTTCTCTTTTCCCTTCAACTTAGATCTCATATTGTTTTCCAGTGCATTCCTTCTTCTACAAAATTTAGCAATATGTCCAATATTGTTACAAGCATAACAAGTTACATTATTATTTTGAATAGCCTTTCCATATCCTTGACCGGTTTGTGATCTGCATTGATTAGATAAATGTCCAAATCTTCCACAAACATAGCATTTCACATTCATTCTGTAGTTTTTTTAATTATGACCAACTTTGTTGCATTTGGAACATTGACCGGTGGGTGAGTTCATATTTTAATTATTTCTAAATCTACACTGATTTTCTCTATGACCATATTTGTTGCAATTGAAACATTTGCCATTAAATTTGTAAGCATTAGGTTGTCTTACCAGTTTGTTCCGATCTTGATTGTTTGCAGTACTAGAACTTTCTCCAACTTCAAATCCAAGTCCATTAGTATCTCCATTAGGCTGCTAACTTTTCAGCATGTCATCAAGCTCCTATGAACTTTTCTTGAATTTGTCTGTGTTTATTTGCAGTAGCCAACTCATTTTCCAGAATTCCAACTTGTCTCATAGGATCAGTTTTATCATGTTGCATGTGAATCAGATATGTCTTCAACATATCATTTTCATGACTAAGTTTTAGATTTTGTTTTCCAGCATCATTGAGTCTCCTAGCCAAGTATTCTTCATTCTTCTTCTTTTCTTCAATATCTTTACATAACCTCATAGTCATATCTTGCATTTCATTCTTCATATTATTGTTTTCTTGTCTCAACTTGTTTGCAATGTCTCTAAGAGTTTCTTTTTCATCATCATCATTCTGCATCTTCTCATGAAGTTATTTTCTTTTATTTTGTGCTATAGCAAAGTTCCCCTGAAGTCCTTTAATGAATTCCTTTGCAATCCTCAATTCATATTCAAGTTTGATATTCTTAAACTTTTCTGCATCATAATCTTCAAGAGATCCTTCCAACTGTTTTCTTAAGTTCTCCATCTGTACCAGTGTCAGAATCTTCCTCAAGTTGTTAGGATTTTGCAAAAAGAGGACCAGGCTCTGATACCAATTGTTAGAATCAATGACAGTCCCAAAGACACTGGGAGGGGGGGTGAATTAGTGTCTAGCCGGTTAGCATAATATTTATACTTATTTAAAACTTTGTATCCCAAAACAGTGTACCGGTAAATAAGAATTAATGCAACAAATAAGAATAACAGAGACAGCATATAAAACACACCATAACTCAAGATATTTAACGAGGAAACCCGATGTGGGAAAAACCTCGGTGGGATTTGTGACCCACAATATTTACTCACTGGCCAATGAATAAATACTACTTACAATAAGGGGCCTGCACATGCAGGGAGGGCAACAGCCTAGAGCTCACTGCTCAATAAAGAGTTAGACTGACTACAAAATGGATTATCAAATCCAATGTACTGCTTCAAAACAACATCTCATATGCCAGGTTTAGTACTGGTTTAAGCTCAATCAATAACCAAAACCTTTGTTGTCAACTATATCACCTTATACAAAATTGCCTTATACTTTTTCATCCATCTGCTTCCTTACAGAAATGACCTATAAGATCTCATACATATATGAGTCTATTACAATATACCATGTCGGCTTTACAAAAGATATTTACATTACAAAACAATAAACAAAATTTTATTCCATGTCGGTCTAAGTGTCGGTGTGCATTGTTGCCGATATCAGTGAAGTGCCTGCCAGTGTATGTAGAAATCTATTACCGGTGCCGGTATCTATTGGTTGGTTGCTAGTTGGTTGCCATCAATGACAACATCAACTATTCTCATAAGAGTATAGAATTCCAACATGTACCACAAGAGGAACCCAGACAACGACAGCAAAATTATAAACCAAAACATACATACACTCCCTTAGGGGAACCTATTGAAACAATGGTACGTCAATTGGTCTCTTCAAATCTGGTAACCTTACCAAAGACATCTAATTACGAACGTCAAGTCAAACCTCCATGGTGGAGAGATAATGAACATTGTGAATTCCATCAAGGGAAAGGGCATAAAACAAGTAACCATCATAGACTAAAAGATCTTGTTCAGGATCTTATTGATCGAGGAGAGATTGAAATTGAAAGACACGACCCAAAAACCTCAAATAATGATCATCTCATGTTTAAGAATATGCTTCCATCACAAGATCAAAGGGGTCCTTCCACTTCAGGGCAAAACACAGATACAACTGATTATACACGAGCCACCTATAATCACTGTGAATCACCTATGTGATGCATATGAATAAATTGCCACTATTACCATCAAAGATCCAAACCATACCTACAATATTGTTACGTGTCATAACAAGATCACCATTAAAGAAGCTACACAAGGCACAACATCCATCCCAAAGTAGTATAACCTTGTGAAACAGTTAGATAAGATGCTTGCACTTATATCCATCTTAGAGCTTTTGTGCCTATCCTTGTCTCATAAAACAATATTGGATCAAGCTCTCCAAGAAGCATCAGTCCTTGCCAATCTAAATACGGATCAATTTCAAGATATGGTTGGTAATATGAGGTCATCACCATGTCTTACTTTCTCTGAAAGTGACAATACATCCTTCCAACAACCTCATGACTCCTCACTCCATATTGAAAGATTTATCAACCAACACAGGATCAAGCGAGTCTTGATTGACAATGGAGTAGGCCTAAATATATGTACATTACAATTGGTCACCACATTGGGATATGTAGTTGATCAGTGGACCCCCGCAAAAACATAACTATAAAAGCCTATGATGATGAGTAGTGTTCTTCAAAAGGAGCAGTTGTGTTACCAATCCAAGTGGGCCCAGTGGTGAAGCACATCATATGTCAAGTTCTAGACCTTCCTCTGCCATATAATTTTTTGTTTGGAAGACCTTGGATACACACCATGTAAGTCGTTCCATCCACCTATCACCAGTGTATCAAGTTCCCTCATAACGGTGTAGAAATTACAATCCTTGGTGATGCAAATCCATTTTCATATTGTAACAATATCAACCATCAGCGAGAGGTTACCATTCCTAAAAACAAAGAAGCTATCCCATCCACATAATATATTAGTCCAGCTTCTCTTTCCAGTTCAAAAACCACTATACCAAAGCAAGAGAAGCTAAAAATGAAAATGGTAGAGGAAGGTCCTGGGGAATACAATCTAAGCCAACTCTTTTGTGTTGGGCAACTACCCACTTCCCCAAGAACTCATGGTAAGCCTCAAAGGTTACTTCAAGCACCACTGATCAAACCAACATGCACTTTGGCACCTTTTATCCTTGGAAAGAGTCAGGAAGAGGAGACCAGAGATGAGGAATTAGCAGAATGGATCTATAAAGACCCTATCACCATGGAAAGCCCACAAGCTAAGCTTCCCACAGATCAATATGGAAAAGTCCTTGCCATTATGCAAAGAATGGGCTATGATGGTCAGAGTGCTTTGGGACCTTACAAGCAAGGATGAAATGAGTCGTTACAGCCTGAATTAAAGCCTAAAGATAACACTAGATTAGGCTTTCAAAAGGAGAGTCTTCCTAAGCTCAAATTCAAAGGGAAACCCAGCAAACCTCTATATCAACCTAATACTCTAAAGAGGCTACCCTTGATTATATTAGCAGTGCTAAGAACCGTGCCAACTACCCCAATGAGGTTGATAATCCCAGCAATACCATCCACAACACCAATCATCCCACCAATCAAACCAACAACCCCATTAGCAGCAGCAACCACATCAACAACACCATTAGTAGTATCAGAACCCCCAGCAGTATCAACAAAACTGATAATTCCATCAGAAACAACAGATTCAACAATGTTGATACTCCCAGTATTGGATTTACTGATCCCAATAATCCTCCCCGCAACACCAACCATTCTATCTCCAAAGGTACATCAACCGATTACACCTTTAGTGTTTAACTAAAAATATATCCTGATTTGGTATAGTAATTAGATGCTAGAAAGTGACTCAAAGACTGACTCACATGAGTGGGAATTTGATTCCATACATCTCAACACTTCAGATGAGGAAGACACATCACCACCTCCACCTCGCAAAGAAATCCTTGTTTACAAAGAAGCACAGATTAAAACCTCTTGGGTTCCTGAATTGGAAACACCTTCCACATACCCTACTTCACATCATGCACCTGATTCTGACAAGGAGAGTACCATCAATGACCTTCACCACAATGTCTTAACCCTCACTGACACATCTTATGAACTTAACCTGGTCGATGAGGTAATACCCATTATCCATCCTGAACTTATCGAATGGAACCAACAAAATCCCCCATGCCTTGACCAATTCCAAAATGATGAGGGCTCATTGACTTTTTGGAACTACAAGATAAAATACCAAGCGGGGATCACAAAGTTGGATTCACCATCAAACTTAATAGTGCAACATACTTTGGGGTGGATGCCAAACCTTTTAGCAGCAAAAATATTAAAATAAAACATGGACCCCTAAGACTCCTCACCAAATACATCTGGCATCTCTTTTAACTCCAGAGGAACAACCTAAGTTTGTAGAATTCTTCCAGAAGCATCACATAAACTTTGCATGGTCATATGCAGACATGTCTGGTCTCAATCCTGATTTGGTCAAGCATCACCTCAGTGTAGCAGAAGGAGATAAGCCTGTCAAATAGAAGCTTTGCAACATGCACCCCCATATTGCAATACTAGTCAAAGCAGAACTTAATAAATTTCTAGATGTTGGTTTTATTAGACCAATTGATTATGCAGATTGGATGTCCAACATTGTACCTATCGGCAAACCAAATGGGGGCATCTGTATCTGTACATATTTCAGAGATCTAAACAAAGCATGTCCTAAAGATAAATTCCCCTACCAAACATTGACATGATCATGGACCTAACAGTAGGACATGCCATGCTTTCTCTTATGGAGGGCTTTTCAGGGTACAACCAGATAAAGATTGCACCAGAGGATAAACATAAGACTGCCTTCACATGTCCATGGGGAACATACTATTGGAATGTAATGCCTTTTGGTCTAAAGAATGCAGGGGTGACCTATCAAAGAGAAATGACCACCATCTTTCATGATATGATGCATACCATAATGGAGGATTATGTCGATGACATTGGCAAAATCATTAACAAGAGAAGGTCATCTTGTAGTATTAGATAAAATCTTTGATAGACTAGAACAATACCATGTTCGACTCAACCCAAAGAAATGTGTCTTTGGAGTAACCTTAGGGAAGCTTCTAGGATACATTGTCTCAAGCAAAGACATTGAGGTCGACCCAATAAAAGTCAAAGAAATCATGGACATGCCACCTACAAGGAACATTAGTCAGCTAAGGACATTACAAGGGAGGCTACAATCCATTCAAAGATTTGTTACACAACTAGCAGATAAGTGTCACCCCTTTACACACCTTTTACACAAAAACATCCACTTTCAATGGGATGCCAGATGCCAGCAAGCATTCCAGATGCTTAAGGACTATCTCATGAATACACCATTGTTGATCCTACCAGATCCAAGTAGACCTCTATTGCTCTATATTTCAGCAACTAATACAACATTGGGAATATTGTTGGCTCAACACAATGTAGAAGGGAAAGAGTGTGTTGTATACTACATCTCTCGCACACTAGTCATCTATAAACTCAATTAAACACCTATTGAGCAAGCTTGCCTAGGAGTTATATTGGTAGCCACTAAACTGAGGCACTACCTGTTAACACATAAAGTACAACTCATTGCAAAGATTGATCCACTAAAGTACTTAATCAGCAAAGCAACATTAATAGGCCACTTGACCAAATGGGTGATGATTCTGAGTGAATTTGACATCGAGTATTATGTGGACTGTAAGGCTATCAAGGGTCAAGTTATTGCAGATCAGTTGGCCGATGCACCCCTCACAGGTGATCATCCTATTGTTTCCAATTTTCCAGATGAAGAGACGTTCATGATCACAGTAGCACAACCATGGAAACTACACTTTGACGATTCCTATACTAAACATGGCTCAGGGGCAGACATTCTGTTTATAACACCGCAAGGTGACAACATCCCGAAGTCTTGCAGGATAACTTTTCCATGTACAAACAACATAGCAGAATATAAGGCCTTGATCACTGGACTCAAACTAGCCATACAATGGAAATTGAAAGAGTAACAGATATATGGCGACTCCCAACTAGTCATTCGGTAAGTCACAGATGAATATCAGACCAAGGATGATAAACTCATGCTGTACAAACAAATGGTAGATAGTTTAAAAGCATTGTTTACAACTATCACCTTTGAGCAGATACCCAGAGATTAGAATCAAGCTACTAACGTCATGGCTACCATTGCATCTCTCCTAGATCTTCCACAAAATTCAACATGCTACGAGTTCTTGGTAGAACAACTTTGGATTCTTGCTTATGATATCCCTAAATCTGAGATGATATTTTGCCTTGTCAGTTCTAAATCCTCATGGTACAGTGAGTTCTACACCTACCTACACGATCTCACACTTCCTCCTAACCAATCGAATAACCAACGCAAAACCTTCATTCGCCAAACCGCTTGATACACCATCATTGTTGAAACCTTATACCGACATAGTCTTAATGATACTCTCCTTCAATGTTTGGAATAGGATGAGACAACAAAGGCCTTGGAAGAGGTACATGAAGGAATTTGTGGGAATCACTCAAGTGGTCCTTCCTTAGCAAAGAAGATCTTGCGCACTAGATACTATTGGCCATCCATGGAAAAAGACTCCTACCATTTTTTTAGAAAATGCAAGAAATGCCAAGTTCATGGAGACCTAATACATGCACTAGCACAAGAATTGAAACCAGTCACAACACCATGGCCCTTTTGTCAATGGGGACTTGACCTTGTGGGTAAAATTCATCCAACGGCCACAAATTCATTATTACTGCCACCGAATACTTCACAAAGTAGATCAAAGTTGTTCCACTTACCCAAGTCATTGGCAATAATATCGCCTCATTCATCCTTAATTACATCATCTATCGGTATGGTGTACCTATGTCCATCATCACAGATAACAAGCTTCCTTTCAAAAATCAGGATGTCTGTGAGCTTTGTGAGAAGTTTCACATCCAACACTACTTTTCCACTCCCTATTACCCACAAGGAAATGGTCATGCTGAAGCATCAAACAAGAACATATTGAGAATACTCAAGAAGACAATCAATGATGTTGGCCATGATTGGCATGTTCAATTAAATCCAGCACTATGGGCGTATCGAACTAGCATTCAAACCCCTACAAGCGCAACTCCCTACTCACTGGTCTATGGTGCAGAAGTCATCCTTCCTATTGAGGTCGAGATACCATCTCTATGGGTTTCCTTGCATAATCTAATAGATGATGAAGTATACCGAGTCTCCCATCTTCAAGACTTGGAACTACTTGATGAAAGGTGACAAGCTGCATACAATCACCTCAAAGCCTATCAACAACGCATGAGTAGGAGCTATAATCATTGAGTTAGACCTCGTACGTTTGAGGTAGGTGATATTGTTCTTAGAGATAATCCTCGTAACCAATCAAACAGAGAACATTAGGGAAAGTTTGAATCAAACTGGTTGGGTCCATATGTTATCACTGATGTATTTGGGTCTAGGGCATATCAGTTGGCTACTTCAGAAGGGGAACTGCTAGCAGATCCTATCAACAACTTGCACCTCAAACGGTTTTATACATAAGCTGTATAGAGCATCAGGCTCCCATACATACCATAAAAACACCAAAAACATTCAGATAAATGTCCTGAAGAAAATACAAAAAAAATCAAAACAGTAAAGAAAAATCATGCATCCAAACGGTGAACAACCATTCTGGTGGCACCTTGGGTAAGTACGATGGTGAAAACCTAGCAAACAGGTGCCACTCATAAAGGCTATGGCTCCATTGTCTTTCAGACTTGTTGCGATCACATTCATTGCATCCACTCATCCATCAGTCAAACCATGGCTTGTTATTGATCAGCAATCAAGGATAGTACTTCATGCGTCTTACATCCCACTTTTTCATAGTCATGTCTAAACTGGGGGCAATGCTCTTAAACCTCTTGATGGAAGTGGATTCTACATTACTTGTGATTCATTGTGTTCTTCATTGAAAACTGACTCACAAAATCCAAAAAACATTCAAAAATGACATAAAATACCCAAAAACATTCAAAACTATCTCACAAAATACCATAAACATTCAAAAACACTAACAAAATCCAAAAACATTCAAAAACCACTCACAAAATCCAAAAACATCACAAAACATCAAAAATCAATCAAAACATGGCAACACATTATACATACACATCGAAACAAACATCAAACAAACATTTTGAGCTACTCAAAATGATGATCACTTATCAATTTAACCAAACAATCAACACAGGTACACACAACTGTCTTAACAAGGATACATCCTTCCTTACCAAAACAAAGACAAGATAACATTTTCTTTGATAATAAAATTTTGTTTAAGCTATCAAGTACTTGGTCGATTTGTTAGTTATTTATTCATTTATATCAGGTTCCTATGCTACTCCGAGATATCCACAAGTGATTAGAGTACCTAGGATGGTTTCTAATTATTGTTTGTTTATTGTCTACGAATTATTCCAATGAAGTTTTGGGGCATGTACTAATGGTGTCTACGTGGGAATTTCACTAAGCTACATGATCATATGCAAAAAAATCTAGTCATGGATCACTATGGCTGGCTGACTACAGCGTATACCTCAACCATATGAGCATGAACCATTATGGAGGGTGCATATTCTTTATCTAGGATGCTTGCTTGCAGGTACAATTCTCCAAACTTGGTTCCTACTGCCTCATCTAGGATTGATACTACCATGCTCAATGATGAAAAATAAAAGCACTATGGATCGTCATTTCATCTCATCTGTTTATATAGCATTTTGTTGCATATCGCCCATCCATTTGATCATTCATTATTCATATTTATAGTTTTGTATGCAGGTGTGAACAAGTTAAAATATGAGAAATTATTTAAATATGAATTGGCCTTGGATACAATCATGATGGATTTCTCTGATACATCATCAATGCATCATACAATTTCTCACCAACTTACATTCATCTATCATGAACACATGACATCATCATTCCATTGCATTTAGTTGCAATTAAATGCATCTAGTTCATTATCATTTACTTGCATGTAGGTTCATTACATCCTTTTTAGATATTCATTTAAGTGCATTTAATATCATTTAGTTGCATTCATTATCATGTACTTAGATTAGCATCCTTAAATCATTCAACATCATTCATCATCATTTACAATTTGTTTACAATACATTCATCTAGATTCATTTAGTTGCATTCATTTCAATTTATCTATCCACTAGTTAAGTACATTCATCTTTCCATCCAATATATTCTTATACTCATTCATTATCATCTTAAAAAGTTTCATCTAGGATTCATTAGGATGCATTCATTATCCTTTTAATTGCATTAAGGTGCAGTTATTCATTATCCCTTAGTTGCATTTATTTGCATTATCATTTCACTTAGTCATGTTTTAAGTCATTTAGAATCATAACATAAACATTTGTCTCAACATGTGTTTATTCATTTTACAAGTACATTCATTTAAGATCATCAAATAAACATTTGAATCACCATTTGTTTGTCCATTTTTGCATTCATTTTTAACCATCTATGAACATTTGCATAAACTATTCGATTCATTACATTTTCATCATATCATCAACATAAACACAAAGTACTGTCTATTCCATTGTCAATAGTATTCATTCACCATTTTGCATACATCATCATCATGGCATTACATACATAAAGCATTACAACAATGCATCATACATGTATTAACCTACATCCACATGCTAGCATCATATTCATAAACATGCATATAGACATCATACAATCATCATCACATGCATATAGAAATCATCTCATCAACATATACATCTAGCAAGTAAAAACATCCATCTAAGCATAACTCATAAATCATCATCCTGCATAAACCCATACATATCATCAACATGCATATCATCACAAAATATGGTATCTCCTCATATATCACATCATATATCATCTCGCAAAAGCATACATGTATCAGAGTACAGTGATGTTCAAAAATATTGGCTACCAAGAGCCATCCAAGTCACGGTCCAAAATGACAATGTAATAAAATACATAAATCTCTCTCAAATGGCACTTTGGCCAAATGTTGCACCCCCATCACCACCTGCTCTACCACTATCCCCTGGACCACCCGCACTATCTTGCTATAGAGGACCCATAACACCACCACTGCTATGCATCCTCTAAGACCACTTTGATCTTGCCCGATGCATCTGTGAATAGCTCAGTGCCCACTGACTAGGTGGCACCGCTTGCTCATATAAACCCCGCCAATAATCTATCTCTACCTGAGCCCAGCGCAACTCCCTCATCACCTCCCCAATAAGACCCTGTGCTCCTGCCACAACTCATCCTCTATTCTATAGCTCCCTCAATCTCTCCACTACATCATCTCTCTCTTGCATCACTATGGTCAACTCTGACTCCCGTGCAAACAGCTGAACATCTCTAGCTGCAATACTTGCCTCACACTCCTCCACCCGTGCCTCAGCTGCTATAAGTCAAGACTGCATATATACTAACATATGCTCTTGTGCATCTCCCATCCCCATCAGATACTCTCCTCCACCTGTAGCTCCCTCTCCTCAACCAGTAGCTCCCTCTCCCATATCCATTGTTGCCTCTCCCTCCCCCATATCCCTACCACCTAATCTAACTCCTCCCTGAATCAAAGGACCCTGTGATAGTTGTAATGGCTGCCCGCCTCTCCCTCTCTGCTATAACTGTCCTCCTCCACCACCTCCACCTCCAAATCCACCCCCACCTCCAAATCCACCAGCACCACCCCCTTATCCTCCTCCTCCTCCAAAACCACCACCACCTCCTCCTCCTCCATCACCTCTACCTCCTCCTCTTACTCCTCTACCTCCTCTCCTTCATTGTTGTCTCCTATCATCCTCAAATGATGGTAATGGCTCTGCTGGATCTAAAATGCATGGAATTGGATGCATGGTATGATACTGCATGTACTCCTCTGTCACTTCTGCATCCACAATCCCTAGCCTCATATGCCATGGTCTCGCCTATAAGGTTTGGAACTCGGCTAAGGCTTGATCATATGGTAACACTGGCCCCCATTGGAATCTCTCCCGTACAGCCTGTGCATACTCCCCTGATCCACTCAACAATCCCTACCTCCGATTGAACTACCACATCACTCTGCTAGGTACCTATCTCTCAACATTGTAGGATGTCCTACCAATCAAGTAACATGTCATAAATACATAAGGCAAAGCCTCTACATCATCATCCCAAGGCTCACACTCAAGGTAGGCCTCCATATCACTGCATCCAAATCATCTAATGCCCGTTGCCACCACTCCAACTTCCCCAAGTGGGCTGACTCATCATACCTCCATACATATACACATAGGGCTGTTCTACCACCCTGAATATTGATGGTTTCACTAGCAGGTGCTCCCATGCCAAGATATGTAGCAAAGTAATGCCAACTCCTAGTGAGCTCGTATCTCGGTATACCACCTCATGAAGCTCCATGTATAGATGTGATAGCACACATGGCCCCCATGCATAGCGGGTCCCATCTGTCATCATATGCTCAATCACCTGGCCCCAAGCCATGGCCAGTCCATGCAATTATCGATCGGGGCACATCAAACCCTCGACAATGCTTGATAAAACAACTAGTAATGGCTCACATAACATCGCTATCTCCTCCCATATGATCGAGCCATCATGAATATCGACATCCTCCTCAAATATCCATTGTACCGCTATTGTACCCAATCCTTGTTCATACATAACCAGATCCCCTTGGATAGGAATGTGTAGAATCCTCCACACATCCTCCAGTGTGATGATCATCTCTCCCATCAATAAATGGAATGTGCAAGTCTCATTGTGCCACCACTCCACTAATGCAGTCACTAGTCTACGATTCATCTAAATCACGGGCATGCTCATCATGTCATACAGTCTAGTAGTCACGATGCAATCTATGTCATACAATCCAGTACATCCATAATGCTAAATAAATCTTAAAATTATGTGATATATGAATTCTAAGAAACAAAAATACTTTAAAGAAAAAAGAACACACAAAAACCCTTTAAATGCATGAAATTTCCACAATTCATGATAAATTATTTGATGTTTTCTAGATTTGACTATGTGATCAATTTTTTATCAACCTTTTCAATTATGTTCTATGATCCATCATCGAGATGAGAAAGCTTGATCCAATATCTCTTTTCAAGCTTACTCATCCAAAATTGATCACACTGTCAAATCCAAAAACTATTAAATAAAAAACCATGATTTCAAGAGAGTGGCAACAAGATTTAAAACCTACTATCCTTAAAAAAGAGAGAGAAAAACATAGAATATAAGTAATTTTACTTGAGTAAGATAAGGAAATTTGGAAATTGTGAAAAACATAGATTATTGTTTGAAAGCTTTGATTCTATGTAAACAATCAATACATTGATCACACTGTGCTAATTGTATAAGCTCTTTTGTGCAATTCAAGGGTTATATTAGAGTATTTCACAATTATCAACAATATAGATAGGATGAGTTTTTCACAATTTATGTAGCATTCAAAAGATTGTTTCCAAAATCAATGGTATATATTTTTTTAATCAAAATTGTAGATTACACTCAACAATCTATCATCAATTGTATACAATATATATTTGTATATCAATAGTATTTAACAATTAACACTTTTCTTTTAGGTAGGTGATTCTATAATGAATCATTATTATAATTATTGTCATAAATTGTGGTTTACGAGAACCATTGGCACTTAAAAGATACCCAAACTTGCATATTCCAAAAAATCTCAAGAAAGAAAAGAAGATAATAGTAGTTTCAATGACATCAGAGGCAACAAAATTAGATTTAATCTATGTTCCACTGAGTTTCCAAGATGAGGATGATAGGACATGTTTTTGGTATGGGGTACATTTGGGCCATTTCTTAGGGGACGGTAGGGGACGACCTTTAAAGAAATTTCAAATATGCATATCATAACATTGATAAAGCATTTATCATAGGCATTGTAGAATATTAATGCATTGCATTAGAATTGAATTGAGAATTGACAAACAAATAATTAACAAAATTCAAATTCTTTCATTGTCAAGTGCATACATATATTATTAGAATTATATCAAAAATGCTTAAAGGCTCCAAGTTTCAACTATGCAATGACATAAAATGTAAACAATAAACATAGAAGCCCATAATCAGTTGTCCATAATAATGAAATAATAAAACTAGGAAAATATGTGCCTATCCATAATCAACAAATAATGGGTCTAGGAGTCTAAATCAAAATTAAAACTCAATTTTTAGTCATATTTTCCTTCTCTTGCTACTCTTCTCCTTCTTTGCAAATGTGAAAATGAATGTTTTGTCTTCTTTCTAGTTGTTTGATTCTTAGATGGAGTTTTGGTATTGTTTAATATAGTTTGGGGGTCCTTGTGGGCTCAACCAACCCTTTTTCAAATTTAAAAATGTGCTTTTATTTTGTCTTGTTGTCCAAAAGTGTCCTAGGACATAGGAGATGGCCAAAAGTCCCCAGAATGGCTAAGGAACTTCTGGAAGTCCCCTAACCATCTCAGGGACTTTTTGCCATCCCATATGTCCCCAATCACTCCTAAAGGCATCTCAGAAATGTTTTTGAAACTCTGCCCGATTTGGGGACGGGAAGAGTACATCTAAAATTGATACCCATGTCCTCATATTGTACCCAATATGGGAACAAGGGTACCAACATAGGGGACATGTCCCCATGGAACATTAGATTTAATAGTTTTTCTATTGATGGCTTTTGAATTTTGATTTTTTCAAGGCTATGTGTAATTTTTCTGCTCTAAATAATCAATGCATTATGATGAACATTGATCTTATACATTGATCAAATTGTACTTATTGTATAAGCTCTTCTCTACTATTCAAAGGTTGTATTAGAGTAATTCACAAGTATCAATTGTATACTTGAAGTGAGCTATCGATAATTCATGTAGTATTCAAAAAATTATTGAATCAATTTTGTATGTTTTTGTATCAATGTTTAAGATCACACTCACCAACCCATCATCAAATATAGCACCTTCCTTTGTTGTCAAAGTGATCTATCACTAAGCTACTGACCCCTTTAGAACCAATCAATCTTTGATCCGGATATGATTTATTTCCAACAATTTTCATATAACCAATATTTTAATTCTTATCACATTATGATGACACTTTTTATTATCTTGAATTATTAATTAATAGTGCTTCTAAGAACTATCATTCTTAGATATTAGAGGTGAACAAGATTATAAAGGTTCAAGATACAAAGTTTAATCATAATATTATCTGAAATTATATATATTATGATGATACTTTTTTATTATTTTGAATTATTAATTAATAGTGCTTCTGACATCTTCAATAAATTAATTAATAATTGATTATAGTTTATGTAGTCACATAAATCTGTCCATTTAATTAAATGAATATTTAGTATTTATTTGATTAATAAACCCACTAGCCAACAGTTAATTAAATTAATATTTTAATTAATTCCTCTGCAACCATTCTCCTATTAATTAAATAAATTATTGAATTATTTCAATTAATTCATTAAACCAAATTCACAATCAATTTATTTAATCCTATTTATTTAATTTAATCCTCTTTCCTCTTTTAAATAAATAATTAAAACATTTATTTAAAATCATTAAAATCCCCCCCACTTGCATTCTCGTACAAATGCAAGTTGCGACCATAAATTGAAATAAATTAATTTTATTTTAATTAAAATCCTATTTTCCCTCACCCACCAAACCCACTTGTAATCCTAAATCCCCTTCTAGACCCTTCTAAGCACTTTCTAATCATTCCTAATTAGCCTAATCCATCCCCTAGTTATTGTCACATTCCTAAGCAACTTGGAGTCACTTCTCAAAGCCTTCAAAGTCTTTGAAAAGCATTTAATGCTTTATGTGTTCAACAAGCTAACCCCTAAAGTCTTTCAAACCACTAATGGCTCTTACATGACCATTAATGGCTCTTACATAACCATTTATGGTTAAATCCACTTGCCCCCATCGTTAGAGACTTTACCTCTAACTCAACCCTCATTTGACCCATGGGTCTCTTCAAGCATTTATTGCTTTGACCATGGTTATCCTCACTAACTCTTGCACAAGAGTTTAACCATTGGATAAAGACACTATTTATTGGAGAATGGTTTTATTCTTTCAACTGAACATTAACCTTACCTCCCAAGTTAACCCTCAAGTCATGTCAAGCATTTAATGCTTATCCCCTATCCTCTCAACCCATCTCTTGTTGACATTTGTCATCCTGAGATTGGATTGACAGCCTTCACATGGATCATAAACCCTCAATCCTAACCCTTGTTGACATTACTCAATCTCAACCATCCATTGCTCCATTTTATCTATAAATAGAGCTCATTTCTTCATAATCTAGATTCTGAAAACTTGTATCCATCTAAATTATAATAAATTTTAGAAAGCATTTAGCATAATCATCCATATTTGTCATTTTGGGATAAAATTAATATTAGATATTAGATAATATATCATTTTAGCTTGTTCACATTTTCATTCTCATAATCATCCATTTTACAATCTTGAACCTCCATAAGACATCCAAAATAGTGCAAAAAGCTACTGAGAGCTAAACACATTTGGGAACTTGGAGAGGAGAGTAACAAGGGAGGAGAAGCTACAAGCATGGTGGAAGGCATTTGGAGATATCTTAGAGTATTCATTTTCTTTGTTAAGCTCTCTATTTTTCTTTTATTGTCTCTCTTTATATGCTTGCATAGTGTTTGATTTCTAATTTTCTAACACTAACACTTGTTTGTTGCTTGTTTGTTTGTGTTTGTCATCGTAACCATCCTTTTTGCAGAGCATCAGTTTCCAATAATTTTGATATCACCAATGTTTTAATTCTTATCACATTATGATTGTCAGCATATGCACACTCCAATGAGACATTGTATGTGATTGAAGGTTTTGTCATTGATGGCAACCTTGCAATCTTATGGCACCGGCAAAGGCATTATACCGGCATCAACAGATCACACTCTACATCGGCACTCAGGACACCGACATCGGCACAGAAGAAAGGAAGTATACCAGCACAGAGGCTGACAGGATTTTTGTTATATTATATTTTGTTTATTATTGTAAAAATGTGTAAGCCGACTTGGCAAATTGTAAAATGGCTCTTATATATAAAAGAGATCATTGTAGACATTTGAGGTGTGATGTAGAAGCATTAAGGAAAATATTAGGTGGACCTAATGTGCGAAATATAGGTCAAGGGGTATATGTAAAGAACAAAGCAGGAATTGGTACTGAATCAGGCATTGAAGATTCTATTGTAAAGCAATACAAGATATTGGATTTGTATAATCCTTATTGTAAGTCAGTGAGACTTCCCATTGAGTAGTGAGCTCTAGGCAGTTGGCCTTCCTGCATGTGTAGGCCCCTATTGTAAGTAATATTCTCTTATTGGCCAGTGAGTGAATACTGTGGGTCACAAATCCCACCGAGGTTTTTCCCACACCGAGTTTCCTCATTAACATCTTGTTGTAGCGTCCTAAAATTGTGACACTTGCAATTTCGACTGCATTTCGGTCTTCACGATGGCGACGCAACACGCAACCTGAATGGAGACCCTGAAACTTGCTCGCGACGCTGAAAACTGCATTTTTCAAGCACCCTGGCCTGAACCTCCTTGCACCCTGCTGTCTCGGGAGGTGGGACCAGAGCGCCCAGCGCCCTGGTCCCTGGGTCCTATTTTGGGCCCGGTCTCCTAAGGGGCTCGGGTCTTTTTGTTTGCAATTTGGAAATTACATTTCCTGGTCGGCCTAAGGTCGGGAAAATCAGTCTATCAGCCCTAAATGACAAGTATATAAACTACATTTTTCTCTCTCATTTGAGGAGAAGAGATACATGAGGGAAAAAGCGTGGAAACTATACTCAAACATTCAAGTATTCAAGCATTCAAGCATTCCTTCAAGCAATTGATCATTTCAAGTCTCCATTCAAGGCTAAGTGTTGCATTCAAGTCAAGGATTCAACCATTGAAGAGGAGATCACATACTACATGCTACAACATACAACATACAACATCTATACCTTCACACATAAGGATACAAACATCCTTAGAACAAGGTATTAGTACTTGTTTTACAGTCATTTACATTTATAGCTCTTGCTCATTTCTTGGTTAATTCCAAAACCGGGGTTTGACCTAAAGGAAAACCCCTAATCCCTAACCCCCCAATCGTCTTCGCTTTTCTGTGTGTAGGTTGCAGGTACGTGGCTGAAATTGAAGATCTGGAATCCTTGTGCAGAGACGAACAGATCCCCCTTCGTTTCGCGGATTTTTCGGAGGACCGTGGCGCCGGGCGCCATCATCCCGACAACTTTGCTCAAATTTGCAAGACAGCGCCGTATCGACATTCTACTGCTAATTCCAGGTCCGCAGCTTCATCCTATAACCCGAACTCAGTTTATAAGCGAATCTTTATGACTTTCTATGTATTCTTAGCTTAATTTCCTTAACAACATTCTTTACAAAAGAGGGTAGCCTTGCTTTTCTAACCCTTGAAATTCATTTAGCATCCAATCTTACATTGTGTGGGATTGGATCTTATGAGTTTCAACCCCTCTTTTGAATGTAAAGTCTCTCCCCTAAGTGAAAACCATCGAATCCTAGCAAACCTCCCTTCTCTCTCCTCGGAGTTGGAAGAGGGTAGAACAACTAGGGTTCGATCGTGATTTTCTGCTTTACATTTTGGTGAACCCAACGTGAACATCCTTTCTGATTTTTCATGCTTAGATCTGAAAAAAGTGATTACATTTCCATGTTTGATCTTTTGCAAAATTTTAGAGGTGATTGCATAAAAACCCTAAATTTTCTTTTTAGTAATTGAACTTGCGAAATGTCTAAATGTTAATGCCTGTTTCAGATCTGCCCTTCTATTACAAATTTTCAATTCATATTTGTGCTTTAATTCTGAAAATTAAGTGGTTAAATGTCAAAACCCTAATTTTTGAAACCCTCTTAATTCAACCTTTGTCCGACAATTTGACCAATCAAAACATCTCCAAATCAGCTGTAACTTTGGATTCTGCAATAAAATCACAATATCCTTCATCCCTGAAAATTTGAAAAAAAGTTGCGAGGACCGTGTTGCACTCCCAGCGCCATCGTCCCCGACATTTTTTCCAAAATTTCGGGAGCGAGATCTTGCTGTATTTTCTTGCTAAAATTCAGAATTTTGGCTGATTTTGTCAATTATAACACTTTCAAAATTACAGTCAAAGTTGGTCTTGCGATTGCTTGGTCTAAGGCTTCTAATCATTCAAAAATCATTGAAATTAAAATTTTGTGTCAAAATTGCGTTTTTATTATCATAAATCTGAAAATTGTGTTTGCATTCATTCAAAATTTCAGTGCTTTATTCAAATTCTTGCATTTTGTGACTTTTGAAATTAAGTGTTTAATTACAACAACTTCGATTTCCACTTTCAAAATTGAATTTTACGTGAAATTGAGTCAATTTTCAAATTTCAAAATTTGCATTGCTCTTGACATTCCCTCTAAAATCATAAAATTCAAAATTTCAGTTTCCCTCTCTTTTTCAAAATTCAAATTTTGCATTTTTCGACAATCTTGATAGGGTTCAATTTTGAGATTGCAACTTTAATTTGGCCTATCTACAGATCGTAAAATCACTCAATTTTTTCGGATTAGCTCTAAAATCATCATACCTTTCATCCCTGCAAATTTCGAAAAAAGTTGCAGGGACTGTGTTGCACTCCGGGCACCACGGTCCTGGACATTTTTTCCAAAATTTTGGGAGACTGTTGTGATTGCATTTAACAGCTTAAATCCAGAAGATTGGCTGATTTTACTGAAAATTGCTACCTCTAAATTCAAAATCTTCTCTCTCTTTCTAGTGCATGAGTTTTACAACAATAAGCCCTACTTACACTATTCCCGTTAGACGAAGCCGTAGAATTAAGTCTTTCCGAGGTTTAACTACTGAGGAGATGGAACCTAATTTGAATAGCCTTTTTAACGAGGACATGGGTAATTCCTCTAATCCTCCTAATGATGAAGAAGCTCTCCATGAGGTTTCTGTAGAACAACTTTTGAAATTGGATAACCAATTTGACGATTTTCGACAATGGATGTCTCAAGAATACCCTGATAGTCAAGCTCTTCCTTTAATTGAGGGTCTAAAACGTATGCTTCAAAGTGATAAGAATGGAATTGATATTTTGCGTGGTATTGCACACATTGTGGATTCAAATGTGATGCCTATGAAGAGTTGTGTTGAAACCTTAGGTTATACACAACCTCCTACCCAAGACAATCATTCTATTCCTTTGACGACTCCTATTGCTAGTATACCTACTTTTACATCAAACATAATGGCTACTTCAACACAAGACATTCCTCCTATGATCACCAGTCATGGGGCAACTCTTCTTCTTCAATTAACCCTCTTCCTTCATTCAATCCGACTTCTTCATTCATTCCTCTAATGAGTGTTCCTATTACATCTTCACAAATGAACATGACACAAGGGGGCAATTCATTTAACCATTCCATTCCTCCTTGTAGTGTTCCTCTTGTCCAATCATCTCCTATGACTAATTATCATAGAGTCCCACCACCTTACTCTTTACCTTCTTTCAATAACATAACACCTCCATCTCAATCTAACACATCCAATATGAATTCTTCGACTGAAGCGACCATTAACAATCTAGCACAAACTGTCTCTTCTTTACAGCAACAAATTGCCTCTATGAATCAATCTAAGTTCAGTGTGCCCACATTTGATGTTGCGAGCCCACTTTCTCTTGACATTGTTCGAGCTATCCCTCCTAAACATGTTGAAATCCCGCATTTGGAGCTTTATAATGGTAAAGGAGATCCTCTAACACATGTTAAGACTTTTCAAACAATTTGTACTGATTTTGCTTATGACCAAAGGTTGCTTGCAAAACTGTTTACTAGAACATTAAGAGACAAAGCCCTACAATGGTATTGCTCGTTGCCTTCTTATTCTATTACTTCTTTCGAACAACTTGCAAATGCTTTCATTCAACAATTTCAAAACAATATAAGTCTAAAAGTTACTTTGATTGATTTAATGCATTGTAAACAAGGTGTTAAAGAAAAAGTGACTGATTTCATTGGTAGATATAAGCATTTGTATGCTCAAATTTCTTTTCCAGTGCCTGACAATGATATTCAAAGAATCTTTATTTCTAATTTACAAAAAGATATTCGAGACAAACTTCTGTTTTCTGAGTTTACTTCTTTCCAACAGTTGTGTGCAACTCTTCACAATTATCAACTGACTGTGAGTCAAATGGAACAATCACATCCTATGGCTCCGAGTGATAAGGGTGATAGCAGTCAACAACCATTTGGGAAGTTTAAACCGAATAGAGATTCCATCAAATTCAATGAAAACATCATCAACAACAATGTGAATGCAGCATCAGGTGTGCCTCCTATTTCTAAATTTTTCAAGAAAGAAAGAAAGTATACTCCTTTGAATGAATCATTGCATAGTATTATGAATAAGTTATTGGAACAAAATGTGCTTACTCTTCCTCCTATAAGACAAATTGATCCTGCAAAGATTACTTCACCTTATTTTGATAACAAAGCCTTTTGTCAATTTCATCGTCAGCCTGGTCATGATACTGAAAAATGTTTTTCTTTAAAGGGTAAAATTTAGGATTTGATTGATAATAATACTATTTCTGTTTCTGGAGTGAATGATAAAGGCAACACATCTGTAGCTCTTCCTAATCAAAATATTCAGATTTTCACTGATCCATTGCCTTCTCATACCTCTAATGCGATTGAGGCTAATGATTCCTCTCTCTCATCTGATGGTCTTGTGTCTATGACTCCGAATGTGATTAACTTTGTAGAGCAGCAAGAAATCCCTGAAGAACCTTCCATCACATTTGATTCCAGTGAAACCATTAGGGCACCTGATGGTCCTTTATACATAGTTGCAAAAGTCAAGAATACACCTTGCCGTGGAGTGCTTATTGATCCTTCGTGCATGATTAATGTTATTACTGAAGAATTTCTTTTTACTTTGCAATTGAATCAAGTGATCTATGACAAAACAGATGTGATTGTGAAATTATTTGATGCATTTTCTTCTCCCGCAATTGGTTCTATTACATTGCCTATTGAAGTCCATAACAAATCCCTTGATGTGAACTTTGCTATTATTCCATCTTCCGAACAATTTCGTGTGAAGCTTGGCTATCCTTGGCTATCTTCCATGAAAGCTATTGCTTCTCCTATTCACAAGTGTTTGAAATTTCCCCATAATGGTGAAGTCGTTACTGTCAATCATAGTCTCTTTAAACCAGCTGAAAGAACTTCTAGTGTTCCTATAGATTACTTTTGGCCTAAACAATTCCAATCTCTTCCTCCGCGAAGTGATCATCTTTTCAAATCTTATCAAAAGTGGAAAACAGATATGATCTTATCTCTAAGTGAACCTAGAACACCTAAACTTGACATTCCTATCATTCTTGAGAAGGAAGTTCTTCCTTTGAAAGACAAAACTAATGTCTTTCCTCAAGAAGATTCCCAACCCATCCCTATGGATGTGACTAGGTCTATGCCTAATAAACTTCCTAAGAGTAGACCTATACCTCCTCGTCATGATGGACTTGGTCTTCTCCCTAAACCAAATATTCTTCCCTTATATGGAGCAGTTCCTCCTCCTTCTTTTTATAGAGAGAAGAGACCTTCTTCTTCTCCTATTATCCAGCCTAAGAGACCACAACCTAAACACCCAAGTGCTAAGGATGAGAACATTCCCCCTCCTCAATCTTCTCCACTTCCTACTAAGACTAGACGAAATCGTTCTGCACATGAACGTTGACGAAAGCGTCATCTTAGAGCTCAGGCAGCTGCTTCTCAAACTTTGCAATCTCCAAAAACACCTTCAACAAGCATTATTCCATTTTCTCCTCAGCCGAACATTGAGCCTAAATCTCCTAAACATAAGATGCATGATGGTCTTGATCCTGTGCGAGTTAAAGATCCTATTTTTATAAATCTTGATGACGATATAGATGAAAATGTTACTCCTCTTGCTTCTGATAGTGAATATGAACTTGTTGATGTTGATAACCATTTATCTAATGAATTTTCTAAAGCACTTATCCTAGCTCCTAGACAAGAACAATGTGGCTTGGAACATGAACATAGCCCTTGTTTGGATCTTGTGATAGCTCCATCTGCTGTGTTGGATGTTCCTCCTCTAGCGTGTTCCCTGCCTTCCCGAAAAATTGATCAGCAAGATCGGGGGGTAGATGACGTGCTAGACTAGTTACATTAGCATAGCAGATTCTCTCCCCCTCTCTTTTGTTACTTCTTCTATATATTATTCTCATTCTTCTATTTGTTGTCCTTGGTGTTGTCTACTTGAGGACGATGCAAAGCATTGAGATCTCTCGGTCTCTCTCATGTTGACTCAAAAGACACATGTGTTCCCTTCTTCTAGGTGACCTTCCTTGATTGGGGAATGAAGAACAATTATGCATACATACATATGATATATATACATGAATTATCATACAACATACTGACCCCGAGGAAAGTGAAGTCACCTCGTGTTTTATGTTTTGTGTCTATTATCCTTGGGTTTATCTCACACTTGGGGGCTAAATCCTTGCGATAACGTGCTCCTTTCTCATTTCTTATGTCTATCACTACGTTAAAACAATCACCCCCGGTGAGGCGTGTGCGATCGCTTTAACGTAGGGGGGCATACATCCCGTTCATATCTTTTCAAGATACTTGAAAATTTCTTGGTAAATTTAACCTTGCCTTGAAAATTTTTGATATCTTTCTTGCATGACTCATAGTGAGGGAATCTTACTACTGACAGTCATGGTTCTCCCTCGTGATCTTCCCTTTTACTTTGTCAATCGAATTTGTAAGATCCTTAGTCCACTGGGGGCTTGGTGTATCTTGCCTCCTTGACGTGGTGAAAGTCTTTCAATGTTGTTTCCTTGTACTTTACGGGAAGTATGAGCATACATACTCCCGCTAAAGTGGGGGCTAAATGTAGCATCCTAAAATTGCGACACTTGCAATTTCGACTGCATTTCGGTCTTCACGATGGCGACGCAACATGCAACCTGAATGGAGACCCTGAAACTTGCTCGCGACACTGAAAACTGCATTTTTCAAGCACCCTGGCTTGAACCTCCTTGCACCCTGCTGTCCCGGGAGGTGGGACCAGAGCGCCCAGCGCCCTGGTCCCCAGGACCAGGGCGCCCAACGCCCTGGTCCCCAGGACCATGGCGCCCAGCGCCTTGGTCCCTGGGTCCTATTTTGGGCCCGGTCTCCTAAGGGGCTCAGGTCTTTTTGTTTGCAATTTGGAAATTACATTTCCTGGTCGGCCTAAGGTTGGGAAAATTAGTCTATCAGCCCTAAATGACAAGTATATAAACTACATTTTTCTCTCTCATTTGAGGAGAAGAGATACATGAGGGAAAAAGCATGGAAACTATACTCAAACATTCAAGTATTCAAGCATTCAAGCATTCCTTCAAGCAATTGATCATTTCAAGTCTCCATTCAAGGCTAAGTGTTGCATTCAAGTCAAGGATTCAACCATTGAAGAGGAGATCACATACTACATGCTACAACATACAACATACAACATCTATACCTTCGCACATAAGGATACAAACATCCTTAGAACAAGGTATTAGTACTTGTTTTACAGTCATTTACATTTACAGCTCTTGCTCATTTCTTGGTTAATTCCAAAATCGGGGTTTGACCTAAAGGCAAACCCCTAATCCCTAACCCCCCAATCGTCTTCACTTTTCTATGTGTAGGTTGCAGGTACGCGGCTGAAATTGAAGATCTAGAATCCTTGTGCAGAGACAAACAGATCCCCCTTCGTTTCGTGGATTTTTCGGAGGACCGTGGCGTCGGGCGCCATCGTCCCGACAACTTTTGCTTAAATTTGCAGGATAGCGCCGTATCGACATTCTACTGCTAATTCCAGGTCCGCAGCTTCATCCTATAACCCGAACTCAGTTTATAAGCGAATCTTTATGACTTTCTATGTATTCTTAGCTTAATTTCCTTAACAACATTCTTTACAAAAGAGGGTAGCCTTGCTTTTCTAACCCTTGAAATTCATTTAGCATCCAATCTTACATTGTGTGGGATTGGATCTTATGAGTTTCAACCCCTCTTTTGAATGTAAAGTCTCTCCCCTAAGTGAAAACCATCGAATCCTAGCAAACCTCCCTTCTCTCTCCTCGGAGTTGGAAGAGGGGAGAACAACTAGGGTTCGATCACGATTTTCCGCTTTACACTTGTGTTATGGTGTTCTTTTCATGTGGATGTTCTTGATTCTATTTATTGCATTATTTCTTGCATACCAGTACACTGTTATATTATGCTCTACATGTTTTAAGTTAAGAAATTCTAATTACCAGTTAGATACTGATTCACCCCCCCTCTCAGTATTTGTGGGATCCCTAACAATTGGTATCAGAGCTTGGTCCTCTATTTTCAGAATCTTAACAGCTTTAGGAAGATCTTGACACCAGTAAAGATGGAAAATCTGATGAAACAACTTGAAGGAGCTCTTACAGACTATGATGCAGAAAAATTGAAAAATATCAAACTAGAAGATGATTTAAGGGCAACACAGGATATCATTCAGGCACTTCAAGAAAATTTTACAATTGCAAGAAATAAGAGAAGAGAACTTTGTGAAAAATTGCAAAATGAGAATGATGAAAAGGAATCACTTAATGATATGATAAGCAAGTTGAAACAAGAGATCATGACAACAAAAAATGAGATGCAGGATATGACTATGAGATTTTGCAAAGAGATTAAGGATAGAAAGAAGAATGAAGAAGAATTGACCAGAAGACTAAGTGATGCAGCAAATGAGAACACAAGACTTAGCTATGAAAATGACATGTTGAAGATAGATCTGATGCATACTCAGAATGACTCAAATGAACTGATGAGATAAAAAGAAGTCCTAAAAAGAGAACTAGAAACTGCAAATCAACACAAAGAAAAATTCAAGAAAAGCTCAGAGGAACTTGGCATCTTGCTGAAGAATCAAAAACCTAAAGGTGACACTTCTAAAATTAGCTTTGAAGTTGGTGAAAGCTCCGGTACTGCAAATTCTTCAGATCACAACAAACTGGTAAGACAACCTAATGCTTATAAATTCAATGGTAAATACTTTAACTATAATAAGTATGGTCATAGAGAAAATGAATGTAGATCTAGAAATTATTAGAATATCAACACACCCACTGGTCAATGTTCTAAATGCAACAAAGTTGGTCATAACTCTGAAAACTGCAAAATGAATGTGAGATGTTATGTTTGTGGAAGATTTGGACATTTATCTAATCAATGTAGGACACAAACCGGCATAGGTTATGGGAAAGCTATTCAAAATAATAATGTAACTTGTTATGCATGTAACAAGATTGGGCATATTGCTAAATTCTGTAGAAGTAAAGGAACACCGGTAGACAACAAAAGTTCTAGCCTAAAAGGTAAAGAAAAAGTTGAAGAGGTTAAGCAAGAATTCTCAAAATGATGGATTAGAAAAGCTGATCTAAATATTGGGAATACTCCTCCACTGGTAGAACCAACCAATGCTTCACCGACAGGATAGAGTGATGCTTCACCGGAAGGACAGAGCAGTGCTCCACTAGCAGGAAGTTCTTCATCTAATTGAAGAAAATTTCCTTGAGGGTTTGGCAATTTATTAATACATGTGCTATTATTCCCTCTGTTAGAGATAAGAAGTTGGAAATTACTTATTACCAACAAACAATGTTAAGTGAATACTTAATCGGCATGCAATTAATGTGGTAGATGGAAAAAAGACACTATAAATTAAGGTTTTGGCTCTATTTCATTTCATTGAGATTTCAAATTTTCAAGAGCACGAAGACTCTGAGCTAAGGCATTTCGAGCAAGAAGAAAGCACACTCCAAGCAATCATCCATCCAAGACAGTAAAAGGTATTTAATCATGGCATCCACCTTTGCAATTGAATATATAGCAAACCCTACTATTGTTGAAGTAATAAAAAGACCTAGCCCCGTATTTCAGTTAGTTCCCGAGATAGCAAAGAAGGATGATACCTTAGGTGCTTTTTCTCAAATTTCTAAGGGAGTTGTATATGCTGAAGACCCCAGAATGTACATCCACTGCAACATTGAAGAGTTAGGAGATGAAGAAATTAAAACCATGTATAAAACTATGATATGTGATAATACCGACAATATAAAGGATGAACACAAGATCATTGAGACCCTAGGATTTACAGAGATCCTTAGCATTCCTGAATTTCCAAAGGATGTGATTAGGATAGTCTTAAGCAGGGTACATGGAGAATTTTTTTGGTTAGATGCAATCCATAAGATCACCAAGGAAGTTGTGAAAGTTGTCACAGGGTTACCGACCACCGGTAAAAGACCAGATAAAACCAAGAAGGTTTCCAATGACCTAGTTACAAACCTAACTGGTGCAACATTTGACAAGAGGTCTCTAAGGGTTAATGATGTAAGAGATATCAATGTGAGATTCATCAGTATGATATTAGGGTATAAAGCTACTCATGCTAATAGACTCAATTTAGTTTCAAGCTTATGTATTAAGAGTGCTTATGACATGGTCACAGATAATGCAAAAATTGACATCTGTGAGTGGTTAAAGGATGAATTAATTGACAACCTTGGAAAAATCAAGAAGGACAAGAAAGGAACTTTCAGATTTGGAAATCTGTTGGTATGTCTAATGCTACACTTAACAAAACAAGTTCCCGGTATAGGTTACAAAGAACTTGGATATGACATACTGGTAGGCAAACAATTAACTGAACTATTCAATAACATGGGTGAGAACAAGGAAAACAATATTCATGACTTTTTCCAAGCATTAAAGACCAAAATGAAGAAAAGAGTAAGGTTATCACAGAAGATTGTAGACAGATACAAAGATGATATATACTTTGTCATCAAGAAGGATGAAATCTGGATGGAAGCCATCATCCCAAGGACAGTTTGGGTAACCGAGATGGGATATGAAATAGATGATCACATAGTTGAAACATATGCTAAAGCACTTCTGGAAGCCCCCAGAGAACCTAAGGAAGAAGTATTTGGTAGTGCAGAAAATATTGAAAGACAAATTCAATCAAAGAAAAGGGTGAAAAAGGTTGAGACAATTGTAAGGAAGGGTCCAGACAAGCAAAAGCCATTAAAGAAGATGTATTGAAGAAAACTGGCATAACAGAGGATGAGTTAGCAGCTCCATAGCCTGAAACTCACCTATCACTGGTAGGTACTTCTTCAGGAAGTGACATGCCTGCAACTTTCAAAAGAGTTGTAAGAAAAAGAGATCCCTCACTGACAACCACACCCTCACCTAGGAGGACAAGGCAAAAGAAACAAGCAATGAGATCTCCAGTTAGAAAGGCTACACCAAAGAAGAAACTAACACCCAAAAAGAAGAAAAGGACAAACCAAGACTTGGCCCCTCTTGATATACTGCTGAATGAAATCACAGAGGAAGGTAAATTGAAGAACATAGAGAAAATATATGACACTCTAATAGCTGATGAGAAAGAACAAGTTGAAAATAGTGTTATATTGCACATGGATATGTACAAGAAATTTTTGATGGAAGTAGTCAATGAAATACCAGATGAATTATTCAAAAGACTAGAGGCAAGAAGACAGGCAGTGATAGAATTAGATAAGAAAATAAAAATTGAGAAGCTACTTGTTGTATATCCGGTAAACTCTCCACAAGAAATTGATGATCTGATTGCAAAGGCCAACCGGTCAGTATTCTCTACTGCACACCGACATATTTCCCTAATGGCAGGAAGAGTTAATGAGGTGACAGAGGAAATAGAAAATGGATGGGATATATTCCTGTTTGAGAAAGAAAAACAAGAAGAGTACAAGAACCCCAAACCTATAAAGGTATATCAGAAAGATAGAGACAAGGGCAAAGGAAAAGTTGGTGGACCACCAAATATCAAGGTTAGAGACAACTTACCCCCACCTCCTTTGATTACTCCACTAGTAAAAACAACAACTACTAAAGATCAACCGGCAGCCGAGAGTATGGATGTAGAGGATAATAATCCTAATCTTGAAGTCCTATATACTGTGAATGTTGATACTCAGAAGATCAACATAGTAGTAAACAAAGATACAACTGATAAGTCAGATATGGCTAGTGAGCCTTTGGTAGTAGGGGAAACTGATAAATCAGTAGATGATAAAGAGAAAAAGGTAGAGACTGAGACACAGACTGAGGCAATGAAACATACAACAAAACAAATAGAGCTAAAGGCTCTAGAACAACAACAACCAGAACAGGTACATAAGGAAACAATACCACCAGCAACTAGTGAAGTAGGAAAACCAGTGCTTAAAGAAATGCAGACACAAACAGACCTACTAGAGGTCAATACAAGCTTGGTTACTTCCACTAGTACTCAGATTGTTGGATCATCATCAGGATACAAATCAACCAATGTGACTGAGGTACTACTTGATTCTATCAAGAAAATAACCGATTGTAGCTCACAGGCTTACAAAGCAATTGATGATAGCATACCAATTTTGAAGGTAATTGCTCCTAACTATAATATAGATAACAAAGCTTCTTTAGGACAATTGGATACACTGTGTAAATATATCTTAGAGAACATTGAGAAAATAAAGGAAGATTCAGTGAAGGATAAGGTAGAAATTGAAAAATAGAAATTCTTTGATGAGCAAATAAAGAAGTGTAATAGAGATTTTGACATACTTCTACCGGAATTATGTAATTTGTTGAAAGAGTACAAAAATTTGTACAAAGATAACTATAAAACAAACTTTTTGACTGTAGATATTGACAAGAAAATGAGCAAGGTACAGGATGAGATAAATAAACTTGCAGACAATTTTGTCAACTCACCTGATACACTATCAGTTTTGTAGGAAAAGATAACAAATTTTGAGGAAGAACTACTCAAATTAGAAAGAGAGAAAGAAAGGATAATAAATAAGGCAAAACATTTGAGATCTAAACTAAGTCCAAGATTGGACTATCTAGCATCTCTGCTGAAGGAAATTTCTGAGGCACTAATACAGGGAAGCAAAACACCAGCAGAGCATTTGCAGCATCTCACTGGTACAGTGAAAAGAACAGAGACAACAATACAGGATAGCAAGAAGTTTATGGATAGTATAAACTTGATTTTGGGAGATCTTTTTCAAATTATAACTACCCAACTACAAGGTTGAAACCACAAACTCTACTGACATCTTGACAACCTTTGTCATTGATGCCAAAGGGGGAGTAGTGGGATGAGAAAATTCAAATCACAGGACAGGAATCATATGCTCAGGGGGAGCTCTCACATTTTTGGTAACTCACATTTTTGGTTACATTTTTTGGACTACACATTTTTGGATACTTTTTGAAATTTCTCATGAGTGTTGCCATCAATGCCAAAGGGGGAGATTGTTGGCATATGCACACTCCAATGAGACATTGTATGTGATTGAAGGTTTTGTCATTGATGGCAACCTTGCAATCTTATGGCATTGGCAAAGGCATTATACCAGCATCAACAGATCACACTCTACACTGGCACTCAAGACACTGGCACCGGCACAGAAGAAAGGAAGTATACCGGCATAGAGGCCGACAGGATTTTTGTTATATTATATTTTGTTTATTATTGTAAAAATGTGTAAGCCGACTTGGCAAATTGTAAAATGACTCTTATATATAAAAGAGATCATTGTAGACATTTGAGGTGTGATGTAGAAGCATTAAGGAAAATATTAGGCAAACCTAATGTGCGAAATATAGGTCAAGGGGTATATGTAAAGAACATAGCAGGAATTGGTACTGAATCAGGCATTGAAGATGCTATTGTAAAGTAGTACAAGATATTGGATTTGTATAATCCTTATTGTAAGTTAGTGAGACTTCCCATTGAGCAGTGAGCTCTAGGTAGTTGGCCTTCCTGCATGTGCAGGCCCCTATTGTAAGTAATATTCTCTTATTGGCCAGTGAGTGAATATTGTGGGTCACAAATCCCACCGAGGTTTTTCCCACACTGGGTTTCCTCATTAACATCTTGTGTTATGTTGTGCTTTTAATGTGGATGTTCTTGATTCTGTTCATTGCATTTTTTCTTGCATACCAGTACACTGTTATATTATGCTCTACATGTTTTAAGTTAAGAAATTCTAATTACCAGTTAGATACCGATTCACCCCCCCCCCCTCTCAGTATCTATGGGATCCCTAACAATGATGATACTTTTTATTGTCTTGAATTATTAATTAATAGTGTTTCTAAGAACTATCATTCTTAGATATTAGAGATGAACAAGATTATAAAGGTTCAAGATACAAAGTTTAATCATGATACTATCTAGATTTATATATATTATGATGATATTTTTTAATTATTTTGAATTATTAATTAATAGTGCTTATAAGAGCTATCATTATTAGATATTAGAGGTGAACAAGATTATAAAGGTTCAAGATACAAAGTTTATTATTAATTAATAGTTCTTCTAACATCTTCAATAAATAAATTAATAATTGATTATAGTTTCCAACAATTTTCATATCACCAATGTTTTAATTCTTATCGCATTATGATGATACTTTTTATTATCTTGAATTATTAATTAATAGTGCTTCTAAGAACTATCATTCTTAGATATTAGAGGTGAACAAGATTCTAAAGGTTCAAGATACAATTTTCATCATTGTGTGTGTGTGTGTGTTAGGATAGGGTTGGTGCAGGATCATGGGGGGCCAAAAAGTGGCGATGTGAAAAAATAGCCTTCTCCACTCACCTAAAAATGCAAAAATCTGTGTTGACTTTTTGCTTGGCCTAGGTGTCAGTATACCTTGGCATGGTAGTTACGTAAGCAAATTGGATATCGGATATCCAATTTTTATTTGTAATTTTAAATTAAAAAATTAATTATATAATATATAATGTAATATAATAATATATTATATATTACATATTATATAATATATAATATATTATTATACTATATTATTATATATTACATTAAATATATATTATATAATATAATATAATATGTATTATATAATATATTATTATATTATATATTATATTAATATAATATAATATGTAATATAATATAATAATATACTATAAACAATACAAGCAAAATTCACGATACTAATGAGTAGGAAAAAAATGTCTCTACGAGCAAAAAATCGATGCATTGCATCGACACTCTTTTTCGAGCATTCTTACCTGTAGCAGGGAATTTACAGAGGCTATGTAAATTAGTTCACTGTTTTGGCTAATATCTCTAGGACTAAAGAACCTGGTAGGGTTATATCACGGACGTGCGATCAAGAAGTCTTCTTTGCAAAAACCAAATACTTTTTGGCTGATACGGTTAGGGCTCCCCCTCCTCTTTGCAAGGGCTAGGATCAGGATTAGCATTTGGTGAGCCAAAAAAACAATAGAGCATTAGGGAAACCAAACAACCTCAAACGGAATCCCAATCATTGTCGGGAGGAGGATTTTGTAAAACCTAACCAGTTAAAGATTTCCTCTGCTCGCTATATTTTTTCTCCTCAAAGATCCTTGGGTAAATTATCAAAGAAAATGGTATCCTCGGGCCGTCACTCTTTGATGAATAATCAAAATTTAAAGGAGGCTAAGCATCCTATGATGAATTCACCTTCAAATCCTCCAGCTAATCCTAATGGGCTAGTCATTGAAATTGATACCCATACTCAGGTCAGGTATCAAATGCATTGCAATGACCGAATGATCTTTGCTCAGTGGAAAGGCTGGGGGATCTCGTTTGATCAAATTGCTAATTGGGTGTCAGCTTCTCTCAATAACTAGGTAAAAATTGATATCCTTCCTGATAATTTCTTAGCTATTGAATATGGTAATCAGAGTTTGAGAAATTCTTTGCTAAATGGGGACATATTAACATTCAAAGGTCTAGGGTTTGATTGCCAGGAATGACAACCCCTCTTTCTTCCATCTCAATTTAATTCCTGCATGGTTAACAGAGCAATTTCACTTGATAAATTCCCTGTAGAATTGCGAATAATGAGTTTTTAAGAATAATAGGTAACAAAATAGGCAAATTTGTAGAAGTTAAAAAATCAGCCCTAAGCTTCTTTAACCATCTTTTGATTGTTAATATGAATATCAACATTAAATCTTTAGAGCCCATAATAGTGAAATACGACAATTTCTGCTTAACCCTAGAATTGCCCTTTTGTAATGGTTCTTTCGAAGATACTATGCCAAGGAAGATCCCCTCTAAGAAACCTTTCCCTAAATTGGTCTTCAAATCTAATGGCGCCCCATTCAGATTTGTGGAAGGAGGGGGTTTTGCCTTTGAAGGCTATAAGTTTAATATTAACCCTAATCATCTCACCACAGACCTATGTCCTCATAGCTCCCTTGTTAAGATATCTCATCCCCCTCTTCCTCCATTGCCAACTATTAATCCACCTATAGTTGACTCAATTCTTTGGGACCAAGACCTGGAAGAAGGTGAAATCAGTGAGGTGCTCCCTCAGAGAGAGCAGCCCGGACTGATTAATTTGCCATCATCTAGTTCTCTCATCCCACCAGAGGGGCTGAGTCCCTTGAGGTCTTCCCCTTTAATGGAACTTACCTCCTCCTCAGAGCAATCAGAGAGGGATAGGCCTCCCCTGAATCTAGGTATAGCATCTATGCAGGGTCAACCAATCTCTCAAGTCTTAAGAATGGAGACCTTTGAGGTGTCAGAGGTCACCCCTCCATCTTTGATTGTTGTTTCAAATTCAATTGCAGAATCTGAGAGTGATTGAGTTTCTAGGGAAGTTAACATCATTGCTAAATTTGTAGGGGAATAAGTAGTAAACGACCTCATGGATCAACTAGTTGATGAAATTTGTGATGATGAGGAACTAGAAAGATAGAGGGATCTCTATGTCAAAAATCTAATGGATATTGCTAGAGTCAACTTAGAAAAAGATGAACTTTTTATAGCATTAGACAACTTAGAAAATGATAACCCAAACACTCTAGGCATCCTCAGCTCTGAAAGAATTAAAGATTCTCCTAACTGTGCCAAAATCAGTAAGAAAAGAGGCAAGAGATCCCTTATTGAACTAAGATCAAAGGATTGAGAAGCAAGGGGTCAATCTAAAATATTTAATCTTTTTTTATGTAGGGGAGGGGAAGTTCCTCCCCACAAAGCCATGAAAATCATAACTTGGAATCTTACGGGTCTGAATGCCCTTAAGAAACAATGCATCTTAAAGCGTTGCATCTCTGATTCTAAACTAGACATAATTTTAATCCAAGAAACTAAAATGAACTCCTCAGAGATTCTCATTTTCGAGAAAAAGCTAGGTGTTAGATAGCTAAAGCATTCCCCTGCCATAGGGGCCTCAAGGGGCTTAGCTATCATTTGGGACTCTAGATTTATCTCATTTACACCTTTAGAGATTAAGCAAAACTGGATAGGAGGAGAAGTTGTAAGCTATAAAAATAACCTTAGATTCAAACTGATTAACATTTATGGCCCTATCCAGAATAGGGATAAGGCTAGGGTGTGGATGGAACTTGATTTTTTCCTTAGAAGCTTCCCAAATGATGTATGCATCATTTGTGGAGACTTCAATGCTATCACCAAGGTAGCAGACAAAAGAGGAGGGAGCAGGAAACTCCCTCCAGTGGCTGCAGATTTCAATCATTGGATCAATAGGAATTCCCTATTGGAAATCCAGACAACAGATAATGCCTTCACATGGAAAAATAGAAGGAGTGGTTTCTGTAACATTGTTGAGAAACTAGACAGGTTCTTTATCCATGGGGGGCTCTCGGAGCTTAATTACTCCTTGAATGTAGAGCCTCTCCCTTTTTTAGGTTCTGATCATTTCCCACTCCAACTAAACTTATTATCTGACCACTCCCCTAATAAATGCCCCTTCAAATTTGAGAGCATGTGGTTCAGAGATGATAACCTTTTAAATTTAATTGAGAATTGGTGGAGAAGCTCTGTTTTCTTAGGCTCGAAGATGTTTATTGTTGCAAGTTAAAGCTTATCAAAAGGAAGCTCTTAGAGTGTAATAGGAATAATTTTGGCAATATTTTTGATTAAAAAAATCTTAGTTGAAAATGATCTAAAGAATGTTAACATGGAGGTTCTAGAAAAGGGGATGGATGAACGTCTCTTCCTTAAGGAAAAAGGCTCTACTCTCTGAGTCTGAAAAGATATTGTTTAATGAAGAGATCTTCTAGAAACAAAAATCTAGGGAGACTTGGCTGAGTGAGGTGGACCAGAATACTAAGTTTTTCCACAATAGTACCAAGCAGAGGTGATGGGTCAATCAAATTTCTAAAATCAAGAACTACTAGGGCTCCATTTGTCTGAACTGGAGGATGTTGCTGCTAAGGTAGTAAGGTTCTTTGATAAAATCTTAACCAATCATGAAGGATCCAACCTTAGGGGCCAACTCAACATCATCAGGAATCTCCCAAAACTCATTAATGACGATCACAATAAAATCCTGTTAAAGAAATTCTCTATGGAGGAGGTTAAATCTATCCTTATGAAGATGAATCCAGACAAGGCTTCGGGTTCAGATGGCTTTCCCACCAACTTTTTCCAAATATGCTAGGGTTTTATGGGGATAGAGATCATGGATGCCTTAGAAGGCATTAGTAACTCTGGTAAGATTGTCAAAGAGATCAACAATACCTTTCTAACTCTCATTCCCAAAAAAGAGAATCCGGAAAGCTTTAATGATTTCAGACCAATAGCTCTTTGCCACACTCTATATAAACTCTTAACTAAAAGCCTAGTAGCTAGATTTCAGAATCTTCTCCCCATTATCATTAGTGAAGAACAAATTGGCTTCATAGTAGATAGATCAATCTATGATGGGGTTATTATAGCCCAAGAGGCCATTCATTTGGTCCAGCTCAACAGGGCTCCAAGCATGCTAGTCAAATTAGATATAAGTAAAGCTTATGACAAAGTTGACTAGAGCTTCTTATGTAAATTCTTGGAGGCCTTTGGCTTTTCCAAACCCTAGATCAACCTAATTTTTGAATGTATTTCCACCCCAAAATTCTCTGTTATGGTTAATGGTTCACTATAAGGTTTCTTCAACAGCTCGAGAGGGCTTAGGAAAGGAGATCCTATGTCCCCCTTCCTCTTCATCACCATGGCTAAAGCTCTTGGTAGATCCATCTCTAAAGCCAAAGAGGAGGGTGGGATCCAAGGAATCCCCATCACTAGCAGCCTCCCTCCTTTCACCCACCAACAATTTATTGACAACATGATGCTTTTTGGGCAAAGAAGTGCGAGAGAAGTGAGTTCCTTCAAAGGCATCCTCAATTCCTATATGTTAGGCTCGGGTCAAGAGGTGAATCTGGCTAAATCTGTAGTTTTTATGTTCAACATAGACCCCTCTTTAGGAAAGGAGATCTACAATGTCCTGGAGATTAGTCAAGGTACCCTTGTAAATATCTAAGCATTCCCCTTGACAAGGGGAGGAGACCCTCAAAATTATGGGACAACTTGGTGGATAAAATCAAGTCTAGGATTAACACATGGAAAGGAAAATGGCTCTCATCCGTGGGTAGGGCAACTCTGGTGAGATCGGTCTTATCAGCCATGCCGATTTACCAGCTCTCCTGTCAACATCTATCTTCTTCCAAACCTATTGAGCTCAACAAACATCTTAGGACCTTATTTTGGCAAGGTGTTAATGACAACCATAAAATATCTCTCATATCCTGTGATAAGATATGCAAACCCAAGGATGAAGGAGGAGTTGGCATTAAAAACCTTCATGATCAGGGTAGAGCCTTGGGGGCCAAGTTGGTCTGGAGATTGTTCAGAACCCCCCACCTTAAATGGGCTCGACTGCTGCACCACAAATACCTTAATGGTGGGGATCCTATCCAAATCTTCAGAGAAACCAATCCTCCTAGAGGGTCCTACCTATGGAATTTTATGCTAGACTGCAGGAGGATTATCTCTGACAGACTTACTTAGAACTTGGGGTCCGGGGATAAAGCCCTTTTCTAGTCTAATTCATGGGGTGGGTATAAGGAAATGGATAAAATCCATGACTTTGGTGCTCCTCGTATCCTTCTTGAATCTCATAGAGGCCCCCTGTTAAACAATTATATCTCCCTTTCAGAGAAAGGCGCTAGATGGCAGTGGATCGAGAAGGAAGATGAGGTTATCCTAGAAAGAGATAAACAAATTCTTATGGCAATTCTCAAATCAAGGAACATAGTCTTAGGTCATGATGAGGACAAGCTCATATGGGATGGCTCCCTAAAGGGGGAATACAACCCCAAGGATGGGTACTCTCATATCTCCAAAGAAAGACCGAGCTTCCCTTGAAACTTTGTTGGGATAGATATTGTTTGCCTAAGGCAGGCATCTTCTCTTGGCTTATGATTCAGAATAAGCTCCTAACTACGAACAAATTCAGGAGAATGGGGTATGAGGGCCCTAGTAGATGTCCTCTTTGCGAGGCAGATGAGGAAGACATCAATCATATCCTCCTTAACTGCCCCTTTTCTCACCAATGCTAGATTTGGTTCACCAACAAACTTGAATGGTCAATAGCCTTCCCCCATACCATCTTAGGAATGCTCAAGGTGTGGCCTCTCCTCAGGCATGGATGTCTCTTTGAAGGTTTATGGATAGCTCTCCCTTCTTCCATAATGTGGGAACTATGGAAGGAGAGAAATAGACATCTCTTTAAGAATGAAAAAATAGAAGTTCTTAGAATCATTAATAGGATAGAGTCAGCTATCAATGAGCTCATGAATAACTGACTTTCATCAAGCTCATTGAAGAATGCCTCTATATTGTATTGGGATGAAGAAATAAAAAATGTTGGGAGGGATTATTCTTCCCTCCCTTTGTAGGAGAAGGCCCTAATGCAAGTCCTAGATCAAGGGCTACATACAAATGGCAGCCCCAAGGCGAAGGTTGGGCGAAGCTAAACTTTGATGGGGCAGCCTATGGCAATCCAGGGCAGGCAAGGTTAGGATGCGATGTTCATAACTAGGAAGGCAAAGACATAGCATCCCTTGCTTCTCCAGCTGGTATCAACACCAACAATTGGGCGGAATTGATGGCCCTGGTGGAAGGTCTTCTCTTGTGTAAGAAACTAGGAGTTAAAAACCTGGATATTGAAGGAGACTTGGCTATAATTGTCAATTGTCTAAGGAAAGGCAGCATGCCTAATTGGAGACTTAACACTCTACTATCAAGAGCTATTGGCCTTTGCAAAGGTTTTGAAAGGTTTACAGTAAATCATATTTATAGGGAAGGAAACAAAAGAGCAGATGAGCTAGCCAACTCGGGAGTTGATGGCATCAAACTCCTCTCGATGCCATCCTAAGGCCATTCCCTCCTTTGTATCCTTATCCTAGTGTTCGTCATCATGTCTTTCCCTCCTTCCCCTTATGGGTCCCTTGCTCAGACCTTCCCTTGGTCCCCTGCATATATGTATAAACCTTTAGACATATACTCATTTAAAACATGCCCTTATAGTTGCTCTCCCAGAATTTTACTCAGATAGTCTTCCTTAATCCCTTGATCTGTATAATCATTATTACACAGTTACTCAAGCTTATACCCATTTAGTCCTGCCCTCCTCAAGCTCTAGGAGAGGCTCCTCTTTTAATATTTTAGTATATACTTATCTAGAATTTTCATATATAGATTCCAACCTTGATTCAGTCTCACATTTGGACACACACACACACACACACACACACATATATATCTTTAAGGATACATTTTCTTTTGGATTCATTCATACTCTTATATAAACATCTATACTAAGCATGGATTTCCTCTTCTCATATATATATATATATGTGTGTGTGTGTGTGTGTGTGTGTGTAGTCTTTTATATATATATATATATATATATATATATATGGATACACACACACACAAACACACACACACACACACACACACACACACACACACACATATATATATATTAGTCTCTGGGTAGTTTTATAGGTCTTTATATTCTCATTTTCAGATGTAGAGATTCATATTTTCTAAATATAGTTATTTTCATCCTCGAATATTTGCTTAAACCCTTATTTCATTCATTTTTTTCATATATCGGTAGGTTTATGTCTTTATACATATTTATATACACTTAAAGTCACACTTTTAAATATATATACATGTATATATTTTTCTAGATAAATTTACTCTTACCTTTCCTTATTTATACACATTTGGTTTATATATATATATATATATTTTATTTTTTTTTACTTTCTTATATATATTTATATGTATATATAAATAAATATATAAGAATAAATATATACATATATAGATATATGTTTTCACTTATTCAGATTATCCCTCCTATATATAGTTGTTTAAGTTTATGCAAGCTTTTTACTGTAGGTCTCATTTTCTCCTAATACTTGATCACTCCTAAAGTTAGCTTTATGAAGTCGTGTGGCTCCGTAGGGATAAGCTTTAAGACTAGAAGGAGGCAATACCACACATCAATAAGCATAGGTATATAAACGTGCTGACATATTTTGCATTCAGATATATGCGGTCATGGCTATATAGGTATTATTATTCATGTAGATATTGTCTTCTTCTAGGACTAAAACTTACCCAACTATCCTCATCTCTAATTCACCTTTATTAGCCCCTATATTTGGTAAGCCACAGTAGACATTTGAGACTTGATGAGCGGACATCATACATCAGCCTTCTTTCTCGATCAAATCTTATTGATGGCTCCTTGCAAAATCGAGGCTATGATGCCTCAGAGATGTGACTGTCTAGGTACTTTTTGCCTGATGGCTATAGGCGGTGGTATTAATTACTTGATCCTTGAAGATTTCACTCCATGCATCGTATCAACTCATTATGTAGTTGCTCATTATGAAGCATTAAGAGTGTGAGTTCTATTTAGTATGCCAAGCTGTTCCATCATTTCTCAGTTAAGCTACGATGGATACCACTCTCAGGCTTCCAGGGTTGAAACGCCAGATGGCTTTTGTGGGTGAGATCAAGGATGAAAGAATCAAAGGCATCTTCGTCCAACAGAACCCTCTGATATCTAGAGCGGTTATGAAATTTCTAGGGAAGGAATTCATTATGAATGAGGACCGAACCAGAGCAAATTCGGATATTGCCGCTATGTTTTTTAGCCCTTGCAATGCATTTTGAGAAAGATAGGGATATTGTGATGAAATTATGCAAGAAGGTCTTCATTAAAGATATCCTTGGTGAATTGGAGAGGGTGGTGATCAATATTGATGAGTAACTCACAGCTCCCAAACCTAGGGATTATGATATCCTTATCAGAATGAATAACCCAGTTCCTCGCTATCCCATTCTGATAATCGGCAACCCTATTGCATTCGAAGCTCTTCACCCTGTTAGGAGCAGAAATCTCCTATTCCTCTCTTGGATTCTTCTAGTAAAGAAACCTCCTCATGAGAAATGGTTGAGCAACTATCTGGAGGTAGAGAATATCATGGTCATCCTTGATAATATGCCAATTCCACGCTCCCCTGCCGACCCATCAGCATCAAAGCCAGAAAGCTCTAGCTCCAAGCCTCTCCACAGGCCAGGCAAGAAGAGTTGAAGCTCCTCTGAGATGGCATGCTTCTAGGCATCTGTTCTATTATCAAAGGACCCCTTTTTTGTTTCAGAAGTAACCGAACATTTTCTTTTTGGGTTTTTTTACTTAGCTTATAAACTCTTTAGAAAATTTTCATAAATTTGTTTAAGCTCTGCTAATACTCTCTCGGTGAACTTCAGGCGGTAATGCCTTTTAGCCGTTTCTAAGTTTTTGTTATATTTTGGACATATATAGACATGTTGACATATATCCACATTTATATACAGATATATGTATATATGCTTATATATTTGCAAAATATGGTTCTTTCAAATTTTGTTTCTTATTTCCAGTATTCTTGGGCCGAACCCGCTTAGATGGTTCTTTCATTTCTCTTTAAGCTATAATACACTTAGGTCATGAAGGAATCTTTGTTTAAACAATTCCTATGATGAATGATAGCCCACTATGCTATCCATGTTGGAAGGGCTGAAGCTTCCGGTGGAAGGCAAGCGGCTAGGACTTTGCATTTGGGGATCCTTTTGTGTTAATTTTGATCTTTCATGGTGATATGTCTTTTGTTTGGATCTTCTAAAGTTATGGGCTATAATGTGACCAAGATGCTTTATCTTCTTCTATGTGTATGATCGGTCTTAGTTACCTTCAGGCTCTCAAGGCCTTTCATTATCACAATTCATACCTATATATAATATATATATATTCATCTTTATATAAGGAATATATTCAAACAAACATCTATATTATATGTTATATAATATATAATATAATATAATATTATATATTATATAATATAATATAATATGTACTATAATATAATAATATACTATATAATATAATAATATATTATGTAATATATATTTTATTTTTTTTGGTAAAAGTGGAAAATCCACTAAACTTATATATTATTAATAAAATATTTACATCAGGTTCAAAAAAGGCATACCGGCAGGAAAGAACCTGCAAGAAAACCTCCGGTTGTAGCCTTGAAAAAAATAAAACTAAGCACTACCCTTACATCATTTGTTGTTGTCCATTCGGTACCCCCAACGCCCTACTTCTAATAATTTTACAAGGGTCCCATAGGACAATTTCATAAAACCAGACTACCACCAAATGAAGGACTAAACAAAAATACCATGAAGGACCACTAGGGAGATACTAAAGAGGTGTAAGTTCCTACCAAAGCCGTAAGTAACCATCCGAGCATAATAGAAGCCAAAAAACCTCCAAATCTGCATCTGCAACAACAAACCATTACACCAACTCCAAAAAACAATCAGATATCCAAAAACCAAGAGCTAGTGCTCTCCTCCGGAAGTTCATGAGTTGAGACCGGAGGCGGAATAACCCTTAGAGGAAAAGCCAAACAAGCAAGAGCAGAGCACAAAAATCCCAGAGTGATCAGCGAATGCAATGCCTCAAATATTATTATAATATAATATATTATTATATTATATAATATAGTAATATAATATATAATATAGTAATATATTATATAATATAATGTTATTTTAAAATAATTTAAGTATAAAACTCAGATATTCGATTTTCTGAGACAATAGATTTGGACTGTGACAACCCATGAGTTATTTTTAACCCACGGGCTGCACGATTTTTGGGAATCCGATATCCATTTTTTCACCCAAAAATTACTAAAAATACCTCAATTTTTGTATTTTTTTAATGTTTATTTATTTTTTCATTGAAAATATGGGTTTTTTCATGAAAACTAGGTTTTTTTAAATCAAATACAAAATTGTTTAAATATTTTAACTAAATCCAATTGTTTACATTCAATTGGGTTAAAAATGGGGGATAACAGTGAAAACATTGATCAACCACAACCGCAACAACCAAACCCTCCTTTGCCGAACCCCCCCTCAATTCAGGATTTAATTGCACAAAATTGAATGAATTGAGGGGGATTGAAAATGTATATCGTAGGATCCCTCGTCTAAACCCAATGTTTGATCCTCTCACATCGATCATAAAGAGTATGGAAACCATGACTGAGGAGCACAATGCCACCCTTTTGTGGTGAGATTCTATGATGGAACAATATGTAGAGGGCTTGTCATATAAGGAGATCAAGGATCTCAGGATATCCAAAGTCGCTATCGCCTCATTGTTTGTGAATCCTCGCACTGGTCAACCTGTAGACCCCAAAAAAACAAAACTTTCTATTAAATGGTGCATAAGTGATGGTATTGTGAAAAACTTTTGGGATCGTTGGTGGATGGTTTTCGACAAACCACCCAGCAACAATCTTGATGTCCCCTTCTACTTCATAAAAAAATTGCATGCTGAGTTTGTTTAAGGAAAACATGTGAACTACTTTGACATGCAAACTTTCTAGGGTGTGGGTTTAGGTATGCCCCAAAATAGACCTGGGGCAGTTAGAGTAGTCCAGGGCCCATATGTCCCCGCTCCTCCTGTTGATCTCCCACCTCTAGTGCAACATCCAGACATAATTTGTGAGGTGGCTTCACGGACCATATCGTCTATTCACTCTTTGAGTAGCCTTTTGGTTTCTCAGGATGGGTCAGTAGCTCAACCTACTTTTGATGGTAGCAGTGCATCTGGTGGCACTGACATGTCATCCTCGGCTCCACACATTTGTGTGCCCCATAGTTGTGTCATGTGTAGGCCTGTATGCTTGGGTCTTGTTGGACAACCTATTGATTCTCCTACGGATAGTGCAGATTATGAGGTGCATGAGATGCACGATGCACCAGATGTTATGACACAAACTAGAGGATACCCTAGGGAGTCCTCACATGCTAGAGGTGAGGAGGCACTATCATCATACATTGATGATGCAGTGGTAAGATTTGTATTTTCATAGTTCATGCTATATTTTAAATGAATATTTATAATCTAGATAATATTAAGTACTAATTTTTATTTACATGGTCTATTTAATAGTTGATGACCAAGGAGGAGTTGACACAGATTCAGGAGGGCACCTTGTCGGCCATTTCATTTGGCCTTGAGAGCTTGACGATACATATATTATTGCACCTAGTCGTTTGTATTTTATTGTACATACATGCTCATCATTTATATTGGTATTAATTGGATTATGTAGTAACTTGCATGTATATCTTATTTTACTCTTGTAGGGCACAAGCACCATGAGTGTGGGGCAGTGTGATTTAGGATCTGGTAGTGCAGTTGGAGACAAAGGAAATGTAGTTGAATGCAAATATGATTAAATGAATAGTTTAAATAACGTATATTGATTATACATGTCTAGACATAGATTGATAGTTTCATATACTTTTTGTGTATATGTACAGAGAATTCTTGGCTTCACATCCTTGTTGACTACACCCAGTATACCTGAAGATGAAGAAGAAGAAGAGATGCCTCAAGTACATGTGTGTTTATTTTATTTTGTGTTTATTAGATATAATTTGTTATTATCAGTGACAATTATATGCTAACTTGTATCAATGTCATGTTTGTGAACATATGTAGGTTGTGTATGAAAATATTGAAAACATATTGATAAGTCAGTGTATTGACATGTTTTTTATCAAGACTCTTAGGTTTTTGGTATCTTTTGGGTTGCATTGTGATAGTAAAATATTGTGAATTGACTATATGTAATCCATGTTTTAAAACTGAACTTAAGAAATCATGTTTGAACCTTGTCTGTTAATTCCTGCAGCCATGCCAATTTATTCCTAAGCCAAATGGTTTGTCCCTGTGATATGCGGATTATTTAGGATGATTTCATATGTGAGATAATGAATGTATTAGTTAAGTAAGATACATATGCATGTCCTTGTATGTTATTTCTATTTTAGTGTAGATAATAATTGATGCTACGGTGGAGAATTTTCTTTCGCTCCTAAGGACTGGAGAATCACGTTCAGATAGCTGGAGGTCAAACTGAAGGAGATTCAAGCGAGCGCAATCTATGGCATAATCAGAGTAGTTGTACTTCACCATGGGAGTTTAACTCCGGTGCATGTTTAATTTGCAAAATATCACTTTGGTGTGCAAAGACTATGGTTCGGTTTTAGATCCACAATTCCTACAGCCAAGCTCTCTGTTATCCCCTTCATCTGACAGCTATCTGCCTCTTCTTCTGGGCGTAACTGGAGTTGTCCATTGTAGTTAATCTTTTATTTATAATAAACTCTTCCTTCTTTTTTGAGACTTAGACAGAATGGAAAGGGATTGAGCAGAGTTTTTGTCACGCATTCTAAATTTTCTCTTTTTGAATATATAATCATCTTTCAGGAAGAAATGAATAAAAATATGTTATTCTGATCTATTAATAGTTCTTTGCTGAGAGTTTGATATCACTCATCCAAGGGGGCCCACTTGGTGAGTGATCCTATGTTTATGATTATTGAAGTTAGTTTTTACTTAGTTGCAGTAGAAGTTCATGACTGGATTGTTCTTGCAGCCATTGGAAATAGATCCTTTGACTGTTCCTGTAGCCAAGGCAGAACGGTGTGATTCTTGTTATTTTCATTAGATCATTTCAGTAGAGTTTTGTAAAGCTTTCATTTAGCCTTTTATTATTTCCATTCCTACCTTTCCTATAGTAATTTAGAATAATCATTTAAGGAGCTTAGTGCATATATATTGCAGACCCATTTCAAGTTTTACATTCCTAGATTGACAACTAAATGAACACCAGCCATGAGAATAGTAAACTCTACCATATGAATGTCCAAACTTCGGATTGAGATTTCAATTAGAGGTATTATTATTGTCATTATAGTTGGGGTAGACATTTTTGGCGCCATTGCTGGGGATGGTGTCAAGCTAAGAGCCTTTTATGATTATTTTAGTTTCTAGTTAATTGTTTGAATTTCATGAATCTGCATGCATAATAGAAGAAGAGATGCCAGAGGTAGATTTTTGCCCACTCATACTACTCATGCAAAAGATAGTTTTCTAGATATAAACCCTTTTTCTGAGCAGAATCAACTCCCACAAAATTTGAATCACCCTAAGTCTGAATTTCTAGAAGGTAGTCTTCAGTTCCTTTTTGGTCCCCAAGAGGAAGAATTGCCTATTGTAATAACCCCCACAAGTCCAATGCAAGGGAACCCACTTCCTGTTGAAAATAATCCACCACCACCACCTGGTCCAACATTTGAGTTTCCTATCTCTGACCAGCATGATAATGCTAACCTCAAGAACATTCCAGCATCTTCACTTCCTAAATTCTATGGGTTGGTCACAGAGGATCTGGATACATTTCTGTTTGAGTTTGATGTTCTTTGTAGGAGTTTTGACTATACTACAGATGTCCATAGACTCAAAATTTTTCCAGCCACTTTGAAGGAGTCATCCTTGAGATGTTTTATGAGCTTGGGTAGTAGCACAATCAATACATGGGATGAGATGAAACGGTTGTTTCTTGCAAAATACAAAGATTATTGTAGAGGCACTAATCATCATGGGGATGATATCTTTAGAATGACACAAACTGAAGATGAGAGCCTTGAGGATTATCTAGAAAGGTTTTTGTTTAGTGTCAAGAAGTCCAAGCATAGTACTCTGAATGAAGATTCTCTCAAATTGATATTCTTGAGGGGTATCAGTGATGAATGCACTAATTCCTTAGATCTAATGGGGGGAGGTGACATTACACAGTCTACTTGGGCTGAAATAGGATAAATTTGCAAGAAGTATTCCAGATCTACTTCTAAGAAGAATAGGAGATTTAAGCCAAGGGCACTATCATCATCATTTGGAAATGGAGTTTCTAGGTTGGAACTTAGCCATTTGTTAAAAGATTTCAAGGAGGATATTATAAATAATATGGCTACTCAGTTGGATACATTGGCAGCTAAGAAGAAGCATGAGGAAGCTGATGCATTTCTTGCAGAATTCTATCCTCATTGTAAGCAGCGGAAGAAAGATTGCAGATGTAAGATGCTTGCAAATGTTGAAGTACCTGATTTCAAACCAATTCAAGGGGAGGATGAACAAGTCTTCTATGTTGCTCAGAGAAGACCAAATTTTCAAAGACAAGGTATGCCACCTGATCCACCTTCCTTTTCTGGTTATAGTGGTAATTCTTATGTACCAAATAACCAATAGCAACCATAGTATTCTCAAAAGTTTGGTAATTATCCACATTGGTATGGATCACAAGGCCAAGGATAACAATTTGCTAATCAAATCCCCTAGTGGTAGCAACCACAGGGAAACTGGTATCCACCTCAGGGTGCAGGGAACCAATTTCAAGGGAATTGGCAACCTACCTCTCAATGGAGGGGAAACCCATCATGGTCATCCCAATCTTCTGGATATCAACCCCTGCTCAGCAACCACAACCTCCTGCTTTAATTCCACCTTCTGTAGCCACAACACCACCTCCCAAGCCAACACAGTTGCCTACTCAACCATTGCCTAATCCAAATATAAAATCTCAATAACAACAACAAGCTTATTCAGTTGATGCTAATCAATACCTAGCCTATTCTTTATCACTAGATGATATTCACCTCCGATCTGGAACAACACTACCTAATCCCTCTCAGCTAGTTATTACTGAGGTACAAGAAGAGCAACCAATCTCTGATCCTAAAGATGTAATACCTCATAATCAAATATTACCACCATTTCCCCAAAGATTGAAAGACAAAGAAGTTTCAACTGATCAACAACAAAGATTTGATACTCTTGATCAACTGAAGCACATTTGTGTTAAAATTCCATTGCTACAAGCAATAAAGGATGTTCCAATATATGGTAAAGCATTGAGAGAGGCATGATTAAAGAAACCTGGTAGAAAGAAAAAGGATCCACAAAAAGTTCATGTTATGGGTCAATTGGCTGATATTATGTTAGGAAAAATTGCTATTCCAAAGTATTCTGATCCAGGTAGTCCTGTTGTGAGTATAGTCATTAATGGCAGTCAAATAAAAAATATTTTAGTTGATCTAGGGGTAGCCATTAATGTAATGACAAGGGAAGTAATGGAACATCTAGAGATAGATAGTTTAAGGGCTACACCCACAGTTCTCCAACTTGATGATGGCTTTGCAGTAAGACCTGATGGTATGATAGAAGATATAGTGGTCATTCTAGATTCTTGGGAATATCCTACAGACTTTATGATTTTATCCCCAAAAGCAACATTGGGGGGATATCTAGTCATTTTGGGAAGACCATGGCTTGCCATAGTTGATGCATATATTGGGTGTAGATCAAGAGACATGACTATTTCAGATGGCAGTTCCACAAAAACATTGGCCTTATATTCCCCTGCACAACCTCAGCTTGAGCAGCAGCAAGTTGTTTGGCCTATTTTGGGAGAGGAATTTGAAGAAATTGACTCTATTAATCACCTTATGATGATTAATCGAGTGCCACTCATGCAGTTATATGATGAAGAATCAATCCTTTATAAGGTCTTGATAAATGAATTAATAGAAGACCAAGAATTGCAGGAATTGGTTCCGAATATTGCAAGGCTAGATTTTCCTGCAGCCACTGATATCTTGCATACCTTGTTGCCGTAGGAATTGTCATATTCTCATGTTTCTGATATAAATCAGATTGATCTTACTATCAAGATAAAGGTTGAATTGAATAAATAATTGAACATCAATAAGAATATAGTAGATACTCAGAAGGATAGCCTGGTGGATTTGCTAAAACTCCATAGAAATGTCTTTGCATGGGATTACAAGGATATGAATGGAATTGATCCAGCAGTTTGTACTCATTGCATTTACATAAAGGATGAGTGTTGCCCCCTCAGACAACCTCAAAGAAGAGTCAATCCTGCCCTGAAGGAGATAGTTAAAGAAGAATTGCAGAAATTGTTGAAAGTTGAGTTTATCTATCCTATCTCTAACAGTCAATGGGTATCACCTTTGGTGATAGTTCCTAAAAAGGGAGGCAAATGGAGAGTATGTGTTGATTATAGAGCTTTGAACTTAGCCACAAGGAAGGATCATTTTCCACTGCCATTTGTGGATCAGGTATTGGATTCTCTTGCTGGTAAGAGATATTTTCCATTTCTGGATGGATTTAGTGGCTATAATCAGATACAAATAGCTCCTGAGCATCAGGAGAAAATAATATTTACTTGTCCATGGGGCACTTATGCATATTCTATTCTTCCTTTTGGGTTGTGTAATGCTCCAGCCACTTTTCAAAGGGCAGTCATCAATATTTTTTCTGATATTTCTCAAGACATTATGGAAATTTACATGGATGACTTTACAACCTATGGTTCTGAATTTGATCAAGCATTAGGTAATTTGAAGAAATTTTTGCAGCGGTGTGAAGACTACAACTTGTCTTTAAATAGCGAAAAGTGTTTCATTATGATGGAAAAAGGAATAGTTCTTGGTCATCATATATTTGTACAAGGCATACAAGTGGATCCAACAAAGATTGAGGTTATTCAGCATATTAATAACCCTATGAAGTAGAAAGATGTGAGAAGTTTTCTTGGCCATACTGGATACTACAAAAGGTTTATCAAAGATTTCAGCAAAATTGCAAGTCCCTTATATACACTGCTTACTAAAGATGCAGAATTTAAAAATTGACCTCAGCATGCAATGAAGTTTTTTTAAAGCTTAAGCATGCTTTGACTCAAGCACTAGTTCTAAAAGGACCTAATTGGTCTCTACCATTCCAAATCCATGCTGATGCATCTGATTATGCTATAGGAGTAGTGCTAGGACAAAAAGTGGACAAGTTGGAAAATGCAATATATTATATCAGCAAGAATTTGCAAGTACCTAAATTGAATTATACAGTTACTGAAAAGGAAATGCTAGTTGTCATATATGCCCTTAACAAGTTTAGACACTATATTACAAGGTATACCATATTTGTGCATACAAATCATACTGCAATTAGATATCTCATGAATAAGCCATCCATCACTGGTAGACTGGCTTGCTAGTTATTGTTGATGTAGGAATTTGATATCACAGTTGTTGATAAGCCAGGGAAGTCTAATGTTGTTGCAAATTATCTTTCATGTCTTCAATTGTAGGAAGACTCTACAATGATAGATGATACTTTTCCAGATGAGAATTTGTTCCTTATACAGGCTCATACTCCTTGGTATGTTGATATTGCCAACTATTTAGTTGCAGCTAAGATGCCAATTTCTTTTTCTCTTAAGGAAAGAAGGTTGCTAGTTGAAAAAAGTTTTAACTTTTCATGGATTGTTGATTGTCTATTTTATACTGGACCTAATCAATTCATGCGAAGATGTGTCAGAGAGGATGAAAAATATGACATCTTGCATGTATGTCATGATGAGCCATGTGGAGGTCATTTTGCTGCCAAAAGGACAGCACTGAAAATACTCAATACTAGTTATTATTGGCCTACACTACACAGGGATGCAGCTCAGTACACAAGGAAGTGTGACAGATGTCAGTGAATGGGCAAACCTACAAAATCTGATGAGATGCCACTATATCCTCAAATATCTGTTACACCATTTGACAAATGGGGATTAGATTTTGTTGGCCCCATTGATCCACCTTCTAATGGCAAATCTTATATCTTGGTATGTATAGACTATGTTACAAAATGGCTAGAAGATAGGGCTATGCAACATGCAAGAGATAATAAGGTAGCTGAATTTCTCGATGAAGAAATATTTACAAGGTATGGAGTACCCAAGGAAATTGTCTCAGATCAGGGACCTCAATTTACATCAACATTGATAAAAGCTTTGGTCAATGAATACAATATAAGACACAGGAAATCTACTCCATATCATCCATAGTCTAATGGCCAAGTAGAAGTTACCAATAGAGAGCTTGAGGCTATTCTTACAAAAATAGTGTCTATCCACAAGAAAGATTGGTCTAATCGACTTTCAGAGGCAATTTGGGCATATAGAACAACATGGAAAACACTAATTGGATTCACACCTTTTGAGATGGTTTATGGAAAAATAGTAATGATGCCTATTGAATTTGAGCACAAAACCTTGAAAATAGCTCTACAACTAAATATGACATTGTCTGCAGCACAGAAGGAACACATTTAGCAGTTAAATGCTCTTGATGAATGGAGAAAGATAGTTGTTCAACAGACAGAGTTGATTCAAAACCAAAGAGCCAGATGGCATGATAAATATATCAGAGAAAAGAAATTCAAAGTTGGTGACTGGGCACTCTTGTATGATTCCAGATATAAGGATGCTATGGGAAAACTCCAAACAAGGTGGTTGGGTCCTTATGAGGTAGAAGAAGTTTTTCACAATGGAGCAGTTCGGTTGTCCACAATAGATCATGTTTGATTTAGACTCTTAGTGAATGGACACCAACTATGACTTTATCACAAGCTAGCTACTAGAGAAGAGTTCCTATAGCAGTTTGCTCCTCAAAATGAAATACAAGTTCTTACAGCAACTGGCAAGGTTCCTGCAGCAATTGTCAATGCTTCGGTATCAATTCATGAGCTTCCTGTTTCATTTGAGTGTGTTGATAAAGGTGAAGTTCCTACAGCTTCTATAGTGAATTTATTTACCGTATCATAATAAAATATTTCCATGAGGAATATTCTTCTCCTTACATAAATTTCCATCCACTACACTCCATCCCACTTTCTTACCTGTCACTTCATTTCATTTCGCCATCATTTTCGCCCAATTGTAGGTATGTGTATATTGTACTTTATTCTAATTATGCATTTATTAGGTCATTATGATTTTAATTTTGTTTTAATCTACTCCAAACCCGAAATCTCATCAACCTATGTGGACACATGCTAGATTAAGTTGGGGGGGTACTTTATGGTCCTTTTTCCCAGTAAGATTTATTATCCCGAACTGATTTCCTAACTGACATTACTTATGATGATTATTATTTCACGCGAGTGAATAATAACTTCTGCCACCAAATTTAAGATATGTAGATTTTAGCTTTTGTGAATCTGTCAAACATTTTGGTGAAGCTGTAGAAGTATCAAAGTAAAAGATGGGTGGTGATCTGATTCACCATGAACCAACTGTCCATGAAGGGTTGCTACAGGATGTTGTTTGTGTGCATTATTTCCAAAACCACGGCTGGTTGGATTATTTCTTGAGAATCAGGGATTTCAATGATGAAATAGCTGTGGAATTTATGCATTCTTTTGACGAAGGAGAAGCTACAGTTAAGGGGTTGAGGGTAATTGCTACAGAGTAGTGAATTGCTGAGGTCACAGGGTTGTTGCAGGAAGAAGAACTCTTTCCAGAATCGAAGGATGCAAGGAGTGCTAGGGCAGAGTTTACAATTCCTACTGACAAACCCTTAATGGTGGATAGGAAAGGGACTAGAAGGGTTTCTTTGCCAGCACATTGGCCTCAGGTAGCTCTGTATATTATGAAATATATTACCTATGAAGGATGGTATTCAAATCTCCATTCACCTCATTTCAAGTTACTTAGTCATCTACATCATGACCGGTGAGTTAATGTCCCAAATTTCTTGTATCATCTCATTTCTATAAGTGCTAAGGAGACTAAAAAATATGGAAATCACTTTGTTAGCCATCATGGACTGGTGAAGTTACTGGTACAACAGTCCCTAAGAGATGTTTCATGGATGGAATGGGGTGTGCTTGAGGATATTCTGCAATTTAGGGTAGATGAAGCCCCTATTAAAAATAATCCACTGGTTCAAGAAGAGATAGTTGCAGAAGGTCTTTTTGGTGAAGATGAGGGTTTGCTGGTTGCTGAAGGAGATGCAATTATTTTAGAAGAAAATATTGAAGCAGAGTCAATCAAAGGACAACCCTCTACCTCTCTTCAAGGAGGTTCACCTATTTTGCAAAGGGAAGGAAAAGAATTGGAAAAGGAGGAGTCAAAATAAGAATTTGTTATCCAGCCGCAGGAAATGCATATCCCTCTTGCAGCCAAGAGGCATCGAACAAAAACAAAAACTCTTGTGTCTGTTTCAAAAGTGTATGTAAGGAGAACAAGAAGGAGGACAAAGAAGACTCAACCAGTGAGTAATCCAATAGAGGTGATTGCAGTAGAAACTTCAAAAGAAGAAGATGCTGCAGAGAAGGAAATTCAAGAAAACCCTACAGAGAAGGAAATTCAAGAGAACCTTGTAGAAGAGGAAATTCAAGAAAATCCTGCAGGAGAAGAAATCCAAGAAGAAATTCAAGAAGAAATTGTAATGGATAAGCTTGCAAATCTGGCTTCAGTGGCATTAGAATGTGAGGAGATTATTGAGGATGTTCCACAGCAACCTGAAGAAAATGTGGGAGATATGCCAATCCAGAATGAGGAAGTTATTGAAGAAATCCCACGGTCTAAGGTAGGACCTATAAGAACTCCTTCATCTCTAACTAGTTTATCAATTGCTTTAACATTCTTTAGGCAATGGGAAATAGAGAAGGATAGGTTGCAAGGGATAATTAATAAGCAGCAAAAAGAGATTGAGAACAAAGATAATAGAATTAAAGAATTGGAGACTAAGGTAGAAGAGATTTATGGTATGATTCCTGAGATAATGCAGTGTAGGGCTCCCCCAAGAATTTATGCAGTGCACTTGAAAGAACGGTATCTGAATTTCATATTAAAACACATTGTAACAGATCTTAATCCATCCTTGGAAACACCTGAGGAATTCTATCATGCTTATCAAACCTCCCCACATTCTGTAAGGAATCTCTTATGTGAATTATATTTACATAATTATGTTGTACCCCAGGACAGAGAATGGAATCATTTGTTGTACATTGGGGATATCCATCTTAGAGTTCTAATGTCTTGGATACAAAATGAGATGATTATAGGACCACAAGCTAGGGAGTTTGAAAAATTGGAACTTGACTATCCATTTCCATTGAGGAGGGAATCAGAAGCACCCAAGGTTCTGTATTATGATTGGCAAAAGTTGCTAATAAGAGATGATGTTAGTAAGATAGTACTTCCAATGAGAGAGGAAGTCTATCAAGCGTATGAGCAATTGGTTTAAACCCATAGGACAACAACACTAGAAAGACTAACTCAATGCTTGAATCATCTACCAGATCATTTAAAACTAGGAGAACCCTACTCATTACAGAATTTTCATGCAGCTATACAGAGAGCCTCCAAGTACATATAGCTAGGTAGGGAGAAATCCAATAATTGGTTGCCATTAATCTTTCAGCCTCCTATCCTTATGTGGCCACTTTTGGCATGCCAACCAACAGAATAGAATTATGATGTAGATGTGGAAGAAACAACTAGATGGTCCAGGTTGGAGAAAATGAAAGGATTTTATTGGAATTTTCCTTCCAAGGGGACCAGACAGGACACTGTTGGTGATTTCAGAGTTTCAGCAAAAATCAGAAATTTTCCTTTTGCTGCAAGAGAAGCAAACCCTTAAGTTGGGGGCATGATAAGTCAGTGTATTGACATGTTTTTTATCAGGACTCTTAGGTTTTTGGTATCTTTTGGGTTGCATTGTGATAGTAAAATATTGTGAATTGACTATATGTAATCCATGTTTTAAAACTGAACTTAAGAAATCATGTTTGAACCTTGTCTGTTAATTCCTGCAGCCATGCCAATTTATTCCTGCAGCCAAATGGTTTGTCCCCATGATATGCAGATTATTTAGGATGATTTCATATGTGAGTTAATGAATGTATTAGTTAAGTAAGATACATATGCATGTCCTTGTATGTTATTTCTATTTTAGTGTAGATAATAATTGATGCTGCGGTGGAGAATTTTCTTTTGCGCCTAAGGACTGGAGAATCACGTTCAGATAGCTAGAGGTCAAACTGAAGGAGATTCAAGCGAGCACAATCTATGGCATAATCAGAGCAGTTGTACTTCACCATGGGATTTTAACTCTAGTGCATGTTTAATTTGCAAAATATCACTTTGGCATGCAAAGACTATGGTTCGGTTTCAGATCCACAGTTCCTGTAGCCAAGCTCTCTGTTATCCCCTTCATCTGACAGCTATCCGCCTCTTCTTCTAGGCGTAACTGGAGTTGTCCATTGTAGTTTATCTTTTCTTTATAATAAGCTCTTCCTTCTTTTCTGAGAGTTAGACAAAATGGAAAGGGATTGAGCAGAATTTTTGTCACGCATTTTGAATTTTGTCTTTTTGAATATGTAATCATCTTTCTGGAAGAAATGAATAAAAATATGTTATTCTGATCTATTAATAGTTCTTTGTTGAGAGTTTGATATCACTCATCCAAGGGGGCCCACTTGGTGAGTGATCCTGTGTTTATGATTATTGAAGTTAGTTTTTACTTAGTTGCAGTAGAAGTTCATGACTAGATTGTTCCTACAACCACTGGAAATAGATCCTTTGACTGTTCCTGCAGCCAAGGCAGAATGGTGTGATTCCTGTTATTTTCATTAGATCATTTCAACAGATTTTTGTAAAGCTCTCATTTAACCTTTTATTATTTCCATTCCTACCTTTCCTGCAGTAATTTAGAATAATCATTTAAGGAGCTTAGCACATATATATTGCAGATCCATTTCAAGTTTTACGTTCCTAGATTGACAACTAAATGAACACCAGCCATGAGAATAGTAAACTCTACCATATGAATGTCCAAACTTCGGATTGAGATTTCAATTAGAGTTATTATTATTGTAATTATAGTTGGGGTAGACACATACCTCCTCTACCGAAGACATACATCAAGGGTCCTACAAAGCTGAAGAGAAAACATGGAGACGAGGTAAACATGAATAGTTCAATTATAGTTCATTTTTATGTTAACTTTTTGAATGTGAATTATATAATATAACTAATATTAATCATGGTTTGTTTTTTCTTGTGCAGGATCCTTCAGAGTCGAGCAGTGCGGCAAAGAGGATCGATTTTGATGATCCATCAACAGCTTAGGATGTTATAGATAATTTTGGGATGCTTATATGTCTAGGTGGCATATATATTTTGTATATGGACACACATTCACGTATATAGACACATTTTGTTTGAGTTGGCGTTTATGCCATATTTGTGTATGGACATACATTTGTAATCATTTGACATTTTTATATATACAGAAGTTGATATTTGATCATATCAATTTTTGCTCATCTGTGCATTGTGTTATCATAGAAATCTTTAATATTCATTCCAATAATTAACAATGGTTAATAATGGTTATTTAATGAACAATACAATTCATTTCATTTCATCATAAGTGTTGTTTGTATAATGAACAATACAATTCATTTAATGAATAATATAATTCATGAACAATACAATTCATTTAATGAATAATATAATTCATGAACAATACAATTCATTTAATGAACAATATTTGATACAATTCATTAATACCCTATGCATGCTCCTATTTTGCCCCCCCCCCACTTGGTCGAATGCTTGAGGTCATACCCTACCGGCATCGTCCCTTGAGCACCCTAAGTGCTAAAATTTGTCAAACTTTGATGGGCCCTAACTCGGAATCCGTGGCACCTATGAACGATACTTTTGAACTATGGGGCCACAAGAGGGGTCCCTACAAAATTCTATCTTGGTTTTTCAATTTTCCCTACGATTTTATTACAACATCCATTTTTCGGTTTGCAAAAAAATCATCAATCTCATTCAATCAAATGTTGTCGCGTGATCAATTTCTCATTCTACTCATCATGATAATGAACCATTGGCTCTGACATGTCCAGTTAGGCATTATTACCCTATGCATGCTCCTATTTTTTCCCCCCACTCGGTCGAATTCTCGGGGTCATACCCTACCGACGTCGTCCCTTGAGCACTCTAAGTGCTAAACATTGTCAAAATTTAATAGGACCTAGCTCAAAATCTGTGGTACTTGCAAATGATCCATTTGAACATACGGGGCTAAGAGAGGGGTCCCTATAAAAGCCTATCTCAATTTTTCAATTTTCCCTATCGCATTTTTTTGGTTGGCAAAAACATCGTTAGTCTCATTCAATCAAATGTTGTCACGTGGTCAATTTCTTGTTCTTCTCATCATGATAATGAACCATCAGCTCCGACATGTTCAGTTAGACATTATTACCCTATTCATGCTCCTATTTTTCTCCCCCACTTGGTCGAATGCTTGGGGTCATATCCTACCGGCATCATCCCTTGAGCACCCTAAGTGCTAAAAATTATCAAACTTTGACAGGACCTAACTTGGAATCTGTGGCACTTGCGAATGACCCGTTTGAAGTTACAAGGCCATGAGAGGGGTCCCTACAAAAGCCTATCTCATTTTTTCAAGTTTCCCTACGGTTTTATTAGGGCGACATTTTTTCGATTGGCAAAAAAATCGCTCGTCTCGTTCAATCAAATGTTATCGTGTGGCCATTCGCATCTAGAGCCTTCACCTCCACTCTTCACAGTATATTTCATGGTCTCATATTTTTTTTCTCAACATAATTCTTTCCAAACTCGTGTTCACTGCACTCATCAAAACATGAAACAAACTTTGACAACCCATCACATTCTGAGCACTTCTCATTTAAACAATCATTTCTATAGAAATAGAAACAATCATCTCTAGGACATAAAAATAGATCTTGCAAGTCTTTTGATGATCTCAGAAATAGCATTGCACCACACTCCTGCAACATCTCATTAGTGTGCATCGTGAATGAGTATGATAGAAAATTTCATGGTACATTGAAAACTCCACATGTTACTTGCACCAACAAGTATTACAAATCTTAAGAGGAATACAATAAAATGGCTTCAACTATTCAAAGGCCCTTTGTGATATTTGCAAAGTTGGGTGTACTTCACAAAAATTTTTGCACAACATTATTTGGCTTGATTCCAAGAAATGTTTGGGATGCGGTGTGTGGTCTCGGAAGCCGATTCTTAATTTCAAAACGTCCTTTACATTGGGTAACACTCTAGAATTCGAGTGCCAAAATTGTTGAATCTCCTCCTTCAAATTGTCAGTCAACTTTCTATCAACATGTGGAAGCCTCCCACCAAAAGCCCATGTATCTCATTGAAGTGGATCATCAAGTCTTTGTCTTTGTGCAGGTGCTCTATTCAAAGTTTTATGGTTTATGTTAAAATCAACACAAGTTTGTCTCATTTGATGAGCCTTCCTCAATTGATGGCTTACTAAGGAGGTTGTAATCACTCTTCGAGCGACTCTCTTATCTCTTTCATTGGTATTCTTTCCAATAGAATTGAGAGCGTCAAATATATTTTTGGCAATAATAGAATTTCTCTCTATCATCTTGTTCATACAAATGTTCAATTTGTTTAGCAATGGTCTCATATTTATCATCTTTATCAATTTAACAAAGAGTTGGCATTGCTCGGTCAATGTCTTATTGCTAAAATTTTGGTCGAAAAATTGTGTAGCCCACAACCGAATGATTCTTATTGATCTCTTGCCTTCAAGATTTGCAATAATGTTCTCATCGATTTCAAGTAACCATTTTGAGGTTCTTGAAGGTATTGGATTTGAAATTTATCTTTCATCCATGAGAGGGTCTTCATTTCTAAAGTAATTAGGTGTTACATATGGTTCACTTGGTTGAGCAATTCCACCTTCAATGTCAAATTTTTCCACATTTTCACCTCCAATGTCCCACATGTTCACCTCCAATGTCAAAATGTTCCACATGTTCACCTCCTATGTTAGAATTTTCCTCATGTTGAGCATTTTCATTATCACTTTCAACATTTTCAAAATTTTCACTTTCGAAATCTACATTTTAATTTTCAATAACTTGTGACACATTTTCAAATTCAATTTCCTCTTCACTTGAAGTAACATTATCAATATTTAACATACCTTGTCTTCTCCTCCTATGACCTTTTCTATCTCTTACTCTATACACTTCAATTTGGTCATTTGAAAGTTTTCTTTTGCGTTTAGATTCCGATGACTACTACTCCTCATTTATCTCCACAAAGATGCTCCTAAATGATTGACATTGTAAGATTTGATTTTAAGAATCTCTCAAAAGCACAAATTTGGCTCAACCTATCTAAAAACCCATGATCATCGATAGAAAATAGAATATGCAGACTGTGGACCGTTGGAATCCACAAAATGGCCCACAAGGCTCTTTTTTATTTACAAAAATTGGATATCCAATTTTAATGTATAAATTTGTGGTCCCAGGGAGAGAGAGAGAGAGAGAGAGAGAGAGAGAGAGAGAGAGAGAGAGACAGAAAGAGAGAGAGAGAGAGAGAGAGAGAGAGAGAGATATAGGAGGAGATGGAAAGAGAGAGATTAGGGGATATATATATATATATATATATATTTTAGGGGAGAGAGAGAGTATGTTTTCCTTAGGGGTCATATGGTGTCCCTTGACCCCTTAGGACACAATATGACTCATAACGACACAATTTTGTGTCTTAAGGGGTCATATGGTGTCCCATGACCCCTTATGACCCCTTAGAACATTATATGACCTCCAACGACACCATATGATGTCATAAGGGGTCCTATGGTGTCCATAGGTCCTACAACCCCTTAGGACACTATATGACCCCTAAAAATAGAATTTGGTGTCTTAAGGGGTCATATGGTGTCCTAAGGGATTGTAGGACATCATATGACCCCTATGGACACCATAGGACCCCTTATGACACCATATGGTGTCGTTAGGGGTCATATGGTATCCTAAGGGCTAATGAGGGATCATGGGACACCATATGACCCCTAAGGACAACATACGACCCCTTATGACACCATATGGTGTCGTTAGGGGTCATATGGCATCCTAAGGGGTCATATTGTGTCTTAGGACCCCTTAGGACACTATATGACCCCTTAAGACACCAAATTGTGTCATTATGGGTCTTATTGTATCCTAAGGGCTCATGTGACATCATGTGATCCCTAAGGACAACATACGACCTCTTATGACACCATATTGTGTCGTTATGGGTCCTACAGTGTCCATAGGGGTCATATTGTGTCGTGCAACCCCTTAGGACACCATATGATCCCTTAAGACACCAAATTGTGTCGTTAAGGGTCATATGGTGTCCTACGGGGTCGTAGGATACCATATGACCCCTAAGGACAACATACAACCTCTTATGATACCATATTAGGTTGTTATGGGTCCTATGGTATCCATACGGGTCATATTGTGTCCTACAACCCCTTACAACACCATATGACCCCTTAAGACACCAAATTGTGTCATTAGGGGTCATATCATTTCCTGAGGGGTTGTAGGACACAATATGACCCCTAAGGACAACATATGACCCCTGATGACACCATATTGGGTTGTTGTGGGTTTTATGGTGTTCTAAGGGGTCATATTATGTCCTACAACCTCTTAGGACACCATATGACCCCTAACGACACAATTTGGTGTCTTAAGGTGTCATATGGTATCCTAATGGGTCATAGGACACCATATGACTCTTCTGAACACCATAGGACCCCTTATGACACCATATGGTGTCATTAGGGGTCATATGGTGTCCTAAGGGGTCATGGGACACCATATGACCCATTAAGACACCAAATTATGTCATTATGGGTCATATTGTATCCTAAGGGGTCATGAGACACCATATGACCCCTAAGGACAACATATGACCCCTTATGACACCATATGGTGTCGTTAGGGGTCATATGGTGTCCTATGGGGTCATGGGTCACCATATGACCCCTAAGCACAACATACAACCCCTTATGACACCATATTGGGTTGTTATGGGTCCTATGGTGTCCTAAGGGGTCATATTATGTCCTATGACCTCTTAGGACACCATAGGACCCATAACAAACCAATATGGTTACATAAGGGGTCCTATGTTATCCTTAGGGGTCATATTGTGTCCTACGACCCCTTAGGACACCATATGACCCCTACCAACACAATTTGGTGTCTTAAGGGGTCATATGGTGTCCTAAGGGGTTGTAGGACACAATATGACCCCTATGGACATCATAGGACCCATAACGACCCAATATGGCATCATAAGAGGTCTATGTTGTCCTTAGGGGTCATATGCTGTTATATGACCCCTTAGGACACCATATGACCCCTAACGACACAATTTGGTGTTTTAAGAGATCATATGGTGTCCTAAGGGGTTGTAGGACACAATATGGCCCCTATGGACACTAGGGGACCCATAACAACCCAATATGGTGTCATAAGAGGTTGTATGTTGTCCTTAGGAGTTATATGGTGTCCCATGACCCCTTAGGACACAATATGACCCATAACGACATAATTTGGTTTCTTAAGGAGCCATATGGTATCCTAAGGGGTGCTAGGACACAACATGACCCCTCAGAACACCATATGACCACTAACGACACCATATGGTGTCATAAGGGGTCGTATGTTGTCCTTAGGGGTCAAATGGTGTCCCATGACCCCTTATGACCCCTTAGGACACTATACGACCCCTTAGGACACCATATTGGGTCATTATGGGTCCTATAGTGTCCTAAGGGGTCATATTATGTCCTACGACCCCTTAGGACACTATATAACCCATAACGACATAATTTGGTGTCTTAAAGGATCATATGATGTCCTAAGGGGTCATATTGTGTCCTACGACCCCTTAGGACACTATATGACCCCTATGGACACCTAGGACCCCTTATGAAACCATATAGTGTTGTTAGGGGTCATAAGGGGTCATGGGACACCATATGACCCCTAAGGACAACATACGACCCCTTATGACACCATATGATGTTTTTAGGGGTCATATGGTGTCTTAAGGGGTCACATTGTGTCCTAGGACCCCTTAAGACACCATATGACCCCTTAAGACACCAAATTGTGTTGTTATAGGATATATTGTGTCCTAAGGGGTCATGGGACACCATATGACCCCTAAGGATAACATATGACCTCTTATGACACCATATTGGGTTATTGTGGGTCCTATGGTGTCCATAGGGGTCATATTGTGTCTTACGACCCCTTAGGACACCATATGATCCCTTAAGACACCAAATTGTGTCGTTAGGGGTCATATGGTGTCCTAAAGGGTTGTAGGACACTACATGATCCCTAAGAACAACATACGACCTTGTATGACACCATATTGGGTCCTTATGGGTCCTATGGTGTCCATAAGCATCATATTGTGTCCTACGACCCCGTAGGAAAACCATATGACCCCTTAAGATACCAAATTGTGTTGTTAGGGGTCATATGGTGTCCTAAGGGGTTGTAGGACACAATATGACCCCCAAGGATAAGATACGACCCCTTATGACACCATATTGGGTTGTTATGGGTCCTACGGTGTCCTAAGAGGTCATATTATGTCCTATGACCCCTTACAACACCATATGACCCCTAACGACACAATTTGGTGTCTTAAGGGGTCATATGGTGTCCTACAGGGTCATATTGTGTCCTATGATCCCTTAGGACACCATATGACCCCTAACAACATAATTGGATGTCTTAAGGGGTTATATGAAGTCCTAAGGGGTTGTAGGACACCATATGACCCCTATGGACACCATAGGATCCCTTATAATATCATATGGTGTAGTTAGGGGTCATATGGTGTCCTAAGGGGTCATAAGGGGTCATGGGACACCATATGACCCCTTAAGACACCAAATTGTGTCATTATGGGTCACATTGTATCCTAAGGGGTCATGGGACACCATTTGACCCCTAATGACAACATACAACCCCTTATGACACCATATTGGGTCATTATGGGTCTTATGGTGTCCTAAGGGGTCATATTGTGTCCTACAACCCCTTAGGACACCATATGACCCCTTAAGACACCATATTGGGTTGTTATGGGTCCTATGGTGTCCTAAGGGGTCATATTGTGTCCTACGAACTCTTAGGACACCATATGACCCCTTAAGACACCATATGACCCCTTAAGACACCAAATTGTGTCGTTATGGGTCATATTGTGTCCTAATGGGTCATATTGTGTCATATGACCCTTGTAAGACATCATATGACCCCTTAGGACACAATATGACCTCTTGTGACACCATATTGAGTTGCTATGGGTTCTATAGTATCCTAAGGGGTCATATTGTGTCCTATGACACCTTAGGACACCATATGACCTATAACAAGACAATTTGGTGTCTTAATCTCTCTCTCCCCCTCTCCCCTAATCTCTCTCTCTCCCTCCCCTGATCTCTCTCTCTCTCTCTCTCTCTCTCTCTCTCTCTCTTTGTCTATCTATCTATCTATCTCACTCCACTAATATTTTTATCTCTCTCTCCCTTCCCCCCTCTCTTTCCCTTCCCCTTCCCCGCTCTCTCTCTCTCTCTTCACTAATCTCTTTATCTCTCTCTCCCTTCCCCCTCCCCCCTCCCTCTCTCTCTTCTCTAATCTCTTTATCTCTCTCTCCCTTCCACCTCCCCCTCCCCCTCCCCCCCCCTCTCTCTCTCTCTCTCTCCCTCTCCCTAATATCATATACTATTTTATTTTATAAATTAATATATTAAAATATTATATATTAATATATTAATAAACAATAGATTAATTATGTGCAAATTTAGTCAGTGAATTTACTTATTAAAATCGGATATCTGATTTTTGTTGTAAAATTTTCAAATTTCAAATTTTGGCTCGAGAATGCTTTGGGATTTGGCTTGGAAGTGACTAGCCTGGAAAGTCAACTAAAAAATGTGTTTTTCAGTATTCCTTGATTTTCCAGACTTTATGCTGGTGGCTAACGAATTTTTTTGTAGCCAAAATTGATAAAATGAAAAGGGTTTTTTAAGGACATTCTCATCTTTCCAACAATTTAAGGCTTGTCTTATTTCAACTTTAATAAATAATTATTCTTTATTTTCTAATTGAATTCTGAGAATAGTCTTGATTGATAGACTGATTAAAAAACACTCATAACTTTCAAAGGGTATAACATTTTTTGAATTCGAAACATTCATCACATCTTATACTTCGTGTACTATAGGGAATAATTAAAAATAATAATAATAAGGTTTTGACCAAGTTAAGGTGGTTAGACATATGAGTTTCTGAATTTATGAAAATTTGTAGTAAAAAATTCATAAATAATTATTTACTTTATAAAAAATTATAAAAAAATGTGTGTCACATCCGGACATGAGTCTAATACTTATATTATAAATATTATAAAAGAGTATGATGATTTGATTGTGATTAGGGTGGTCAAACATATGTCTACTTCTTAGCTTTTTCCTGAAATTTTAGTACCATTGCATTGAAATTTAAAATTTTCATCAAACAGGATTTTTTTTCCAAAAAACAAGTAGTAGCTTAGAAACTTCATTTAATTTTCTATAGATTCTCTTCTTACATATCTTAAAAATAATGTTCACAACTTATTTAAATTTTCATGTCAAGTTGCATAACTCTGATTTTCTTAAATTCATTGCCACTTAAGGGCCTGTTTTGGCACACCATGATCCTGCACATACCCAATAATCAGTGAACAACTGAGACAGGGAGGGGGGGGGGGGGGGGGAGAATTAGTTGTTAACAGATTGTATCATTTAATCCATTTAATAACCTTTGACCAAATTAAGTACCGGTAAAATAGAAACAGATATTGGTAAGCAATAAAACTTAGCAATGAAATAGATAATCAACACAATGCAACCATACCACATAATACCATGATTTGTATGTGGAAAACCCAGAAAGGGAAAAATCATAGTGGAAAGCCTACCCACAGTCAGATGATACTTCTATAGAAAGTATGTGATACAATGAGGGGCCTGCACATGTAGGAAGGCACACTGCCTAGAGCATACTTCTCATTTCAAAAGAGTCTCACTAACTATAGAGAGGTTATAACCACCTCAAGATAAATGTAAAACAATCCAGAATAATGAACTTCCAGAGATAGCATCTACCATGCCTGATTACAGTCCTGATTAAGATAAATACCAGAGGCCTTTAACCTCTTCCTTAATCCCAATTTGATCACCTATGATCGACCAAATCTCCTTTGCATATGATATTACATTCCAAGACCAGGACACATAATCCTCATTCCGTACCTACGATCTACAATGAGATCTTACATCATTTTATATCAACCCTAAGGCCTAAACCAATTAGGTTGGCCACATAAAAGATATTACAATAAGATCATTACATAAATCCATATTACAATGATATGCCATGTTGACTTAAGACCAAAACAACAATAACCAATCCATAGAACATCCTGAAACATTCTAGTAACGTGTAGAGTACACGTTAACAGGATACTGGTCCATAACCTAGATAGGTATCAGACCTATTCTAGTTCCACAATGCCAAAGCAATGTCTTCAAGTAGTTGAAGCATGATTAGAGAACATCTTCAACATCCTAAAATCCATGTAGAAGCCACACCAACACCACATATGCATCCTGTCAAGATTCCTCAGTGAAAGCTCTACCAGTTAAACCTTAAACCAATGCCAGTATAGATTTACAAGAGTGTATGATAGCATCTGATTACCAAGTCCATACCAACTAACCAAAACATGCTCCAAGAACATGTAACACATAAAATCAAACATACTTCATTGATCCAATCATGTCGGAAGTGTCCAACAGATAGTCTCTTCTTCCAGTAACACTAGATCTTCTACCAGTAACCAAAACCTGTCTGTCGGTAACCAACCATAACAACTAGTGTTGACATCAATGACAACACATCAATGCAACACATAATCAATTCATCCATAATGCCAACAATATATAGATACATGTATATATACATACATGTATGTATACATACATGTATGTATATACACACACACATATAATTAATAATGGATTTATATATATTACGATGATACTTTTTATTATATCTTGAATTATTAATTAATAGTTCTTCTAAGAACTATCATTATATTGAACAAGATTATAAAGGTACAAGATACAATTTTCATCATTCTCCGTAAAACAAAATTCTCATGTGAGGCCTCACCTCGACTCAGTCTGACATTCAGTGGATTTTATATTTTAGACTATTATGGATACTTTATTTTGATGCATTTTGAGACTTAGAACTTATATGATTTCAAGATTTGGATAACATTGCTATGATTTGATGATTTACTTACATGCTTTATGAGATAGAACACTACATGATTATTAGATAGAATGATATTGCAATGATAGATGTCGTTATTAAATTTGCAGGACTTTATTCTGAATATAGAACTATGATGTATGTTTAGTTTATGTGAATTGGGATGAAAATTTCTTACGTGAAATTGCTTGGTAAAAGTTGTATTTGATCTGTGCAGATGAAAATTGTATGCAAGTTGTAGTCACATAAATCTGTCCACTTAATTAAATGAATACTTAGTATTTATTTGATTATTTAACCATCAATTAATAATTAATTAAATTAATATTTAATTAATTCATCTTAACCCTATTCTCCTATTAATTAAATAAATTATTCAATTTATTTGATTTAATTCACTTAACCAAATTCAGACCATTAATTAAATAAATAAATCATATTTATTTAATTAAATCTTCTCTCACATTTAAATAAATTAATATTTATTTAAAACCCCCAAAATCCCACCTCTCACATTTAAATAAATAAATCATTTATTTAAATCACCTTTATCCTCCACCCACTTGCATTTTCCTACAAATGCAAGTTGCACAATTATTTTAAATAAATCATTTATTTAAATCACCTTTATCCTCCACCCACTTGTATTTTCCTACAAAAGCAAGTTGCACAACTATTTTAAATAAATTATTTATTTAAAATCCTATTTATCCTCACCCACTTGAAACCTTTAATGGTTTCCCTTAAAGTAGTCAAACTTGATGGCTTTAAAGTCTTCAAACTTGATGGCTTCCTTCTATAGTCTTCTTAAGACTTTAATGGTTTTCCTTAAAGTCTTCAAGCCTTTAATGGTTTCCCTCAAAGTCTTCAAGCATTTTAATGCTTTATCTTCTTTTTCTCATTTAAATAAATTAATATTTATTTAAATATTTATCCAAATGCAACTTACACCATTTAATTGAAATAAATGATTTTATTTTAATTGAAAATACCAAAATTTCTCCCACTTGCATTTTCCTACAAAATCCACTTGTATGCCTAAACCCCTTCTAGATTCTTCTAAACCCTTCCTAATTAGCCTAATCCATCCCCTAAATATTGTCACATTCCTAAGCAAATTGGAGTCACTTCTCAAAGACTCCAAAGTCTTTGAAAAACAATTAATGCTTTGTGTGTTCAACAAATTAACCCTCAAAGTCTTGGATAACCTTTGAAAGCTTCCAACCTTCAACCACTAAATGGCTCAAAGTCTTTGAAAACCATTGAAGGCTTTCAACCTTCAACCACTTAATCCCCAAAGTCTCCAATAACCATTAATGGTTAATTCAACCCTCCCACATGGTTAAAACATTTGTTTTGACTCAACCTCTACCCAACCCAAAGGTCTCATCAAGCCTTTAATGCTTTGACCATGATTATCTCTTAATCATTTGCACAAAGGTTTATCCTTGGATTAACTCTTAATCCAATGGGTAATCTTAATTTAGACTTGACCCTTACCTTCTAGATAACCATGAGGTCTTCTCAGGCCTTTAATGCCTCCAACCTCTTCTCTCAACCCAATCCTATGTTGAAACTTGTCACCATTTTATTGGTGCCAATTGTGCACATGGATCCCCAACTTTCAAACTTGGCCCTTGATTAAACCATTCAATCTTAACCCTTCATTTCCCCATTTCTTCTATAAATAGAACCCTTCTCTTCAAACAAAAAGGAGAAGCATTTTAGAGTATTGTTGTTATACTGGCATTAGCATAGAGCTTTTTCATAGCATCACTATCTACTCTAGCATAGTATTTAGCTTTTCATTTCATATTTGAAGCTTAGTATTAAATCTCAATCCTCCATAAGCATCCATAGTGCAAAAAGCTGCTGAGAGCTACACTCATTTGGGACTTGGAGAGGAGAGGAACAAGGGAGGAGCAACTATGAGCATCTTGATTAGCTATTTCATTTTATGTTTATATGCTTTCTATTTCATGCTTAATATCTCTCTTGATATGCCTGTTTAGGATAATCTTTTGTTGCTAACACTAACGTTTGTTTCTTGTGCTCTTGTGTGTGTTACCATCAAACAGATTTTCTAATCCTTTTTGCAGAGCATCATTTGGTGAACCCGACGTGAATCCAAACACCAAAAAGATCATTTTTTTTTTTTTTAACCAATAACATGTTTGAATGTTGAAAATGTCACACAGGTTGCGATTTTGACACTGTTTTGGTGCGTTTGGCATTATTTTGGCGCTATTCCCCCTGTTTCAGTGCTTTTCCCTTCTCTGTCTTTCCCTTTCTTTTAATACGTTTGTGTTAAATAGTGCCTCTGTTCAAACGCAGACTAGCGCTATTGTAACAAAACGTTGTACAAATCACCTTGTAACCAAAAAAAAAAATAAAAAATTTAGGCTTGTAGAAGCCCACCAAATAGGCAGATTTTACTAACTATTTTTCTCTTTTGTGCAGATTTAAATTAGATTAAAGAGTAGATTTATATTTTTTACTAACTTGTTTTTGAAGTTGGTTTTAAAAATGAATTCACTTTTTATTTTGGTTTAAAATTAACTTCACATTTCAAATTTGGGCTTTTGAAAAAGAATCACACATTTGTTTGGGGCTCTTAAAAAGAATTTCATTGTTCAAAGGTAAAAAGAACCACAAACTTATACAAAAACAACTTTATTTATTTATTTTATTTTTTTTTGCAAGTTAGGAAACAAACTTCGTTTTGGTGCTTAAAATCAACAAGGCAAATTTTATTTCTTGCATCAAGATAAAACTCACAATCCACACTTCCATTTTTGGTGCAAATAAAATTCACAATCAACTTGTCTCATTTTTAAAGCAATCTTACTTCATGCAAACGTGTTTTTCATTAAGTTGACCAGGATTTTCAAATTCTAGTTTACTCAAACAATTGTCTTTGAAAATTAAAAAGAACACCATGATTGTTGGAGCAACATCTCCAAATAGTTAGATCACATTGCAATGATAGATTAAAAAGAACAGGTGTTTTTCGTGCTTGGCACACTTGTGCAAAGAGTTGGTCGAGTGGTCCTACTTCTAACACACACTATCCTCTCCCTTGGCTTTCGTGGTCCTAGGTGCAAGAGAAAAGTGTTAGTAACACTCACATTTTATCTTTTTAAGAGAGGCCTGCCAAGGGATCGATACTCTTGGGAACGACCTCGAGCGGTAAATCCTTCGAGCCGCTATAGAAATCAGGTGTGAGCGAAAGCTGTAGCCTTGGGTATAGCTGTTCCTACAGTGTAACTGGCCGAAAGGACAAATGGGCCCCACCACCAGTTACAAGGCTCTTAAGTGAGTCACTGCAGAATGAACTTATGTCCAAAAACATCGAACATGACTAAACACCTTTAAGTAGTAGCCCACCCGTTCTATTGATTGAGGATATTTGAGGTATAATTTAGTGCAAGAGCATAGATGGTTTTGCTCCCAAGATACTCACCATACATATTTCCTTGAGTAGAAACATAGCTTTTTGAAAGGTCACTTGTGGCTTGATAAAAGTGGTGACTCCCCCATCATAGGGATCATCTATTTGTTATGCTCGTGCAAGACTTAGTATATCACATCCTTACCTGCCACGGCGGGATTGATAAGGTATGTAGTACCAAAGTCGAAGAAATGTCAAGATGTGGGCTAAATTTATCACAACTGGCCATTTGACCTTAGGGATAAAGAGTGTTTGAAGTGTGTTCGTTTTACAGACCTAGTGCAAATTGAGCCGACTTCAGGCTTTGGAATTACACCTTAAAATAAATCTAAAGGAAGGGTCAAAAACAAGTCCAAGGATTGGGTTGATCTAGACCCATACTCATTTGTGCCTTTTGAGGCAACATTCTTGTGTTTGTGTGCTTGCTTTGTTTTCTTGTCAAAGAAAAATCAGAAAATCAATCCCAAAAACAAAGTATTCATCCAACATCTGTCAACACAACCAAAAACATCAAAAACAAGGTACAAACAAACAAAGAATCAAAAATTTATGACCATTCTTCACATCTTGCGAAAGAAGAAGTGTCATCAGAATATCACCTTGAAAAGGAGACCACTAAGCTCAAAGGCTTTGCTCAAAAGGAGGAAATTCTTCTATCTCAATAGACAAATCTTTGTCTCACATAGAGTCTTTCTACATCGCATGCGTCTCTATCTTCAAGGTAAAACAAACGAGTTTGATTTAGAATCACTGAACCGCAGAGCTTTTATGCAATATAGAGCTCTGAGTTATCACAAAAATCAAGGAGGAAAGATTAATCCCAACTTCTTCCCAAACATCTGTATCACCTACAACACAGCTCGAGAAGTGCCACCAACGCCTGAAAGGGAAGAGGTAGAGTTTGTCCCATCTGTGACATAGAGTTTTTATTGAAGTTGAAAACAAAAACATCCATCATCTCACTCGTACATCATCACTTCATCATCAATCCATCCCAACTCTCAAAACATTAAGAGGTTCTTGTCCCAAGATTCTTTTTTAGATATTGCTTGAAATCAAAACACATCACATCACTTTTTAGATTGTTTCTACATCTAGGATAAGCTCATCCTAAGAGACACATCTACGCAGGTTAAAACTAGTTCATGAGTGAATCCTCTCATTGCTAGGTAGTTAAATCTGTAACACATCTCAGATTTCTCTGCACCTTATCACATCCAAACTTATCAAACAAACAAGCAAATCAAAGAAGGAATTTCGGTTACATCTACCTTAAAGTGCTAGAGATCCACATACAACACAAATCACCAATCATCAATCTTTCATTTCATCACCAACTCATCATCATCTTCAATCAACTTCAAAACAAACTTGCAAACAAAATGGCTCAAACCCGATCGCGATCAAGGCAACGAGAAATAGAAATTGAGGAAGAAGAGGACAATCTCAATGAATTTCAAGAAGCACTTGGAGGAAATGTAAATGATGAAAACCCAAGTACTCCTACTCCGTCAACAATCGAAAGGGTTCAGCATAACCCTCATTTTAACAGATTATTTGATGAAATACTAAGGAGCAATGCGGATGCTCACTTTTTAAGACTCGCTCAAGAAGGAGCCAAACTCCCCTCTGACTTTGATCTTGCCCAATTAAGACAAGCATCAGAAAGACAAAGTCGCCATGAGGAGGAAAGGCGTAGAGATCCCATCAGATATAACATCCCTCGAGGTAACCCACCACCTCCTCCTCCAAATGAAATGGAGATGTTGCGGCAACAAGTCGAGAATCTTGCCCAACAACTTCATAGTGGTGTTAAGACCAATCAATTCTCACTTAACGACATCTGTCCCTATCCGTTTGATAGGAATCTTTATATGCCACCCTTTCCACGCGGGTTCGAAACACCCAAATTTGAAAAATATAGAGGAAAGGGAGATCCCCGCGATCATGTCCGAGAATTTCATTCCGCTTGTCTCGAAGTTGCATATGAAGACACATACTTAATGTGCCTTTTTCCCCAAAGCTTGGGAGGAACAACCACATCATGGTTTTCCCGACTACCAGGTGGCATAAGAACATTTGAGGAACTCATCCAGAAGTTCCTATCTCATTACTCTTATAATATTGAACGCGACATCACCATGGTTGATCTATGCAATACCAAACAAAAACCAGGTGAACTATTCTCAGTATTCCTGCAACGATGGCGCCAAATGTCTAGCAGACGTTCTCTTCAGTTATCTGAACGAGAACTAGTGGAAATTTTCATTTCCAACTTAAACGAAGAAATGGAATTTCACCTGGATGTCAAAGACACAGACTCTTTTAACGATATGATCACCAAGGGTATAAAATGTGAAAGGGCACTCATCAAAAAAGGACTCATCAAAATCTTTAATGAACCCAAAGATGGTCCTCGCCCGCGCTTCAATAGTGATAAACCGAACTTCTGGAACAAGAATAAGAATATCGTCAACGATGGAGTTGTGGATGCTCGGACTATCCAAAATGCACAACCTGTGGTTCGATTTGCAAGACAAAATCCTCCACCTCAAAATAATACACATGGTCCTCCTAATCAAGGTCGCATCACATCTCAGGATGAACCAAGACCTCGTCCACAAAAACAAAAACGCACTTACACTCCCTTAGGGGAACCCATTGAAACAGTGTTGCGACAACTCCTCTCTCAAAATTTGGTCACTCTACCTAAGCTATCAAACTATGAGCCTCAAGTCAAACCAGCATGGTGGAAAGATACTGAACACTGTGAGTTCCATCAAGGAAGAGGACACAAGACAAGTAATTGTCACCGATTGAAAGATCTCATTCAAGATCTTATTGATCGAGGAGAAATTGAGATTGAAGGACATGATCCAAAAACGACAAATAATGATCATCAGATGTTCAAAAATCCACTTCCATCGCAAGATCAAAGGGGTCCTTCCACTTCCAGATGAGGTCCTGATACCACTGATTATACGCAGGCTGCGTATAATTACACTGTCAATCACCTGTATGATGCCAGTGAACAAATTGCAACTATCACCTTCAAAAATCCCACCTCAAATTGCAATGTTGTTACGCGTCGCAGCAAAGTTACCATCAAGGCAGCTCCACAAGGCACCACCTCCATCCCAAAGCAGTACAATCTTGTGGAACAATTAGACAAAACGCCTGCGCTTATATCCATTTTAGAGCTATTACGCCTGTCACCATCTCATAAAACTATCTTGGATCAAGCACTCCAAGAGGCGTCAGTCCCTGCAAACTTGAATACAGACCAATTTCAAGCCATGGTTGGAAATCTAAAGTCATCACCTTGTCTCACTTTTTCTGAAAGCGACAACTCTTCTTTCCAACAACCTCATAACGCCTCACTCCACATTGAAGGCTTTGTCAACCAACACAGGATCAAGCGAGTCTTGATCGATAATGGAGCAGGCCTAAACATTTGCACACTTCAGTTGGTCACAGCATTGGGATATGCAATAGAATCAGTGGATCCTCGTAAGAAGATCACCATCAAAGCCTATGATGATGCAGAGCGTTCATCCAAAGGAGCTGTGGTACTACCAATCCGAGTGGGCCCTATGGTAAAGCATATCATTTGTCAGGTTCTGGACCTTCCTCTGCCATATAATCTATTATTAGGGAGACCTTGGATACATGCCATGCAAGCTATTCCATCTACCTACCATCAATGTATCAAGTTCCCACATAACGGGGTCGAGATCACAATCCTGGGCGATGCAAATCCCTTTGCATTTTGCCATAATATCAGCCATCAACCAGAGATTACCGTTCCTAATAATAGAGAAGCCATTTCCTCCACATCATATATAAATCCCGCCTCTCTTGCCAGTTCAAACACCCCTATACCCAAGCAAGAAAAGCTTAAGATGAAAATCGCAGAGGAAGGTCCTGGAGAATATAACTTGAGTCAGCTCTTTTGTGTGGGACAAATGCCCACTTCTCCTAGAACACATGGTAAACCACAACAGTTGCTCCAGCAACCACTAATCACACCAGCATGTGCCTTAACGCCTTTCATCCTTGGAAAGAGTCAAGAGGAAGAAACACAAGATGAGGACTTAGCGGACTGGATCTATAAAGATCCCATCACCACTGACAAACCGCAAGTTACACTTCCTACGGAACAATATGGCAAAGGCCTCCTCATTATGCAAAGAATGGGATATGATGGTCAGAGTGCTTTGGGATACTGCAAACAAGGACGACACGAACCTCTACTACCAGAATTCAAGCCCAAAGGTAATACAGGCCTTGGCTTTGAAAAAGAGATCCTTCCTAAACTCAGATTCAAAGGAAAACCCAGCAAACCATTTTGCCCACCTACTGCAAAGAGGATACCTTTCATAATCAAAGCACCATCAAGCACTATCCCCACTGCCCCCTCAAGGCTCACAACTCCACCATCACCAATGTCACTCATCCCATCAAACGAACCAGTAATCCTATCAGCAACACCATTTGTAGCAGCAACTATATTGGAACCCGCAGCAGCATCTATGGCACCAGTAGTTCCAGCAGAAGCCACTGAGTCACCATTACCGATACTTCCAGTGACAAATCCATTAAACCCCATCACAATTCCTGCAACACCGATCACTACAAGGATACATAAACCAATCACACCTGCCGTGTTTAACTCCAAAGACATCCCAGTATGGTATAGCAATCGGATGCTGGAGAGTGATTCAGAGACCGACTCACATGAGTGGGAATTCGATTCAGTGCAACTTAACACTTCAGATGAGGAAGACACATCACCACCTCCACCCCGCAAAGACATCCCTGTTTACGGAGAAGCACAGATAAAGACCACTTGGGTACCTGAGCTGGAAACATCTTCCACAGACCCTACGTCTCATCCTACGCTTGATTCTGACAGGGAGAGTACCATCAACGACCTTCACCACACCGTCTTAACCCTCACTGATACATCTCCCGCACTTAACTTAATCGATGAAGTAATGCCCATTATCCACCCTGAACTCATTGAATGGAACCAACCAAATCCCCCATGTCTTGACCTCTTCCAGAATGATGAGGCTATCATTGACTTTTTGGAATTAAGGGATAATCTACCAAGCGGGGATCACAAAGCTGGATTCGCCATTGAACTTAATAGCGCAGCATACTTCGGGGCGGATGCCAAACCCTTCAGCTGCAAAAATATAACATTAAAACATGGATCTTCTAGTGAAAACCACACTGTGGCACTGTTTGATCCAACAAAAGTAAAAAGAAAGAGCGTATCCAACGGTGAAAACCTCTCTGAGGCGCCTGAGGATGAAGGGTTTGACATTCTCCCTGCTAATACACAACAGGAACGATCAACGATCCTCATTGAGGAGACCAAAGAATACAATGTGGGGACTCCTGAAAACCCTCATATCATACATCTGGCATCTCTTCTCACTCCAGAGGAACAACCTCAATTTATAGAGTTCTTCCAACAGCGTCAGATCAAATTTGCATGGTCATATGCAGACATGCCTGGGCTTGATCCTGATTTAGTCATGCATCATCTCACAGTAGCAAAAGGAGCCAAACCTGTCAAGCAGAAGCTTCGTAAGATGCATCCTCAGATTGCCGTGCTAGTCAAAACAGAACTCAAGAAACTCCTGGATGTTGGTTTCATTAGACCAATTGATTATGCAGAATGGATCTCCAACATTGTACCAGTTGGCAAACCAAAAGGGGGCATCCGCATTTGTACAGACTTCAGAGATCTGAATAAGGCATGTCCTAAGGATGACTTCCCTCTACCAAATATCGACATCATAGTAGATTTGACAGCAGGACATGCCATGCTTTCACTCATGGATGGCTTTTCGGGATACAATCAAATAAAGATCGCACCAGAGGACCAACATAAGACAGCCTTCACATGTCCATGGGGCACATACTGCTGGAATGTAATGCCTTTTGGTCTAAAGAATGCAGGAGCGACCTATCAAAGAGCAATGACCACCATCTTCCATGACATGATGCATACTATAATGGAAGATTATGTGGATGATTTACTAGCAAAATCACTTACTAGACAAGGACATCTTCACATCTTAGATAAAATCTTTGATAGACTGGAACAATACCATGTTCGACTCAACCCAAAGAAATGTGTCTTCGGAGTGACCTCCGGGAAGCTTCTAGGATACATTGTCTCAAGCAAAGGTATTGAGGTCGATCCAGCAAAGGTTAAGGCAATCATGGACATGCCACCTCCAAAGAATATCAGTCAGCTAAGAACACTACAAGGACGGCTTCAATCTATCTGCAGATTCATTGCACAATTGGCTGATAAGTGTCACCCATTCACACACCTGCTACACAAGAACATCCGCTTTCAGTGGGATGACAGATGCCAGCAAGCATTTCAGGCGCTTAAAGACTATCTCATGAATCCACCATTGCTGATGCCACCAGATCCAAGTAGACCATTATTGCTCTATATCTCAGCAACAAGTACAGCATTGGGTGTACTACTGGCACAACATAATGCAGAAGGAAAAGAGTGTGCTATTTACTACATCTCTCGCACACTTGTGGGCTATGAACTCAATTACACACCTATTGAGCGAGCTTGCCTAGCAGTAATCTTGGCAGCCACTAAACTGAGGCACTATTTGTTAACACACAAGGTACAACTCATTGCAAAGATTGATCCACTCAAGTATTTACTCAGCAAAGCAGCATTGACAGGTCGCTTGGCCAAATGGGTGATGATTCTAAGTGAATTTGACATTGAGTATGTGGACCGTAAAGCTATCAAAGGGCAGGTCATTGCAGATCAGTTGGCCGATGCACCTCTCATAGGTGATCATCCTCTCATTTCCAATTTTCCAGACGAAGAGATATTCATGATCACAGAAGTACAACCATGGAAATTATATTTTGATGGTTCATACACTAGGCACGGCTCGGGGGCAGGCATTCTATTTATCACACCTCAAGGTGATAGAATCCCGAAGTCTTACAGGCTCACATTTCCATGCACAAACAACATAGCAGAGTATGAGGCTTTGATCACAGGACTTAGGCTAGCCATACAATGGAAACTAAAAGAACTGCAAGTATATGGCGATTCCCAACTAGTCATTCGACAAGCAACAGATGAGTATCAGACCAAAGATGATAAACTCATGCCATATAAGCAAATGGTGGACACTCTAAAGACATCATTTACTACTATCACTTTTGAGCAGATACCAAGAGATCAGAATCGAGCTGCTGACGCTATGGCTACCATCGCATCTCTACTAGATCTTCCACAGAATTCAACACGCTACGAGTTCTTGGTAGAACAACTTTGGATCCCGGCTTATGATATCCCCGAATCTGAAATGATATGTTGCCTTGTTGGTTCTGAATCCCCATGGTACGGTGAGTTCTACACCTATCTCCGCGATCACACCCTTCCTCCCAACCAATCAAATAACCAACGTAAAACCTTCATTCGCCAAACTGCTCGATATACCATTATTGCTGAAACCCTATACCGACGCGGTCTTGATGGTACTCTCCTTCGATGTCTGGAACAAGGTGAGATAACAAAGGCTTTGGAAGAGGTACATGAAGGAATTTGCGGGGCTCATTCAAGTGGTCCGTCACTAGCCAAGAAACTCATGCGAGCTGGATACTATTGGCCATCTATGGAAAAGGATTCCTACTACTTTGTCAGGAAATGCAAGAAATGTCAAGTTCATGGCGACCTGATACATGCACCAGCTCAAGAACTACAACCAATCACAACACCGTGGCCTTTTTGTCAATGGGGTCTTGATCTTGTAGGTAAAATCCATCCATCTTCATCCAATGGCCATAAATTCATTATTACCGCCACCGAATATTTCACCAAGTGGATCGAAGCTGTTCCACTTACCCAAGTCACCGGCAAGCAGATCGCCTCATTCATCCTCAATTACATCATCTGCCGGTATGGTGTGCCCATGTCCATTGTCACAGATAACGGTCTTCCTTTCAAAAATCAGGATGTTCGTGAGCTTTGTGAGAAATTTCATATCCAACACCGCTTTTCCACTCCCTATTACCCACAAGGCAATGGTCAGGCCGAAGCATCCAATAAAAACATATTGAGGATCCTAAAGAAGACAGTCAATGATGCCGGTCATGATTGGCATGTTCAATTGAATCCAGCGCTATGGGCATATCGAACTAGCATTCGGACCCCTACAGGTGCAACTCCTTATTCATTGGTCTATGGTGCCGAAGCTATCTTACCTATTGAGGTTGAGATACCATCATTACGAGTTTCCTTGCATAATCTCATTGATGATGAAGCATACAGAGTCTCACGCCTTCAGGACTTAGAGTTACTTGATGAGAAGCGACAAGCTGCATACAATCACCTCAAAGCCTATCAGCAGCGCATGAGTAGAAGTTACAATCACCGAGTTAGATCTCGTACATTTGAGGTAGGTGATCTTGTTCTTCGAGAAAATCCTCGCAACCAACCAAATAGAGAACATCAAGGCAAGTTTGAATCAAACTGGCTGGGCCCATATGTTGTCACTGCTGTATTCGGGTCCGGGGCATATCAGTTGGCTACTTCAGAAGGAGAACCGCTTGCAGATCCAATCAATAGCATGCACCTCAAAAGATTTTATACCTAAGGTGTACAGAGCATCAGGCTCCCCTACATATCAGAAAAATACCAAAAACATTCAGAAAATGTCCTGAAGAAAATACAAAAACATTCAAAAAAGTAAAGAAAAATCATGCATCCAAATGGTGAACAACCACTCCGGTGGCACCTTGGGTAAGTACGATGGCGAAAACCTGGCAAACAGGCGCCACTCATAAAGGCTATGGCTCCATTGTCTTTCAGGCTTGTTGCGATCACATTCATACATACACACATCCATCCATCTAACCATGGCTTGTTATTTTATCTGTAATCCAAGAAAGTACTTCATGCGTCTAGCATCCCGCTTTTTCATAAATCATGTCCAACTTGGGGGCAATGCCCTTACAATCTAGATGATGGAAGTGGATTCTACATTACTGGTGATTCATTGGCAAAAACATTCAAAAATGTCTCGCAAAATACAAAAACATTCAAAAATGTCTCGCAAAATACAAAAACATTCAAAAATGTCTCGCAAAATTCAAAAACATTCAAAAATGACTCACAAAATCCAAAAACATTCAAAAACTATTACACAAAATCCAAAAACATCGAAAAACCCATCGAAAATCACACCAAAACATGGCAACACCTTGTACATATTCATTCAAGCAGATGCAAAACCAACATTAACACAGTACTCACACAATGACCATTTATCAATCGACCACACAATCCACATCCAACAAATCAGAAACTGTCTTTAAAAACAAGGATGCATCCTTCCTTACCAAAACAAAGACAAAAGTGACGTTTTCTTTGACAAGAAAATTCTGTTAGGCTGTCAAATGCTTGGTTGATTCGTGAGTAATTCATTTGTTTATCTGTATCGGGATCTTTCAGCATTGTTTTGTATCGTTTGCGCATTATTTCCGATGAAGTTCTGGGGCATGTACTAATGGTGTCTACGTGGGAAGTTCACCAAGCTACGTGATCTTATGCCAAATGCAGTCATAGATCACTACGGCTTGCTGACTACAGCGTATATCTCGACCATATGAGCATGAACCATTACCAAGGATCCATATTCTTTTATTCTTTATGTATATACTATTTGTTTACAGGTACAATGCTCATTCTTTGGTTCCTCCTCATCCAATTTGGATAAAGGTTTTTATTTCTTAGTACGGTATGCACTTGTCTCAGGATATGATCAGCCTAAGATCAAGGAGGACGACCCAAGTCATGCATGAACGGAGATAATCCTTGTCTATCCCGCAAGCAATACTCAGGTCAACTTGATCCATTATATCAAGTTGCTTGTATTAACTTGCTATATCAAAATCCATGTAAGAAATACTCTGGTCATCTTGAATCTTTATGTCAAGTTGCTTGTATTTTCTTACAACATTTTAAAGCTCAATGATGAAAAATAAAGCACCATGGATCGTCATTTCATCTCATCTGTATATATTGCATTTCGTTGCATTCCATCCATCCATACATTCATAAATAGCTGCATATCATTCATACATAGTAATGACAATGGATACTCTATTTTCCTCTTCTTCCATAGGAATGTGTTTCCCACCCTCCCCATCTCGATAATCAGCATCACATATCCTTCATCGTTTCCCATCAACCCAATCAAGCCACGTTCATCACCATCCATCTCTAATAAGAGGGATTGTGTTTCCTATCCTAAGTCATACAATAAGCCAAGCAAGTTACTCTGTCTACACAAATACATCGACTCCCACACACCTAGACTATCAACAGATACTCTGATCAAGTATCTTCGGGTCTCAACAGGTAATCGATCATGGTAATCCTAGACTACATCAGGCATTTATCATAATGACCTAGTCTCAACGGGGCTGCTATGATTCACCACAATCATCCATCACACGCACACACTATCAATTGATCAACCAATCAAACACAATCCAACGGACAATTACATCAATTGTCTACGTCTCAACGAGTATTTTGCTTCATATACCTTGACTTCATCGGGCAATTACATCAATTGTCTAAGTCACCATCAGGTCACTTTGATTCACTTACTCAGACTTTATCATGTCCAAGCGACCAACTGACATCAACTGTCACGCTTTGACTTGACCGGGGCAATTAAACCGATTGCACCAGATTGTCCAAACAATTTTGATCAATTGTATAGCATCAATCAAAACCCCACACTACATCTGCTATGTATCTCTTGCATGACCTCAGGGTACTCGCTGGCTTGTTGTTTCTTCATATTCACTCCATTTTCTCCCATTCTTTCATCATTAGTTCTAATTTCTTCTATTCTACCCCCCCTCCTCTTTTTATTCTTTTTCGAGAGATCGCCCGATTTTTCAAAAAAAATTGGCCCATCTCTCGAGGGGGCATACCACCCATTAAATTTACATTTTATGGGGCATTTCTTCACACCTATTTTTCTTTCTTTGAAACGACGCGATAAACCGCACCGTCTCAAAGAGGGGCAAATGTAGTCACATAAATCTGTCCACTTAATTAAATGAATACTTAGTATTTATTTGATTATTTAACCATCAATTAATAATTAATTAAATTAATATTTAATTAATTCATCTTAACCCTATTCTCTTATTAATTAAATAAATTATTCAATTTATTTGATTTAATTCACTTAACCAAATTCAGACCATTAATTAAATAAATAAATCATATTTATTTAATTAAATCTTCTCTCACATTTAAATAAATTAATATTTATTTAAAACCCCCAAAATCCCACCTCTCACATTTAAATAAATAAATCATTTATTTAAATCACCTTTATCCTCCACCCACTTGCATTTTCCTACAAATGCAAGTTGCACAATTATTTTAAATAAATCATTTATTTAAATCACCTTTATCCTCCACCCACTTGTATTTTCCTACAAAAGCAAGTTGCACAACTATTTTAAATAAATTATTTATTTAAAATCCTATTTATCCTCACCCACTTGAAACCTTTAATGGTTTCCCTTAAAGTAGTCAAACTTGATGGCTTTAAAGTCTTCAAACTTGATGGCTTCCTTCTATAGTCTTCTTAAGACTTTAATGGTTTTCCTTAAAGTCTTCAAGCCTTTAATGGTTTCCCTCAAAGTCTTCAAGCATTTTAATGCTTTATCTTCTTTTTCTCATTTAAATAAATTAATATTTATTTAAATATTTATCCAAATGCAACTTACACCATTTAATTGAAATAAATGATTTTATTTTAATTGAAAATACCAAAATTTCTCCCACTTGCATTTTCCTACAAAATCCACTTGTATGCCTAAACCCCTTCTAGATTCTTCTAAACCCTTCCTAATTAGCCTAATCCATCCCCTAAATATTGTCACATTCCTAAGCAAATTGGAGTCACTTCTCAAAGACTCCAAAGTCTTTGAAAAACAATTAATGCTTTGTGTGTTCAACAAATTAACCCTCAAAGTCTTGGATAACCTTTGAAAGCTTCCAACCTTCAACCACTAAATGGCTCAAAGTCTTTGAAAACCATTGAAGGCTTTCAACCTTCAACCACTTAATCCCCAAAGTCTCCAATAACCATTAATGGTTAATTCAACCCTCCCACATGGTTAAAACATTTGTTTTGACTCAACCTCTACCCAACCCAAAGGTCTCATCAAGCCTTTAATGCTTTGACCATGATTATCTCTTAATCATTTGCACAAAGGTTTATCCTTGGATTAACTCTTAATCCAATGGGTAATCTTAATTTAGACTTGACCCTTACCTTCTAGATAACCATGAGGTCTTCTCAGGCCTTTAATGCCTCCAACCTCTTCTCTCAACCCAATCCTATGTTGAAACTTGTCACCATTTTATTGGTGCCAATTGTGCACATGGATCCCCAACTTTCAAACTTGGCCCTTGATTAAACCATTCAATCTTAACCCTTCATTTCCCCATTTCTTCTATAAATAGAACCCTTCTCTTCAAACAAAAAGGAGAAGCATTTTAGAGTATTGTTGTTATACTGGCATTAGCATAGAGCTTTTTCATAGCATCACTATCTACTCTAGCATAGTATTTAGCTTTTCATTTCATATTTGAAGCTTAGTATTAAATCTCAATCCTCCATAAGCATCCATAGTGCAAAAAGCTGCTGAGAGCTACACTCATTTGGGACTTGGAGAGGAGAGGAACAAGGGAGGAGCAACTATGAGCATCTTGATTAGCTATTTCATTTTATGTTTATATGCTTTCTATTTCATGCTTAATATCTCTCTTGATATGCCTGTTTAGGATAATCTTTTGTTGCTAACACTAACGTTTGTTTCTTGTGCTCTTGTGTGTGTTACCATCAAACAGATTTTCTAATCCTTTTTGTAGAGCATCACAAGTAATGATGTGCATTGTTATATTATTGAATTATATTATAATTGGATATGTGGAAGTACTAATATGTATATTGAGATGCGCAGGAAAATTTACCATGTGACCATGGAAAATTACGGAGAATCAAACCTAGACTTATGTATGTTCGTAAGCCAGGGTTTGTCTATTTGGAGAGACAACACCCCGTTTGTGTTGTATTTTATTTGTATCAGTATATGCTGCATGAGTGTTAAGTGTTAATTAAATTTAATGTGTAAAAACCTCAAGAGACAATTTCATGTTTTATTTTTGTAAAAGTGTTTTATTTGTGTCACTTGACACGTGTGTATTTAATTTAAATGTTTTATTTTGTCTCTTGGTGGGAAAGTGTTTAATTATACTTTTCTTAAATAAATTAATGTGTTGTCATAAATACTTTGGGAATATAATATTTGGAGTGGTCAACTTATGTTTGACCCGAAAATAAACTTCAGAGGGGTTTAAAATGGGTTAAATGAACACCTAGGGGTAGTTTAATAGGGTTTCCTAAAGCCCATAAGGTATACCTACGGGTTAGGGGTAATTTTAGGCAAGTTTCTACTTTATAATGATCTTTTTAACGTTTTAAAAATTGGTTTTTTGGGTTGAGCGAAAATTGAAAATTAGAAGTTAAATCAATTCAAGATTTTTCCTTTTGGAAGGGGAGTCTTTTTGCATTTTTGCTTTCTTTCTTCTTTTTTGTTTTTTTGAGAATCTTGTGAGAACTCAGAGAGTGAGCTTCTTAAGGAAGATTTTTGAGAATAGGAGGGTAATCACTCACTCTCCATTTTTGGAGACAGAAGAAAATTTGGAAAGAAAATAATGTTATGGAATAGAGAAATTGAATAAGGGTAGAAGGAAAAAGATTTGTGGATTGGGCAGCTCTTCATCAAATACCATAATAACCTTTGGGCAGATTAAGGTTGGTTTCAATTATTATTTTTAATGTCTTCTTCTTGTTTATGTCTGGAAGTTGTTTGTATAAGAAATCTGTGTTCTTGAAAGTTTATGTTTGAAAATCTCTTGGTATTTTTGCTTTATGAAATGTTGTGTTTTGGGAGTTTTCTCAAGATCTCTTACTCTTGGGAGAGAAGAGGATCTTGAGGGTGGTAGCAGTGACAGCCCTCGAGTGAGAGACTCTCTTTTGAGAGCGATCACAAGGGATCTTTGTGTGACCCTTGCTGCATGGCTTGTTTGTGCAATGGGGGTCATAAGGAGGGATATAAGGCTAGAATGCCTTTGGGGGGCATAAGGAATAAGGGGTTGAGATTCTTGATATTTTTATTGTGCCATGAGGTGGCTTCTTGTTTATTTCATACTTGCAGTTCTCCTCAGGGTATTAGTCCACTACCACCCTTTGAAAATGTTCATCACCAAAGTGTGGTGTTGTGAAAGCCAAGTTGGGAATGTGTCTGGAAAATCTATATGCATTGCTTTCTATGTGTTTGCCTGTTTGTTACCCGTCTAGGAATTGGTTCTCCGAGCTCGGGGGTGGGTACCAGTTAGCCTAGGCTGGGAGGTGAGCACTCCGTGGTCATATTTGTGTTTTCTATTATGCAGGAAATTCAGAGGAAAGAGAATAGGAAACATGAAAGAGACACAGAAGATTGTTATTGAAGATACTTAAATTCAGTTGCAGATATTTATTTAAAATTTGTTATAGAAGTATGCCTCATTCATAGTAAGGAGAAGCAAGTTGTAATTTGTGAAAGTAGACTTGAAGTTTTATTGTTGTGACTATTCAGAGAAACATCTTGTAAATTGGTAGAATATCTTATAGATGTTTTAAAAAAGAAAAGCTTGTTATTTCTACTTCTGGTTTTTAGAAAAAGAAAAGTTAATTTGTGTTGCATGCAAAAGCTTCTTTGAATTATGGAAAAAAGAAAGAGAATTGTTTTCATTTAAATTTTATCTATATTTTACTTGTGGCAAAATAGAAGTGTATTGATGCTGAAAGATTTTAAGTATTTTAATGAAAAAGTGTTTTATGTAAATATTTTATTAGAGGAAAAAAAAACAATGAAATTCTTTTTATCCCAGAAAAGTATATTGTATCTTTTAAAAAGTATTTTAAATTGTGTTTCAGTTAGCATTGATTTAAAAAGCTTATTTTATATATATATATATATATATATATATATATATATATATATATATATATATATATATATATATATATATATATATATATACATATATTTCTTTCTGAATAAACTTAATGCCTTTCCCTTTATTATAATAGTTTAAAAAAATTCGCATGTAAATCTCTTTTAAAAATATATATATATTCATATTGAAATATTTTCACCATTTTTAACTGTGGATATAAATTTATATAAATATATATATATATATATATATATATATATATTTATATATTATATATATTTTTTTAAAAAAATTAAAAACAAAGAAGGGAGAATGTATTTGGGTCCTCGCGGACTCCACTGTGTGTACGCACAGTGGAGGGCCGCGCGGCGCCCACTGTGTGCACACACAGTGGAGCCGCTTTCAGCTCCCACTGTGTGGGCACACAGTGGACGGCCACGGCCGCCACTATGTGGCCACACAGTGGAGAGCCACTAGCGGCGCCCACTGTGTGGGCACATAGTGGTGCCGCGGTGCCCACTGTGCGCTCACACAGTGGCGCGCGGCCAAACCCGCCTCCTTCCTTCGCAGCCTGCAAACCAAAAAATAATCATGGCCGCCTTTGGGGTCTTCGGCCCAGCAAAAAAAAAAATTGTCTGTAACAAAAAAATATGGGTTAAACTCTAGCCCGGGTGGGGCTAGGGCAAATTGGTTTTAAAAATAATATGTTAATTAGTTTAGATATTATATATGTGAGAAAATTAGAACCCTAATTAGGGTTGGGGGAAAATATGGATTAATAGATAGAAAGTTAATGTGCTTTTGAATTAGAAATAAAATATTTAAATATATGAAATAAATATATATATGTATCTATATATATATGGATATATATATATATATACATGTATCTATATATATATATGGATATATATATATATATAAATTCTGGTCACATTTTGGATAAGTATTTAAATTATAAATATATATATATGTATATACAAATATATATATTTATATATATTTATATAATCCTGGTTTTAATTTGGAATAAATAATAAAGAGAAATTAAAAAAAAAAAGTTGATTAGACTATATAGTAATTTTGGAGCTTGATTAATTTAATAAACCTAATGACTAGGTATCTCTTGGAGATAGAATTAAACCAGTTAGTTTTTCCGCAATTAAAATTAAACAATTTATCGATGCTTAGTTCATTTCAGAATTAGCTCGAATTTAATAATGGAAATTTCATTAGCTTGTCGCGAGAGTGAACTTGTTAATTAATTTAGTATGTTTTAAAAAAAAAATTTATTCCGTTTTTGCCCTAAATTTTGGGCATGACATTTTGGTATCAGAGCAAGGTTTCCACACTAGGAGCCTTACTCACTTACGTTTCGCCTTAGAATATTTTAAATTATTTTGTTAAATGGAATTTTGAGTTTAATTGAATTTAATTATAAAAGAAATTAATTAACTGTTTTGTCTTATTTTCCTCTTAGGATGCCTCCGTTGACGCGACAAGCTCGCAAGCGCGGACGGGGTCCTAGACGTGTGCGCATAGCACGCGATGAGGTAGAGAGGGAGGCATCGGTTCCAGAGGAGAACCCAGGAGCACCTCCGGAACAGCCAAATGAACCTAACCGTGACATTTTAGCAGCCATTCAAAATCTTATTAGCATTGTTCAGGAAAGGATCCTAGCAGAGAACCCTTAGGTTAGGAGTCATGACTCTGGGAGTCATAGATCTGTTGATAGAGAACGAAGCAGGAGCCCAGCTCCGATTCCTATAGAGAGTCAAGGTGGTAATGAGCCAGAGTCAATGCATATGCCAGGACCACCTCCAACGGTGGAACCAGTGTATTTTGAGAGAGCTCGTCGAGATCCAGGGGATCTCATCAGGGACGTCATGCGCCTCCAACCACCATCCTTCGGAGGTTCTACAGATGGAGTAGAGGCCGAGGCATGGCTTCTGAGTCTTGAGAGGTGCTTTGCGTTGCGTTCATATGAGAGCAACTTGAAAGCACGTGTTGTAGTTCATCTTCTAAGAGGGACAGCCTCCACCTGGTGGAGACAGGAAGAATACAAATGCGGATTAGTTCCTGATACACTCACTTGGGAGATATTCACAGAGAGGTTCCATGAGAGGTACCTATTAGAGCACTTCAGGCAGCGTCGTATAGAGGAATTTCATGATCTCCAACAAAAAGGCTTGACAGTAACCCAGTATGAGAGTAAATTCTTCGAGTTGTTGCCATATGTAGATTATCTAAAGGATGAGAAACTTCTTGTAAACTGCTTCATCCGGGGATTAAATGTCGGTATAGCCGGGCCTGTTAGGATGTCAGCCCCAGAGAGCCTTTGGGTTGCTGTAGAAAAGGCACTAATTGTCGAGGAAATTCAGGTTAGACTACAGGACAATAGGGATCGGTTTTAGAACCGAAATTCCGCACCTCAGACTTATGGATTCCAGAAACCACATTGGAAAGGGAACAACCAAAATTCTTAGGGGTTCTCCAAACCCCCTCCTCCACAATAGACACCACAGAAATAGAAACAGAAGCCTCCACAGTATCAGCAGGGCTCCAAGCCCAAGCAGTGGCAGACTCAGGGATAGAAACGTGATCAGAGAGCACAGGGGCAGTACACACAGCCGACAGGGACTCAGTAATCCTCCAGGGGTGGGTACAACGGATCCAGTAGGACAGGAGGTCAAGCCTTTTCTAGGCCTCAGGGTGCCCAGTTCCAGGCACAGGGTGCTTGCTTTACATGTGGAGCCATGGGGCATATGGCGAGGGATTTCCCTCAGGGACAGGTAGTAGGGAGTCAGCGGATGGCCGCTTTAGAGCTGACAGTTGGTGATATGGGCAGGTCCCATAGAGTATTCGCAGCGGTTGACAACCGCCAGGCTGATCATTAGGCCACGGTTATTGAATCTTCAGGTATAATCAGAGGTAACAATGTATCTATTTTGTTTGATTCAGGAGCTACTGACTCCTTTATATCTCCATCGGTTGTGGAGCATTGCGGGCTAGTGGCAACTAGGCAGGGTGTCAGTTGGGAAGTGGAATTAGCTTCAGGGGCTAGAGTGTCAGTGGAATCAGAGGTTAGGGCATGTCAGCTGCAGATTGGCAAGACCACCACTTTAGTAGACCTTAGAGTGACTCCACTTGGATCTTACGGAATCGTACTTGGCATGGATTGGCTTTATGCCCACAGAGCCAAGATGGATTGCCACCTAAAAAGGATCGAGTGTGAGGATGATCATGGTTCACCCATAGTTATCACCGGGATTCAGAGGCCCGTGTCTCTTCATATGATCTCCGCAATGTAGCTTAAGCGGAGCATGCGGAAGGGATGTCAGCTTTTTGCTATCACTATCAGTGACAGAGAGGAAGAGGAGGAAAAAGAAACATCGCTCGATGACCATCCTATCCTTAAGGGATATTCAGATGTATTTCCTTCAGAATTACCGGGAATGCCTCCCCACAGAGAGATTGATTTTCATATAGACCTAGTACCAGGAGCCGAGCCAGTTTCCAGAGCACCTTATAGAATGACCACAAATGAGCTTAATGAACTTAAAATTCAGCTTGAGGAACTTCTTGAGAAGGGTCATATCCGTCCTAGTGTATCCTCGTGGGGTGCACCAGTCATCTTCGTTAAGAAGAAGGATGGATCTCTATGATTGTGTATGGATTATCGGCAGCTAAATAAAGTAACCATCAAGAACTGATATCCTTTGCCCAGAATTGATGATTTATTTGATCAGCTTCAGGGTGCCAAAGTCTTTTCCAAAATAGATCTGAAGTCAGGATACCATCAGTTGAGAATAGTGGAAAGTGATATCCACAAGACCGCATTTCACACTAGATATGGTCACTATGAGTTTACCGTAGTCCCCTTTGGACTTACGAATGCCCCAGTAGTTTTTATGAGCCTCATGAATGGGGTGTTCTGTACCTTTCTAGACTGTTTTGTTATTGTGTTCCTCGATGATATACTGATATATTCTCAGAATGAGAAGGAGCATGAGGAGCACCTGAAATAGGTATTGCAGTGTTTGTGGGATAACCAGTTGTTTGGCAGCCTATCGAAGTGTGCTTTCTTTCGATCTGAGGTCAAGTACCTTGGACACGTTATTTCCAGTGATGGGATCTCAGTTGACCCATCAAAGATTAGGGCTATTATGGATTGGCCAGCGCCTACCAGTGTGATAGAGGTCAGGAGTTTCATGGGTTTAGCAGGTTATTACCGACGTTTTATCAAGGGTTTCTCCAGAGTCGTACACCCTATTACCTCTCTTTAGCATAAAGGAAAGAAATTTGAGTGGATAGAGAAGTGCGAGAAGGCCTTTCAGGAACTCAAGAAGGCACTTACTAGCACTCCTATCCTTGTTGTACCAGATCCTTCAGCTGACTTCATGGTCTGTACAGATGCTTCCTTAGAGGGTTTGGGGCAGTTCTTATGCAGGGTGGTAGAGCCATAGATTTCGAGTCTATGAAACTTAAGACTCATGAACTTAATTATCCCACCCATGACCTTGAGCTCGCAGTAGTAGTGCATGCACTTGTGAGGTGGAGACACTTCCTTTAGGTCATCACTTCGAGTTGCATTCAGACCATCAGAGTCTTCAGTACATCTTCACTCAGCCGAACCTTAATGCACATCAGAGGAGATGGATGGAGTTTTTGTGCGAATATGATTTTGACGTTCACTACATCAAAGGAAAGGAAAATGTAGTTGCAGATGCCTTGAGTAGGAGACGTCACGAGGTTTACACCATATCCATGGGCACAGACTTGAGAGACCGTATACTTCGGCACTTGTCAGAGGATGGATGGTATGCAGAGGTTTGACAGGTATTACATTCTCAGGTTACTCTAGAAGGGAAATATGTGGATTATTCTTTGGAGTCCGATGGACTGTTACGCCACAGAGGGCACATTTATGTACCTTCCTCTGGAGGGTTGCGAGAGTTCATTGTCACGGAAGCTCATAGAGCTCCTTATGCAGCGCATCCCGGGGTTAAGAAGTTGCATGCTGACTTGAGGCAGTTGTATCATTGGCCGGGAATGCGGCAGCTCATTGCTGAGATAGTAGCTCGGTGTCTTGAGTGTCAGAGGGTAAAGGCGGAGCACCGCCATCCAGGTGGGTTGCTTCAGTCTCATGCTATACCAGAGTGGAAGTTGGATACTATATCCATGGATTTCATCATTGGTCTCCCTATGTCTTCTCGTCGCCATGATGCTATCTTGGTGATAGTTGACAAGTTGATCAAAGTAGCTCACTTTTCACCAGTTCGTACTACATTCACAGCTCCAGCAGTAGCACAGGTGTTCTTGCGAGACATTGTTAGGCTTCATGGCGTACCCCACAAGATTATTTCTGACAGGGATTCTCTTTTCACTTCTACCTTTTGGAAGTCATTATAGGCAGCTATGGGCACTAAGCTCAATTTCAGTACAGCCTATCACCCGGAAACAGATGGTCAGACAGAGAGGGTCAATCAGGTGTTAGAGGATATGCTTCATATGTACGTCATGGATCATCAGACCCAGTGGGAGGAGTACCTTCCCTTAGTGGAGTTTGCCTATAATAATGGGCATCACACTTCCTTGGGAATGCCACCCTACCAGGCATTATACGGTAGGCCTTGTAGGACGCCCTTGAGTTGGAATCGCATAGAGGATAGAGTTGCTATTGGTCCTGAGTTAGCTCGGGATATGGAACAGCAGGTGGATTTGATTAGACAGCGTCTCAGAGAGGCTCAAGATAGACAGAAGAAGTATGCTGATGCAAAGAGGATAGATCGTAGTTACTTGGTTGGAGACAGAGTTTTCTTGAGAGTGCGACTGCATAAGAGTCCAATCTATTATGGAAAGGGTTCTAAGCTCATGCCTCGCTTTGTAGGACCTTTTGAGATTCTAGAGAGGATAGGCCCAGTTGCCTACCGTTTAGCTTTGCCACCTAGCCTGTCACGCATCCACGATGTGTTTCATGTTTCAGTTTTGAGAAAATATATCTATGATGAGTCTCACCTTTTAGATTGGGATGCCTTGCAGGTGGAGTCGGACGGGCAGCTAGCTTTGGAGCCCATTCGCATTTTGGCACACCAGACATTGGCCCTTCGAGGTCGAGAGCTGGACCAGGTTAGGGTCCAGTGGGATTGTTATGATGAGGTTACAGTTTCATGGGAGGACGCAGCACGTATGAGATCAGAGTACCCTCACCTCTTTGATGAACTCCAAGACGAAGTTCATGCCTAGAGGGGGAGGATGTGAGGCCTCACCTCGACTCAGTCTGACATTCAGTGGATTTTATATTTTAGACTATTATGGATATTTTATTTTGATGCATTTTGAGACTTAGAACTTATATGATTTCAGGATTTGGATAACATTGCTATGATTTGATGATTTACTTACATGCTTTATGAGATAGAACACTACATGATTATTAGATAGAATGATATTGCAATGATAGATGTCGTTATTAAATTTGCAGGACTTTATTCTGAATATAGAACTATGATGTATGTTTAGTTTATGTGAATTAGGATGAAAATTTCTTACGTGAAATTGCTTGGTAAAAGTTGTATTTGATCTGTGCAGATGAAAATTGTATGCAAGTAATGATGTGCATTGTTATATTATTGAATTATATTATAATTGGATATGTGGAAGTACTGATGTGTATATTGAGATGCGCAGGAAAATTTACCATGTGACCATGGAAAATTATGGAGAATCAAACCTAGACTTATGTATGTTCGTAAGCCAGAGTTTGTCTATTTGGAGAGACAACACCCCGTTTCTGTTGTATTTTATTCGTATCAGTATATGCTGCATGAGTGTTAAGTGTTAATTAAATTTAATGTGTAAAAACCTCAAGAGACAATTTCATGTTTTATTTTTGTAAAAGTGTTTTATTTGTGTCACTTGACACGTGTGTATTTAATTTAAATGTTTTATTTTATCTCTTGGTGGGAAAGTGTTTAATTATAGTTTTCTTAAATAAATTAATGTGCTGTCATAAATACTTTGGGAATATAATATTTGGAGTGGTCAACTTATGTTTGACCCGAAAATGAACATCAGAGGGGTTTAAAATGGGTTAAACGAACACCTAGGGGTAGTTTAATAGGGTTTCCTAAAGCCCATAAGGTATACCTAGGGGTTAGGGGTAATTTTAGGCAAGTTTCTACTTTATAATGATCTTTTTAAGGCTTTAAAAATTGGTTTTTTGGGTTGAGCGAAAATTGAAAATTAGAAGTTAAATCAAATCAAGATTTTTCCTTTTGGAAGGGGAGTCTTTTGCATTTTTGCTTTCTTTCTTCTTTTTTGTTTTTTTGAGAATCTTGTGAGAACTCAGAGAGTGAGCTTCTTAAGGAAGATTTTTGAGAATAGGAGGGTAATCACCCACTCTCCATTTTTGGAGACAGAAGAAAATTTGGAAAGAAAATAATGTTATGGAATAGAGAAATTGAATAAGGGTAGAAGGAAAAAGATTTGTGGATTGGGCAGCTCTTCATCAAATACCATAATAACCTTTGGGCAGATTAAGGTTGGTTTCAATTATTATTTTTAATGTCTTCTTCTTGTTTATGTCTGGAAGTTGTTTGTATAAGAAATCTGTGTTCTTGAAAGTTTATGTTTGAAAATCTCTTGGTATTTTTGCTTTATGAAATGTTGTGTTTTGGGAGTTTTCTCAAGATCTCTTACTCTTGGGAGAGAAGAGGATCTTGAGGGTGGTAGCAGTGACAGCCCTCGAGTGAGAGACTCTCTTTTGAGAGCGATCACAAGGGATCTTTGTGTGACCCTTGCTGCATGGCTTGTTTGTGCAATGGGGGTCATAAGGAGGGATATAAGGCTAGAATGCCTTTGGGGGGCATAAGGAATAAGGGGTTGAGATTCTTGATATTTTTATTGTGCCATGAGGTGGCTTCTTGTTTATTTCATACTTGCAGTTCTCCTCAGGGTATTAGTCCACTACCACCCTTTGAAAATGTTCATCACCAAAGTGTGGTGCTGTGAAAGCCAAGTTGGGAATGTGTCTGGAAAATCTGAATGCATTGCTTTCTATGTGTTTGCCTATTTGTTACCCATCTAGGAATTGGTTCTTCGAGCTCGGGGGTGGGTACCAGTTAGCCTAGGTTGGGAGGTGAGCACTCCGTGGTCATATTTGTGTTTTCTATTATGCAAGAAATTCAGAGGAAAGAGAATAGGAACCATGAAAGAGACACAGAAGATTGTTATTGAAGATACTTAAATTCAGTTGCAGATATTTGTTTAAAATTTGTTATAGAAGTATGCCTCATTCATAGTAAGGAGAAGCAAGTTGTAATTTGTGAAAGTAGACTTGAAGTTTTATTGTTGTGACTATTCAAAGAAACATCCTGTAAATTGGTAGAATATCTTAGAGATGTTTTAAAAAATAAAAGCTTGTTATTTCTACTTCTAGTTTTTAGAAAAAGAAAAGTTAATTTGTGTTGCATGCAAAAGCTTCTTTGAATTATGGAAAAAAGAAAAAGAATTGTTTTCATTTAAATTTTATCTATATTTTACTTGTGGCAAAATAGAAGTGTATTGACGCTGAAAGATTTTAAGTATTTTAATGAAAAAGTGTTTTATGTAAATATTTTATTAGAGGAAAAAAAAACAATGAAATTATTTTTATCCCAGAAAAGTATATTGTATCTTTTAAAAAGTATTTTAAATTGTATTTCAGTTAGCATTGATTTAAAAAGCTTATTATATATATATATATTTCTTTCTAAATAAACTTAATGCCTTTCCCTTTATTATAATAGTTTTAAAAAATTCGCATGTAAATCTCTTTTAAAAAAATATATATATTCATATTGAAATATTTTCACCATTTTTAACTGTGGATATATATATATATATATATTATATATTTTTTAAAAAAAAAAATTAAAAAAAAAAAAGGGAGAATGTATTTGGGTCCTCGCGGACTCCATTGTGTGTACGCACAGTGGAGGGCCGCGCGGCGCCCACAGTGTGCACACATGGTGGAGCCGCTTTCGGCTCCCACTGTGTGGGCACACAGTGGACGGCCACGACGGCCACTGTGTGGCCACACAGTGGGGAGCCACTAGCGGTGCCCACTGTGTGGGCACACAATGGTGCCGTGGCGCCCACTATGCACTCACACAGTGGCATGCGGCCAAACCCGCCTCCTTCCTCCGTAGCCTGCAAACTAAAAAATAATCATGGCCGCCTTTGGGGTCTTCGGCCTAGCAAAAAAAAAATTGTCTGTAACAAAAAAATATGGGTTAAACCCTAGCCCGGGTGGGGCTAGGGCAAATTGGTTTTAAAAATAATATGTTAATTAGTTTAGATATTATATATGTGAGAAAATTAGAACCCTAATTAGGGTTGGGGGAAAATATGTATTAATAGATAGAAAGTTAATGTGCTTTTGAATTAGAAATAAAATATTTAAATATATGAAATAAATATATATATGTATCTATGTATATATATGGATATATATATATATACATGTATATATATAAATTCTGGTCACATTTTGGATAAGTATTTAAATTATAAATATATATATATGTATATACAAATATATATATTTATATATATTTATATAATCCTGGTTTTAATTTGGAATAAATAATAAAGAGAAATTAAAAAAAAAAGTTGATTAGACTATATAGTAATTTTGGAGATTAAATTAAATTTCCTCTCCTATTTCCTTTAGCTTGATTAATTTAATAAACCTAATGACTAGGTATCTCTTGGAGATAGAATTAAACCAGTTAGTTTTTCCGCAATTAAAATTAAACAATTTATCGATGCTTAGTTCATTTCAGAATTAGCTCGAATTTAATAATGGAAATTTCATTAGTGCTTGTCGCGAGAGTGAACTTGTTAATTAATTTAGTATGTTTTAAAAAAAAAATTTGTTCCGTTTTTGCCCTAAATTTTAGGCATGACATCTCAGTTAAGGAGTCATTTATATTAAGCTAAGTTGAAGCATATTTCATCAAAATATTTTTAAATCATCAAACAATTTTCATATCACCAATATGGTAGGAGAAAGGGGGCAACCCTATGTAATAGACCTTTGTAACACAAAATTCTCAATTAAGGAGTCATTGATATCAAGCTAATTTGAAGCATGTTTTTAAGTCATCAAATAATTTTCATATCACCAATTTTCTTAAAACTAACAATTAATACTTATCTTTTAGGTTGACAGTTAAAGAACTTTTAAGGTGAAAAAAGAAAACCCATTTTTGTATATTTGCCAAAACATATCAAGAAATAAAAGAAAACAATAGTAGTTTCACTGACATCAAATCCATCATAGAATCGAATCTAGGACCTTCCCTTAACTGTTGGGAGTGCTATACTGCTGAACTACTAACCCCTTCAGAACCAATTATCTTTGATCCAAATATGACTTATTTCCAGCAATCTTCTAATCACCCATATTTAACAACTAACAATTAATACTTTTCTTTTAGATAATAGCTCTAATGAATCATTATTATAATTATTATTATAAACCGTCGTTTACAATAATCATTGGCACTTCAATTTTAGATGAAAAACAATACCCATTCTTGTATACTTCCCCAAAAAGGTCAAGCAAGAAAAGAATGTTAGTTTCACTAAAATCATAGAAAGCAAAATAGTAACCTTAAAAGGTGTTCAATCCATATCTGGTGAAATACAATCCCTTATAATGGAGAGTAGAAGTAGCAATGGGTGAGGGAATACTTCTATTTGATAGAAATTTGAATTTCTTAGTCCATGTCTCTCTACACAACTTTGCATCTACCACTATCACTAATGGTTGCCTCACAAAGTTAAACCTGAAATTTATGAAAATCCTCTTAAAATTTAATAGAACTTCCAAATATTTTCTAGAAGTGAAATAATTTCATTTAAAAAAAGGTAGACCTATGTTGAATTTGCTCAAACCAAGCTAAATTTGCAGCGCTCACTTTAAATCTCCATACCAAACTTGCTTTAAAATCATTTGCATCTTCATTGCAATAGCATAAGCTTTAATACCATGTGAGAATTATTAGGAATACTAATTAAAAAAAATCAACAAATGAGAGAGAATTGCAAAGTAAATGAAGATATATGTATTGAGCGAAGTAAAAAATGCATTAGAAAGAGGTACATAAATATATTCTACATGTACCAGCACGGCTACCTTTTCACATAAGCAAGGCGATACCTCAACAATGACCTAAGAACCTAAGCATGATTATATACCAACATAGGCTCTAATTTACCACAGTAAAATCTCCTCCCAAATATTTAAAAATAAATGAGCTATTTTTCTCAAATCATGCATGGCATGCATTTTGTTAAATAGTTTGACTACATTCTTCAAAGAAGAGTTTAGGATTGAAATTGTTTATGATAACTCACCAAATTGTTTGAAATAGATTTTATAATATTTTATTTTTAATCATACATAAATAGCTTAAACTAGCATGTGCTACACTTGGAAGGAAATCTAATTCCAATTTCAAACTTGTATACTCTTCTACTTTATCTCACATTGCAAATTATTGGATTTCCATGGCCATGATGTCTATACTACATAGCGAAAGGACCTATCCCACACTAGAACTAAGAGTTGCACCACACAAGGGAGTCCCACAACCCTTGAATAAGATGAATCTCCACACCACAACCTCAACAACACTCACACCTACCAAGATATAACCAAATATCAAAGGAAGAAAGCATCTATACCAATATAATCATTCCTTTGATGAAATCTCATCAACAATATTAATCTCCATCAATAAATCATTCAAAATTAAATAAATCTATTACACATTAATCATCCAACCTCAAAAATTATGGCATCCAACTAAATCCACCCAATCTATTAAAATGTGGCATCTACATATTGTTTCTTGACAAATATTTACTCTTCCACAATAATCTTAATTATAATTTTGTCTTGATTAGGAGACTTCAAAATTTGTAAAACTCTAATCATCAATCTAGGTATGAAACCTATGTGGCACACTTGCACCCAAATAGGGTAGATATCTCACTATTGAAACTAATCCAATCCAATAGATGCTCCTATGAATCCACCCAGGTTGGTTGGAATGGGTTCTCATCCAATCAACTATGAAGAACCCAAATATTTTCATCCTAGGTCTTGTTGAGCTCAAGACATGGTCTTTAAATATTTCTACGAAAAATAACAATTCAAGAATGAGGAAATGAGATTTCAAATCTCCTTTTAAAATTCTCCTGAAACTTTTTGAAATGTCACATATGAAAATCACTTTTTAAATATTAATTTTTTTTTCTTATAACGTGACTTTATGATATTTTTATATTCCTAGTCATAGAATGACCCACTTATAAATTGCTCATTGACATAAAATAAAGTCACTTATTAAGCAATGTTCAACATTTAATTAATTAAATATAACTACTCCTCAAAATCTTAAGAAAATTTAAAATTTAATTAATTATGTAATGCCCGCCAATCTCCCCTTTTCACTCCAAATCACCTTTTCTGAAAAATCAATCAAATCAGTCATCTCCCCGTTCTATTCAGTCCACCATACAATAAATTTAGTTGACTACTCAATCTATTGAGTTAACAAATCAATCAATTCACTTAACTAATCAATCTAAATCAGTTGTCTATCAATCAACACTTCAATTCAATATCTCACCCAACATGTCCTGAAAATCTATAAATGCAAGATCATTTCATCAAATCAATCTAGTCAAATCACAACCTTCAAAATAATTGTCTATCTTATGCAGGAAATTTAAGTGCAACACCTAAGAGCCAATCAACCAACAATTATGTAGTTAAAAGTTTTTATATTCAATTCTGATATAATAGAGAAAAGTCACTCAGGGATATCTTAGGGTTCCAACGGGCAGAACTACCCTCTCAGTATTTAGGCATCCCCTTCTTCATTGGATTCTCTCAAGTTTCATATTGGGATAAGGTCATTAAAGCTATTTAGATTAAGATTTCTTCTTGGAAAGGTAGATGGATTTCCTTATCGGGTAGAATTCTAATGATCAAAACAGTTTTATCAACTATCCCAAATTCTTATATGGTTGTCCTCAAAGCACCCATAGCAATCATTACAGCCATAGAAAAGTTAATTAGGTATTTTATTTGGAGAGGCAACATTGATGACAAGAATAAGATTCTTTTGATTTCATTAAATAGTATTTGTTCCAATAAATCTTCAAGTGGTGCTGGTGTACATAACTTAATGGCTAGAAATATTTCCTTGGGAGAAAAACTAGTGTGGAATATGTATGCAAAACCATCAACAAGTTGGGCTAGATTAGTCTAGGCAAAATATCTAGACTCGGATTCTCTATCTAGAATCTTCACTATTCAAAATCCTCCTTTTGGATCAGCTATGTGGAATTTCATTCTCAACTGTCGAGACTTGCTTTTACCTCACCTCACTTGGAAAATTCATAATGGGGAGTTATCCTCTTTTTGGTGTGATTCATGGAATGCTTATCCATCTTTGCATTCGCTTCATGAATTCCATGAAGCTCAACAATACTTCCCACAAACAATTGGCTCAATGGTTAAGGATTACTTTAGCTCTACAGACACACATACAGGTAGAGTATGTTGGAAAAAGTTGGAAGTTCCATTTTTGTCTCCAAATCTTCAAGAACAACTTATTGTAGCCATTAAAAGACAACAAGTCTTTGTTACGCTTCAGAATGATAATCTCATTTGGGAACCTTCAAAAATAGGACAATACACAATCAAACCTGGAAATAAAGTTGTAATATCTTGCCAAGGTCAATTCAATGTCCAAAGAGCTTTAACCTTTTGCTAGTCTATGGGGATTCTTCCTAAATTTGGATGTTTTAATCGGCTAGCATTGAAACATAGAATCCTCACAAGTGATCATTTAGTTAAGATAGGGATCTCTCAAGCCACTTTTCTATTGTGTCCTTTGTAATGGACCAAATGAGGATATAGATCACCTTTTTCTTCATTATTCTTTTTCTTCAGAATGTTGGGACTATGTGAGAACAAAACTTCATTAGCATTCACCTTCGCCACAAAAAATATGGGATATGTTCTCAGCATGGCCTATTCTACATAGAAACTCTTTTTTTGCAAGTATTTGGAGAATTATCCCCTCAGCTTTAATTTGGTCTATATGGTGTGAGCGAAACAAACATATTTTCAAAAAGCAATCCTCGACAATCACATCTGTTCTTGCCAGATTTGAAAAGTCCCTTTGTGAAATTACAAATTCTTATGTTTCCAAATCAAAGAATGTATCATTTGTCTTTACAGATTGGGATGCATCTCAGCTAAAGATATGGCCTAAAATCTATTTGCCATTTAAAGGAAGCTAGCATGTTGGAAACTTTGCCAAGATAGACAGAAGTAAGGTTAGATGGCTACCACTCTAGTGCAATTTTATTAAACTTAATTTTGATGGCTTCTTGAAATGTAATCCAGGTGTTTTTGGAGAAGGGGTCCTCTTGAGAGATCATAAGGGAGAGCTTCTCCAAGCTAAGTCAATTAAGCCATCAAAAGGAATGATAATCAAGAAGAAATACAAGCATTACTATATGGTTTGCAAATGAAAAGAGAAAATTTAAATATTAAAAGGCTCTAATTTGAAGGGGATTCTTTACTAACTATCAATGACTGTAGGGAACAATCAGTTTGTAATTGGAAGATTCCCTATATGTTGAAAAAAGTCAAGCAAATGCTCTATTTTTTTATTCATATCATATCAATCACATACATAGGGAAGCCAATAAAGCGGCGGATGAATTGGCAAACATAGCTATTATTCAAGCAGGCGAACATGTCACATTTGTGAAAGATGATATTACTATGCCTCAGAGACTTTTACAAGTCTTAAGTGAAGATATGATGTAATAAATGGTTCAATGTCAACCTACTTTTGTTACTAATTCATTCTATTTTGAAGGAACAAATATTGACCCTTGTTGAAAATCACATAGTAATATTATATTACTTCTTCAAGTCTAGTTGGCATAATTGGCATCATTAAAAGGATTTTAAAAAATACCACTAAAAATGGTTGACAGGGATCTTTTCTAGTTTGTGATAGCTCGCATGGCATTCAAACTTTCCCTATTTTTTGGAATTTTTAGTATGAGGTGGTAACATTCAAATAAGTTCAAGTTTTCTCACATTTTAAAATTTTTAAATGCAATAATGGCCACAAACATGACTGGGCCTACTCAAATACTCGCACGAGTGCCAACGCATATATCTATCTTCCATCAATGGCCACATGCTTTTGGTTAATTACTTGGTAACACTTGTTTTGTACTGCATTTCCTGAGAACAACCAAGCTCTCAATATTTGATGTGAACTTAATGGATTTGACTTCTCTAAGTACATTCTCACTCCACTTCTACAACTACCACTGCAATAAATCCTTTAGGAATGGCGACTTGCATTAGGGTAAGTGCACAAAGATGTTGGTTAAAAAGAGGGGTATAAGTGGACACTTTTTTTGTGAAATCAGGTGAACCTGAACTTGGAGACAAAATTTGAAAGTCATCCACTAAAGATATGAAGATAATCAAAGAACAAATATTGTAATACTCTGAATCTAGTTTCCAAACTACTAAACAGTTTCAAAATTGGATAAGATTAAGGGGGTCAAATCCTTTGTGCACGAAAAACAGGCCTTGATTTTTTCTGAAAAACATAACATAGTGTCTGACGTGCACATCAAAAAAGTCATAGTTAGATTTAGTATTTTGACAAATCTTTTATGAGAAAGATAGTTAAGAGTGAACACTAGAAGATGTGTATTTGTTTGTAATTTTTTGTTGATTATTTGTTTTTTATGATTTTTCCAATCGAGCACATCCTGAAAAATTAGGTACGTGTTCATGCGCGAAGCATAAGTTGCACTAAACAAATCGAAAAATACAATTTTTTTTAAAATTGTAAATAATCAAGTGCACTACAACAATATATAAAGTTTTTAAATTTGGATAAGTACATCAAAAGTTATTAAAAAAATGGTGCACCTATGTCTGTGAGAACTATGGAGACACTGGTAAAAGAAATTCAATAATAATATGTTATTTTTGTTCAAATTTTAAAAAAATTACATGGTTAGAAAGCTCAGAAGATGGGTGAAAATATGGTAACAATTATAGAAATACCAACTTGATGAAGTGTAAACCTGATGATGACAAAGTCGATAAACCAAGTTGATAAAATAAAACACATCAAAAACGAGAGAAATGGAGGGAAATCAAACTTCCAAACCGTAGCTTTGTCATCCAAGCCTATTTCCAAGCCAAAACAGTCAAAAGCGCTTATAGGGTACTTATGGTATAAAAAGCGCGTACGGGGTACTTACGGTGTAAGAAGTGCATACGTGCTCTTTTTACTATAAACAACACATACGTGCTATGTTTACTATAATGTGTATTTTTATGATATTGTGTATATAATGTGTATGTACATATAATATATAATATATATATATACATATATGTATATATGTATATATGTGTGTGTGTGTGTGTGTGTGTATATATAATATATTAAGTATATATATACACATATAAGTGTATTGTCTCCCCCTCTCCAGTGCATACAAGGTCTCTCTCTCTCTCTCTCTCTCTCTAACACACACACACACACACCCTCTCCCCCTCTCCCTCCCTCTCCCTCTCTCCCCTTCTCCCTTCCTCCATACACCCTCCCTCTCCCTCTCTCTCCCTCTCTCCCATTCTCCCTTCCTCCATACCCCAGCCCTCTTTCTCTTCTTCTCTCCCTCCCTCCCTCCATACCCCACTGCAACTATGTCTGCACTTCTATAGAAGTAAGTGAATTTATTTCTTGTCTGCAACTTCCTCTTTGATTTTTATCATGTATGCTCTCCTAAGAAAATTGACTGATGGATTTGTGTGTGTATATTGAATAGGAGGAATAGGGTTTGAAATTGAACAACGGGTGCATTACCGTGACAAACAAGGAAATGTGCAGCAATATTCTTCTCGAATGTGTTTTTAATGAGCAGAGAAGATGTGGAAAATAGTGTCAACAAAGAAAAATGATGAGTTAGAGTACCTGCAATTTTTTTTCAGAAGGAAATGACCGGTAGGAAGAGAAAGAGGGAGAGTAACACAAATGATGTCCTGGAGAATGATAGTGATGGGTATGCGAGAGTTCCCATGTTGTTACACAACGCTTGTCACCTAAAGAAATTAAAGTTTGTTGTATGCATGGCAGTGGTATTATATGATGATCATCACTTGTCAAAAGGCTTGGAAGGGTACATACCCATGAAAGAAATAAAGTGTGTAATTCCTATAGTCACAATCGAGATCAGTCCTATAACCTTGAAAATTTAATAGCATCATATGTTTTATAACTTAGGCAGTACTCTTAGGGTTAGGTCAAGCTCTTACACTTTCTTTTTAGCGAAACCTCATTGTTTTTTCACTTGGAGTCTCTCTTATGCTGACAATGGTCTAACTTAGCTATATCAAAACTAAACTATTGATGTTCTATTATATGATATTCTATTCATAACTTTAATTAATATATCATTTTATTAGCCCACCATATGACCCCTTAGGTGTCATTATAGGTCATGTTGTTTCCTAAGAGGTCATATGGTGTCCTGTGACCCCCTAGGACACCATATGACCCCTTAAGAGATGACATGACCCATAACAACACCATATGGTGTCATAGGATGCCATGTGACCCCTCAGGACACCATACGACCCATAACAACACCATATGGTGTTCTAAAGAGTCATATGGTGTTCTATGACCCCTTAAGACACTATTTGGTGTCATTATAGGTCCTAGGGTGTGATAAGGGATAATATAGTGTCATATGAACCCTTAAGACACCCTATGACCCCTTAGATGTTGTTAGGGGTCATATTGTGTTATGGTCTCTCTCTATCTTCCTCTCCCTCTCCCCTCCTTCTCTCCCTCTCTCCCTCTCCCTCTCTCTCTCCCTCTCTCCCCTTCTCCCTTCCTCCATACCCCATCTCTCTCTCTCTCTCCCTCTCTCCCCTTCTCCCTTCCTCCATACCCCATCCCTCTCTCTCTTCTTCTCTCCCTCCCTCCCTCCATACCCCACTGCAACTGTGTCTGCACTTCTATAGAAGTAGGTGAATTTATTTATTGTTTGCAACTTCCTCTTTGATTTTTATCATGTATGCTCTCCTAAGAAAATTTACTGATGGATTTGTGTGTATATATTGAATAGGAGGAATAGGGCCTTAAATTGAACCACGGGTGCATTACCGTGAGAAACAAGGAAACCTATAGCAATATTCTTCTTGAATTTGTTTTTAATGAGCAAAGCAGATGTGGAAAATAGTGTCAACAAAGCAACATGATGAGTCAGAGTACCTGCAATATATGTTTTAGAAGGAAACAACCGATAGGAAGAGAAAGAGGGAGAGTAACACAGATGATGTCCTGGAGAATGATAGTGATGGGTATGCAAGAGTTACCATATTGTTAGACAATTTCTGTCACCTAAAGAAATTAAAGTTTGTTGTAATCATGGCAATGGTAGTATATGATGATCATCACTTGTCAAAAGGCTTGGAAGGGTACATACCCATGAAAGAAATCAAGTGTGTAATTCCTATAGTCACAATTGAGATCAGTCCTATAACCTTGCAAATTTTATAGCATCATATGTTTTAGAAAGACAATACTCTTAGGGTTAGGTTAAGCTCTTACACTTGCTTTTTAGTGAAGCCTCATTGTTTATTCGCTTGGAGTCTCTCTTATGCTGACAATGTTCTAACTTAGCTATATCAAAACTAAACTACTGATGTTCTATTATATGATGTTCTATTCATAACTTTCAATAATATATCATTTTATTAGCCCACCATATGACCCCTTAGGTGTCGTTAGAGGTCATACTGTTTCCTAAGAGGTCAAATGGTGTCCTGTGACCCCTTAGGACACCATATGACCCCTTAAGACACCATACGACCCATAACAACACCATTGTGTCCTAAGGGGTCATAAGATGCCATGTGACCCCTCGGGATACCATACGACCCATAACAACACCATATGGTGTTCTAAAGGGTCATATGGTATTCTATGACCCCTTAGGACACTATTTGGTGTTGTTATAGGTCCTATGGTGTGCTAAGGGATAATATAGTGTCATATGATCCCTTAGATATTGTTAGGGGTCATATTGTGTTCTAAGGGTCATATTTGTTATGGTCTCTCCCTCTCTCTTCCTCTCCCTCCCCCTCCTTCCCTCCCTCTCTCCCTCCTTCTCTCTCTCTCTCTCTCTCTCTCTCTCTCTCTCTCTCTCTCTCTCTCTCTCTCTCTCTCTCTCTTCCTCCATACCCCTTATTCTCTCCCTCCCCCCCTCCTTCTTCTCTCCCTCTCTCCCTCATTCCCTCCCTCCCCCCCTCTCTCTCTCTCTCTCCCTCTCCCTCCTTCCCTCTCTCTCTCTTCCTCTCCCTCCTCCCCTCCTTCTTCTCTCCCTCTCTCCCTCCCTCCCTTCTACCCCCCCTCCTCTCTCCCTCCCCCCTACTCTCCCCCCTCTCCCTCTCCCTCCCTCTCTCTTTCTCCCTCCCTCCCTTTTCATTCACATTTTTTATACTACCAATAGCATGTATAGGGTACTTAACCTATTAGTTCACTGCCCTGCCATAATTTTTTTAAGGTGTAGGAGCATGTACACGGTACTTATTACTTGTAAGCAAGTATAGGGTACTGAGCCCATTATTCACTACCCTGTGATAAAAAATTTTAGGCTTAGGAGTGTGTACATGCTACTTATTAGTAAAAAATGGGAAAAAAATACCATTGGGCTTGCCAACATTTTATGGACTAACAATGTGCATGCGGTTATTAATGTAGCATGTACGCGGTACATAGACATAGTTTTAGTTGCCCAAGAGCCTTAACGACCTCAAAAGAAGTTTTTGAGGTTGTTGAAGGCCCCACTGGAACTGTGTCTGCACTTCTATCACTGTTTTATACATCGAAGTAAGTGAATTTTTTGTTTTTGCATGATTTCAAATGATTGAATTGTTGTTCTTATTAGTTTTGTCAATAGTATTGTGATTGTTTAATATTTTGATTCTAAAAAATAGTGATAAGATGCATATTTATGGTTATTTTTTTGTTTATGAACTTTTGTTTACATATATATGTAATATGTGTCTATTTAGGATAACTGATATCAACCATGGGAAAGAACAAGCGAGGAATGATGGAACAACAAGAGGCTAAAAAGGAAAGACAAAGGTAGCATATGAAGAAATTACGTGACTTAAGAACAATGGGAGAAGAAGGTATGTCATCCTCAACATCTCAATTCGATTTACCAAATGAACATATGCACCTAATGCAATTGAAGAAGAGACATTTTATTTACTATATGAACCTAATGCAATTGAAGATGATACCGCATTGAATAATCAATTAAATGATGAACATACACCTTCTCTATTTGATGAATTTAATGTACATAATGCATCGATGTTAACACCTCCTACAATCATTCGTAGGAAACCAAAGTATCTAATTTACATTGATGAAAATATATTGAAGCCAATGCCCAATAAAATGAATGAACGAACTTGTAGGAGAATGATTAAAAGAATATGCCAAAACTATTTTGAAAACTTAAATCAAACCGCAAGATGTCAATTAATTGTTCAAATGATTAAAAATTTGAATTTTAGAGAGAATTAAAATTCTAGGCCTAAGATCATCTGAAAGTAACAGTGAAAGAACTATTGTGAGAAATCTCTTTGATGCATATCAAGCTATTGGTTCAAAATCACATACTAAAGATTCTAATGCTACTCGACATGTCATTACATCAACCATAATGAGCAAGAAAATAAAAAAAATCTTTTGATAAGAAAAACAAGTAAGTCATTAAATGTTAGTAGAACAACATTAAGTAAAACATTAAAGAGGAGGGAAAAAATAGAGGAACCTAACAATAATTCTCTTTGGGCATTCTCGGGTAGACTACCATGCAAAGACAAGGTTGTTGTTGATGCACTAAGAACATTAATTAAAAAAATTTGGCATGACAACACAAGAGTTTCGCCCAACCAAAGAGATGTTGTTAGAAGGCGAATTGGGCCTAAAAATCATGAGCCACATGCCAAACACTATTTGGATATGACTCAAACTAAATTTTATGAAAGTTTCCTAAAATAATAAATTCTCAAAGATATTTTGAAATGGAAAAATCTTTTTATATTAAGATAAATCATGTACGCACCACATGTTGTTGTAGGATGCATATTGAATTTTCCATGCACTATGATATTTTTCATCATATTTATTCTACTTTGCACACTAATGATGTTTTGCAGGAATGCAATATACAAGCACCTCCTAAGTAGGTAACAAAATTTATTTCAAGTGTGCTATGTAATAGACATGATGGTTGCATTTATTATAAGATGCCTTGTTTAGAAGGTTCTTGTACTATATGTGGTTGTTTGCAAACTTTACCAAGATGCGTACATTTGGAGAGCACACTGAAATTGGTATGAAACTAGTTTCTTTCAAAAAATACAAGATAGTCACATATGGAGTTAAAGATGGAAAATATTTGAAGAGATGTGAGCTAGTGAAAAATGATATATGTGTAGCTGAATTTATGAAAATGTTTCAAGAGATACTAGTTTATGAGTACATAATGCATACACATAGAGCTCGATGTTTAGATGAGAAATTTGAGTTATGTAAGGACACATTTCCTCTTGGCACCATTGTCTGTATCATTGATTTCGCTGAAAATTATACACTACAACCTCAAAATGAAGTGCGATCTATGTATTATCACTCTACACAAGTTTCTATTTTTGTACACATAGCATTCATGCTTGCAAATGATAGCACAGAGGAGGATAGAAAGGTTGTAAGAGAGTATCACTTCTACATAAGTGATGATTGTACTCATTCATCGGATTTTGTACAAGGATGCTTTAAAGTTTTCTATGATAGTTTAAGGGAAAGGAACATACAATACAACCGACACTTAATATGGTCACATAATTGCACCGCACAATTCAAGAATGCAAGGATGTTTTATTGGTTAGCAAGGATGCATATGACAAGTGGTGTATAGCATTTTTGGAATTTCATTGAGGCTGGACATGGTAAGGGAGAACACGATGGTGCAAGAGCATGTGTCAAAAGAGCCCTAGCTAGAGAACAATTGAAGTACAAAGGTGGTACTGAGTTGATAGATGCAGAAACAATTGTGCGATGGTGTAAGTCTACGATAGGTCCAGGTAATCCAGGTACATCAATGGTTCGTAGATATTATTGGTTGATCACTAAATCTAACATTGAAAGTTTTCTAGATTGTTGTATAGTTGCAGGACTGAGTGACATGCACTCATTTATGAGTTCAAATTCAAGTTCATTGGTAATTTATATGAGACATATGGTATGTTTTTCCTCTTCACACATGTATTGTTTATGGGAAGAATGTGAATCACAAGAGTGGGTTGACAAATGGTCTTGTAGACCGTTGGTTCCCATTGATTCATATCAAATTCCCAAAGCACTACAATTGAGCCAGATGGAGACATTAGTGGATTTTGACCATGTATCTGACCTAGTGGATTCAGGTAATTTTTGAGTTGATTTTTTTGCAAGTATTCTTTTTGGTTCATTTTGTTGTACATCATACTTTATTTTTGGTATTAATTAACACTTTATAAAATGCAGGTCATGTGTATGCAGTTGTTACAAAAGAGAACAATGAAGAAGGAATGGATTACTATTTGTGTCATTGTGTTTAGCCAAAAAGAAAATTGACAACCACAATCATTGCTAGAGAGGGTATTGAGTACCCAATAAGGTCTTTTGTCATGACAAGAACATGACTTAGTATATAACCTATCAAGAATTCTGATGTTTGGTTGTTTGAGGACTTTGAAACACACAAACATATTCTTCATTTCTCTAACCTTGTTGTTGCAACAAATATTCATTTGATGAAGTATCATGGTAGATCTCATAACAAGATTTTATGGAAAGTTTGTGAATCTGACCACAAGGCAATACTTGACACAATACGGGTTAGAGCCGATCCTGAAGGCTCACTTGATTGATTCTATGATTCAGAGTAGAATGATTTTCATATTTTTGTATAAATCATCGACGAATTGTTCTATATTCATTTTTTGTATATATAAATGCCCATGAGCTATTTTTTACATGTTTAGGGGCATAATTTTGTATATTCAAATGGCAATGAGCTGATTTGTACATATGTACATGCCAAATTTTGTATATGAAAATGGTGATAAGCTGAATCACACATATTGTAATGCCAAATTTTGTATAAAATCCCATGAGATGATTTGTAAGACATTCTTTTGTATAATCAAATACTCGAGAGCTGATTTGACCATATTTAGAGGCAAATTTTTGAATAATATGCAACAATGTTTTGTGACTATTTTGTGTGTCAATGTTTTGTGACTATGTTTTTGGTATATGTGATGTGATAAGGTCAATCATGAGCATTCTTGATTCTTGTATAATCATGGAGAATTATTTGAGTCATTATTGGGTCATAGGGGTCATAGATTGAGACTAGATACAATTTGAGCAAAAATTGTCATTATTGTAAAAAGAATTATCAAAAAAGTTGTCAAGCAACTTGTACATTGCGCTGGTAGCGTATGACTCTCAATGTTTCGATGCTTTAGGATGCATGATAGGGGAATGCCTAGCATAAACCTACCCACCCAGATGTCCTCGTGACATTGGTTTGTGCACATGATGAGTTGAATCAATTCTAGCCAATCCTACAACTTTGCATTGCATGCAATTGACGGTTTTTGCAACAGGTGAAAAAATGCTACCAATTGAAAATGGCTCCAATTCGTCAAAAAAAAAATATAGGCCATTGTAGAGGAGCCTCACATGACCCCACAAGTTCAAACGGATCAACCATATGTGTCCTGGATTGGAAGAAACAGTCCATCAAATTTTGACAATTTTTTGGACTCATGACACTTGAGAGATTGCGTCGGTAGGGTATGACTCTCAATGTTCTGATGCTTTGGGATGCACAACAGAGACATGCCTAGCATAAACTTTCCCACTTGGACATGCTTGTGACGTTGGTTTATGCACACGATGAGCAAAATCAATTCTAGCCAATCCTGCAACTTTGCATTGCATGCAACTGACGGTTTTTGTAGCAAGTGAAAAAATGCTACCAATTGAAAATGGCTCTGAGTCATCAAAAACCAATATAGGCCATTGTAGAGGAGCCTCACATGACCCCATAGGTTCAAATAGATTGACCATATGTGTCCTGGATTGGAAGAAATAGTGCATCAAATTTTGACAATTTTTTGGACTCATGGCACTTGAGAGATCACGTCGGTAGGGTATGACTCTCGACGTTTTGGTGCTTTGAGATGAATGATAGGGGCATGCCTAGTGTAAAATTTCCCACTTGAATGTTCTCATGATGTCATTTTGTGCACATGACAAGCCGAATCAATTCTAGCCAATCCTTCAACTTTGCATTGCATGCAACTAACAGTTTTTGTAGCAGGCAAAAAAATGCTACCAATTGAAAATGGCTCCAAGTCATCAAAAACTGACATAGGCCATTGTAGAGGATCCTCACATGACCCCACAGGTTCAAACGGATCGACCATATGTGTCCTGGATTTGAAGAAACAATTCATCAAATGGTATGATTCTCGACATTCTAACGCTTTGGTATGCATGATAGAGGCATGCCTAGCATAAACCTGCCCACCCAGAAGCGCTCATGACATCATTTTGTGCACATGACAAACAAAATTTGACCATTGCGAGCATGAGGCTTCTCTCACACCAAACACATATTGTTGTTTATATTGTTGTTGATTTTTGTTGTTTATATTCATATTATTGATTACATATGCAAATATTCATTTAACTTTATAAAAGGGTAGCCACCAAATACAACGAATACACAATAATGAACTGAATACAAGGAGTTTCATAGGGTTAATTCAACATTTTAGAAATTTTATCAAATCATATTCCACGATTGCAATGTTTTATATCATATATATTTTTTGTTTATATTCATATTGTTGATTACATAGGCAAAATGATCAATTAAATTTATAAAAGGACAACCACAAAATACAACGAATACAAAATAATGAACTCAGTACACATTTATTGGATCGAATATCGACATTTAAATATAAAAAAAGACAGGTCTACCAAGTCAATACAAGTATTATAAAAATGTGGCATATGCCATGTCCAAATTGATATACAATAAAAATGTAGAATATATCTACATGTATTGGTCATTCTATGACCAAAACTAACACTATATGATCCTAAACTTATGGTGGATCATCAAAATCAAGCCTCTTCGATGCAGTACGTGGCTCTGTAGATGGCTGTGAAACCACAATTCAAAAGACAAGTTAGAATTATTTTGTAGAAAATAGTTCACAATTTACAACATAACTATGTATTTAACTATAATTCTTTTGCAATTGAAATGTAGATTACCTCATCGGCTGATCTAGGAGCTAATGTCTTCACTCTCCTCTCCTTGTTAGTCTTAGGATTTTTCTTGAAGACATACTTAAATGGATCCACGTTATGGCCGTACCGCAACGGGGTCTATTGTAGATTATATGTACAATTAATATAATGTAGTAACATAAATATATCAAAAACACTTAAAAGCTATAATATAGAGAACAATGAGGTACCCGTGCCTAAGATGCTTCTCCAATGGACTGAGGATGGCTCACCATCGATGAAGAAACTGTTGCTATTACCTATACAAAAAATGTTCAAAGATTAAATAAAATTAATATAATGATAAGTAATGTAGGTTAAAAACAATTAATGTAATATATCAAACAAAAGTGTACCGGATCCTGAGATGCTTCTCTAGTGCACGGAGGAGGGTTCACCATTGATGAAATAGGTATGGATATTTCCTCTATGAAAAAATTATAAGATTATAATATATCACAAGTTCACATGTATGTGTGCATATAATCATGAAATCAAGAAAATAAAGTAGAGATACATACCTCCACCCTCTCTTGATCCATGGGTGAATCAGGTGCATTCAACAAATCTACATAGCTCAATGGCAACTGTACATGTAAAATAGACAAAAAAACACTAATCAATCTACAAACCCCAACTAATACTTGATTTTAACATTTTCAAACAATTTTACAACTAAAAATGTGTTGAATTACCTTCTTCCCATGTTTTGGCGTCTTCGAGGAATTCTTTTTCTTAGGACGAGCCCTAGACATGGAGGGGGTACCCTAAAAAACAAAATTAACATGAGATATTAGTACAGATAATATATTCAACATAATTTTAAAAATCTAAAATGAAATGACTTGCATATTCCATCAAAACAATACATAAAAATGGTTGTACAAACTATGATACCATATAGCCTTGTAGGCCAAAATCGATCGCTGAGAGTGTGATGTCATCAATTTAGAACATTTGGTCCCCTGTCAACACCTACAAACCCAAAATTGGACCAAGAATTAAAGATAGTTAGTATATCTTGTATTTTTTTTGAATTCAAAGTGTATTATTGTATTTTAACATGTTACAAAATTTATACCTCAGGCATCAAAGTTGCTACTATAGTAATTGGGGGAGGAGTATGGGATACCGCTGCTGCATCCTGAAATGCATATTATTTGTCTCAATTTAAATTGATGTATCAATGAAAATTCATTTATGTAATTACAAATTTAAAGTGACTGATAAATAAAATGCTATGAATTCAAATCAACACACTTGTGTCTGTCGCTCATGGGAAAACACCATGTCCATCAACTCATCTATCAATGCAAAATCCTTAGCCATACAGGCCTGACATCTACTCCCACAAATTGTGCACGGATGAGATGTAGATCCATCTGCACTGGCTACATCATCTATCCCCGAGCATATCCTCAAGGAACTGACACGCATATGCTAAATGGGCTCTCTGTCACCACCTGGAGCAACTAATGGCTCATCATCCAATACAACAGGGTGTGCTAACGACGTCCCATGCTAGATGATGGCACCAGTAAATGTTGTGGCCACCTGAAGAATCTATAGCTCCATCAACTCTTTCATCTCTACTAGGACAACATGATGCACCTTGGGTTTGGGTACTAGGGGGCAGCGACTCTCCGCAGGTAATCGCCTACGAGCTCCAGGTCTATCTTGGGCAGAGTCACCACCTCTACCATGGAACTCTCTCATGTCAAAATAGTTTGGGTGCACATTGAGCACAAACTCACAATATACTTTTCTCAAAAAATATAATGGCACCTCATAATTATTACAAGGTGGATCATCAAAGACCATCCACCATCCTCTGCCAAAAAAGATTCTTCATCTGCACATTGATACACCAATGTATGGGAAACCTCTTTGCATTAAGAGGTAATGGCTAACTAGTTTTGGGATCAATGAAAAGGGCACATATTTCTTGTTTACTAATATTTTTGTTTTTTACTCCCTCATATGATAGCCCATTGGCATAGAATTGACAACACCTATCCCTAAAGTTTCCCCATTTGGTAATTTGTGTGGAAATGGCTATGGCACCACTAGCTAATGTTTCTAGGCTAGTGGCGAGGGATTGATGATGCTCAAGTTTGGATGTTTTCAATTTAACAATCAGTCTATTGATTTTAGACGTATTTTGTCCTAACTGATTAATTAATTGCTCCTATGTTTCAGGTGTATGTTCAAAAGGAGGAATTGGGGGTGTATCTTGTGGGTTTTCAGGAAGTGCATTTGGTTTTTCTTGTTGTGGATTAGAACAACCTAGTTTTTGAAACAAAAAATGAAAAAACCTAATCAAAATTAATGAAATTAAATTCCAAATGTAAAACAAATTGAACAAATAGGAAAGAAAGACAAAAATTAACAAAAACTAGCCTTGATCCATAGTGTTTGGAGGAGAAATCTAGCACCCCATTCGCGGTTTAGGAGAGAAAATGAAGAAAAAACAAACTAAAAACGCACTTTTCACGAAAAAATAAGACCCAGTTTTTTTTTTTTGACAAGTACCACGTACACGGTTCTTTTAGGATTATTAGCGTGTACGTGCTCATTTTCCTATAAGTAGTGCGTATGCACTCATTTTCCTAGAGGTAGCGCATACACACGACCTTCTCTAGGCTCAGGAACAACAAACCTAAGCGAGTATGCAGTCATTTCAAATTTTAGAACCGCATACACGCTGCTTGTTTTTCCATGTTTTTTTTTGGGTGGTGTCCACTTTTCTGACCACCATCTTTGTGCATATACCCATTACTCCAAGATGTGAAATAGATATCACATAACAATTCATGATTGTTTTTTCTGGAAATGTGCATAAATTTACCTATTTATTTACTCAAGCATCTACAAATGAGGAATTAGTTGAAGGTGTTTGGTTAGAGAGGTCATTGCGGTGTGGTGGGTTTGCTTTGCATGTATTGCGGGAATTTTCACTTGGTGCTCCAACAGGTTCAAATTCTTTGACTTCATTTGCCTTCAAACAGTTAGATGTTTGGGTAAAAATGAATTTCTATCACAAAGTCATTCTTCTTTGTAATAGTTTCTTGCTTTGCCAACTTTTTTGTTTTTGTAGTTGGTAACTAAGGATTCAATTCTTACAAAAGAGGTATGTATTTTCATTATTTTGAAAAACTTTAAGGTCCCTATGAAATCAAGAAGGGGAGAATTACCTTTTACAGAATTGCTAGATGATGGGGAAATTAGAAGGGTTTTTATAGTGTCTTGCCTTGATCGTCTAGATGCCATCAAAACTATGATAGGGGAAGGAATATTGTCTCCTTTGGCTCCTCGACTGCTATTTCCCTCCCAGCTCCTCTCTATATTCATATCAAATTGCTTTGATGATCTTCAGTCCTTTGAATTGTTGAAGATTATTGTGGATGACTCTGTTATACCAGGTTTCCTGAAGCATGGTGAACTATTCAAATTGTACAAAAAAAACAATTTGGGCTCCAGTAATGGTTATATCCTCAGAATTTTTCCCAGATGAGACCTCAAACATACTAACTCAAGAGAAAAAATTTATGCTTTTGTGCAAGACCTGCCCAATGATGATCCTTGGAGATTGTATAATGCTTTGCAGAGCCATCGAATGGAGCTTGATGTGGTCCAGATTAAAGTACTCAAGGATAAATACTTTGCAATATCTTTTCTTCTTTCTCATCTGGTCTTGCATGGTATTCAAAAGACTGAGGGTGGTGCATATGGGAACAAGTGTAAAATGGATGGCCAACATGGTGAAGCTTCGTCTTCCAAAAGACATCTTCATGGATAGTGGATATCGCTTTTGTTTTTTGGCATGCAATGTAATAGTTTATAGACAAATATGTCCATACGTGTAGTCTCCTGAATGCATATATGCATTATGTTTTAATGTACAACAAGTTTAGTATAGGACCATATAATATTACACTTGTTGTTATCTGGATTTCTAGGTAATCTTATGTAATTTGCAATCTGCTGTAAATTTTTGTAATGATCTGGTTAGTACTATAATTCTAGCATTTTGTAAATCTCTTATTATATTAATATTAAATATGTGGCATATGCCTTTTAATTAAAAAAAAATGCCAACCAAAATACCCTAGAGAAATATAACCATCTAACATGCAAACATAGATGATTTTAAAAAAAACATAACTAACTTATGCATCATATACGGGTGAAATCACAATGTTGGTTCCCACTTTTTACTGAAATCGTGCATTTTTTAGAAAATATAATGATTTAAGCTTTAATAGGTCCCATTTGAAGTAATTAATTGAAGAGAGTTAGATCAAAGGCTCTTAGATCAAAATTTCTTGGATAGAATTATTAGCATATGTGCAGAGCATGATGACATGATGATATTGTATGTTGTCATTGATGTCAATATGCTGAAGTATGAATTGGCATGTTGTAGTAAGCAAACTGGCAAGAGAACCGGTATGATGATGTAAACTGGTATTTGTGAAAAAGTGAAGCGGTATGTTTTTTCAAGGTGAACCGGTATGTTGGAATGAGAACCGGTATATGGAAGTTTTGTATCGGGGTTTCATTTGGCATGACTACTAGTTGGTAGTTTCATCTTCAGGGTTTTTGGTTGATGCATTCCAAGATTGTGTGATTCAACCGACGACATCTTGTGATGAGTTAGCATTGTAATGAAGACTAGATAAGTGTTTCCACATCAGCCTTGTGCACATGAAGGCTTTCCTTGATGATCTTGCATGGAGATTGATCCTATCTACCTTGGGAATGTGTGAAGTATCTATAAACGATGGAGAGCACATGATGAGTTATCAGCTTCCTAAAGCAGCAAAGAATGAAGGTTGGAGAACGTCTTGAGATCTATTTAAGACTGTTGTATTTGATGCAGTGTGATTAATGGTCAAGATTGAACCGATTGGATTGTAAAACCTAAATGTTTAGGGTTTAGGGTTTATGCTACCAACCTATCTGTTTCCTATAAGGTCGATGATGTTTTTCATTTTGAAGTTGTTGGCAAATGTTATGTGTGTATCCAAGTGAAGAGATACTTGATTCTTGCCAGACTGGAGAAGTGTGTTGATACCTGCAGAGTGTGATTGCAAAAGAGGAAGAGCTAAAGTGGATCTGCTTTATCTTTGAGTGTTTTTATCAGATCAGTGTATTACCTATTGAGGTAACCTTTAATAGGGTTCTAACCTTTAATTGGGTATTTAGCCATCCCTTAAATAGGTGGTCCCTAGAAGGATCGGTTCCTAGCAGAACCTATTATAAGAGTCTTTAACCAAACTAGGCTCCTAACAAAGCGGACTTCAAAAGAGTTCAAAGAACAGCTTGTGGGTATTCATCCCCACCGTGGTTTTTCCCTGTTGGGTTTCCAAGTGAAAAATCAGTGTGTCATGTGTGATGGCTTTCATGTGATGGTTTAGTGTTTTATGTCAAACTGGTAAAATATGTTGAACAAGCAGTCATTATATTTTTGATGATATATTACTTGTTTATGCATAAGGGTGAAGTGGAAACAAGGCATTAGATTGTATGGAAAGTTAAGGGTTACCAGTTTATTTCTTTCACATTCTCACTGTGTTGTACCAGTAGCAATCTGATTTAGACTGGTGTTATTGCTTGCCAGTCAATGTTTAGTGTGTGCAGTCAAACCAATTCAAAGAAAGTGTTTTTGCTCATACTAATTCACCCCCCCCTCTCAGTACCGGTTTGGTACTAACTGTTCATAATTAATTCATCAATTGGTATCAAAGCATCTTCCAGTTCCTTTGTGTTGTAAGCTTAACTGCTTGAGGAAAAGATCCTACTCTAATGATGAAGAGGGAAGGTCCAAAGTTCAACAGAGACAACTTTAAAATATGGGAGGACAGAATGAAGATATACATCAGAAGCATGGGTACTCAACACTGGAGCTATGTTGAGAATGCTTATGTTATCCCTATCAGTACTCTCACCGATGATCAAAAGAGAGAGATTCAGGAGAATGGGCAAGTTATGGAAGCCCTAATCAATAGTCTATCTGACATTGAGTTTATTGATGTTCAGGATAAAGGCAATCCCAAAGAAGTATGTGATTCTCTTGAGAATATCTATGGCGGCGATGAGCATGTGAAACAAGCTAAGGAAGAGAGCCTTAGGGGAAAGTTTGAAGACATGCGGATGGTTGAAGGAGAGACCATTCAACAATATAGAATAAGAATCAAAACTATTGTTGGAGACATCAAGAGTACAAGTGGTAAAATAGATGATTCCACTATTGTTAGCAAAGTCTTGAGATCCTTATTACCAGTCTATGCATTAAGGGTTGCTGCTATTTAGGAGTTGAGGTCTATAGACAAGACAAAGGCATCCCTAGACTTTATCATTGCAAAGTTGATAGCTTATGAGCTAAATAATTATGATGGCAGTATTTAGAAGACTGAATCAGCCTTTAGAGCATCTGTTGCACCATCTAGAAAGGGCAAAGAAGCTAGTACCAGTGGTAAACCAAGACAAAGCAGAGAAATGGATGATGAGGAGATCCTGATGGAATTTGAAGCTCTTCTTGCCAAGAGACTTCCTAAGGGAATTGGTAAATACAGAGGTAAGCTCCCTTTGAAATGATTTTCTTGCAATATGATAGGACAAATTGTTGTAAATTGTCCTAATGGTGATAATAAGGACAAACCGGAAAACTTCAAGAAGTTCAAAGGAGGAAACCAGAGAAACTATTTTGTAGCAATTGATGAAGGTGTCACTGATGAGGAATCAGAAGATGAAGAAAGTGAAGACATTGTATTTGTAGCAATTAAGGAAGATGTGTCAAACAAGAATGCTCTTGTCTCTCGCTTTGATAATTCCAATGGGTGGATTATTGATAGTGGTTGTTCTCACCATATGACTGGTGACCGGAGTAAGTTTTTATCTCTAGAAGAGTATGATGGTGGTGTGGTTCATTTTGCTAATGATGCACCATGTATGGTAAAAGGCAAAGGGTCCATCTCTCTGAATGGAAAAAGAAGTGCTGATAATGTGTATTGAGTGCTGATAATGTGTATTGGGTAGAAGGTCTCAGACACAACCTTTTGAGTGTTGCCTAGCTGAATGATAATGGACTCACTTTGGAATTCAGAGATGGAGTGTGTGAAATCAAAGGAAAGAATGGTGAACTGATGGCCACCGGTATGCAGGCCAAAAGTAACCTATTTTAGTTGAATGCAAATATCAGTACATGTCTAATGGGTAAGTTTGATGATAGCTGGCTATGGCATAGGAGACTCTGCCATGTAAACTTTGATAATATTGTGAAGGCTAGTAAGATCAAGGTAGTTAGAGGATTGCCTATGCTGAGAAAACTGGAGAATCCTTTGTGCAGAGAGTGTCAACTGGGGAAAATGTCTTCCTCAACCTTCAAAGGTAAATCTTTCACTACAGACAATTCACTTGATCTTGTGCATACTGATTTGTGTGGTCTTATAAAAACTAGGAGTGTGCAGAGAGATGGATATTTTATGATTCTTAATGATGATTGCTCAAGAATGATGTGGCTCACATTCTTGAAGGACAAGTTTGAAGCCTTTGGAAAGTTCAAAGCCTTCAGAGCACTAGTTGAAAAAGAAAGAGGTAAGAGGATTAAGTGCTTAAGAACTGATCAAGGAGGATAATTCACTTCCGGTGAATTCAACAAGTACTGTGAAGAGAACGACATCAAGAGGCAACTATTTGCCCCCCAGACTCCATAGTAGAATGGCCTAGCAGAGAGGAAAAACCAGACTATAGTTGAAGCATCCAAAACTATGTTGATCCAAGGGAAGGTTGCTCACACTTTCTGGGGTGAAGCGGTGAGCACTACAGTCTACACTATGAACTAGGTACTCATCAAGAAAGGTAAGGATAAAACTCCTTATGAGTATTGGACCAGTAAGACACCAGTGGTAAGCTACTTTAGAGTGTTTGGTAGCAAATGTTATATCAAGAGGAGTGAACATCAGAGCAAGTTTGATGCAAAATGTGATGAGGGAATATTCCTCGGGTATTCCACAAAGAGCAAAGCTCTCAAATGTTTCAATAGTAGGACTCAAAGAATTGTTGAAAGCATCAATGTCAGAGTTGATGAAACCTCTGAGAAACCTGAGGAAACCAGTAGTGAGCAAGTAGGAGAAGAACCAGTAGTAACCTTCTAGGAACTAGTTGCAAAATAGCCTAGCACCAGTAACAGTGCTGCTACACCAGTAGATGCTGATGCTGATGAAGAAGAAAAGCAAGAGGAAACAACTAAGATCATTCCTAGGTATGTAAAGATGAATCATGGTCCAAAGCAGATCATTGGAGATAAGGATGCAGGAATTCTTACAAGAAGAAAGGTCAGAGAAAATTCTTGCATGATCTCTGAATTTGAGCCTAAAACATTTAAAGAGGCACATAAAGATGAAGACTGGATCAAGACAATGGAAGAGGAACTTGACCAGATAGAAAAGAATGGTACATGGTCTTTGGTACCTAGACCTGAGCATAAAAATGCCATAGGCACCAAATGGTTTTTCGGAAATAAGCTGAATGAAGATGGCACAGCGATAAGAAACAAAGCCAGACTGGTGTGCAAAGGATATGCTCAAGAAGAAGGAGAAGACTATGGAGAAACCTTTGTTCCAATAGCCAAATTGGAAGGAGTTTGTATGCTTCTTGCATATGTAACCTTCAAGGGATTCAAAGTATATCAAATGGATGTAAAATCTGCATTCCTGAATGGAATACTAGAAGAGGAGGTGTATATAGAGCAAGCAGATGGGTTTTCCCTATCAGAAGACAGTGACATGGTGTGTAGGCTACATAAAGCCTTGTATGGACTAAAATAGGCACCTAGAGCATGGTATGAATGGTTGCACTCCCATCTTGTGAAGATTGGATTTGAAAGAACAAGTGAAGATAGAAATATCTACTTGAAATTAGAAGGAGATCAAATTCTGATATGTGAAGTATTTGTTGATGACATAATTTTTGGCAGAGATGACAAGATGAGTCATGACTTTGCAGATGAGATGAAAAAGGAATTTGAGATGTCACTTATAGGGGAGATTAAGTTCTTCATTGGACTACAAATTCAACAAATGAAAGATGGAATCTTTATCACTCAGTCCAAGTATGTCAAAGAGGTATTGAACACCTTTGGCATGGAAGACAACAAACCGATTGGTACATCGATGGTGACCGGTTGTAAACTATCAAAGGAGGATGGCTCAGCATTGGTAAATGAGAAGGAATACCAATCAATGATTGGTAAGTTGCACTATGTAGTACATAGCAGACTGGACATTGCACATGTAGTGGGCATTACTGCACAGTTCCATAAAAGGCCAAGAGAATCCCACTTGGTAGCAGTCAAGCGGATTCTGAGATATTTGAAGGGAACTATTGACTATGGATTATGGTATCCATACAGTAATGATTTCAACATGAAAGTGTTTACAAATGTTGATTGGGCTGGTAATGTGGATGACTGGAAGAGCACAACTGGTGGTGCATTCTTTCTTGGTGGTAGACTAGTCTCATGGATGAGTAAGAAGCAGAGTTGTATCTCTCAGTCTACAACAGAAGTAGAGTATGTTGCAGCATTTATGAACAACACCCAAACAATTTGGATGAAGCATGTACTAAATGGCTTCAAAGTTCCTATATTTGAACCGGTAAGTATATTTTGTGACAACACAAGTGCAAATAACATCTCCAAGAATCCGGTTTTACATGCTAGAACCAAGCACTTAGAGCTCAAGTATCATTTCTTGAGGGAGAAGGTTCAGAACAAAGAGGTTGTATTGGAACATGTTTCCAGTAAGGAGCAGTTACTAGACATATTTACCAAGCCTCTACCAAAGGCTACCTTTACCTATTTGAGAGGTGAATTAGGGGTGTTGTCCCTTCAAGAGGTGAACTAAAGGTGTGTGCTCCACATCAGTCAGGTCTTACATTGATATATCTTTTTTTAGGATTGGTGTGTTGAAGGATGCTACTCCTTAGGGGGAGAAACATAGTGGAACATAGATGTGTATGCCTCCACTTTGACATTGTTGTCAAAGGGGGAGAAGATGTGAAGTGGAAAGATATCTACCATATTGGGGAGAAGATGTGAAGTAGAAGCAGAAATATATCTTTGTATATTGCCATCAATGCCAAAGGGGGAGATTGTTGGCATATGTGCAGAGCATGATGACATGATGATATTATATGTTGTCATTGATGTCAATATGCTGAAGTATGAACCGGTATGTTGTAGTAAGCAAACTGGCAAGAGAACCGATATGTTGATGTAAACCAGTATTTGTGAAAAAGTGAAGCGGTATGTTTGTTCAAGGTGAACTGGTATGTTGGAATGAGAACCGGTATATGGAAGTTTTGTATCGGGGTTTCATTTGGCATGACTACTGGTTGGTAGTTTTAGCTTCAGGGTTTCCAGTTGAAGCATTCCAAGATTGTGCGATTCAACCAATGACATCTTATGATGAGTTAGAATTGTAATGAAGACCAGATAAGTGTTGCCACACCAGCCTTGTGCGCGTGAAGGATTTCCTTGAGGATCTTGCATGGAGATTGATTCTATCTACCTTGGGAATGTGCGAAGTATCTATAAATGGTGGAGAGCGCGTGATGAGTTATCAGCTTCCTGAAGTGGCAAAGAATGAACATTGGAGAACATCTTGAGATCCATTCAAGACTGTTGTATTCGATGTAGTGTGATTAACGGTCAAGATTAAACCAACTAGATTATAAAACCTAAATGTTTAGGGTTTAGGGTTTATGCTACTGACCTATCTATTTCCTATAAGGTCGATGATGTTTTTCATTTTGAAGTTGTTGGCAAATGTTATGTGTGTATCCAAGTGAAGAGATACTTGATTCTTGCCAGACCGGAGAAGTGTGTTGATACCTGCAGAGTGTGACTGTAGAAGAGGAGGAGCTAAAGTGGATCTACTTTTGCATTGAGTGTTGTTATTAGATCAGTGTATTACCTGTTGACTTCTAACCATTTCAGCAGTTGGAAAATCCCTTAACCAGGTAGCTTTAATAGGCTTTTGTGTAAATCCTTTAACAGGGTGACTCAATTCAATGAGTTCTTCAAATCCTCTTGCGAGGTAACCTTTAACAGGGTTCTAACCTTTAACCAAGTATTTAGCCATCCCTTGACCGGGTGGTCCCTAGAAGGATTGGTTCCTAGCAGAACCTATTGTAAGAGTCTTTAACTAGACTAGGCTCCTAACAGAGCGGACTTCAAAAGAGTTCAAAGAACAGCTTGTGGGTATTCATCCCCACCATGGTTTTTCCCAGTTGGGTTTCCACGTGAAAAATTAGTGTGTCATGTGTGATGGCTTTCATGTGATGGTTTAGTGTTTTATGTCAAACTGGTAAAATATGTTGAACAAGCAGTCATTATATTTTTTATGATAGATTACGTGTTTATACATAAGGGTGAAGTGGAAACAAGGCATTAGATTGTATGGAAAGCTAAGGGTTACTGGTTTATGTCTTTCACATTCTCACTGTGTTGTACCGATAGTAATCTAATTTAGACCGGTGTTATTGCTTGCCAGTCAAAGTTCAGTGTGTGCAGTCAAACCGGTTCAAAGAAAGTGTTTTTGCCCGTACTGGTTCACCCCCCCCCCCCCCCCCCCCTCTCAGTACTGGTTTGGTACTAACTATTCATCATTAATTCATTAAGAACCTCTCTACTTCTAAATTATACTTGCAATAGAGTCTCATTTGCATCTATCAAATGTTGATAAAAAACCAATTTTACATTAGCTTTTGGGGGGTCAATTGAATTCATTTAGAAGTTTTATTTTTTTAAGTATTTAGTCCTTGTTATAATCTTTCCAAATAGTACAATTTTTAATATATTTAATTTCATTAATATTTTTTATTTTATTTTTTTTGAATGTAGGTTTTTCAACAAACATGAACTTCTTTGTTCAATGCAATGGGGAAAATAGTACACTAATTCTAAAAAATTCTAAAAAATATCTATGCACTAGGTATTGATGTCTTATTTCTAACAAAATAAATTAAATTAATTTTTGATATATATATAGAACAAGTTATGTGTTCAAACGTACACCTATATCTAAATTTAAAATCAGTCAGACTTCAAAACTTAATAAAATGAAAAATATTCAACATATCACTATCAAACCAACTACATGCCCTGGGTATTGATGTTACAAACCAAAATTCAAAATAATTATCATTTATAGAAAAAAATTATACGTTTCAGGATGCACATCACTCTTAAAAAATGTTGTTTTCTATTAAAAAACTACTTTTTGAGGGAGTTGGAAAAATCAATTAAATTTTATTCAAAAAAATTTGAAAAGAAAATATTTAGAATCTACAAACACGATGTTGCAAGTCACTAGTTTACATCATCTTCAAATCCTTAACAGTTTAAAAGTTAGGTGTCAGAAAGTGAAGGTTTTTTTCCAAATGTTCATCTAAGTGTCAAAGTTGGTCAAAAAGTGGGAACTAGTTTTGTGAGTTACCCATACAACTAAAATACACATATGCATTAAATTTACCAAATATGCACATAATCAGCTTAAAACATAATCATATGAACTCAATATGCAAGCGGAAATAAATATAACTCATCATTTAATATTCCCTAGGGTATCTCAAAGCCATTACTTAAAGTAACTCTAAGAACATAGCATCATAATCACTACCATTATAAAATGCAAACTAACATTCCAATATTTACCTCTTACAATGAGATAAGGGATCATTCATTAGCTTGATTACCATGAATACATCCAATTATAATACAAATTCCATTAAACCCCTTAGATTCATTTTAAGAACACCAATCCAAATGTTCCCAATCCCCATTCTCCTGTTAACTATCATACCATCATTATTCCCCTACTAAACATCTCTTACAACATATCTAATCATTTTCCTTTAATAACAATAATCATATACATCGACGTATTACCAAATACATATCCACTTCCAAGAGACATGTGCAATAAGGAAATAGTTTCTTTTCCAACTAAGAACATATATTCTAGTTCCACTTAAGACTACCTCAATGACACCTTTTATCCAACCATAAATCTAAAACCACAATTCCATAAATGATGACTATCCAAGATACAACATAGAACTCATCAAGAATTACAACAACGTATTTATCACAAGAACCATGATCACAACCTATTACATCATTTTCCATTACATCTGAAGACAAGATCCTCTTACATTAAGATACATAGTTCCCAATCTACAAATACAACTATCCTAAGAATTCTAATACAAATACCATATGAATCATGTTATATCAATCTACTCCAAGAATCCACCCAAGCTGAAAAAGATGAAGAATCCACAACCATGCATAAGAGCATCCAATGAAGAACATCCCAATGGAAGAAGGCATCAAACCACCCGACCATGTGGAACCATAAGGAACCACCCCCCATGCTATAGAGAATGACACAAGTTCCCACACACACTCTAGATCTAGGCCAACACCTTACAACCCAAGGATACAACTGAAACCACATAAATAATACTCCAAAACACATCATGAGGCTAACTCAAAAGCACAAAAGGCTTCTAAAAAAAACAAGGCTTAAGGTTCTAGGACCTACATGTAGGGAATGAGTGTCATTGAATGTTATCGCCATAAAACAACAATGGGAACTTTGGAACCTGTCTTGACATCTGTGATACTCATGTGAAACTGTCTCAACATTTGATGAAAACAAGAGACTTTGGTTTACCTAGATCACAAGGTCTTCACAAACCCTTCCCGGTTCCATGCTAACAATCTAGGGATAGAGTAGGGGCACCACATATCCATTTCTAATCTTATTAAAGTGATTTACTATTACCCATCCCTCCTAGTATTAATTAATTAAGTTATCACTTGATTACACAATAAATTCCCAATGAGCTATCCTAGTAGTCTAGACCCCAGGCAACCTGGTGGTCCAATCCTCATGACCCTAGTCACTCACTTGGAAGCCCACTCCCCCTAACATGCTCCTAGAACTTAGGGTAACAACATACACATCACAAAATCAGGGGCTCTCAATGCAACATAATTGGATAACCAAGTTTATTAATCAAATGAGATTCTTCACAGACATGAACAACATATGTCATTATCACGACCTTACATAGGCAACCGAGAACCACATAATTAATCAAGAATCTCAATATCAAGATACATCCATCATGAGCTCGAAGAAAAACAACAAGGTATGTCTCATCTTGCTCAAGTACAAAACAAAACAATTTACATAATGCAATCAATAAGACAATCATGAAACAACTCAGGAACACAAAAAAGCCAAAATGACAGCCTCTGGACTAACAAAATCTAAAAAACAAAAAACAAAAATAACTCAGAAAACTAAATTTAGCAATCTGGAACTTACATAGAATGTTTTAGCACATTTATTAACCAATATAGTGCTTTTACAAGGGGAAACAACACTTTTGTTAATCAAAATAGTGCATATACATAACGGTGCAATGTTTATGTAAACCAAATTAGCGCATTTATCAGATAAGGTGGCACATACACAATATGGAATAGCGCATTCAAAATGTAGAACAACACTTAAGCCAAACACTACAGCACATTCACATCACAAAATAGTGAATTCACTAAAAATAATAACGAAAATATAAACTACTTTAGTGCATATGTTGAAGTGGCACATTTGTTCAGAATTATAGTGCATACGATAGTCTGACTCAGAAAATGGACATAAAGGAAATATGACAACTCCAGAATATAATGAGTATACCAAAAATGTCACCCAGGCCAACCAAATCGGGTGGAAACATTAATATTACACAAAAACTAACAATAATCAAAATCTCAAATACAAAACACAATGTTGACAGTCCTGGACATTCATGGTACATCCTCTAGAAATCCTAGGGAAATAACAAGGCCAACCAATTGCACAGAAAGAAAATTAAAATACCAAAGACTCCCAACAACCATCACAACCAATACATGACAATGTTCAGAGAAGAAGCAATACAACATTTGTGGTGACACACGCAATACATAAAAATATATCTACCCCCCAACCATTATATTATAAACTTTATAGATAATAATTTCAAAACTATACCCAGATCCTTCCTGCAAACAATATTTTAATAGGCACAATGCATACAATCTCTTCAAAATCAAATGCAAAGATGGGTAAAATCTCTAACCTGGAATATTGAAGTTATGGCAAAACAAATTTGAAGAAGTGCAATTCCAATCCAAAATCCAGCCTTGGAATCAAACCAAACTCCAAGCAGTTCAAAATCTCCAAAATCTTCAGACAATGCAAATTTTCTAGCCAAGTCAACCCCACAACAAATTTAGAAAACTCAATAAATAGAATTCATTCAAAATCCATGAAAACATGTCGGCCAATGAAAATAATCCATAAATATATATTTCATACCGACCATGCCAAATATCGAGGCAAGAAAATATAAAATAATATTATTTAACTTACCCAAATCTCTCAAGCAATAGTAAAATAGGGTAGGTAGAATTAAATAATTAAATAATAAATAAATAAAATGGGAAAATGGTAAATGAATAATAATAATCAATGAGTAAAAAAATATAAAAGGCTAAATAAAATAAACCCATTAAATCAAAAGCCTAATTAAATGTTAAATCATAATAAATAAATAGAAAGGATCTCCAATAAAATAATTAAATCAAATAATGTAAAACCATTAATTAAATACAAATCCTCAATAAAATAATTTAATCACAAATTATCACCATTCCTCAAGACGACCCACCATAAGGTCGAACAACACATCACAAGATGCTAACAAGACAACTCACACCAAGACACTATACTGACAAGAGTATCAACTTAAACCGAGCGTATAATGGGATTTCATGCCACCTCCAATCAACTTGTCATTGGGATAAAGACACGTTCAGACCTATGAAGCCAGATGGAGTCGATATCTGGTACCTGCAAACCTATCACGGCCAATGTACACACAATAACATGTATATATAGCATATAACATGAAATAATCAGACCAGTGAAAGAGAATCTCAATGTCATATCATGCTCATAAATGAGTGGTATGACATCGTCCCCATCACAATTGCAGTAGAAGACAATCATAACAACCAATCACTATCATAATCATCATATCCAATACAACCATGAGGTAGGGTTAGCACATGGTAAGATCTCTTCAAATCACCATAAGCAATTATAAATCTTGCATATCTAATAAGTGCATATAAATCTCCAAATATGAGTCCATCATCATAATGTCTATCATAAATTATTAAGCATCCAAGTCATAGATAAATCCATAAACATCTATCAAAAGAGTCATAGAATAGTCTAAGCTATGTCAAGGGTAAGTGCACCAAGTTGTGGTACCAAAAAGGTGCCACTTATTACTTTTTCATAAAAATGTGTCATTGGCATGAAAAGGTCGTCCAAACCTATGAGTTGGATGCCCAAGGCAAATCCAGCCCAAAGGGTTGGTATTCTCCCAAGCAAACCATTTGGCAAGCGCTAAATATGGCGCTCGCCAAATGCAAAATTTTGAATTTTCACATTTGGCGTGTGCCAAATGTTCTGCATTGTCCAATGTGAAGGTTTTGTGAGTGTGTAGATTTTTCAATCTTGGCACAAGTTAAATCCACCCCCAAAGGAGAATATATACATGATATATAAAATTTAAGTATATCTCTATAGGACATAATGTAGATTCTAGTTTTCAGAGGATCATATAAAATTTTAGACTTAGTCAAATTTCAATAAACGACATGCCAAATTTCAGTAATCAGCATGACCCCATTAGCATTCTTTAGCTATGTATCTCACTCTCTTTATCTTCCCCAAACTCTAGACCTATATCTCTCCCTCTCTTGTCTCTCTCGCTTATTTATCCTTGACTCTCTCCCTCTCTCTTCTCTCTCACTCCCTTATTGTTTCTCTCCCCTCCCACTCCTTTCTCTTGGTCACTACCTATCCCTTTTATCCTCTCTCTCCCCATATCTAGGGTTGTCCCTCCCTCACTATTCACCTCACTGTCTCTCCCTCCCTATATTATTACCCACCTTTCTCTCCCTCTCTAGGTTTCTCACTTATCTAATTGTCCACCCTCTAGTTCTCTCCCTCACTCTCCACCTTTCTCTCCCTTCTCCTTACCTCTATCTATTTATGAACTCTCTCCCTCTCTTCTCTCTCTCTCTCTCCAAACCTTTTTATCTCCTCATTCTCTAGGTCTCACAGTCCCTCCATGTCTACCTCCCTATCCATATCCTCTTACTCATCTCTTTGTTATTCTATCTCTTCTATTCTCCCTCCCTCCCCTCTCCAGGTCTCTACCTTCCTTTCTTCCTCTCTCCCTCTCTATCTCCCTCTCCCACTCTCTCATCTTCTCTCTTCCTCTCTTATTCTCTATCTTCATTGTCTAGGTCATTACTTCTCCATCCCACCCTACCTCCCCTCTCTATGTTTCTCCCTCCCTTCCTCTCCACTTATCTACCTCTACATATAGGTCTTGTTACCCACCTCTCTTTATCCCCCTCTATCTATCTCACTCCTCTCTGGCCATCTAGGTCTCTCACCTATCTATATTCCCCCTCTATAGTTCTCTATGTCCCTCACTACCTCTCTCTCCCTCCTCCTTAACCCTATCCCTTTATGAACTCTCTCCTTTTCTCTTCCTCCCCTAGCCTCTTTATCTCCTCCTTCCATAGGTCTCTCACTCCCTCCATGTCTACCTCTCCATCCATCCCCTTTTACTCCTCTCTTTGTTCTTCTATCTCTTCTCTTCTCCCTCGCTCCCTTCTCTAGGTCTCTCCCTTCATTTCTTCCCCTCTCCCTCTCTACCTCCGCATCCATACATACCCCCATATATATCTCTCCCCCACTTTTTATTCTCTCTTCCTCTTTTATTCTCTCTCTCTACATTCTAGGTCATCAACTCCCTCTCACCTCTCTAGGTTTACCACTTCCTTCTTCTCCACCTATCTACCTCTGCTTCATGTTTCATTACTCACCTCTCTCTCCCCCCCTCTATCTATCTCATTCCTCTCTCTTGTCATCTAGGTCTCTCATGTCTCTTTTCCAATATAGTTCTCTCACCTATCTACTTGTCCCCTCTCTAGTTCTCTCCCTCTCTCTTCCCCTATATCTCCCTCCCCCTTTACCCCTATTTATTTTTTAACTCTTTCCTCCTCTTCTCGCTTTCCCCCCACCTCTACATCATCTCCTTCCCTAGGTTTTGTAGTCCCTCCATGTCTACCTCTCCCTCAATCCCCTCATACTCTTCTCTCTCTTTATTATTCCATCTCTCCTCTTATCCCTCCATCCCATTTATAGGCATCTCCATTATTTTCTTTCCCTCTCCCTCTCTATCTCCCTCTCCCTCCTTATTCCCATCTTTCTCTCCCTTCCCTACTAATTCTTATTATCTCTTTACCATCTACATCATCAACTTTCCATCACACCCTCTCTAACCCTCTCTAGGTTTTTCCCTCATTCCCTCTCCACCTCTCTACATATCCATCCATATCTCATTAACAACCTCTCTCTATCCCCCTCCATCTATCTCAGCCCTCTCTCTCTCACCCTATCTAGGTCTCTCATGCCTCTCTCTCCCTCTAGGTATCTTATATCTCTATATAACCCATCTAGGTATGTGCAAGAGCATGGTGAGCCATATGACCCCTTAGGAAACCATTACTATCTATTTTAGGAAACCATATGACCTCTTAGGATAACATAAGGTGTCTTTGTAAGTCAAATGGTGTCCTAAGGGGTAATATGGTGTCACTACGGGTCATATGGTGTCCTAAGGGTTCATTTGGTGTTTTATGACCCCTAAGGACATCATATGACCCATTAGGACACCATATGACCCCTAATGACATCATATGACCCATAACAACACCATATAGTGTCCTAAGAGGTCATATGGTGTTCTATGACCCCTTGGGACACTATATGACCCCTAATGATAACATATGGTGTCCTATGGGGTCATATGGTGTTCTATGACCCCTTGGGATGCCATATGAGTCCTCAAGACACCATATGACCCCATACGACACCATATTACCCCTCACAACACCATATTGTGTCCTAAGGGGTCATATGGTTCCCGAAGGGGTCATTGAACACCATATGACTCCTTAAGACACCATATAACCCCTAATGATATCAGATGACCCCTTAAGACACCATATGGTGTCGTTAGGGGTCATATGATGTCCTAAGGGGTCATAGAACACCATATGACCCCTAACAACACCATATCACCCCTTAGGACACCATATAGTGTTCTTAGAGGTCATATGGTGTCCTAAGGGGTTAGATAGTATCCTAAGGGGTCATAGAACATCATATAACCCCTTAGAACACCTTATTATCCCTTAGGACACTATATGACCCTTAATGACACCATATGGTGTTGTTAGGGGTCATATGGTGTCCTAATGGGTCATAGAATACCATATGACCCCGTAGGACACCATATGCCCCTAATGACACCATATGACATGTGCTAAGGGGTCATAGAACACCATATGACCCCTAAGGACACCATATGACCCCTTAGGACACCATATGGTGTCGTTAGGGGTCATATGGTGTCTTAAGGGGTCATTGAACACCATATGACCCCTTAGGACACAATATGACCCCTAATGAAACCATATGACCCCTTAGGACACCATATGGTGATCTTAGGGGACATATGATGTCTTAAGGGGTCATAGAACACCATATGACCCTTTATGACACCATATGACCCCTAACGACACCATATGGTGTCGTTAGGGGTCATATGGTGTCCTAAGAGGTCATATGGTATCCTAATGGGTCATACAATGCCATATGACCACTTAGGACACCATATAACCCCTAATGACACCATATGACCCCTTAGGACACCATATGACCCCTAACGACACCATATGGTGTCCTAAAGGGTCATATGGTGTCCTAAGGGATCATATGGTGTTCTATCACACCCTAGGACACTATATGACCCATTTTAGCATCCTATTACATGACATGACCACTTGTGACACTATATGACCCCTCAAGACACAATATGGTGTTGTTAGGGGTCATATGGTGTCCTAACGGGTTATATGGTGTCGTTAGGAATCATATGGTGTCCTAAGGGGTCATATGATATTATATTACCCATTAGGACACCATATGATCCCTTATGACACCATATGACCCCTAACGACACCATATGGTATCATTAGGGGTCATATGGTGTCCTGAGGGGTCATATGGTGTTGTTAGGGGTCATATGGTGTTATATGACCCCTTAGGACACTACATGACCCCTAACAACACCATATGGTGTCTTAAGGGGTCATCTGATATCGTTAGGGGTCATATGGTGTTCTATGACCTCTTAGGATACCATATGACCCCTTAGGATGCCATATGGTGTCATTAGGGGTCATATAGTTTCGTATGGGGTCATAAGGTGTCCTAAGGGGACATAGAACACCATATGACCCCTTAGGACACCATATGGTGTTTTTAGGGGTCATATAGTGTCTCAAGGGCTCATATAGTGTCACAAGGGGTCATAGAACACCATATGACCCCTTAGGACACCATATGTTGTCATTAGGGGTCATAGAACATCATATTACCCCTTAGGACACCATCTATTATTGTTAGGGATTATATGGTGTTGTATGGGTCATATGGTGTCCTAAGGGGTCATAGAACACCATATGACCCCTTAGAAAACCATATGACCCCTTGGGACACCATATGGTGATGTTAGGGGTCATATGGTGTCTTAAGGGGTCATAGAAAACCATATGACCCTATAGGACACCATCTAACCCCTTAGGACACCATTTGGTGTTGCTAGGGGTCATATGGTGTCCTAAGGGGTTATAGAACACCATATGACCCCATGGGACACCATATAACCTCTAACGACACCATATGACCCCTTAGGATACCATATGGTGTCATTAGGGGTCATATGGTGTCATGTGGGGTCATGTGGTGTCTTAAGGGTTCATAGAACACCATATGACCCCTTAGGACATCATATGACCCCTTAGGACATCATATGACCCCTTAGGAAACAATATGACCCATTTGGACACCATATGGTGTTGTTAGGGGTCATATGGTGTTCTAAGGGGTCATAAAACACCATATGACTCTCTCATATATCTTCCTTACTCTCTTATTGTCTCTCTCCATTCTCAAGGTCACCATCTCTCTTTCTATTCTTAAGGGGTCATATGACACCATATGACCCCTTAGGACATGGTATGACCCCTTAGGACACCATATGGTGTCATTATGGGTCGTATGGTGTGCTAAGTGGTCATTAGGTGTATTATGACCCCTTAGGTGTCGTTAGGGGTCATATTGTGTCCTAAGAGGTTATATGGTGTCCTATGAACCCCTAGGACACCATATGACCCCTTAGGCGTTGTTAGGGATCATATAGTGTCCTAAGGGGTCATAGGGTGTCCTATGACCCCTTAAGACACCATATAATCCCATAGGACACCATATGGTTCCTTTATGGGTCATATGGTGTCCTAAGGAGTCATATGGTGTCAGATGAAGGACACCATATGGTGTCCTTTATGGGTCGTATGGTGTGCTAAGGGGTCATATGGTGTTATATGACCCCTCAGGACACCATATTGTGTTGTTATGGGGTATATGGTGTTTTAAGGGGTCATATGGTGTTCTATGACCCCCTAAGGGGTTGTTAGAGGTCATATTATGTCCTATGACCCTTTAGGACACCATATGACCCCTTAGGATACAATATGGTGTCGTTATGAGTCGAATGGTGTCCTGAGGGGTCATATGGTGTCTGATGACCCGTTAAGGTACCATATGACTGTTGGCATATGCACACTCCAATGAGACATTGAAGGTGATTGAAGGTTTTGTTATTGATGGCAACCTTACAATCCTATGGCACCGGCAAGGCACTACACCAACATCAGTAGAACACACTCTACACCAGCACTCAGAACACTGGCACCGGCACAGAGAAAGGAAGCATACCGGCACAGAGGCCGACAAGATTTTTGATATATTATATTTTGTTTATTATTGAAAAACTTTGTAAGCTGACTTAATATCATTGTAAAATGAATTATATATATAAGAAGTCATTGTAGGATATTTTGTAAGTAGATAAGGAAAATTATTAGGCAGACCTATTATGCAAAATATAGGTTAAGGGGTATATGTAAAGAACAGAGCAGCAACTGGTACTGAATATGGCATTGAAGATGCTATTGTAAAATAGTACAAGTTATTGGATTTGTATAATCCATCACTGTAAGTCAGTGAGACTTCCCATTGAGCAGTGAGCTCTAGGCACTTGGCCTTCCTACATGTGCAGGCCCCCTTTTGTAAGTAATATTCTCTTATTGGCCAGTAAGAAAATATTGTGGGTCACAAATCCCATCGAGGTTTTTCCCACACCGGGTTTCCTCGTTAAATCATTGTGTTATGGTGTGATTTTCATGTGGTTGCTTTTATTTCTGTTTATTGCATTATTTCTTGCATACCGATACACTGTTATAATATGTTCTGCATGTTTTAAGTTGAGAAATTCTATTCACCAGTTAGATACTGATTCACACCCCCCCCCCTCTCAGTATCTGTGGGAATCCTAACAATTGGTATCAGAGCTTGGTCCTCTATTTTCAGAAGCCTAATAGCTTGAGGAAGATCTTGACATCAGTAGAGATGGAAAATCTGATGAAGCAACTTGAAGCAGCTCTCTCAGACTATGATTTAGAGAAATTGAAAAACATCAAACTTGAAGATGATCTAAAGGCAGCTCAGGATATTATTCAAGCACTTCAAGAAAATCTCACTATTGCAAGAAACAAGAGAAGAGAACTTTGTGAAAAGATGCAATTTGAGAATGATGAAAAGGAATCTCTTAATGATATAATTGGCAAGCTGAAGCAAGAGAACATGACAACAAAGAATGAAATCTAGGATACGACTATGAGATTTTGTAAGGAAATTGAAGATAGAAAGAAGAATGAAGAAGAATTGACTAGAAGACTAAATGATGCTGAAAATACAAATACAAGACTTAGCTATGAGAATGACCTATTGAAGATAGATCTGATGCACACACAGAATGACTCAAATGAACTCATGAGATAGAAAGAAATCTTGGAAAGAGAATTGGCAACTGCAAATCAACACAAAGATAAATTCAAGAAAAGCTCAGAAGAACTTGGTGACTTGTTGAAAAATTAGAAACCTAATGGTGACACTAATGGGCTTGGCTTTGAAGTTGGTGAAAGCCCCGGTACTGCAAACACTCAGGATCACAGCAAACTAGTAAGACAACCTAATTCTTTAATTGTAATAAGTATGGTCATGGAGCAAACCAATGTAGATCTAGGAATTATTATAATATTAACATGCCCACCGATCAATGTTCAAAATTCAACAAAGTTGGTCATAACTCTGAAAATTGCAGAATGAATGTAAGATGTTATGTTTGTGGAAGATTTGGACATCTATCTAATCAAATGCAGAACACAAACCGGCATAGGCTATGGCAAAGCTATTTAGAAGAATAATGTAACTTGTTATGCATGTAACAAGATTGGGCATATTGCAAAATTCTGTAGAAGTAAAGGATCACCGACAGATAACAAAAGTGCTAGCTTGAAAGGGAAAGAAAAAGTTGAAGAGGTAAAGCAAGAATTCTCAAAACAATGGATTAGAAAAGTAGATCTAAATGTTGGGAATACTCCTCCACTGGTATAACCAATCAACACTTCACTAGTAGGACAGAGTGATGCTTCACCGGCAGGACAAAGTATTACTCCACCGGCAGGAAGCTCTTCATCAAATTGAAGAAAGTTTCTTAGAGGGTTTGGCAATCTAATGACACATGTGCTATTATTCCCTCACTTAAAGATGATAAGTTGAAAAATTACTTCTATATCGGCAGACATGTTAAGTGATTACTTAACCGGCATGCATTAATTGTGGTAGTTGGTGAAATTGACTTTATAAATTAGTGGTTTTAGCTCCATTTCACTTCACTATGAATTCAAACACCAGAAGAGCGTGAAATCTCCAGAGCAAAGGCATTTCAAGTGAAGAAGCAAAGGATTTCAAGCATTCATCCATCCTAAGGCAGAAAAAGGTATTTATCATCATGGAATCCACCTCTGCACTTGAATACATATCAAACCCTACTGTATTTAAGGTTATAGAACACCCTAGGCCCGTATTTCAACTAGTTCCCAAGATAGCAAAGAAAGATGACAATACGGGTGCATTTTCCCAAATTCCAAAGGGAGTTGTTTATGCTGAAGACCCCAGAATTTACATCCATTGCAACATAGAGGAATTAGGAGATGAAGAGAATAAAACCATGTTTAAATCTGTCATATGTGATGCTTCTGGTAATGTAAAAGATGAACATAAAATTGTTGAAACCCTAGGATTTACAGAGATCCTTAGCATTCCTGAATTTCCCAAGGATGTGATTAGGATAGTCTTAAGCAGGGTTCATGGAGAATTTTTCTGGTTAGATGCAATCCATAAAATTACCAAGGAAGCTATCAAAGCAGTGTCAGGGTTACCCTCAATTGGTAAAAGGCCAGACAAAACCAAGAAGGTCTCAAATGACCTAGTTACTAAGCTAACTGGTGCTACATCTGATAAAAGGTCCTTAAGAGTTAATGATGTAACCGACACAAATGTAAGATTTATCAGCATGATATTAGGGTATAAGGCAACTCATGCAAACAGACTCAATTCAGTTTCAAGTTTAAGCATTAAGAGTGCTTATGACATGATCACTGATAATGTAAAGATTGATGTATGTGAGTGGTTGAAGGATGAATTAATTGACAACTTAGGCAAGATTAAGAAGGATAAGAAAGGAACTTTTAGGTTTGGAAATCTCCTAGTATGCTTGATGCTACATATAACCAAATAGGTTCCCGGTATAGGTTACAAAGAACTTGGATTTGATATACCGGTAGGAAAACAGCTAACAGAACTATTCAACAATATGGGAGAAGATAAGGAACAGAATATCCAAGACTATTTTCAAGCATTTAAGGCCAAAATGAAGAAGAGAATCAGATTATCACAAAAGATTGTTGACAAATACAAGAAGGAAATCTGTTTTGTGATTAAAAAGGATGAGATCTGGATGGAAGCAGTCATCCCTAGGACAGTTTGGGTAATGAAAATGGGTTATGAGACAGATGACCTTATCATTGAAACATGTGCTAAAGCACTTCTTGAAGCACCCAGAGAACTAGAAGAAAAAGTTTTCGGTAATGCTGAGACCATAGAGAGCCAAATTCAATCAAAGAAAAATGTCAAAAAGGTTGAAGTTGTTGTGAGAAGAGGTTGTAGAAAAGCTAAGGCAATAAAAAAAGATGTACTTAAGAAAACCGGCATCACTAAGGCTGAGTTAGAAACACTAGAACCTGAAACTCACCTATCACTGGTAGGCACATCTTCGAAGAATGACATGCCTACAACTTTCAAAAGAGTTGTAAGGAAAAGAGATCCCTCACCAGTAACCACACCCTCACCTAGGAGGACAAGACAAAAACAACAAGCAGTGAGATCTCCAGTTAAGAAAACTACACCTAAGAAAAAGCTGACACCCAAGAAGAAGAAGAGGACAAATCAGACAATGGCCCCTCTAGACAAACTGCTAAATGAAATTACAGAGGAAGGAAAACTAAAGAATATAAAGAAATTTTATGACACTTTAAATGCAAATGAAAAAGAACAAGTAGAAAATAGTGTTATTTTGCATATGGACATGTATAAGAAGTGTTTGTTGGAAGTAGTAGATGAATTACCTGAAGAATTGTTTAAAAGATTAGAAGCAAGGAGACAAGAAGTAGTAGAACTTGACAAGAAAATCAAGATAGAAAAGCTTCTTGTTGTATACCCAGTGAACTCACCTGAAGAAATTGATGATTTAATTGTTGAAGCCAACCAGTCAGTATTTTCTACTGCACACTGACACATTGCATTAATGGTTGGAAGAGTCAATGAGGTGACTGAAGAAATAGAAAATGGATGGGATATTTTCCTAGTAGAAAAAGAAAAATAGGAAGAATACATGAGCCAAAAACCTATAAAGGTATATCAGAAGGAAAGAGACGAGGGTAAAGGTAAAGTTGGTGGACCACCTAGTATCAAAGTTAAAGACAACTTACCCCCACATCCTTTGATTACTCCACCGGTAACAACAACAACTACAGAAGATCAACCGGCAATTGAAAGTACAGATGTAGAGGATGTCAATCCTAATCCTGAAGTCTTATATACAGTGAATGTTGATACACAAAAGATCAACATTGTGGTAGACAAAGATACAACTGGTAAGACTGAAATGGCTAGTGAGCCATCGGTAGCTGAGCAAACTGATAACACACAAAAGAAACCGACAGATAATAACATAGGAGAATAGGTAGAGACACAGACTCAGACTGAGACAGGGCAACAGACAGAGCAACAAGCTCTGGAACAAGAACAGGAATAGACTCATGTGGAAACAAAGAAACAGGCAATTGGAGAAGTAGATAAACCATTGCTTAAGGAAATGCAAACACAAACAGACCTACCGAAGGTCAATACAAGCTTGGTTACTTCCACCACCGGTGGTATTCAAAATATAGGTTCCTCATCAGCAAGCTATAAATCAACTAATGTGACTGAAGTTCTCTTAGATTCAATCAAGAGGATAACAGATTGCAGCTCACAAGCTTATAAAGCCATAGATGATACAATTCCAATTTTGAAGAGGCTAGCTCCTAACTGTAACATAGACAATAAGGATTCATTGAGTCAAATTGAAATTTTGTCTAAATACATCAATGCAAACACAGTGACAATTGAGCAAGAGGCATTAAAGGATAAAATGGAAATTGAAAAACAAAGATTCTTTGAAGATCAAATAAAGAAGTGTACAAGAGAATTTCACACACTTCTACCGGAACTATGTAATTTACTAAAAGAGTTCAAGACTTTGTATAGAGACATATGCAAGACAAATCTACTAACAACTGATATAGATAAACAAATAAGCAAGGTATAGGATCAAATAAATAAACTTGCAGACAATTTTGTTAACTCACCAGATACAATATCAGTTTTTGAACAACAGATAACAAATTTTGAGGATGAATTACTTAAGATGGGAAGAGAAAAAGAGGGAATAGTGGATAAGGCAAAAAGTTTAAGATTAAGACTGAGTCCAAGATTGGACTATCTAGAATTCATGCGAAAGGAGATATCTGAGGCACTTGTATAGGGACAGAGGACGCCAACAAAGCACTTGCAGCAACTCACCGATACAGTTCAAAGTACAGAGACAACTATCAGAGACAGTAAAAAGTTTATGGAGATTATAAACTTAATTTTGGCAGATCTATTTCAAATTGTAACTACCCAGTTACAAGGTTGAAACTACAAACTCTACTGACATCTTGACAACCTTTGTCATTGATGCCAAAGGGGGAGTACTGGTAAGAGAAAATTCAAATATCACAGGAATCATATGCTCAGGGGGAGCACACATTTTTGGTAACATTTTTGAACTTCTCATTTTTGGATACACTTTTTGGAATTTCTCATGAGTGTTGCCATCAATGCCAAAGGGGGAGATTGTTGCCATATGCACACTCCAATGAGACATTGAAGGTGATTGAAGGTTTTGTCATTGATGACAATCTTACAATCCTATGGCACTGGCAAGGCACTACACCGGCATCAGTAGAACACACTCTACACCGGCACCGACACAGAGAAAGGAAGTATACTGGCACAGAGGTCGACAAGATTTTTGATATATTATATTTTGTTTATTATTGAAAAACTTTGTAAGACAACTTAATATCATTGTAAAATGACTTATATATATAAGAAGTCATTGTAGGATACTTTGTAAGTAGATAAGGAAAATTATTAGGCAGACCTATTATGCGAAATATAGGTTAAGGGGTATATGTAAAGAACAGAACAACAACCGGTACTAAATCTGGCATTGAAGATGCTATTGTAAAATAGTACAAGTTATTGGATTTGTATAATCCATCATTGTAAGTTAGTGAGACTTTCCATTGAGCAGTGAGCTCTAGGCACTTGGCCTTCCTGCATGTGCAGGCCCCCTTTTGTAAGTAATATTCTCTTATTGGCCAGTAAGAAAATATTGTGGGTCACAAATCCCACCAAGGTTTTTCCCACACCAGGTTTCCTCGTTAAATCATTGTGTTATGGTGTGATTTTCATGTGGTTGCTTTCATTTCTGTTCATTGCATTATTTCTTGCATACCGGTACACTGTTATAATATGTTCTGCATGTTTTAAGTTGAGAAATTCTATTCACCAGTTAGATACTGATTCACCCCCCCTCTCAGTATCTGTGGGAATCCTAACAATGACCCCTTAGGATACAATATGGTGTTGTTATGGGTCATATGGTGTCCTAAGGGGTCATATGGTGTAGGACACCATATGAGCCCTCATATGGTATTGTTATGGGTCATATGGTGTCCTAAAGGGTCATATGGTGTCCTATTACCCCTTAGGACACCATATGGTGTCATTATGGGTCTTATGGTGTGCTAAGGGATCATATGGTGTTATATGACCCATTAGGACACCATATGACCCCTTAAGACACCATATGGTGTCATTATAGGTCGTATAGTGTGCTAAGGGGTCATATGGTGTCATATAACCCCCTAAGGAGTTGTTAGGGGTCATATTGTGTCCTATGACCCCTTATGACACTATATGACCCCTTACGACACAATATGGTGTTGTTATGCATCGTATTGTGTCCTAATGGGTCATATGGTTCCCTATGACCCCATAGGACACCATATGACCCCTTAGGTGTCATTAGGGATCATATTGTGTAATAATGGGCCATATGGTATCCTATGACCCCTTAGGACACCATATGGTGTCGTTATGGGTTGTATGGTGTCCTAAGGGGTCATATGATGTCCTATGATCCCTTAGGACACCATGTGACCCCTTAGGACACCATATAGTGTCATTCTGGGATATATGGTGTCCTAAGGGGTCATATAGTGTTATATGACCCCTTAGGACACCATATAACCCCTTATGTGTCGTTAGGGTTCATATTGTGTCCTAAGGGGTCATATGGTGTCCTATGACCCCTTAGATGTCGTTAGGGGTCATATTATGTTCTAAAGGGTCATATGGTGTCCTATGACCCCTTAGCACACCATATAGTGTCAATATGGGTTATATGGTGTCCTCAGGGGTCATTTGGTGTCTTGTGACCCCTTAGGACACCATATGGTGTTGTTATGGGTCGTATGGTGTCCTAAGGGGTCATGTGGTGTCCTATGACACCTTAAGACACCATATAGTATTGTTATGGGTTGTATGGTGTCCTAAGAGGTCATATGGTGTCCTATGACCCCTTAGGACACCATATGCCCCCTTAGATGTCATTAACGGTCATATTATGTCCTAAGGGGTCATATGGTGTCATATGACCCCTTAGGACACCATATGACCCCTTAGGTGTCATTAGGGGTCATATTGTATCCTAAGGGGTCATATGGTGTCCTATGACCATTTAGGACACCATATGACCCCTGAGGACCTCATATGGTGTCATTATGGGTTGTATTGTGTCCTTAGGTGTCATATGGTGTGCCCTTAGGGCACCATATGACTCCTTAGGTGTTGTTAGGGGTCATATGGTGTCTTGTGACCCCTTAGGACACCACTTGGTGTTGTTGTGGGTCGTATGTTAAGGAGGAGGGGGAGAGATATAAAGAGGGAGAGAGAGAGAGAGAGAACTATAGAGGGGACATATATATAGGAGATAGACCTAGATTTTGAGAGCGAAGTGAGATAGATAGAGGAGGATAAAGAGAGGTGGGCAACAAGACCTATATACAAAGGTAGATATGTGGAGAGGAAGGGAGGGAGAAACCTAGAGAGGGGAGAGAGGGTGGGTTGGAGAGTTAATGAACTAGACAATGAAGAGAGAGAATAAGAGAGGAAGAGAGATAATGAGAGAGTGGGGGAAGGATATATAAATGGAGAGGGGAAGAAAGGAAGGGAGAGATCTAGAGAGGGAAGGGAGAGAGAAGAGAAGAGATAGAAGAACAAAGAGATGAGTAAGAGGGGATGGATGGAGAGGTAGAAATGGAGGGAGTGAGAGACCTAGAGAATGAGAAGATGGATCTAGGTTTGGAGAGAGAGAAGAGAGGGAGAGTGTTCATAAATAGATAGGGGCAAGGGAAAGGGAGAGAAAGGTAGAGAGAAAGGGAGATAACTAGAGGGTGGACAATTAGATAAGTGAGAAACCTAGAGGGGGAGAGAGAGGTGGGTAATAATATAGGGAGGGAGAGGTATTGAGGTGAATAGGGAGGGAAGGAGAACCCTAGATATGGGGAGAGACAGGATAGAAGGGATTGGTAGTGAACAAGAGAAACAAGTGGAAGGGGAGAGAAATAATAAGAGAGTGAGAGAGAAGAGAGAGGAAGGGAGTCAAGGATATAAATTAGGGTACAAGGAAGGGATGAAAGGTAGAGAGGGTGGGATATACCTAGAGAGGGGAGAGAGAAGTGAGAGAGACAAGAGAGGGAGAGAGATAGGTGTGGAGTTTAGGGAAGATAAAGATAGTGAGATACGGATCTAAAGAATGCTAATAGGAGAATGTTGATTACTAAAATTTGACTAAGTATGAAAGTCAATATGATCCTCTAAAAACAAGAATCTACATTATAACTCTTATAGAGTTGAAACCACTCTCAAACATCCTACCAATATATACATAAAATATAACTCAAAGTGACTTATACTTAAATATTATATTTCATGTATATATTCTCCTCTCATGATGGATATAACTTGTGCCCAAGTTGAAAAATTTGTATCACAAAACCTTCAAATTGGACAATGTAGGATATTTGGCACTCGCCAAATGAAAAAAGTTGACTTTTCTCATTTGGCGCACGCCAAATTTGGCATGCGCCAAATGGGAAAAGTCATTTTTTTTCATTTTGCGAGTGCCAAATAGGGCGAGCACCATGTTTGGTGCTCGCCAAATGGTCTGCATTGGAAACTACCAACCCTTTGGGTTGGATTGTACTTGGGCATCCAACCCAAAGGGTTGGACAACCATTTTAGGCCTGATACGTGTTTTTAATAGAGGATTAGAAAATTTTCACATATTTTTGGCTGTGCTCTCCATCAGGTTTGCACGCATTTCAATAAAACTAAAAAAAATACCATAGAGACCTTGATCTCTCTCTTAGCTATCCAAGCATGTAATTATTTTCACATTTTGATTTCGTTAAGGCTTTCATCTATAATTTCTTTTATTAGTGTGTTCATTTTGGTGAAAAACCAACATGCACTATTTTGGGTATAGTTTTTTGCACGTTCATCGGATTTTGAAGAAACTTACATGTTTAGAAACTAGACTCCATTCTACACAATTTAAAAAAAAAGTTTTGATTTTTGATTAGTTATCAATGATTTTAGGGGGGAGCACGCTCAAATTTCTATTTTTCAGGATGTTTCCACTTCAAAAATTAGTAAAAAATCATATACTCGTTAAAAAATCAGCTGAAAAATCTGGCATAAACTACAACATGTTAGCTAATTTCTCACCGAAGTGATTTTAAAAATTGAAAAAAAAAGTTAACATTTTAGGGGGGCCACAACAGACACTATGTTATTTTTTCACATAAAAAACAAGACCACTTTTTGTGGCCCCCCTTTTTGAAGCCCTTAATCTCCATTTTTTTTTTTAAAATAGTAGTTTAGAAAGTAGACTCAAAGCACTCTGACTCTTGTTCTTGTTGCATCTTCAAATTTGGAGTCTAACTATCTTCAATTTGTTGTTGAAGTTCAAACTTTGTTGATTTCAGAAAAAAGTGGCATCTTAAGACCCCCTTTTGGTACCACAACTTGGTGCACATACCCTCAAAATAGTCTATTGATACATAAAAAGGAAAGATGAATCAGGGAGGGGCATTACAAATTATTTATTTTATAACCTTTTTTTTAATATTTAAAATTAGTAATCTCCTTTCTAAATTTTTTACAACTTGATTTAAATCATTCAATTATTCTCTTAGATCAATAAAAGGGGATATTACAAGATGTTAGATAAAGATGGAGCTAAAGAGATGATGTAGAGCCAAAGATAGATGAAGATATTAAGATATATAGTAGAATACGTAGGGAGGGGAGAGAATAATTAAATAAAATGTACTTGTATTGCATATGTCATCACGTTATTGTGGAGGGGAAAAAGTGAGATCGGGTGACTAGGACATAATCCCACTTTTGCCAACACAACGGGAATACAAAAGAGAAGGTAGGGAGATAGATCATTTTAGCTACTTATTGTGAGAAAGAGAGAGCCAGGGATTATATCTTAGGGTTTCTATTCCTCTTGTTGTATATGAAGAGAAGAGGTGAAAAAGAGGGTGTGATTGATCAACTAGACTAGGAGATGAACAATGAAGCATATATGAAATGAAATTGCAGAAACTTGATGATTTGAAACTAAGCTACTAAAAGCAGAAAAGGGGGAGGAATTTGAATGTGTACCTGGTGTTGAAAAATGAGCCAAATTGACTCGGACAGGGGTTCCACTCCCTAGTCCTATTTTGTCTGACAAAAAGCTGCTATTGATGGCCATCAAATTTGATGTTCTGAGCTTCCACCCTACTAAATTATACCTAAAAGTGGGGGGACCAGGGTGCCATGCCCATGTCCTTGATGACTTTGGGGTAGATATGAGGTTTGACGACAATCCTTGTGCCTTTTAGTAGTCTTGAAAGTCTTTCGGGTACCTGTACCTACACCTGCAACTGAAAATAGGGTTTGGGTGGCTATATAGGGTTTTGCCCTAGTCAAACCCCTCTTTTGGTGATTTCCACCTCAACAAACAGTGAATTTGTATAGTAAAATAGTTTCTACAGGAATCTTGTGTGTGTGCAAGACCCTAAAATGATGAATGCAAACTATCTAGAGTAACCCTAGGGTGAGTTCACAATAATGGTTCTTACTTTCACCCTCGAAGGAAAAACATGATGGTAGGAAAAAAAATTTGGATGGGGTTCGAGCGAAGTGGGGGTGTTCGAACGAACTACTCTTTAGGGTTTGCTCAAACCCCCTCTTTTGAGAAAACCACCTTTAATGCTTATTAATGTCGATTTTTAATTATATTGGGGGGGTTTGCTCGAACCCCCCTAAAAAGGGGGGTTCGCTTGAACCCCCCTTCGTTCCAACCCCTTTTTTTACACTTCTCTAAAACTTTCTAAATTTTTTTGCAGATTTTTGGCCTTCAAACCTCTAGTTGAAGTCTCAAATGGAATGATCTTGACAACCCAAAATGTAGTATGGTAGTCATCAAAGCAGGATTTCCAATGACTATAATTTTATTACATATTGAGTTTATTATGAACTTGTTTTTATAATTTTACCAAACATAGGTTTTTCATCGAACATGAATTTATCTGTTCAACACATTGGGAAAAACAATAAACTAATTTAAAAAAAACTTTGAAAAATATCTATGCCCTAGGTATTGATGTCTTCTTTCTAATAAAAAAAATTTGAATTTGGATATATATAGAACAAGTTATGTGTTCAAACATACACCTATGTCTAAAATATAATTAGTCAAACTTCAAAACTTAATAAAATGAAAAATATTCAACACATCACTATCAAACCAACTGTGATCCTTGGATATTGATGTTACAAACCAAAATTCGAAAGAATTGAGTTTTTCTCATTTATTAAAAATAAAAAAAATTATGCGTTTTGGGAGGCACATCACTCTTTAAAAATGTAGTTTGTTGTAAAAAACTACTTTTCGAGGGAGATGGAAATTTTTAAAAAAAAATCTTCAAAAAAATTTGAAAAAAATATATAGAGAACCTACAGACAAAATGCTACAAATCACTAATTTACATCATCTTCAAATTCTTAATAGTTTTAAAGTTATAGTTGTCGGAAGATAAAAATTATTTTTAAAATGTTCATCTCAGTGTCAAAAGTGGCAAAAAACTAGGAACCATTATTGTGAGTTCACCCCCTATGCTTCCAAGAATAAACCCTAAATGATTTTAATTGACAAATTAAATTCTCTAAATCAATTATGCTAAGTGAGCTAAATCATAGATGTAAACCAAATTGATGTAATGAAGCTCATACAAAGACATGGAAACAAGATGAAATCATACCCCACCCCAAGGGAGAGGTACAAGCCAATCTTCAGTCGATGATCCCCTATTGCCTTCCTACATCTTCAAAAGCCCCCAATTAATGAAAGAATGCTTGATGAATGCTTGATAGATTTTATTGAATGTTGTTGAAGACTCCAAAATATCTTCTCTTTCGCTAGACAAAAAGATCCTTGTGTTTGCTCCAAAAGATTTTTCCTAGATTAGATTAGATAGATGCCCTCAAATGAAGAAAGAGAGCTCTTATGTATGAAACCCCAGATCTTAATTTCATCTTTAGGCTGACCTAGGATTTGAATTTTCCACCAATTTCTTGGGGTTAAGCATTATAATATCATAGAATTATGCTCCCGAAATTTCGAGAAAAATGTCGGGGACCGGTTGCAATTTGCACCCGGTCCGACCAACTTTTCACCAAATTTTCAGGACCATTATATATGATGATATTAGACTGAATCCCAAAGTTAGGGCTGATTTCAAGATGTTTTGACATGTGAAATCGGGCCTTAAAGGTCAAAATAAGACATAATTAGGGTTTATGATTTAATGATCTATTGGAGGAATAAAATAAAAAGGAGAACACTTAGAGTAAAGGGCTCAATTTTATGATGTGGGGAGTGATGAAATATGACTTTAGATTTAATTAAATAAATAAATTAAATTCTTAAAGGGAAATTGCAATGCAAGATGCAAACACACTAAGGCAAGTGCTAAACCAAGCATAGAATTGTACCACCCTAGTAAGGGTGTACAATTTACGATGCTACATTTAGCCCCCACTTTAGCGGTCATATGACACTACATGCATATGCAAGCTAAAGTAAACAAAAGTAAACATTCATGAAAAATGATATATCCACAAGTTGTCGGATGAATCCCCTAGCGGTATCTGTAGTACCTAGTTAGGAACCAGACCCTACAAAACCACATGTTAGATAAAATCACAAATTCACCTAAATGCTTACTAAGGATGGTGATGAAAATTTGAGGGTAGCTATATGCCCCCCTTGTTTCAGCTTTCTAATTTAGTGAGTTGAAACAGGGTATCATGTTTACCACATCGAATTGTGAAAGAAGATTGATGACAAATGCTCACAACAAGATTTGATACAAGATCAAAAACTAATGGAGAACCATTTGGTAAGAAAGAGGACTAAACCTCAATTCCAACACAATAAAGAGTGTGAGGATTTGAGAGCTCTCTAACACAAGATAAAACATTTAAATGGACACAAAATCAAGAGATATAATTCAAAAATATAACTCCGTAAAGGAAATTGGAAAAGAATGGAGGATTAAAATGACATAAAAGAGAGACTATTTATAGCAACAGTCTTCTGAAAGAAGGCAAGAGATCCTCATCAGGGACATGCACGTTCGCAAAATAGAAGGGCTTATTATAAAAGATACTACTCAATGAAGAAAATTAATTTAATGAATGATCAAAGACTTCCAACACCAAGAAGGAGGTCCCATTTAAGGTTATGTACTTAATATCACCATTAGGGATGCTTGTTCCAATATGAGAGAAGGAATTCAAATATGAATACACCGCTTCAATCAATAAGAAATCCTTATAGAAGACACTACTTCACAAAGGAGAAATTTTAATCTTAAGAATGAGAGATGTTTGAAATCACTCTTGCCCCCCATATATAGGGAGAAGAGATGAGATAGAAATAGGCTATTATTTTGCTTCCAAAAGTATGGTTGCACATGAAATTGTACCATCATGAATGAAAATGAGCCCCCAATAAGTAAGCTACCAATGTCACATAATGATGAGCAATATAACAACCATTAGTGTTATTTAAAAACATGATAGATTGAATGAGGTATTTGAATATGACATGCTAAATGCTCTACAATAAGTAAGATTAAAATCATATATAAGATGATGGATGTTAAAAAGCTTTTAGAAAGAGAGAAGTTTATAGGAGAAGAATAGGCCACTAAGTCATACTTTTCTTGCACACAAGAAATCTTAGGAGAGGGATAAGTGTAATTCATTAGAGCCTTATTCCTCGAAGAAGGGATTTTAGAATGAGTAGAAGATAAAGTCTCATAAGTGGGATTAGAAATCTCTTGAGGAGATTCATAAAGAGATTTGTTCATCACCAAGATTTCCTTATGAGGGGGATGAGTGTTGAAAGAAGTAGAAGATGATTTAATTGAGGTGAGGTCATCATCACTACTAAATATAGCATTTACATTGAGAAATGGTCTATTAGATTCTTTGGTGGGCTTGGAAGGATTATATCCAATTCCAAATGAAGCTTCATGTGTGTTATGTTCCAAAGGAACTTTAATTCCTTGTTCATTTGTGCCACAACCATTACCATTATAGCCACTCTTAGCTAAAATGTGAAAACTGGGACCATAAAGGGATGCCAAATCAGAAAGAGATGGTTGTGCCTCATAGGTCTCAGTGCTATATGAATTAGAGGAAGAATTTGAAGAATTGTTTGAATTAGAAGCAGCCACAAAGTTGTTACCTAGTTGTTTAGACAAAGTGGGTTGCTCTTTAGGTTCAGTCTTAGATTATTCCATCTCAGTCTTAGATTATTTCCAAGATACTCTATACTCTCCTATTAAAGTAGGGTTAAAGTCTAGAGATTACCAATCATCATCTAAGAGCACTCCTTGAGGAGAAAAGATATCTTTGGGAGGAGATTCCGATTGAGTAGAAGAATCAAGAGTACTAGAAGGAAATAGATCATTAAAGGAAATAGATTTATTTGAAGAAGTATGAAGATTGGGACAAGAATGGGAATTAGTTGAACAAGAAGATCCAACTTTTAATGGAGCTTGAAGATTGGTATCAGATAACAAGGTGTATGTCTTATTGTTATAAATGAACTTTACCTATGCAAAGGTGAGGAGATAACTTGCATGCTATGAATCCACGGTCTCTCTAATAGAAGGTTATATGTCAAATTACCAAACATGACATGAATAGGTGTAGATAAAGTAATAGGACCTACCTTAACAGGCAAGGTTATGATACCTAAAGATTTTTTATCAACATTATCAAAGCATCAGATAGAAATAAGAGTAGGTTCGATGAGAGAACGATCCACATTAATCTTATCTAATAAGTCCACACTACAAGCATTAAGGCCAGATCCATTGTCCACAAGGGTTCGTCTTATAGAATTATTGTTGATAATAACAACAATCATAAGAGGATCATATTGATTTTGGATTTCATGAGAAGGTAACTCATCTTGTGTGAATACAATTTGAGCTTTGGGTTTGTTTATAGGATCAATCAAAATATTATTAGGTGTTATTGTAGGTGGGACATATAAGTTTATCAAAGCATCTTGTAAAATCCCATGATAAGCAAGTGAATTTTGAACCAAATCCCAAATAGAAATATTGGCAGGAGTAGCTTTAAGTTGTTCAATGAGATCATACTCCTTACTAAGAGTCTGATATACGAGGTGACCGTGGAAGAGTAGGTTGAGAGGCAGGAAGTGAAGTTGGGATAATTGGAGGAGGATTAGGTTGCCTATTGTTTCTTGTGTTGTAGGTATGAGCAACCGTATGATAACTCTCTCTAGTGATTTTCGTAGCATACTCATAAGGGATCTTAGTAGGATAACCTCCTTGCACGGTAATAAAATCTTTCTTAGGAGTGAAAAAAGAATCATTATCATAACCACCTTGAACCACTAAGATCTAGGGTTACGTTGAGAACTTTGAGAAGGACAAGCACCTTGAACTGTGAAGAGGGGTTTATTAGATGTTTCATTCACATGTATCAAATTGATTGAAGATGGTTTAGGAATATAAAAGGTGTCCTTATGTATTTTAGAAGAAGAATGGACAAGATTGTTGGAACAATTGTTGACACTCTCTTCTTGCATGAAAATGTTATCATGGACTAGATCAATTTTAGGAGGTAGACTAGGAGTAGGAATTGATGTTTTAGAAGGAAGAGTATTAGTAGGAAAGGTCATATCATCCTATATCATCAAAGGATCTACATGGGGAATAGACTCTTTAGGAGAAGGATCAACATTACTCTCTAAAGTTTCACCTTTGAGAGGGAGATCTTTGAAAGAGATGTTAACAATCTCTTCTTTAACTAAGGTGATGCAGAGGATCTTGGAAAACCAATCACAACTCTAGGATCATGTTGATCCAGATATATTTTTACCATTATAAAAATTAATTAGAGGCATATTCCATCATACTTCAACAATCAATCAATCAAGAAAACACAAACTTGATCCAGGTATCAAATTTGCCAACTTGTTGTCCCTTTGGATAGACGTGTACATAGAGGTATATAAATATCTAACCAGATATAAAAAACTCAATCCCTTTTGTCAGAAATTGAATATATTTCTTACAAACAACATATCCAAATCCAACGGTTAGATTAAAAGTTATGGTCTTTTCACTGAGACCCATTTTTGCTCTCCCCAAATAAGACATGTGCATGCCCAATCCATCTAGGGCATCAAATATATTTCACAAAACAAAACCAAATGATTCCAAACTAATAGAAAATGAAATATTTATGGATCTAGTTTAATAATATGTAAGCCATTAAATTTTCAAATGGTTAAATCATTAGATAATCACAAACCCTTGTCTGCAACTCCATTGAAGATAGTTTAAAAACAGTTTTCACCAAAATCTTCATAACTTACAGAAATGTGCATAAAAATGACTCAAACAAAAATTAAATGAAAGGTGATTCATATATCTTTCCAATGAATCTATTTTTAGGTCATAATTATTCCCAATGAGTCCATACCAAATGCTGCAACATGACTGTTCTTAGGAAATCTCAAATCTGCAAACAACCACTTTCACCAAAACTTCCATAGATTATTCATTTATTCTTTAAACTGCACCAAACCAAAAGAATGAGAAATAGGATTCCTTCCACTATCTAACCATTATAAATATACAGGGTTTCCAGGCCATACATGGTCGTACAAGGCCTGGAAACAACAACTCAACACAAAAACACCAATCAAAATGCAAGTTTTAAACACACGAATTTGTTCCAAAACTTTATCCTCCTTCTCTATTCTTCAAATAATGATTTGGTTCAACCAATAAAACATATTTATAGAATATTTGGTAGTTATAAACCATCCAACTACCTTTATGACCCTTCATCTTCCCTTTTACAGCTTTATGTGCAATTTTTGCACTTTTACATTTTTGCAAATGTTGCACTTTTGCAATTTTCTTGCAACTTTGACACTTTTTCCTAATGACTCCCCAAATTGTAAAAACTCTTATAGAATATTTGAGATATTTTACAATTATTTTACCCTTCCATGGGTTATTTCAACAATCTTGACCTTATAGACCAAACTGGGACCTAAAGAATAACTTTTAACAACTTTATGCAAATAATTACAATAATTGATCTTGTCTTTACAAATGGATTCATCATGAATCAATACATCATAAAAATGATCAAAATGACTTAAAACATCACTTTTCTCCTGGTGACCTCATGTTCTTGGGTGCCCCTGCACCATAAGGTATCCTTATGAGTAGAACCTAGTTGAGGAGAGGGAGGTGTTTTATTTTCAGAGGGAGAATGATTTAGATTCATGAGAGGTGATATAATATCAAGGGGGTTAATCTCACAGGGTAGAGAATAATCAAAACCTTTCTTCTAATGGTTCATCCCAAATAGTGAGGTCTTTGAGAAAAGTATTAGAAATATCTTGCACAAAGATGTCTATATTGTTATTGCCAATTTTGGAGGAAGGGATAACATTGTTCATTAATTCTTCATCCTTAGGAGGGAGAGAATCACTACATGTGTTTAAATCATCCTCTTGCCTCAAAATGTGTTCAATAGGATGTTTAGGGGTGAGAGAATGAAGGAAATTGATTATGATTTCATCTTCTTTTTCTAAGGCATCTTTATGGATAATACAAGCTTCAGGGCAAGGAGAAGCATTTCTCATTAATGCGTCATCTCTAGTGGGAATTTTGTTGGAGTCAAAAGAGGAAATTCCATCACTAGGAAAAGTAGGGATAATACCATATTCTTGCACAAAATGATCCTAATGAGGGGAGTACTCTTTAGGAGGGAGATGAACATCTTTCTCCAAAGATTCATGCTTAGGAAGGAGATATTTGGAAGAAGTGCTCATAACCTCTTGTTGCACTAACATGCCCCCATTGGTAAGACCAAGTTTAGGAGAAGATAAGTCAATGTCAATCAATACATTTTCACTTAGAGAGGAATCATGTAAACAAGGTAAAGTAACACTAAGAAAGGTGTTTATGATATCATCCTCTTCCTCTAGGATAGCTAGATGGGAAGGGCACATTTTTGGAGAATTGTCAAGATCACTCTTCAAATCTTTATCCTCAGAGCATGGGAAATTTTTAAAGGGGTTGGTAACAACTCTTTTAGGCACTAAAATGTTGTCATAGATAGGAGTAGGTTCTTTAAGAGAGGGAAAAATTGAAACAAAGGAAGCCAACCCATTATCACATCTATGAAATGAATGCATCATGACAACAATTTTCCTCTTTCAAATGATAACATATGCAAAATAGAAGGAAATGTTTAAATTTAACTAACGCAAACCCTCTAAATATTTATTTAGAAAATAAAATTTATGAGTGAAATGTGTTCCTAAATCAGATATAAAATTAATGATCCAAATTAAGCTATCCACAACTTCAATTTTGAATTGAAAAATTAGGGTTTTAACAAAATTGACCTCTAAATTTTTGAAATTTACAAGGAATTGAAACTTGTAAATGTAAATTTGAATTTGAAATAGAAAAAAAAACTCAGATCTGAGAACATAAATCAGAATTAAAGAAGATTGGATTCACATTGGGTTCACCAAAATGTGTAGGGTAAAAAGTGAAACCGGGTGACTAGGACCTAATCCCACTTTTGCCAACACACTAGGAATACGAAAGAGCAGGTAGGGAGATAGCTCACTTTGGATAATTATTGTGAGAAATAGAGAGCCAAGGATTATCCCTTATGGTTTCTATTCCTATTGTTGTATATGAAGAGAAGATGTGAAAAAATAGGGTGTGATCAACTAGACTAGGAGATGAGAAATGAAGCATATATGAACTAAAATTGAAGAAACTTGCAGATCTGAAACTGAGATACTGAAAGTAGAAAAGGGGGAGGAATCTGAATGTGTACCTGGTATTGAAAAATGAGCCAAACTTACCTCGATAGGGGTGCCACGCCCTGGTCTTGTTTTGTGTGATAGAAAGCTGCAACTGAAGACCTGCAAATTTGATGTTCTGAGCTTCTACCTTGCCAAATTACTCCTAAAAGTGGGGGTACCAGGGTGCCACACCCCTATCCTAGGAAGGACCAAGGCACCATGCCCCTGTCCCTGATGATTTTGGGGTAGATCTGAGGTTTGAGGACAATCCTTGTGCCTTTTAGTAGCCTTGAAAGTCTTCCGGGTACCTGTACCTACACCTGCAACTGAAAATAGGGTTTGGGTGGCTATATATGGTTTTTCCTTAGTCAAACCCCTATTTTGGTGATTTTCACCTCAACAAATAGCCAATTTTTATAGTAAAATAGTGTGTGCAGGAATCTTGTGTGTGTGCAAGACCCTAAAATGATGAATGCAAACAATCTAGAGTAACCCTATGCTTTCAAGAATAAACCCTAAATGCTTGTAATTGACAAAGTAATTGCTCTAAATAAATGATGTTAAGTGATCTAAAGCACAGATGTAAACCAAATTGATGTAACGAAGCTCATACAAAGACATGGAAACAACTTGAAATCATACCCTAACCCAAGGGAGAGGTACAAACCAATCTTTAGTCGGTGATCTCCTATTGATGAAAGAATGCTTGATAGATGTTGTTGAATGTTGTTGAAGACTCCAAAAGATCTACTCTTTCACTGCATAGAAGGCTCCTGGTGTTCGCTCCAAAATCTTTTTCGTAGATTAGATTAGATATATGCATTCAAATGAATAAAGAGAGCTCTTATGTATGAAACCCTAGATCTTAATTTCATCTTTAGGCTGACCTAGGATTTGAATTTTTCACCAATTTCTTGGGGTTAAGCATTATAATATCATAGAACTATGCTCCCGAAATTTTGGGAAAATGTCAAGGTGCACCTGGTTCAACCAACTTTTCTCCAAATTTTCATGATAGTTAGATATGATGATATTAGAGTGAATACCAAAGTTACAACTGATTTCAAGATGTTTTGACATGTGAAATCGAGCCTTAAAGGTCGAAATAAGACATAATTAGGGTTTGTGATTTAATGATTTATTGGAGGAATAAAATAAAAAGTAGCACACTTAGGGTAAAGGGCCCAATTTTATGATGTGGGGAGTGATGAAATATGACTTTTGATTTAATTAAATTAATTAATTAAATGCTTAAAGGGAAATTACAATGCAAGATGCAAACACACTAAGGCGGGTGCTAAACTAAGCGTAGAATTGTACCACCCTAGCAAGGATGTACAATTTACGATGCTACAGTTATGTAATGTGTTAATGTTTTGTAAACCACTTTTTTACATGTCAATTTTAGCTTATAAATTGGCTTGGACAACAAATTTAAAGGATCAAACTATTAATTTCCCCTCATTTCACATGTTTTATTATTTTTATGAAATATATGTGATGCACACACCTAGTGGAACATTTTTCATGATGCGTCCACTTTGAAAAATCACCAAAAAAATATATTCAATAAAAATCTATAAAATATACACAATTTCAAGTACTCGCTCTTAACTATATTTCTCTCAATCATTTTTTAAACATAACAAATGCAATAGAAAAATAGTGGGGTGTACAAGACACACTATATAATATTTTGTGTTTACACGACATTTCACCCTATAAATTGTAACTCTGTTTTTCTTTATAACTTTAATAATTTAAAAACTAGATTCATAGCACTACTTTCACACCTTTTATATACTATTTCTATGTACAAAATTAATAATCTCTTCCATATTTTTATATTACAAACTAAATCACAATAGGTTTAAAAGAAAGAATATATTCCATAGCAAGCCTCATCCATGAAGCTCGTATTCAATATACATTTTAGATCTACACATAAAAGGGACTCCAAGCCTCACATGACCAAGGATAGGACTTGCTAGCAAGTCCACCCTTGAACTAGGAGGCTCTTTCAATATCAGATAGCACAACACAAAATACATACAAACACTATAAGGGGGAGTTGAGGGAACTCGGTAACCTCTTGGAGAAAAACAATCAAAATAGAACAACACTCTCAACAACCTATTTGTTATGCACAAAGGCACTGTACTTACTAATAGTAAAATTTGTAGTGCTTTTGACTGAAAATGTGTCTAGTGACTCCTCCTTTGGTGAACTCGAAGCTTAACTCCATGCTTGGTAGAAATCACAATTCCATATTGGAATTCTAAGGGATTCTCCATCAATGGAGAATGCTCAAATGTAAACATTTGATATAGATGAATCATTGCTAGTTTAATCTCTTGAAATGAAAATCTCATTCCAAAGCAAGCACGAGGTCCAATCCCAAAAGGGAGGATGGCATAGGGGTGCCTCTTCTTTTCTTCTTCACATTCAGGATCAAATCTCTCAGGCTTAAATTTTCGAGGTTCTGGAAAATGGAGAGAATCATTTGCTGGTACATTTAAAGCCAACCATACCCATGTTCCTTTAGGGAATAAGTACCCTCCTATCTCAACATCTTCAATAGCCTCTCTTGCAACTAAAGGAGACACCATATAGTAACGCATAGCCTCCTTTATCACCTACATTATGTAGTAAAATTACCAGATTTAATATTCTCAAGTAATTTAAACACAACACAGTTTAGGTGGTGATTTTACCTGAGTAAGATAAGGAAATTTGTCAAGATCTTCAGCAGTGGGATTTCTGCCTGGGGGCCCAAAAGCATCGATTTCTTCAAGCAATTTTTTCTCCACATGGGGGTGTGCAGAAATAAGATATAACACCATAGATAGTGTCAACGCAATTGTAGTTGAGCCCACCAAAACATGCTCATAAGCGAGAGCGTTTATATAGTCCGGGGTAAACAAATCTCTGGTATCTTTACTCGACTCCCTCGCAGTCAGCACTGAGGAAAGAAAATCCTTTCTGGATTTCAACTCCAAATCCATACTTCTCTTGGCCACAAAGCCATTCAATCTCTGTATAAGCTTACTGTTAACCTGTTCGTCCTTCCATTCACGTGTGCCAGGAATGCGAGCGAGGATTTCTCGAACGGGCTTCTGTAAAATTGGGAAGAGGAAGCAGACGATTGTAGAGAAGGTGCCACCTAGGTCCAGTCTCAGAGAAATGGAGAAAACCAGCTCCTTCACAAACTCAGTGACTTGGAATTCGACTAAATGTGGTGTTTTGGATGGTGTGAGATTGAACCTCTCGCCAAACGCTGCCTCCCCAATGATGTCTGAAGAGACCTTCCCCAGGAGATCTGTGAAGTTTATGTCTTCCTTTTCGTCTTTGGTGGAGAGATAGTCTTTGAGGATGCAGATTGTGCGTTCCATCAGAGGCACTTGACTCGCTATATGGCTTGGTTGGTACAGAGCTTGTATCGCCCCACGCATTGATGACCATCTTGGGCTCCTGAACAGACACAGAGGAAGGGAAAAGATAAGACATCAATTCAAAATGATCATTTTTTTAATCCTTGAGTGTATAACAATTCCATAGCATTCTTCATAACTATCCAAAATCAAAACAATAGTCTTAAATATTTAAGTTGCATACGAAGCCAACAAAAATAAAATTATCAAAATCTGATATACCATTTATTGCTTATATTTCACTCGTAATTTATTAGATTTCACTAATCAAAAGTCCACCAAAATTATCTAATGGATCAATAACCATCTATTAGTATACTCACTCAAAAGAAAGGTTAGTTATTAGACTAGTTGTGCAACTTAATTGGTATAAATAGTGGGCATTTGTGCATAAGTATCGGATCAGTTGTGCAAATTTGTAAAGTCCACCAAAAAATCATCTAATGGATCAATAAACATTCATTGGTATACTCACTCAAAAGAAAAGTTAATAATTAGGCTATTTGTGCAACTTTATTGGTATCAATAGTGGGCATTTGTGCATAAGTATCTGATCAATTGTGCAAATTTGTGAAGTCCACCAAAAAATCATCTAACGGATCAATAATCATCCATCGGTATACTCACTCAAAAGAAAAGTAAATAATTAGACTAATTGTACAACTTTATTGGTATCAATAGTGAGCATTTGTGCATAATTATCGGATCAGTTGTGCAAATTTGTAAAGTCCACCAAAAAGTCATCTAATGGATCAATAATCATCCATTGGTATACTCACTCAAAAGAAAAGTTAATAATTAGACTAATCATGCAACTTTATTGATATCAGTAGTGGATATTTGTGCATAAATATCGGATCAGTTGTGCAAATTTGTGATAGTTAATTGAAAATATGTACAAGACATCAACTCAAATGACCATTATTTGATCCTTGAGTGTATAACAATGTTACAATATTTATCATAACTACCCAAAGCCAAAGCAACAGCTATAAGCATTTAATGACATAAGAATACAGCAAAAAGAAAATCGTCAAAATCTGATATATAATTTAAGAAATTATTATATAAAAAAATAACTGGAACGACTAGTGGGTGATCTTCTATTCCTTATAAATCTCATGAAAGAAAAGAATGGTAGTTTGAATCCATACTTGGTCATAAAGAGTCCCTTGACGTGGAGAGGAGAAGCAGACATGGACATCGGAATACTTCTATTTGGAAAAGATTTGAATTTCTTAACCCCTACCTCTCTGCACAAGTCAGCATCTGCCACTATCACTAATGGCTGCCTTCCAAAGTTGAACCTGCAATTACATACATAATCACACAAATCCAGTGTCAACAGACAACGTTTTTTAATATATCTCTTTCTGCAGAAAGTACCTTCTCCTTAAACCAGAAACGTCTAAAAAATCTAGATAATATGACTGAACTTTTTCTGGGTGTGAAGAAAGGAATTGACCTGTAGATTGGACCATATTTGCGAGCCAGGTCAATAAAAACATCAGTCCCTTCCTTGGCAAAGAGAGGCAAATGGCCGAACAGCCATGATTCTGGGGGGCTGGGAAGATTAGGCAATTTCCATGTGGGTATTCTTGAATAAACATACAGTCCTGTAATGGCCCCTGCAAAACAGATTAAAAGCACACTAGTCCATGATGAATTTCCCAACCACAGAAATGTCTCTGTGAGAATGCTGCTTGCTGAATCAATACTGGTAGCCATGTTCAGATAACTTATGAAAATGGAACTGGCTGGCATAATATGAGACTATAATTCTCAGAATTTATTGAACGAGCAATCCAGTTTTTCTTGGACGATCCTGATGAAGCATCTCAGAATCGAATCCAATCCGACGTAAACAAACTGTTAAAACTTTTCCTAGGTTTGCACGCATGTGATTATGAAGGTTTGTCGTTCCCTGAGACCTGAAAAGGTAGTAATGGCCTGCCACACGTCATTAACAAATTTTATAATGAAAATGCTTTGAAATAGCTCCCTGGCACAAATTAATAACGTTTTGATGTGATTGGGACATTTAAATATTAATTTTTAAAAAATAAAAGATTTAGAATAAAGAACTCCAAGTAAATTAGAATCTTATCTAAGCTTAATTTTAATTGTCTACATCACATTAATCTTTATGGAACAATGTGAACCCTAACCTAACCTTAACCCTAACTCTAACCATCTCTAATGGGTTCCTAAATAAAATCATTATTGTAAATATTATATTATAACCTTATCCCTACTACAAACTTAACTTTAAATCTAAGTTTAACCCTAAGTGACACTATATTATATTACATCACATTAATAAAATTAAACAATCCTAAACCAAAATTTAACGTACTAGTAAACAATATTATATTAGATTTATATTATCATATTATTTTAATAATATTATGTTATATTATTTAACATTATATTATATTATTTAATTTTATTATACAATTTTATTTTAATCTAATACCATATTATTTTTTATGATTTCATATTAATATTATAATAGATTTATATTATATTATATTACTATTTATTATATTTTATTGTATTTTTGTTATTATGAATTTAATTATCATATTTACATTAAAATAATATTAATATTTTATTATGCCTAATGGGCCTTCTAGAGTTGATCCTAATGTGGTCACAAGACCTCTAGCACAATGGACACCACCAGAGATAGACTGGATTAAAATAAACTTTGATGGACCTACACATGGCAACTCGAGATAGGCTGGGGTTGGATGTGTCACAAGGAATCATTTAGGAGTCACATTCACAACTTGTTGCCAAGGCTTAGGAACAATAACAGACAACATTGCAGAAATGAATGCAACTTTCCTCCCTATTCAAATGGCGAGGAGAATGGGGATGACGAATTTGCATCTGGAAGGGAACTCAAAAATTATAATTCAAGCAATTGCAAAAGGGAGTGTGTTGCATTGGCAGATTGACAAAATGGTACATGTCATCAATAGACATGTCAAGAAATTTCCAAAATTTAGAATATCTCACATTAGAAGGGAAGGAAACCAGGAAGTAGACAACCTATCCAAAATGGTTGTTGATCTCACACAAGGAGAATACAAATGGTACCTTGCTAGGGAGTAGGAAGACAAACTGCATTGATTGCCATGATGATTTCCCTCATAACAGTAATTAATTGTGGACTAGGAAGCTAAGCCAGTACACGAAATAGTCACAATGTGGCTCGTAGTTTGAGTACGTGGATGATCTATGGGGATTTGAGGGAGATTTGTCAACTATGTCATTAGGGTATATGCAACCATCAACATTCCATGTATATAAAAATTTACTACTACCACAAACCAAAAAACTACCACCCACCCGAGATTTACATATTTACATCCAACTCAAGTTCATATTCATCTAAACAAAATTTACAGTTAATACTACTACTTATAAAAAAATCATACGACTTTGCTCATTTCTTCAAGTCTTCTCCTGTGGTTGTGCATCCCAATAGTCATTCCTATTGAACTTCAATCGCTTCCTCACTATTAGCTTCCCCTCAACACCACTAGCCTGCTCCTTCGCTTCCTTGACTCATAGGTATTCCCTTATAAAGTTCCATACTTATTGTGTCTTGACCTAATGATCTTCTTTATCGCATGATGTACTCCGAATTAAAAAGGGATGTAGGGGGGAATGAATTTGGCTATGTGGAGCCAGTCTCCTCTACGTGTCATGAAACCCTCACCTGGTTTGGCAATTTCAATAAACACACTGAGTCCCCAACAATTCATCTTTGACACACTACTTCATGAGCCAATTTGTTTTGTCCATGCTGCCCAATTCTGACCACCATGCCAAAACATAGAAGCCACATCGATATTTGTCTTGTATTTGAATTCCATTGCCATATACTCCTCTCCTAACATCATTTTCACCATTTGAAGAAGCATCGAGTCCTAAATCTTAAAAAAAATTCTTCAATCTTTCATCAGTGATTGTCCCCTAAAATTCAAGCATCTACTTCTTTATTTGCATAGAAAAATTGCCCTCCATTATACATAATTTGTTCTTCATCATTCGCAACCACCACTTTCACTATGTGATGGAATTGCCACCTTCCACTTCCACCACCATAAAATCTCTCCCACACAAACCATTTGTCTCAGGAGTACCATGTCATTCATTCGATTGTTTTCTTGTTATATTTCTTTTGTAACCCTTACCTCTCCATCCTCGAAATCCACCTCTCTCATATCTTCCCAAATATCATCATCCTTGCTAGTAACAATTGAAAATGAATCACCAAATGTCGTTCAATCATCAAAACTATCTAAACTTGTTTTACAACACCATTAATGAATAAAGATTACATAGGTGAAATTATGTCGATGAACTTTACTGTGAGGTGTCGATGTTGAAGCTCCACATCAAACTATTTGACATCTAAAGTGAGTTAAATGAGAAAACCATTCACATAAGGTTTGACTATTCACATTTAAGAATTATATTTCTTTACTGGTTGCATGTCGGTGGTGTCAATGGAATCATGAAAAGTGGGGATGGGAGAACACTGCAACTATTGTGAACACTCTTACATTGAATTTTCATCATAATCATGATACTCATTTAGTTATTCTTATATTTCAAAATAAAATTTAATAAAAATAATTAAATGAACTTGTAGGAATTTACCTGAGTATCAATGTCAAATGTTTCATTCAAAAAATATTTTGTCACGACAATGTCCTCTGTAGAAAATGTCTCATGTGTATGTGCATGCTCACTCTCAAGATCATAAGCGCAAAGATACCCGCAAGATCAAGAAAAGCGAGTTAGAACTCAAGTCTTAGAAGAATAGCTCGCATTACTCTTGACTAGAGGCCTAACATACTATGCAAGGGTCTGAGTGAGTAAGCTAATGGAGTCTAAAGTATCAATTTCAACACTCTCCTTCACAATAGAAGGAATAGTGACATACTCCACCATAGGTCTGGCCAAGGATCTTAGTGATAGGTTTGAGTCACATTGTGCCCCCACTCTATCATGTGAGGAGCTCTCACCTCCACCCTGGAAATCTAGATAGTCAAAATAGTTTAGGATCTCGCTCATGACAAATTCACAGTAGAGTTTCCTCAAAAATCATTGAGGTACCTCATAATTATTGCATGGAGACTAATTGAAAACCATCCACCACCTATCCCAAAAAATTATCTTAATCCCTTCATGGTGGCACCAATGTATAAGGAACCTCTTGTATCCATGGTGTAAAGGTTGATTGGTTTGGGGCTTCCTGAAAAGTACACACAAGTTGGATTTGTCAATTTTCTTTTCCTTCACTCATTCATATGATAGTCTGTTTGCATAAAACGATTATTTTTCTTCTTTTTTATTGGACCAAAAATTGATTTGCCCATTCACTAATGGTACATGAGACATGATAGATTGAAACAAATTAGCAAGGCTTGTTCAATGAGAGTTTGTTGTAGTAGGGTCTTTTATCCTTGTAATCTATTCCTCTAATTGTTTTTGGTTACTTTCTATTTGCCATAGTATGTTTTGTTGTGTACCTAGGGGATGTCTAGGGATTGCAAGTGATGTTTGATGTGCTTGTTCTTTAGGAGGGTCTTCATGAGGAGGTGATTGAGAGATTAGTGTTCATGCATAGTCATAGAAAATACTCCCTCACACATATTATCAAGTAGATTCATTAATTTTGTATTTGCATCAACAAATACTAACTAATCATAGGCGTTCTTTGCTATTGTCTTATATTTCTTCAACCTTTTACACATTGAAAAATCTCTAGATGATAACATAGAAGTTCTATAATGTAATCTACTAACAAAAAATCTCCATAAGGGGTGTTTAACACTCATTTAACTAATAGAAATTTATTTATTTTAAAAATAAATAAAATAATAACAATATTTTCTTTATAATTATCAAACGAGTCCACAACTTAATTTGAAATTGTATTGATAACCTCAAGAATTAATTTAAGTCTATTACTATTTATTATATTATATTAAAACTAATTAAATTCTAAATTAATACAAGTTGTATTTAGTTTTTGTGTATTTTAGTGAACCTAAAGTAAATCTAACACACACATGAAAAGAAGAAGGAATAACTTTTTTCTATTAGACACAAAAATTAAAATAAAATATGAGTATTTTATAATAGCTAATTGTTGACTTGGTAGAACTATTAAGTATTAGTATTTTAGTACTTTAATCTATATAGTGAAAAAAAAAGACTTGAGTGAAAATTCATTCTCTTACTATTGGATGACAACAAAAATGATAAGAAGATGGCACCATGAATAATAATATAACATTAATGAACCATTGAAGGTGGAAGTAAGGTCACTATACCCTTATATAATACAATACAATGGTGATATAACGTGCATTAGTTGCCCTTCTCAAAGCCACTATTCTCCCTACAAAACAACATGGCTAAGACATCATAACATACAAAACATAATACTAAATGATATGTGCATCAAACTAGTGACCTAGGAGGGCTTCCTAATAATGTGAGGTTGAACTGATGAATGTCATGATGAAGGCATCAAGAAAACAACATGCTATTGGGTTTAATGATAGGCTTTTGTGCTATAAGGTCACTAGACTACAATGAGACTTTTCGTATCCTATTTGTTGACATGTGTTCAACATTCAATTTTTTCTTTTAGTTGGTGAAAAATAAAGTGTTGCACTCACAAATTTGAGTAGGGAGGAGTTGTAGGTGGGAATATAGGGGTAAGTGCACCAAGATGGTGAACACAAAAGTGGCCACATGCAAAAAAAAGAAATTTTTCATAACCCGTGCGTGTTCTATGAAATTCAAAAACGTGCTAGGCTTGGTAACACCAAGCCTAGCCAAAAATAAAATAAAAAACAAAAGGTTCCTCATAATTTCTCATAACCCGTATTGGTTATTCAAAACTAGAAGTTTTGGCCTTAGTTCTACATAATGGGTTATGTAGAACTAGGAACCAAAGAGGAAGTGGAGAGAGAGAGAGAGAGAGAGAGAGAGAGAGAGAGAGAGAGAGAGAGAGAGAGAGAGAGAGAGAGAGAGAGAGAGAGAGAGAGAGAGAGAGAGAGAGAGAGAGAGAGAGAGAGATTGGGAAAAGGGGAGAGAGAGAGAGAGAGAGAGAGAGAGAGAATAGGGTCAAGAGAGGGGGAGGGAGAGAGAGAATAGGATAAGATAATGAGAGGGGGAGGGAGAGGGAGAGGTAGGGGGAGAGAAAGAGAGAAAAGGGGGAGAGGGTGATAATAGGATAGGATTACGAGAGAGAGAGAGAGAGAGAGAGAGAGAGAGAGAGAGAGAGAGAGAGAGAGAGAGAGAGAGAGAATAGGGTCAAGAGAGGGGGAGGGAGAGAGAGAATAGGATAAGATAATGAGAGGAGGAGGGAGAGGGAGAGGTAGGGGGAGAGAAAGAGAGAAAAGGGGGAGAGGGTGATAATAGGATAGGATTACAAGAGAGAGAGAGAGAGAGAGAGAGAGAGAGAGAGAGAGTAGGAGGAGGAGAGGGTGAGAGACATGAGGTAGAGAGAGAACGAGAAGGAGAAGAGGGTGAGAAACTCAATAGAGAGAGAAGTGTGAGGGGGAGAGAGATGAGATAGAACTCAAGGAGGATAATTAGGGCTCAGAATAGACAGAGACAGTGATGGGGTAAGGAAGATGAGAGAGGAAGAGAATAGAGACATGCATGTATACAAACATATATACATATATCTATATAAATATATGTATACATAAATATAGATATGAATAAATACATACATAAACACATATTATATATGTGTGTATATACATATGTTTAGTAAATGCTAAGTTTACAAGCATACATTTTGATGTCTTCATAACCCGTACAGGTTTTGTGAAGCTCAAAATGATGTTTTTCATAACTCGTACTGGTTTTGTGAAACTCAAAATGATGGTTTTTCATAACCCGTAAGGGTTTTGTGAGACTCAAAATGATGGTTTTAGTTCTACATAACCCATACAGGTTATGTAGAACTATGAATGGTACTTCTTTTTTTTCAAAACCTGAGCAGGTTATCTTGCACATCAGAACCCGTGCGGGTTTGGCTTGGTAAGAGGGTTGGAAAACAACCCTAATGCTTGCAAGCCCATTTTCCTTCCAATTTTGTCCCTTTACACGTTTTTTTCATCTTCCAACATGATTTCTCGACTTCATCATCATTAGGTTTACAAATGATCGAAAGAGTATCTCTAAAATTACCACCATAATCTCAAACGTCTTCTCAGCTTTATGACCGTATAATTTTTTTCTATTTTTGGACAACATTAGCATAGTAAACTTTAATTTTCTTTACCAGTGCCTTGACAGTCCTCATAGACATACGTCTACCATTTTTTTAATAACTTTTGATATACTTGACTAGATTTAGAATAAATAAATATTATTGTTCTAAACTAGATTCTATACAATTTAAATAAAAAAAAGTTTTCATTTTCAATTATTTCTATGCAAGTTATGCCCAGCGCACGGACATGTACCAAGTTTTCAGGATGCGGTCACTTCAAAAAATCATAAAAAACAAAATACTCAACAAAAAATTACAAAAAAATACACAACTTCTAGATCTCAATCTTACCTATCATCCTACCAAATGGTTTTTCAAAATACTAAATCTAACTAAATATTTTGTGTAGTGCACGAAAAACAGCTATGTTATGTTTTTTTGAAAAAATCAGGAGCAGTTTTTTGTGCGAGAGAGGTTTGACCCTCGAAATCTTATCCAATTTTTAAAAATATTAGTAGTTTAGAAACTAGATTCATAGTACTACAATTCTTATTCTTTTCTCAACTCCTAGTTTTGAGTGGGTGACCTTCAAATATCTCTTTGAAGTTCAAGTTTACCTGTTTTCAGGAAACAAAAAAGTGGCCACTTATACCCCCCTTTTTGTTCACCATCTTGGTGCACTTACCCATAATACAAAAATGATATTTAAGTGATGAGTGAGCAACAATATGAACCAATTGCATTTTTTTGGTTTCTCATATGTATAGGGTTTTAAAATAAAATGTCAAATAAAAAGCAAGATACAAAATATGACGTGTTTTGAAACCTACAATTTCTTATACACAAACATGATCATGAAATGTTGTTATATTTGAAATGCAGACATAGATATGCATAGTTATTAATTTCTTATAATAAATAGGAGGTTTCAAAACATGCTATATTTTTTAACCTACACCTCAGGGGTAACCTTTACACTTCACATTCCACACACTGTCTGGTATAATAAATTCTAGGTTTCAAAGCATACTATGGTTTTTAACCTACACAACTTACCCAACTATTATGTTGTTTAACTTTGTATATCTAAATATACATTTGAAAACAAAAATCACCATTGTCACCATTATTAGAAAAAATTATATACTTCTCCATATTAAAAAAAACATGGTGAGTATTTGAAACTTCCAATTTCTCATACCTAAACACACTATCATGAAATATTGTTGTTATTCTAAATATAAATGTACATATAAATATATACATGGAAATTGCCCAACATTCCCAGTCCCCCTGAATCATGGTTGTTCGGCCACTTGCCTCTCTTTTCCAAGGGTGAGACTGATGTTTTTATTCACTTGGCTCGCAAAAATCAATTCCTTTCTTCACACCAACAAAGATTTCAGTCATATCTAAATTTTTTAGACGTTTCTGCTATAAGGAAAAGGTACTTCTTTCATAAGGAGATCTAGAAAAAAAGAATTGTCTATTGAAACTGGATTTTTGTGATTATGTAGGTAATTGCAGGTTCAACTTTGGAAGGCATCCATTAGTGATAGTGGCAGATGCTGACTTGTACAGAGTCAACGATTAAGAAATTCAAGTCTTTGCCAAATAGATGCCCATGGTTTGTTCCCCTCTCCACCTCAAGGGACTGTTTATGATCAAGTGTGGATTGAAACTACACTACTCTACTTTTCTTTGAATAGTATATTTTAAGAAATATGAGAAGTTATCTATTAGTCGTAAGTTAATTTCGTATATTTTAGTTTTTAAATGGTACATCAAATTTTAACATTCTTCATTGTATAAAGTTTCTAAATATAAAGAAGTTACATTTCCTACCACAAAACTAACATGCTAACTATTCTTTCCTCAAGCCACCCTTTGATTCTGCACTATGTTAAAAGAATTTTGGGGTAGGAATTCCTTAATGCATACCAGAGATACAGAGCCAATGCAGACATCTTGACCTTCTTCCTAGCTATGCTGCTCTATATGAGGATTAGCAAACAAAGGGCAAAGCTTATCACCCAAATGGTGTTCGAGCACCGCTTTCTTGGAGAAATTGATGCAATGTTGGACAATGTTGACGATAATCTCAGATTGCCCTTCCCCTAGAATTATTATATGAGCTGGTGTGGAGGTGCAGAAAAAGGTGATTGTAAACTCTCTTGACTTCAATGCCCTGGAGGCCTCCTGGCCTATTATTAATAGAAATATTGACTTCCTCTGCAAGATTTCTGGTATACTGCCAGGCTTCACGGCTGTTGGGAGAAGCACATTTATCTAGGAGGAAGGTCTTTCGAGTAGAGAAGACATTGGCATAATGGCCAATAGTGACATAGTTGAAGGCAACTCTTGGGGTCTTGGCCACGATGAAGAATGGATTCCGGATGATGTTCGCCACCCCTGGGAAAAAATAGAATCATTGGCTCATGCTGCTTGTGGGAGTGATTGCCCTGTTATTCTAGATGTAGCCGCTAATCCTGCCCCCGGTGATGAGGACCCAGACTCAAACGATGAAGAATCCTGAACGCATCATCCTCCTTGGCCCTATGCTACGACCCTCGTTAGTTTTCCACATCTCATTTTCTTGCATTGTTTAGATAATTGTAGTTTTTTGGTTTCAACCAGCTTTTGTTCTCCTCCAGTTGTTTTTTCTAGCTTTTTAGGTTCTTTGCCAGCTTGGCTGGCCCTTTTAATATTGGAGCAATGGTGGGGGGTTTTCTTCCTGGCTCTTTCCCCCCACGGCTCTTTCTGAACCAGGTATGTATTTATCAATTTTGATTAATACAAGGGTGCTGCCCCTCTATAGCTATTAATCTATTAAAAAAAAAACATGCTAACTATTCAATAAAAATTCAAAAACTTTACCCAATAATAAAAAAAAATGATAGTACAATGTAGAGACAATCCCATAGAACTATCTTCTAACAAGAAATAATATCTACATCTAATTGAAATCTATTAAATATCTAATAGCAATCTTCGAGCTTGAGCCTCTAAATCCCCCACTTTCTAACTAAACAACATCATAAAAAATATGGGGTTGATTGAAGTAGATCAAATATTCCTCTAGATAAATCAAATGTTCCTCTAGATAAAGTTTCAAAGTGAATGGAAGTTTACCTGATGTTGTCTTTTTATCCCATATTCACACAAGAAAGACTAGGAGATTCCTTTACCTTCTCTTCATATGTCATAGCCCTAGGTTACTCACTATCAAACATATATTGAATATATCAAGGACCCCTTAACCAACTATCTTTTAGGCAAGTAAGAAGGTTTGGGTCGTTTTCCATTTTCAAGGATTCAGTAGTCAATCCATTTCTAGCACCTTGAATAGGTGGGTTATCATTTTGAAGAGCCACAAACATTATCAAAATTGAAAATATATTATTTCATATTCAATATTATCACATCTTAATTTATCAATAAATAGAACAACAAAAAAGGTATTTCTTATCTTCACCTTAACTAACCACTTTAACAACGTTTTCTTCTTTTTGAGATGATTAAAAATTGGGGTAGATGATTATAACATGTCTATCATTCTTACACAAAAAAAGGAGCTAAAACTACACAATCTATTTATTTTACACGAAACCAATTTTTCATATAGTGAGAATTTAGTAGAATCTGGAGCTTCTTTTGATGGTCTAATGATATCAAAACCCTAAAGTTCATGTGAGGAACTAAAGATTTAATATACTCAATCTTAATCACCTCCCCGTCTTGGGCAATTTAAATAGAAAAAACTAAATCTGGGGAGCAAGTAAGAAATTTTAATCCACTTAAGATAGCAAGTAAAAAAAACCAATTCTAGTTGAACAACAGGATCCTAAGGTAGAGAGCCTTAACATGGATTTACTGAAATTTTAAAGTTTATTGGTGATAGAATTCCATTCTACACATATTTACATACAAACCTTTCCTTGGCAAATAATAAATATTCAATCATCAAAGAACTTATACATGATGTAAGAAAATCTTTACTCAAAGCATACACATTAGATTCCTAAATTTTAAGTTCTTGTTTATATTCTCTATTGCTTTAAACATAGCATCATTAGGGATTTTTTTTTAAGGCAACAAGAACATTATGTTTGTGAGTGCTTCCTTGCTTGACTCTCCATCTATAATAAAAGAAATTCCTTCAAGGATGGAAAATGTTCACCAAACATCAATACTTTTTTGTAAGACATACTACTACCACATTTTCCATTATTGACAACATTACCACCCACACCACTACAAGATAGGACATCCTTATGGACAATATACTATTTAAGGTGAAAGTGGAAACAACAATACTGAAAGACTAAATAGATTTAACCACAAAACCCTAGGCTAACAACAACAAAGATCCACCATAACATATGAAGATTACCTAAGACAATGCAAATCAAATGAAATCACAAATATTACACCATCACATGTCCAATAGGGTTTTGATCTCAATTCTTCCTATCTCCATTGATCTTGCTTGATATATTTGCTCTCAGATTTTATGTGTGCACAAGAGCTCAACAAAGAACGGAAATGTGGTTGATAGCTAGATCGCATATGAAAGTTCGAAAGCATAGTTGGGGGTTGATAATGAAAGAAGCATCCTCTTATATAAAAGACACTATAAGAAATGGAGGGATAAGATTGAGAGGTGTAAAAGATAAATGGTCGGCTAAGTTTAGAGGGTAGGTAGAGGAAATAAGAAAATAATGAGAGGGTAGGTAGTGTAAGAATTAAGAGATGAATGACATGTGTCATAGGTGGAAAAGGTTAATGAATTAATTAAATAAATAAAGATTCATTTAATTAACAGAAGAAGTGGGATCAATTAAATAAATAAGATATTTATTTAATTTAGGAAAAGGGGAATTTAAATAAATAAAGGTATTTATTTAAATGAGAAATAAGGCTAGAAGAGGATAAATGAATTAATTAAATAAATAAAGATTTAATTAATTAATAGAAGAATTAGGCTAAAGTAATTAAATAAATAAAATATTTATTTAATTAGACTGGACAATTTTAGGTGTCTACATTTTACCCATGTTTGAGACAATGCAACTTGTCGCGTTGTTTCAAAGAAGATAAGATGAACTGATACAAAGTTGCCCCAAGATGGGAATGATATGCCCCCCTTGAGAGATTGGATGAAAATGTCTGAAAAGATCGCAAACAATCTCTCGATAAGAAAAAAAGGGTAGAATAGACTGACTAGATAGGATAGGGTGACAGAATCACGAGATAAAGAAGACTGACTCAGGAAACGAGGGCTAGGGTAGTCTATAAGATAGACTATGAGGGAAAAAATCCTCATTGTCATCCACACATCGAAGAGATCAGAGTGTAGAGAGAGCAGAGAGCAGTCAGCAGTCAACAACAATGGCATTGGTGCACAGATTCGATCGCGTTCGCCGAAATTAGAGGCCAGCAGATGCAGCAGAGCCGCTGAGTACCACAAAACCTCCTCATACTTTGTTGCATTAATTGTTGTCATAAATGCATGCTAGGTAGTGCAATAAATGCGCGTTAGGTAGGTTGCAAAAATGTGAAGCAAGGTAAAAACGCTAAGGCGTGTCTGCGTTGGTGCCAGGCGCGTCTAGGTAGGCTAGGCACATCTCCATTGGTGCCAGGCGTGTCTACGATTGTAATAGCGTATGTGTCAAATGCGAGCGCATCTTTGTATTTTAGGCACGTTTATGAAAGACAGGTGCATCTGTGCAGTATGAAAGTGCGTTTGTGTCATGAATGCACATTTATGTCTTCAAGGTCAAATCGACAGTTCTGTGATAAACATACACTGTCGATTGGATAAGCTACTGAGAGGATACACTCAAGAAGGTCCTCTAGGGAAGACTAGGATAGTAGATGCTAGGATTGACAATTCTGTGATAGAACATACGTTGCCAATCAAGAAACTACTCAAGAGGATACACTCAAGCAGAGGCCCTAGGATAGGATAGATTGAGGCACTTTGTGATGAATAGGGAGTACCAAATAAATTGACAATTCTGTGATAGAACATACGTTGCCAATTGGATTAGGCTGAAATTGACAATTTTGTGATAGAACATACGTTATCAATTGGATAAGCTACTCAAGAGGATACACTCAAGTAGGTGCCCTAAAAGATAGGATCAAAGTAGCACTTTGTGATGAACAGGGAATGCCACTAGGATAGAAAGCAACACTTTGTTATGAACAGGGAGTACCGCTAGGATAGGAAGAAGCACTTTGTGATGAACAGGGAGTACCACTAGGATAAAAGAGCAGCACTTTGTGATGAACAGGGAATGCTACTAGGATAGAGTGCCATATGATAGATATAAGCACTAGCACAAAAATCAGCACTTTGTGATGAACAAGGAATGCAACTAGAATTGACACAATTGATTTGCTTGACTGCAGGAGGACCTATTGATGCTGGAGTCATGGGAGAGATTTCCTTTGACTCAGAGTTTATGACCAGAGCTGACACTCAAGGATAGAGCAGCAGTTCAGGCTATGGGCTTGCGATATATTCTATAAGTGCTTGAGTTTTGGGCGAACATGGGATTGCTGACTGCATTAACTAAGAGATGGCACTTAGAGACATGTACATTTCATTTGTCGATGGGTGAGATGACAATCACCTTGGAGGATGTGTATAGGATACAGAGGATACCGATCGATGGGGAGTTAGTTCCTTATGATCGAGAGGAAGAAAGGAATGCATTAAGATGAGTGTTTCAGGATCTAGGACTAGAGATGAGGGTTGGACATGTGGCTTGGAATACCATGATAGCGACAGGATTGGTGCTACCGGTGGTGCTGGCAGGAGTTATCAGTGGGTTCCTCTGTCTGGATAGGGCAACACGAGGTTTGGCTGTGAGATGGGGGAGGACTCTGGAGACATTGGTGACTAAGAACACCAAGTTTGCATAGGGGCCGTGTCTGCTGGCACACTTGTATTATGAGTTACATCAGTTTGTATATCATGGATTAACAAGATTAGGATGTGGAGTGATACTGTTGCAGGTATGGGCATATGAGCATCTTCCGGTTACATGGCCGATACACTTTAGAGGCAAGGGACATGAGCGCAGTTATGTTCACTTGTATGATATGATCACTTCTCAGCCATGGATTGGGAGGCTAGAGTACTGGCACAGGGTTATTGATGAGATAGATAGTGTTATATGGAGGCTGTACTTAGACTATGAGGAGTGGGAGGATGATGCAGTGGAGCTGCCATATGTATTTCGAAGCAGGTATCTGATAGGGAGGACACTGTATGTTATTGAGAGGTAGTTGGTAGATAGGGTGGGCAGGTAATTCGACAAGATATAGCAGATGCCACGGGGGTCAAGGATGTATGCACAGACAGTGAGGGATCAGGTGCATTTGGGGCCATTGCTTTCTTATGATCAGGCTGTGACACAGATGGTAGAGATGGTTCCCATGCCTTGGGATATATGGGCAGATATAGAGGATGCAGGGATGGATGCAAAGTACACTGCATATTGGGGAGAGCATCCATTTCCACGGCCGATGGATCCAAGAGACCTGATAGATGGAGATGAAAAAGGTGATGGAGATGATAGTGGAGGTGGTGGAGGTAGAGGCCAATGGAGGAGGTGGGGTGCAGTGGTAGAGAGGAGAGTGGCTCTAAGGAGAGAGGGCAGAGAGGAGAGACAAGCTTGCATAGTGAGGGGCAGAGGTGGATTTCCTTTATAGGTGCCAACAACAAAGGTTCCCAGATAGGTACAGGGACAGGGACATGGACAGGAGCAGCCATAGGGATAGGGTGAGGGGGGAGAGGAGGAGGATGAGCTACTAAGGGAGATCTTCCAGGGACAGGCAAATGAGATCTAGGATCTGGAGAGGGAGATAGCTAGACTCAGGAGATAGCTGAGGGACACTAAGAGGGAGAGGGATCATGCTATTCAACGCTATACAGAGGCTGAGACAACACTGAGGGCAGGGAGGCAGGAAACAGAGGACATAGGGGCTGGATACGCGTATGTTCTACAAGCAGGGGAGGAGATAGCCTACTGGAGAGACCTGTACCATCATGGATGACGACGACCACTAAAGGAAGAGACAAGAGACAGGTGTCTAGCGGTGGGGTCATGGGTCCTCCACCACCACCAGATAGAGGGGGTAGGAGAGATGATCCTGGGGTGGGTCCTTCCAGGGCTCAGACTCTGTTGAGGCCAGCTAGCTCCGTGGGAGGGACTTCATCATAGCCTTAGAGGGCTCCCTATGTATCAATTTGTACCATTTTGTATGATGTAGACACCTTCGGGTGATTGTAGCCATATGTAGTTTGACATCATTGTATCATGACACAAGATTTTTTTTTGAGATATATATATATATATGTGAGATGATTCATCCTTGCGGCAGCTATATGCATGTGTACCTAAGTGATGTATGTTTCTATGTGATGCTTATGATATGGATGTAAATATGTACATGAGGAAATGCAATATTTTTTATTCTTTTATGTTTTATATATTATGCATATGTGAATGTGAATGCATGATATGCAGATGAATATGATAATGCAAATAACTATTTACATGATGAGAATGTAAAATGTGCTAACATGTGTTGTGTGCAGGATGTGATGCAATTATGATATCTATATGTATGTATGAAATGCAAATATGTGGTAATGCAGGTGCAAACTACATGAAATGCAAATGTTTTTGGTGTGTCATTATACTTAGTCATGTGATAGTAGGCTACATAGACTCAAGAATGATGGAGGTCAATCAAGAAAGGGGGATGGAAGATAGAAGATATGGAAGTGAAAGAGCTTCTTGTGCGTTATCATCATTGAGCTTTATTATGGAAAATAGGTTATGACAATCGAGGTATATGTTCAACCCAGAAAGTCAGTGTACCTGTTTGCATGGAGATCATACAGTCACAAACAAGGAATGCCCCGGTTCATACTAGACTCACAGTGTCCTCATATCCTTGGACAAGTCATAACATTACTAAGAGACAATCCACAGACTGCAAAGAAAAATAGGTGATGATACCCCATCCTCACCTTTCTAGTCAAAGACATCCTGGAAAAGCTAAAAGACATGTCACCAAACAAATAAAATCAAAAAGAAAACCAAGACTCGACACCAACATCCACTGTATTCCTCAAGTTTAGTGTCTCTCGTCACTTGTATAAGTCTATTTGATTGTGGTCACAATGTTTACTTTCACAAAAGGATAGATAGCACTGAACCATAATGTTGTCTGAGTCTATTGACATATTTGATTTGTTGAAGCCCATTATTGTTATTGTGTCTCATCTGAAACTGATTGAATCCATGAAATTGATACTTTATTGGGGAGAAGATGAAACTTTATTACGGATTGGCAATGCAAATGTTTCTTTATTGTGGATTGTGCATGGATAAACTAAAAAAAAATTGGAAGAAATTGTACTCCTTAGAACGTGTGATGCTCTTAGTTCCACACCCATCACTAGGCATAGGATTTGCCTTAGCCACAGATAGGAGCTGATTTATTATGGATGAAAAAGTTGTGAGTGTGTGCAAAGTGAAAGGATGAGATTGAATTCTGAAGGAGGGAGGAGCAATGTCTCTAGACATGACGCCAGTGACCCGGTTTTCACCATGGTACTTGCCCAGGGCACCACTGAAGTGGTTTTCACCATTGGACAAATTTATTTCTCTTTACTTTATTTAATTTTAAATTTTTATTTTTTTTTGTGTTTTTGAATTTATATGATTTTTTTTTAATTATTTTTGATATTTTTGATTTTTTTTTTTTGTATTTTTGAATTTGGATACTCTGAAGAATTATGTGTAAAACCTGCGAAGGTGCATGTTGTTGATAGGATCCTCCAAATTTTTGCCATCTGGAGTGGGAAGCTGATATGCACCGGATCCATAGGCTACTGTAATGATGTAAGGACCAAGCCAATTTGGTTTGAACTTGCCCTTCTTCTCTCTGTCTTTCTGATTCTTAGCGTTTTATTTTAGAACTAAGTCACCTACCTCAAATGTGAAAGGATTCACTTTGTGATTGTAACTACAACTCATTCATTGTTGATAAGCCTTGAGATGATTAAAAGCAGTTTGTCTTCGTTCATCCAATAGTTCTAGTTCTTGCAAGCGAGAAACCCTGTAGTCTTCATCACTGATAATGTTTTGCAAAGAGACTCATAAAGATGGTAACTTGACCTCAATAGGCAAGATAGCTTCAGCACCATAGACAAGTGAATAAGGTGTGGCTCCTATAGGGGTGCGAACACTTGTGCGATAAGCCCAAAGTGCGGGATTAAGTTGGATATGCTGATTGCGGCCAGCGTCATCGACTGTCTTTTTTAGGATTTTAAGAATAGTTTTATTAGATGCCTAAGCTTGACCATTACCTTGGGGGTAATAGGGCACGGAGAAATGATGGGTAATATGGAAGGGATCACAAAGTTCATGAACATGTTGATTTTTGAAGGGACATCCATTATCGATGATGATGGAAATAGGAATACTGTACCGACAAATGATGTAGTTGAGAATGAATGTAGCAATCTATTTTCCAATGACTTGTGTAAGAGGAATGGCTTTAATCCATTTTGTGAAATACTCTGTGGTAGTGATGATGAATTTGTGGCCATTGGAAGAAGGAGGGTGAATCTTGGCTATGAGATCGAGTCCCCATTGACAAAAGGGCCAAGGAGTCGCAATCGGTTGAAGTTCTTGTGCTGGCGCATGAATAAGGTCTCCATGAATTTGACATTGCTTACATTTCTTGACAAACTGATATGAGTCTTTTTCCATATTGGGCCAGTAATATCCAGTCCTGATGAGTTTCTTGGCTAAGGTAGGACCACTAGAATGTGGACCACATATCCCTTCATGAACTTCGCGTAACACAATCTGAGCTTCATTTCTTTCTAAACATCTAAGAAGAGTTCCATCTAGACCTCGACGATATAGGATATCGACTAAAATGACGTATCAGGAAGATTGGTGATTGAAAGTGCGACATTGGTTGCTGGATAAGTCAGAAGGAAGGGTGTTGTTATGAAGGTATGTGAAAATGGAACCGTATATCTGGGAGTCAGGACCAACAACACATATCATCTCAGTAGGAGTGATCTCATACGAGGGAACCAAAAGGTTATCCACCAAGAACTCATAGCGGGTTTCATTCTGCGGTAGATCGATCAGCGAGGCAATAGTAGCTAGGGCATCTGCGGCTCAATTCTTCTCTCTTGGTATCTGCTCAAAGGTTAACTTCATGAAATGTTGTTTAAGGTCATCCACCATTCTTTTTTAAGGCATTAATTTTTCATCCTTTGTTTGGTAGTCATCAGTCGCTTGATGAATTACAAGTTGAGAGTCCCCAAAAACATGAAGTTCCTAGATCTTCCACTAAACTGCAATCCGTAATCCAGTTGTTAATGCCTCATGTTCTACTATGTTATTAGTGCAAGGAAATGATAGTTGATATGATTTTGGAATGGAATCCCCTTGAGGCATGATGAAGAGGATACCAGTGCATGCACCATGCTATGTGTATGAGCCATCAAAGTACAGTTGCCAAGGCTTCATGTGTGATACTGTCAAGATGGATTCATCTGGAAATTCTAAAGTTAGAGGAGCATCATCTATCATGGGGGCATTTGCTAACTGATCTGTGATAGCTTGTCCTTTTATTGATTTTCTGTCCACATATTCAATGTTGAATTCACTCAAGAGCATCACCCATTTGGCTAGTCGACCAATAAGCATCACTTTATTGAGAAGGTACTTCAATGGATCGATCCCTACGACCAACTTAGTTTTATGAGTTAGCATGTAGTGTCGTAATTTTTGTGAAGCAAAGACCACAGTGAGACACACACACTCAATTGGTGTGTAGTTTAGCTCATAGCCTACCAAAGTACGACTGATGTAGTAGACTGCCTTTTCTTTGCCCTCAACATCTTGTTGCACTAAGAGTGCCTCCAGTGATGTAGATGTAGCTGATATGTAGAGTAATAGAGGTTGTTCTGGAACTAGTGGGATCAAGACTGGTGGATTTAGAAGATAATCTTTGAGTATCTGAAAATCTTGTTGATAGTTATCATCCCATTTGAATTTGATGTTTTTGTGTAGCAAGTGCTGAAAAGGATGACATTTATTTGCAAGTTGTGCTATGAATCTTCATATGGACTAGAGTCTTCCTTGCAAAGATCAAAGTTGACTAATATTTCACGATGGTGGCATATCTAGGATCGCCTTGACTTTTGCTGGATCGGCTTCAATTCCTCTTTTTGAGACAATGAATCCCAGGAGCTTCCTGGAGGTTACTCCAAAGACACATTTCTTGGGGTTTAATCTTACTTTGCATTTTTCTAACCGATCAAAAATGATTGAAAGTATGTCCAAATGTGTATCTTTGTCTATTTATTTTCCCAAGAGGTCATCAACATAGTCTTTGACAGTTGCATGCATGAGATCATGAAAGATAGTAGTCATGGCTCTTTTATATGTAGCACTTGCATTCTTTAGCCCGAAGGGCATGACATTCCAACAGAAAGTTCCCCAGGGACAAGTAAATGTTGTTTTGTGTTGATCCTTGGATGCGATTTTTATTTGATTATATCCAGAGAATCCTCTTCCATCAAAGATAACATCACATGACTTGTTGTGAGATCTACGATCAGGTCAATATTTGGCAATGGAAAATCATCCTTAGGACAAACTTTGTTGATGTCTCTGAAATCTGTGCATATTCTGATCCTACGATCTGGCATACTGACTGGTACTAAGTTGGAAATCCATTCAGGATAATCAATTGGGCGTATGAATCCGACATCCAATAATTTTTCAAGCTCCGCCTTGACTAATAATGTCACTTGTGGATGCATCTTTCTTAATTTCTATTTCACTAGTTTTGCCCTCGGTTTAACTGTCAAATGATGCATTACTAAATCCGGATCCAGTCTAGGCATATTAGCATATGACCATGCAAAATTGATTTGTCGCTCTGTGAAGAAACTTATGAACTTCGGTCTTTCTGTTTCTATCAGAGATTGTGCCAGGAATATATTATGTGGAATTTCTTATGTACCAATATTTTTTTTGATGGTCTCCTCTACTAACATAGATTATTTTTCTTCATATGATGTCGGGAGAATGTCGACCCTTCCATCTTCAGGTGCCTCAGAGAGGTTTTCACCCTTAGATACATCCTTTCTTTTTACTTTTTTGGGGTCAGACAATGCCACAATGTGGTTTTCACCATAAGACCCATGATTTATTTTTATTTTTTACATTTTTGCGATTGGAAGGCCCAACACCCTCACCAAAATATGACACACTGTTGAGTTCTATAGTGTATCCTGCCTTATGGTCCCCAAGTGGAAGATCATCTTGTATGCCTAGATATTCAATAAAGGCTTCATCGTTTTGGAATGTGTCAAACTGTACAGGTCTTTCATGGTCCTAGTCAATAAGTTGGTGGTGAACAAGGGGAAGGCCTTCAATGTTTTCAAAGTCAGTGGGACTAAGGGTGAAGATGCAGTTATATTCAGGTATGTCGAGGTAGTTGTCGAGGTCATCATTGGCACTCTCCTCATCTGTCTCGATTGTGAACGAGTCCAAATTGTCATCACTAAAAGTGCATTCAGGGATGGGTGTCCTCATCCTTCATGATTTCAACCTAGAACCTAGAGGCAAAGATTGTGTGGGATCCTCAGGGATTGTTTCTTGACCAACTTTGAGTTTTCTATAAAATTCCTCTTCTTCTGTGGGTTCACCTGGTTCTTTGAATGTCTTAGTGAGTTCATAGTCACTGGAGGATTTGTTTGAACCCCATTCCCATTCATTAGAGTCGGTGGAATGACGACTCTCTTATTGATCTTTGGAAGCCTTGATTTGTAATTCTTCTTCTACCTTTCGAGTATTTACCCTAGAAGATATGAAACCAAGCCCTTTCAAGTGCACTTTTTAAAATGTCAATTCTGGTTGCAAAGGTTGAATGATACCTTCCTTTCTTAAGCCTATAGGACTTTTACCATCATACCCAAACTTTTGTAGGATCTTGAGTCCTTTGCCATATTTTTCACATGGTATGCTGATGTGATCTTGTGTACCATCTTCAGGGTCTTTGTAAAGCATTTTGTATAAGTCTTCTTCTTCCATTTCACCCCACTTTTGGAAGATAGTAGGATCCCATTTGAGTGTAATGATAGATACCCATTTAGAAGGACATGGTCATCCATATTCTTTTGGTGAACTCATAACTTGTCGTAAGCACATGGTTTGATTCAAAGTGTATTCACCCATGCCTTTGTCCTGATATTTCCCTTTAAGCTCACCATTCTTTGATGTTGAAGGTTTTAATGATTCAGGGTCAATGTATGCAGAAGAAGGGATAGCTTCTCTATTAATTGGAATGATTGTCTCAGCTTTTGGTCTCAAGTTACTGCAGTATATAAATGGATTAGGATCACCATTAACTGTTACTTCAACTCCATTGTGAGGAAACTTAATGCATCGGTGGTATGTAGATGGGACTGACCTCATCTCATGAATCCAAGGATGCCCTAGCAATATGTTGTATGTGAGATCCAAGTCTAGGACTTGACAAACCACATCCTTCATAACTGGCCCAACTCTGAGAGGCAAGGTGACTGTGCCTTTGGATGAACGCTCTTCATCATCATATGCCTTGATGGTAATTTTGTTTGTAGCATTCACAAATTTTTTTGAATATCCCAATTGTATTATTGTGTTCAAAGTACATTTATTGAGACCATCTCCTCCATCTATCAGGACTCATTTTATTCGATGTTTGTGTAGGAAGGCTTCAATGTGTAAAGGTGCATTATTTGGTTGGCTCATGGAGGTGTCGTCAGCTTCTGTGAATGTAAGGGAGTGTGGAACGGAAAGGTATCCCACCATGGCTTGAAACTAGTCCACGTTCAGATCAGTGGAGATGGAAGTGTCTCACAAATTTTTGTCAAGAATGGCCTTATGTGCAGGGGATATGTGTAAGAGCTCAGGGATTGAGATAAACACGAGTGTCTTCCCTAACTGTTCTACAAGGTCATACTCAAGTTTGGTTGATGAGGAAGCAATGTATTTAGCTAGAGCACCTTGCAAAGTTAATTTACCTCGATGAGTTGTAACATTAGATTCAGAGGTAGGTTCTGAAGAAGATCCAATGCCTTTTAGGACAACCTTGGGTCTTTGGGTATAATTTTCAGGCATTTTGTCCTTGATGATAATGGTAGAGACATAATTGTCCATTGAAATGTGGTTGATATTTGAATCATAGTTATAGGATGCTCTGGTATAGTTGGTCTGGTCATTGGTGGCTTTGGCTTTTCCCTTGTCATGTTTTGGGAATAATTCTTTAAACATTTCATGTTCTTGGTTAGATGAGTGTCCCTTGATCTCAATGTCTCCTTTGTCAATAAGATCTTGTATGATGTTCTTCATTCAATGACAATTTCTTGTTTTATGGCCCTTGCTCTTGTGATATTCACAGTATTCATCATCATTCTACCAATTTGGTTTGACCTTTGGCTCATATGGAGGCATATCTAGAATTGTTATTATTTTGTTTTCCACTAGCTTCTTGAAAGCCAATTCAAGTGGTTCTCCCAATGGGGTGTATTTTCTTCATGATTTTAAAGTTGTTTGAGTATTCACTTGATTGTCTGTCGAGTTTGATCCAGAAAAAATGATTTTGGGTCATACTGTATTGGCATCAACAACACCATCATTGACTGTGTTCTTGTTTTTATTCCAAAATCTTGGCTTGTCTTTTCCTTTAAATTCTTCTTTGTTTTCTTTAAATATCTTAATTACTCCTTGTTCAATTAGGACCTTCTTTGTTGCTAAGCCTTTTTCAATGACGTCCTTGAAGGTGGACAAACAAGATTTCTTTAGATCATAACCAATTTCTTTGTGGACATTCTGGGTGAACATCTCTACCATTTATTTTTGTGAAATTTCACAAGAGCATCTGCTAGCTAGATTCCTCCATCTTTGTAAAAATGATGAAAAAGACTCTCCATCCTTTTGCTTGGTGTTGTTGGTATTTTGGTATGGTTTTGTAATTGATGTCAACACCTACTAAAAATCTAGCACTTTGGAGAATCTGTAACATTCACCAGCAAGCAAGTGACTCATGCACAATCACCGGTATCTAGTACACCGACAAGATATAATGATCACCGGCACTTGGAATGATATGGTAAACACTTGGTTATGTCGAAGAAATCATTTGGACATCTTGTCCTAGAGTTTTGTTTATTGGTATAATCATATTTGCATATTTGTTGTTACCGACAAATAGGTCTAGGGTTACACCCGCAGGTTTATCTTTTCCAGATCAGCATGACACACTATGGAGATGATTAATTATTGTTGTAAATGCATTAAGATGACATGTTCAATCGGTTATTGCATCAGATATTGTATTGTTTGTAAAATGTTTTATTGGAATATCTTGTAGAGCCGACCTACTAAAATTGGTCTTAGGTTATGGTATAAATGTAAGATCTTATTTGTAAGATCACATAGAGGAATGCGAAAAAGGGTTGTGTGAAGGTATATGTGAGAATAAGCAGAGCTATACATGCAGACATCATTTGAAAATTGAAGGAGGGTTTTTGTGAAGACAATCATAACTACACCAGTATTGAATACAACATATGAAGATGCTATTTTGTGTAGTACATTCTTATTGGATTTAACCATCCAACTGTAGTCAGTGTGACTCCCATTTTGTGATTGAGCAGTGAGCTCTAGGTGCTTGGCCTTTCTGCATGTGCAGACCCCATTTATGTACACTTACTATCTACAGTAGTATCATCTGATTGTGGGTAAGGTTTTCCACCATGGTTTTTCCCCTTATAGGGTTTCCACGTATAAATATTGGTGTTATGTGTCGTGGATGACTTTGTCTTTATGTTTCATGCACTAATCCTTACTGGTATAACAATTAACTATTAAAACTATCTACCAACATGATAAACTAGTTTAGTGGTATTAAGCATTAAGTTGGTTAATTTGTTTTTGGTTTGAATTTATTTGACAACTGATTCACCCCCCCCCCCCTCTTAGTTGTCTCCGGGACCTAACAATTGGTATCAGAGCCTAGTCCTCTTTTGCAGAAGTTTAACAACTTGAGGAGATCCAATGTCTACTAACTATTTCAAGAAGGATAGTCCTAAACTTGATGGAACCAGCTATGGCATATGGAAGATAATAATGGAGACACATCTAAATTGCATTGGAAAGGACATCTAGGATGTTACAAAGAATGGTTATACTGATCCTACTCAGAGTCAGCCAAATCCACCCAACTTGACTAAAGATGAGGAAAATGATTGCAAAGCAAGAGAAGCACTTTTGAGTGCATTATCAGTTCAACAAATCATGGGACTATCAGATAGGTCTACTGCTAAATCTATTTGGGATCATTTGGAAACACTGAATGAAGGAGATTCCACAGTCAAAATTGCAAAACTGGAAAGCTTCTAGGTCAAGTATGAACATCTAAAAATGGAAGAAGATGAAAGGATTTCTGCTTTTATGGAAAGAGTAAATGAGATTGTTTTGGGTATTAAATGTTTTGGAGGAACCTTAAGTGAGGATGAAATTGTTTCAAAAGTTTTAAGAGGATTGCCACCAGCATATAAAATGAAAGTCACTGCTATAAATGAGTTAAGAACAATGCCTAATACAACAGTAACTAGGGATACATTGATTGGAAAACTTTTAGCTTTTGAAATTGAATAATTTGGTCCTGTTGCTACTATAAAGATAGATTTAGCCTTTAAAGCATCAACATCATCTGCTCCATCATTTGACAAATCTGATTGGAAAGCCTTTTATGCAAAAGAACTTGAAGAAAGAAAGAAAGAAAATGAAGAACTTGAAGAACTTGAAGCACTATTTGCAAGGAAAATGCCTAAAGGTCCAGTTGGAAGTAAGTATGAAGGTAAAGCACCCTTTAAATGTTTTAACTGCAATAAAATTGGTCATATGGCTTCAAGATGCCCTGATAGACATGCTAGACTAAGAGAAGAAGCTAGAAGAACATACAAGCCTAACCCTGAATGTCAAAGATAGAGATTTAAGAAGAATAAAGACAAATCTTGTTACATTGCTAATGAAGGTGTGATTGATGATTCTGATGAGGATCCAATAGACAATGGATGGGTTTTTGTTGCTATAATAGAAGATCAACCAGCACCTACTGCTCAACTTGTGGAATAGGCCTTGGCAGCTAAAGTTGAAGTAAAGGATGAATGGATCATTGATTCAGGATGCTCACATCATATGACATGAGACAAAGGTAAATTCTTGAACTTTCAAGAATACAATGGAGGCTTAGAAAGATTTGGAGATGACAAAGCTTGTTTGATCAAAGGTAAGGGTATAATATCTCTTGATGGTAAGCATAACACTGACAATGTTTACTATGTTGAAGGATTAAAGCATAATCTTTTGAGTGTTGGTCAATTAGTTGAGAAAGGATTTCAGTTACAATTCAAAAATGGAAAATGCAAAATCATGAATAGAACTGGTTTAGAAATTGCAACCGGTAATCAGACTAGAGGTAATATCTTTCATTTGAATAACAGTGAAAAGACATGCTTGATTGCTCATATTGATGAAAGTTGGTTATGGCATAAGAGACTCTATCATGTAAACTTTGATTGCATGGTGAAGATCAGTACTACTAAGGCAGTTAGAGATTTACCTAAAATTGTCATACCTCAGAATACAGTATGTAAGGAATGTCAATTTGGAAAACAAGTTAGAGCTAGTTTCAAAAGTATTCTAGAAAAATCTAATAATGCTCTTGATTTAATTTACACCGATTTATGTGGTTTAGCTAGAACTAAAAGCTTACAAGGTGATAGATATTTCATGCTAATCATTGATGACTATTCTAGAATGTGTTGGGTTACTTTTCTCAAAGAAAAATCAGAAGCACTTGGAAAGTTCAAACTGTTCAAAGCAATGGTAGAAAATGAAACTGGTAAGAAAATCAAATGTCTAAGATCAGATCAAGGAGGAGAATTTACATCTAAGGAATTTAATACATTCTGTGAAGTAAATGAATCAGAAGATAGCTATTAGCACCTCGGACACCACAACAGAATGGAGTTGTTGAAAGGAAAAACAAAACTATCTTGGATGCAGCAAGAAGTATGTTATTAGAAGCAAACCTACCACATGTATATTGGAGAGAGGAAGTCAGTACAGCGGTCTATACATTCAACAAAGTTCACATCAAAGGTGAAACCGGTAAGACCCCTTATGAACTATGGTTGGTAATACTCCTACTCTTAAATATTTCAGAATTTTTGGAAGTAAATGTTATTTCAAAAGAGATGAGTATATTGAAAAATTTGATCCTAGAAGTGATGAAGGAATATTTCTTGGTTATTCATCTAAGAGAAAGGCATATAGATGTTTTAACAAAAGATTGCAAAAAATTGTTGAAAGTACAAATGTAAAGATTGATGAACAATTCAGAGGAACTTCAAGGTATATAGACTCTGAACCGGCAACAGAAATTTTGACAATTGAACCTACACTGAATCCACCGGTACAGAATGAAGATCTAGTTACCCCGGTATCATCTGAGGTTTCCACAGTAACTGAGGAACAACAACAAACAAAGACACCCTGACATGTAAGACTGAATCATTCTAAAGATCAGATAATTGGAAACAAGTTTAAAGGAGTTATGACAAGAGGAAGATTGGCAAATGAAGAGGTATGTCTTATTTCTCAAATTGAACCATCATCTATAAATGAGGCATGTGAAGATAAATTTTGGATTAAAGCTATGGAAGAAGAATTAGAACAAATTGAGAAAAATAATACTTGGACATTAGTTCCCCGGCCTAAAGACAAAAATGTAATTGGAACCAAATGGGTATTCAGAAACAAACTTAATGAATATGGTAAGGTTGTCAGAAATAAAGCAAGACTAGTGTGTAAGGGATATTCTCAGAAGGAAGGAGTTGATTACAATGAAACCTTTGCATCGCTAGCTAGAATTGAGGTAGTCAGATTATTTTTGGCTTTTACAACACATAAGAACTACAAAGTATATCAAATGGATATTAAATGTGCATTTGTAAATGGAGATCTTGAAGAGGAAGTGTACATTGAACAACTTGATGGATTTTCTTTGACAGATGACAATGATAGCGCATCAAATGTGAGCACGTTTGCATTATGTAGGCATGTTTGTGAAATGTGGGCACGTCTATGCAGGACAGGCACGTTTGTGCAGAGCATAGGCACGTCTGTGTATTTCAGGAGTGTTTGTGCATAGCAGGAGCATTTGTGCAGTCTGTAAGCACGTTTATGTCTTGAAGGTCAAATCGGTAGTTCTGTGATGAACATACGCTGTCGATTGGATAAGCTGTTGAGAAGATTCACTCAAGCAGGTCCTCTAGGGAAGACTAGGATAGCAGATAGGGCTAGGAGTGACAATTTTGTGATAGAACATACATTGCCAATTAGGAAACTACTCAAGAGGATACACTCAAGAAGAGGCCTTAGGATAGGATAGATCAAGGCACTTTGTGATGAATAGGGAGTGAAAAACATGTAGTACTTTGTGAAGAATAGGGAGTACCATTAGGATAGATAGCAACACTTTGTGATGAATAATGAGTACCAATAGGAGCAACACTTTGTGATGAAAAGTGAGTGCAAATAGGATAAACAACAACACTTTTCTTTGAGTCATTTTGAGTCTAAACACTTGCAAACATTGAGTCCTCATCAACATTGTGTCCTCTTGTCACGGAAAACAGTCAAAAATTTCAGATTTGGTCACAACAAGCAACTTCATAGATTGGAAAAATTGCACAAAGTTTGCAGAAATGTGTCTGTGTCTGATAGACCCGCGTCTATGTCATCTAAACGCGCCTGTGAAGGGCAGAAATGCATTTGTGTCTTTTGAGAAACATCGCACTTACAACATCTTAGAAACACGTATGTGTCTGACAGAATAGCGTTTGTTTCCTTTAAGCGAGTCTGTGAAGTATACAAGCATGTCTGTGTTCATGATTGAAAACTTTCATAATTCAGCAAACAAGAATAGTCAGTTTCAGACTTATTGAGCTTCCTAGGTTATCTCTTAAGGTTTTCATCTAGCATTCAACCTGTCTTTGGGTCTCACAAAGTCCATCATTGCTTTACACCTTACATTACATTTACATTTGTCTAAACTTGAGTCAAAAGGTCACTTGCTTGTCCTCATCTTATTTTGTCAACATACTACATACAACAACATTTTGCTAAGTGGTCCCTCATCAAGGTCTATCACCTTTGGGTTTCATTTGGTCTTACTTAGAGTCAAGGTCAACTTACCTCATCAAGAGAAACTATCATCTCTTTGGAAGCCACACCTACTCTACTACATACATACTTGGTCTTACACTTTGGACATTGTAAGTACACCTCAGATTCATTTACATTCCATCCAAACTCTTGGTCTTCCATACTCTTTTCCATTTTCATCTAGTCTCACACATCTTGGTCAATACCTAGTTCATGGTTGAAACCCGTTCCCAAAAATCTAGGAGAGAAACTAAAGAGGCTCAAGAATCTGCAAACATGAGTTCTTATGAGTATGACAATGATATCTTTTTCAATTCTCATCATACTACATTACCTGACATGGACACTACAAACAATAATGATACACACAATGACAATATGGACAACTTTTCTGTACATTCAGCAGAAGTGGAAGACACCATTATGAATCCTCATTTCAATCGATTGGTTGAGGAAATAATGAGGAGAGATAGACAATACTTCTTACAAGTGATGGCACAAAGTGGAGCCAAGATCCCTCATGATTTTGACATTTCTCAAATAATGGAAAATCGACCTTTGCAACAAACTCACTCCAACATGGATCAAAGAAGGCCTAATAATGGAGGCAATATAGGACCACATCTTGTGCCTGAATCACCATCATCTTTGTTTCAAAAACCAGAGGTCCCACATACACATGGTCAAGAATATGATACTCACCTTCGCAGACCATTATGGAGGTCTTATGCAGAAAAATATGCTCAATCACATACCAATGCTAAGGATCAACCACCAAAGCAATTGGATATTCAAAGGCATGCTCAAAATTTGGACACAAGGAAACCTTGCATCAAATTTGGGGGCAACACACTAGAACAAATTCATGCCATGCCTATAGAGTATGGTATACATGGACAAAACAAATATTCCATTCCTCATCATGACTCTATACCAAGTGGTCCATATACGCAGCATCATTATAGACCTCTGCCATATGAACATGTATATGATCAATATCATCCATATATGCAACATGCTCCTCCTCCACCCGGTGGTTTAGGCATGGGGTATGGTCCAAGAAGTCGGTCTCCACCGAAGAACAATTTGGAGCAACAAATCAAAGACTTACAAAAGAAAATGGAGGACATAAATACACCGAAGCCAACATACACAATGAGAGACATATGTCCTTGTCCATTTGACAAAAGCATTCCAATGCCTCCATTTCCTATACACTTTGTGACACCTAAGTTTGATAAGTATAGAGGTAAAGGAGATCCTAAGGCACATATAAGACAGTTTTTCACAGCTTGCATTGAGGTAGCAGCAGAAGAGACATATTTGATGAGATTATTCCCACAAAGCTTAGGCTATCAAGCTATGGAATGGTTCTCTCAACTCCCACCTGGAATTAAGTCATGGTGTGACTTAGCAGAGGCATTTATCCAACATTTCTCCTACAACATAGAGACAAACATATCAGTCACTACTTTGTGCAACACCAAACAAAAGGATGGAGAATATTTTTCATCATTTTTACAAAGATGGAGGAATCTAGCCAACAGATGCTCTTGTGAAATTCCACAAAAACAAATGGTAAAAATGTTCACCCAAAATGTTAACAAAGACATTGGCTATGATCTAAGGAAAGCTTGTTCGTCCACCTTCAAGGACGTCATTGAAAAAGGCTTAGCAACAGAGAAGGTCCTAATTGAACAAGGAGTCATTAAGATATTCAAGGAAAACAAAGATGACTTTAAAGGAAAAGATAAGCCAAGATTTTGGAATAAAAACAAGAACACAGTCAATGATGGTGTTGTTGATGCCAATACAGTACGACCCAAAATCATTTTTTCTGGATCAAGCTCTATAAACAATCAAGTGAATACTCAAACAACTTCCAAATCATGAAGGAAGTACACCCTATTGGGAGAACCACTTGAATCAGTTTTCAAGAAGCTAGTGGAAAACAAGATAATGACAATCCCAGATCTACCTCCATATGAACCAAAAGATAAACCAAATTGGTGGAATGATTATGAGTATTGTGAATTTCATAAAAGCAAGGGACATAAAATAGGAAATCGCCATCGACTGAAGAACATCATACAAGACCTTATTGATAGAGGTGACATTGAGATTGAAGGACACTCATCCAATCAAGAACATGAGATGTTTAAAGAAACATTCCCAAAACATGACAAAGGAAAAGCTGCAGCCACAGATGACCAAACCAACTATACCAGAGCATCTTATAACTATGATTCAACTATCAATCACATTTCAATGGATAATTATGTCTCTACCATTATCATCAAGGACAAAATACCTAAGAATTCTACCCAGAGACCCAAGATTGTCCTAAAAAGCATTTGATCTTCTTCTGAACATACCTCTGAATGTCATGTTACAACCTGTCGAGGTAAATTCACTTTGCAAGGTGCCCGATTTTTCAAAAAAAATTGGCCCATCTCTCGAGGGGGCATACCACACACTAAATTAACATTTATGGGGCATATTTCTTCACACCTATTTTTCTTTCTTTGAAATGACGCGATAAAACCGCATCGTCTCAAAGAGGGGCAAATGTAGTCACATAAATCTGCCCACTTAATTAAATGAATATTTAATATTTGTTTGATTATTTAACCATCAATTAATAATTAATTAAATTAATATATTAAATTAATTCATCTTAACCCTCTTCTCCTATTAATTAAATAAATTATTCAATTTATTTGATTTAATTCACTTAACCAAATCCAGACCATTAATTAAATAAATAAATCATATTTATTTAATTAAATCTTCTCTCACATTTAAATAAATTAATATTTATTTAAATTCCCCCAAAATCCCACCTCTCACATTTAAATAAATTAACATTTATTTAAATCACCTTTATCCTCTACCCACTTGTATTTTCTTACAAATACAAGTTGCACAACTATTTTAAATAAATCATTTATTTAAATCACCTTTATCCTCCACCCACTTGTATTTTCCTACAAATGCAAGTTGCACAACTATTTTAAATAAATCATTTATTTAAATCACCTTTATCCTCCACCCACTTGCATTTTCCTACAAATGCAAGTTGCACAACTATTTTAAATAAAAAAATTATTTATTTAAAATCCTATTTATCCTCACCCACTTGAAACCTTTAATGGTTTCCCTTAAAGTCTTCAAACTTAATGGCTTCCTTCTAGAGTCTTCTCAAACCTTTAATAGTTTCCCTTAAAATCTTCAAACTTAATGGCTTCCTTCTAGAGTCTTCTTAAGCCTTTAATGGTTTCCCTCAAAGTCTTCAAGCATTTAATGCTTTATCTTCTTTTTTTCATGTAAATAAATTAATATTTATTTAAATATTTATCCAAATGCAACTTACACCATTTAATTGAAATAAATGATTTTATTTTAATTGAAAATACCAAAATTCCTCCCACTTGCATTTTCCTACAAAATCCACTTGCATGCCTAAACCCCTTCTAGATTCCTTTAAACCCTTCCTAATTAACCTAATCCATCCCCTAAATATTGTCACATTCCTAAGCAAATTGGAGTCACTTCTCAAAGATTCCAAAGTCTTTGAAAAGCAATTAATGCTTTGTGTGTTCAACAAAATAACCTCTAAAGTCTTCCAAACCACTTATGGCTCTTACATGACCATTAATGGTCAATTCCACTTGCACCCATGGTTAAGAACTTTGACCCCTAACTTAACCCTCATGTAACTCATGTGTCTCTTCAAAGCATTTATTTCTTTGACTAGGGTAACCATCATGTCCCCTCAAGCATTTAATGCTCCTTATCTCTCCTCTCAAGCCTCCTCATGGTGACACTTGTCAACATGGGATTGGGTTGAAAGTCGCACATGGATTGAATATCTTTCAAGCCTAACCTTTGTTAAGATTGCTCAATCTTAACCCTTCATTTTCCCATTTTTTTTATAAATAGAGCCCTTCTCCTCAAGCAAAGGAGAAAGCATTAGAGTATTGTTGTTATACTGGTATTATCACAGAGCTTTTTCATAGCATCACCATCTACACTTGCATAACATTTATTTATCATATTCAACCATCTTGAATCTCCATATGGCATCCATGGCTAGTGCTAAAAGCTGAGAGCTACACTCATTTGGGACTTGGAGAGGGGAGAAACAAGGGAGAAGTATCAAAAGGAATCATGGAAGCATCTTAGGGAGGCTCTTCTCCTTTCTTTTATTTTGTTAAACTTCTTTCATGCTTTTTGAAATCTCTTTTGATATGTTTGGAATGGTTTTTAGTTCTTTGTTTTGTTTTTATGGTTGAAACTAACTTATTAACATTGAACTTTGCTGTTGCCTTGTCCCTTGGCTTTCGTGGTCCTAGGTGCAAGAGAAAAGTGTTAGTAACACTCGAAGTTTCTATTTTTAAGAGAGGCCTGCCAAGGGATCATCACTCTTGGGAACGACCTCGCGTGGTAAATCCTTCGAGCCGTTATAGTAACTTGCCAAAAGGACAAATGGGCCCCACCACAAGTTACAAGGCTCTTAAGTGAGTCACTGTAGAATGAACTTATATCCAAAGACATCGAAAATGACTAAACACCTTTAAGTAGTAGCCCACCCATTCTATTGATTGAGAATATTTGAGATATAATTCAGTGCAAGAGCATAGATGGTTTTGCTCCTAAGATACTCACCATACATATTTCCTTGAGTAGAAACATAGCTTTTTGAAAAGTCACTTGTGGGTTGATAAAAGTGGTGACTCCCCCATCATAGGGATCATCTATTTGTTATACTCGCGCAAGACTTAGTATATCACATCGTTACCTGCCACGACGAGATTCATAAGGTATGTAGTACCAAAGTAGAAGAAATATCAAGATGTGGGTTGAATTTATCACAACTGGCCATTTGACCTTAGGGATAAAAAGTGTTTGAAGTGTTTTCGTTTGTAAGTCAAGACCAAGTACAAATTGAGCCAACTTCAGGCTTTGGAAAGAAAAACACCTAAAATACACTTAAAGGGAAGGGTCATAAAAAGTCCAAAGATTGGGTTGATCTAGACCCATACTCATTTGTGCCTTTTTAAGGCAGCATTCTTATGTTTGTGTGCTTGCTTTGTTTTCTTGTCAAAGAAGAACAAAAAAATCAAATTCCAAAACAAGTATTCATCCAACCAAACATCTTTCAAAACAACCAAAAATATCGAAAACAAAGTGCAAACAACAAAGTATCAAACTTTATGACCATTCTTCACATCTTGTGAAAGAAGAATCGTCATAAGAACATCAACTTGAAAAGAAGACCATTGAGCTCAAAGGCTTTGATCAAAAGGAGGAAATTCTTCTATCTCAATAGACAAATCTTTGTCTCTCATAGAGTTTTTCTACGTCACATGCGTCTCTACCTTCAAGGCAAAACAAACGAATTTGATTCAGAATCATTAAACCACAGAGCTTTTATGCAATATAGAGCTTTTAGTTATCACAAAAACCAAGGAGACAAGATCAATCCCAACTTCTTCCCACACATTTGTATCACATACAACATAGCTCGAGAAATGCCAGCAACACCCGAAAGGGAAGAGGCAAAGTTTGTTCCATTTATGACACAAAGCTTTTATTGAAGTTAAGACATTTCACCCATCATCTCATTCATACATCATCACATCATCATCCATTTCAAACTCTCAAAACATTAAAGAGGTTCTTGTCCTAAGTTCTCTTTTTAGATATTGCTTGAATCAAACGCATCCCATCACTTTTTAGATTGTTTCTACATCTAGGATAAAGCTCATCCTAAGAGACACATCTACGCAGGTTAAAACTAGTGTATGAGTGAATCCTCTCATTACTAGGTAGTTAAGTCTGTAACACACCTCAGATTTCTCTACACCTTATCACATCAAACCTTATCAAAGAAACAAGCAATTCAAAAAAAGGAATTTCAATCACATCTACCTTTAAAGTGCTAGAGATCCACATGCAACACAATTTACCAACCATCAATCTCTCATTTCATCAACAACTCATCATCATTTTCACCCAACTTCAACAAAAGCTTGTAAACAAAATGGCCCAAACCCGATTACAGTCAAGGCAACGAGAAATAGAAATTGAAGAAGAAGAATAGGAAAATCTCAATGAATTTCAAGAAGCACTTGGAGGAAATGCAAATGACAAAAAACCCCAAGTACTCCTACTCCTGCAACCATAGAAAGGGCTCAACACAACCCCCTCTTTAATAGACTTTTTGATGAAATACTCAGGAGCAATGCAAATGCTCACTTTTTAAAGCTTGCTCAAGAAGGAGCAAAACTCCCCTCTAACTTTGATCTTGCCCAATTAAGACAAGCATTGGAATGACAAAGTTGCCATGAAGAGGAAAGAGGTAGAGATCCCATCAGATATAACATTCCTCGAGGTAACCCACCACCTCCTCCTCCAAATGAAATGGAGATGTTGCGGCAACAAGTTGAAAATCTTGCCCAACAACTTCGTAGTGGTGTAAAGACTAATCAATTTTCACTCAATGACATTTGTCCCTATCCCTTTGATAGGAATCTTTATATGCCACCTTTTCTGTGAGGGTTCGAAACACCCAAGTTTGAAAAGTATCGAGGAAAAGGAGATCCTTGCGATCATGTCAGAGAATTCCATTCAGCTTGCCTCGAAGTGGCATACGAGGATACATACTTAATGCGCCTTTTTCCACAAAGCTTGGGAGGAACAACCACATCATGGTTTTCCCGATTACTAGGTGGCATTAGGACATTTGAGGAACTCATCTAGAAGTTCCTAGAACATTACTCTCATAACATTGAACGTGACATCACCATGGCTGATATGTGCAACACTAAACAAAAACCAGGTGAACTATTCTTAGTGTTCCTACAACGATGGCATCAAATATCTAGCAGACGTTCTCTTCAGTTACCTGAACAAGAACTAGTGGAAATATTCATTTCCAACTTAAACAAAGAAATGGAATTTCACCTGGATGTCAAAGACACAGACTCTTTTAATGACATGATCACCAAGGGTTTGAAATGTGAGCGGGCCCTCATCAAGAAAGGACTTATCAAAATCTATAATGAACCAAAGGATGATCCTCACCCATGCTTCAATAGTGACAAACCAAGTTTCTGGAACAAAAACAAGAATATCGTCAATGATGGGGTTGTGGATGCCAGAACTATCAAAAGTGCACAACCTGTAGTTTGATTTGCAAGACAGAATCCCCCACCTCAAACTAACACAATTGTTCCTTCAAATCAAGGTTGCATCACATCTCACAATGAACCGAGACCTCATCAACAAAAAAAAAAATGAACATACACTCCCTTAGGGGAACCCATCGATACAGTGTTGCGACAACTGGTTTCTCAAAATTTGGTAACTCTACCTAAAACATCAAACTATGAACCTTAGGTCAAACCTGCATGGTGGAGAGATACTGAACACTGTGATTTCCATCAAGGGAGAGGACACAAGACGAGTAATTGTCACAGATTGAAAGATCTTATTCAAGATCTTATTGATCGAGGAGAAATTGAAGTTGAAGGACATGACCCAAAAACAACAAACAATGATCATCTGATGTTCAAAAATCTACTTCCATCACAAGATCAAAGGGGTCCTTCCACTTCTAGGAGAGGCACTGATACCACTGATTATACGCAGGCTGCATATAATTATACTGTAAATCACCTGTATGATGGCAGTGAATAAATTGCAACTATAACCATCAAGAATCCAAACTCCAATTGCAATGTTGTTACACGTCGCGGCAAGGTTACCATAAAGGCAGCTCCACAAGGCACCACCTCCATACCAAACCAGTACAATCTTGTGGAACAATTAGACAAAATGCCTACGCGTATATCCCTTTTAGAGCTATTGCACCTATCTCCATCTCATAAAACAATCTTGGATCAAGCTGTCTAAGAGGCGTTAGTCCCTGCAAACCTGAATACAGACCAATTTCAAGCCATGTTTGGAAGTCTAAAGTCATCACCTTGTCTCACTTTTTCTGAAAGTGACAACTCTTCTTTCCAGCAACCTCATAACACTTCGCTACACATTGAAGGCTTTATCAACCAACATAGGATCAAGCGAGTCTTGATCGATAATGGAGCAGGCCTGAATATTTGTACACTATAGTTGGTCATAGCATTGGGATATGCCATTGAATCTGTGGATCCTTGTAAGAAGATCACAATCAAAGCCTATGACGATGCAGAGCATTCATCCAAAGGAGCTATGGTATTACCAATCCAAGTGGGCCCTATGGTAAAGCACATCATCTGTCAGGTTCTAGACCTTCCTCTGCCATACAATCTATTGTTAGGAAGACCTTGGATACATGCCATGCAAACCATTCCATCTACCTACCATCAATGTATCAAGTTCCCACATAACGGTGTAGAGATCACAATCCTGGGTGATGCAAATCCCTTTGCATATTGTCATAATATCAGCCATCAACCAGAGATTACCGTTCCTAATAATAGAGAAGCCATTTCCTCCACATCATACATAAGTCCAGCCTCTCTTGCTAGTTCAAACACCACTATACCCAAGTAAGAAAAGCTTCAGATGAAAATAGCAGAGGAAGGTCCTAGGGAATACAACTTAAGTCAACTCTTTTGTGTGGGACAAATGCCCACTTCTCCTAGAACACATGGTAAACCACAGCAGTTACTCCAGCAAACACTAATCACACCAGCATGTGCTTTAATGCCTTTCATCCTTGGGAAGAGTTGAGAAGAAGAAACCCAAGATGAGGACTTAGTGGAATGGATCTATAAAGATCCCATCACTACTGATATACCACAAGCTACACTTCCCACAGATCAATATGGCAAAGGCCTCCTCATTATGCAAAGAATGGGTTATGATGGTCAGAGTGCTTTGGGATCTTGCAAACAATGAAGACATGAACCACTGCTGCCGGAATTAAAGCCCAAAGATAATGCAGGCCTAGGCTTTGAAAAGGAGATCTTTCCTAAGCTTAAATTCAAAGGAAAACCCGGCAAACCACTATATCAGCCTATTGCAAAGAGGACACCTTTCATTATCAAAGCAGCATCAAACACTATCGCAACTGCCCCACCGAGGCTCAGAATCCCAACACAACCATCACCGATGCCAATCCTCCCACCAATCAAACCAGTAATCCCATTGGCAGTAGCAATAACATCAATAGCACCATTAGCAGCAACAACTATATCAGAACCCGCAACAGCATCTACAACACTAGCGGTTCCAACAGAAGCAATAGAGTCAACACTATTGATACTCCTTGTATCGGATTCATTGATCCCCATCATCCTTCCTGCAACACCGATCATTTCATCTACAAAGGTACATCAACCGATCACACCTACAGTGTTTAACACAAAGGACATCCTAGTATGGTATAGTAATCGGATGCTCGAAAGTGATTCAGAGACCGACTCACATGAATGGGAGTTTGATTCCATCCATCTTAATACTTTAGATGAGGAAGACACATCACTACCTCCACCTCGCAAAGGCATCCATGTTTACGGAGAAGGACAGATAAAGACCTCTTGGGTTCCTAAGCTGGAAACTTCTTCCACAAACCCTACGTCACATACTACGCCTGATTCAGATAGGGAGAGTACCATCAATAACCTTCACCGTAACATCTTAACCCTCACTGATACATCTAACAAACTTAACCTAATCAATGAAGTAATGCCCATTATCCATCCTGAACTCATTGAATGGAACCAACCAAATCCCCCATGTCTTGACCACTTCCAAAATGATGAGGCCATCATTGACTTTTTGGAATTAAGGGATAACCTACCAAGCGAGGATCACAAAGTTGGATTCGCCATAGAACTTAATAGCGCAGCATACTTTGGGGTGGATGCCAAACCTTTTGGCTGCAAAAATATAACAATAAAACATGGATCTTCCAGTGAAAACCACACTGTGGCACTGTTTGATTCAACAAAAGTAAAAAAAAAGAGCGTATCCAACGGTGAAAACCTCTCTGAGGCACCTGAGGATGAAGGGTTTGACATCCTTCCCTGTAGTACACAACAAGAATGATCAACGATTCTAATTGAAGAAACCAAAGAATACAATGTGGGGACTCCTGAAACTCCTCACCTCATACATCTGGCATCTCTTCTAACTCCAGAGGAACAACCCAAGTTTGTTGAATTCTTCCAGAAATGCTAGATCAATTTTGCATGGTCATATGCAGACATGCCTGGACTTGATCCGGATTTAGTCATGCACCACCTCACAATAGTAGAAGGAGACAAACCTGTCAAGCAGAAGCTTCGTAAGATGCATCCTCAGATTGCAGTCCTAGTCAAAGAAGAACTTAAAAAACTCCTAGACGTTGGTTTCATTAGACCCATTGATTATGCGGATTGGATATCCAACATTGTTCCTGTCAGAAAACCAAAAGGGGGCATCCACATTTGTATCAATTTTAGAGATCTAAACAAGGCATGTCCTAAGGATGACTTCCCCCTACCAAATATCGACATCATAGTAGACTTGACAGTAGGACATGCCACGCTTTCACTCATGGATGGCTTTTCAGGATACAATCAGATAAAGATCGCACCCGAGGATCAACATAAGATGACCTTCACATGTCCATGGGACACATACTGCTGGAATGTAATGCCTTTTGGTCTAAAGAATGCAGGAGCGACCTATCAACGAGCAATGACTACTATCTTTCATGATATGATGCATACCATAATGGAAGATTATGTTGATGACTTACTGGCAAAATCACTCACAAGAGAAGGTCATTTGGACATATTAGAGAGAATCTTTGATAGACTGGAATAATATCATGTTCGACTCAACCCAAAGAAATGTGTCTTTGGAGTAACCTCCGAAAAACTTCTAGGATACATTGTCTCAAGCAAAGGCATTGAGGTCGATCCAGCAAAGGTCAAAACAATCATGGACATGCCACCACCAAAGAATATTAGTCAGCTAAGGACATTACAAGGGCGGCTTCAATCCATCCGAAGATTCATTGCACAGTTGGTAGATAAATGTCACCCATTCACACACCTGCTACATAAGAACATCTACTTTCAGTGGGATGCCAGATGCCAGCAAGCATTTCAGATGCTTAAAGATTATCTGATGAATATGCCATTGTTGATCCCACTAGATCCAAGTAGACCATTATTACTCTATATATCGACAACAAGTACAGCATTAGGTGTACTATTGGCACAACATAATGCAAAAGGGAAAGAGTGTGTTGTTTACTACATTTCTCATACATTGGTGGGCTATGAACTCAATTACACACCTATTGAGCGAGCTTGCCTAGCAGTAATCCTGGCAGCCACTAAACTGAGGCACTATCTGTTAACACACAAGGTACAACTTATTGCAAAGATTGATCCACTCAAGTATTTACTCATCAAAGCAGCATTGACAGGCCGCTTGGCCAAATGGGCGATGATTCTAAGTGAATTTGACATCGAGTATGTAGACCGTAAAGTTATCAAAGGACAAGTCATTGCAGATCAATTGGCCGATGCACCACTCATAGGCGATCATCCTCTCATTTCCCATTTTCCAGATGAAGAGATATGCATGTTCACAATGGCACAACCATGGAAACTATACTTTGATGGTTCGTACACTAGGCATGGCTCAGGGGCCGACATTCTGTTTATCACACCTCAAGGTGATAGCATCCCGAAGTCTTACAGGCTCACATTTCCATGCACCAATAACATAGCAGAGTATGAGGCCTTGATCATAGGACTCAGGCTAGCCATACAATGGAAATTACAAGAACTACAAGTATATGGCGACTCCCAACTGGTCATTTGACAAGCAACTAATGAATATCAGACCAAGGATGACAAACTGATGCCATACAAAAACATGGTGGACAAATTAAAGGCATCATTTACTACTATCACCTTTGAGCAGATACCAAGAGATCAGAATCGAGCTGCTGACACTATGGCTAACATCACATCTCTCCCAGATCTTCTGCAGAATTTAACACACTACGAGTTCTTGGTAGAATAGCTTTGGATTCCCGCTTATGATATCCCCGAATTCGAGATGATATGCCACCTTTTCAGTTCTGAATCCCCATGGTACAATGAGTTCTACACCTATCTTCACGATCACACCCTTCCTCCTAACCAATCAAATAACCAACGTAAAACCTTCATTCGCCAAACTGCTCGATATACCATTATTGTCAAAACCCTATACCGATGCAGTCTTGATGGTACTCTCCTTTTATGTTTAGAGCAGGATGAGATAACAAAGGCCTTGGAAGAGGTACATGAAGGAATTTGTGGGACTCACTCAAGTGGCCTGTCACGAGCCAAGAAGATCATGCGAGCTGGATACTATTGGCCATCTATGGAAAAAGACTCATACTACTTTGTCAGAAAGTGCAAGAAATGCCAAGTTCATGGCGACCTAATACATGCACTGGCATAAGAATTGCAACCAATCACAACACCATAGCCTTTTTGTCAATGGGGTCTTGATCTTGTGGGTAAAATCCATCCATCTTCATCCAATGGCCATAAATTCATTATTACCACCACCGAATACTTCACAAAGTGGATCGAAGTTGTTCCACTTACCCAAGTCACCGACAAGCAGATCGCCTCATTCATCCTCAATTACATCATCTGCTGGTATTGTGTACCCATGTCCATCATCACAGATAATGGTCTTCCTTTCAAAAATCAAGATATCCGTGAACTTTGTGAGAAATTTCACATCCAACACTGCTTTTCCACCCCCTATTACCCACAAGGAAATGGTCATGCTGAAGCATCGAATAAAAACATATTAAGAATTCTCAAGAAGATAGTTAATGATGCCGATCGTGATTGGCATGTTCAATTGAATCCAACACTATGGGCATATCGAACTAGTATTCAAACCCCTACAGGCGCAACTCCCTACTCATTGGTCTATGAAGCAGAAGTTATTTTACCTATTGAGGTCGAGATACCATCTCTACGGGTTTCCTTGCATAATCTGATAGATGATGAAGCATACAGAGTCTCACGCATCTAGGACTTAGAGCTACTTGATGAGAAACGACAAGCTACATACAACCACCTCAAAGCCTATCAACAACGCAAGAGCAGAAGCTATGATCATTGAGTTTGACCTCATACATTTGAGGTAGGTGATCTTGTTCTTCGAGAGAATCCTTGTAACCAACCAAACAAAGAACATCAGGGAAAGTTTGAATCAAATTGGTTGGGTCCATATGTTATCACTACTGTATTTGGGTCCAGGGCATATCTGTTGGCTACTTCAGAAGGAGAACCACTAGCAGATCTGATCAACAACATGCACCTCAAATGGTTTTATACGTAAAGCTATATAGAGTATCAGGCTCTCATACATACCAGAAAAACAATCCAAAACATTCAGATAAATGTCCTAAAGAAAATACAAAAACATCAAAAAAGTCAAGAAAAATCATGCATCCAAACGGTGAACAACCACTCCGGTGGCACCTTGGGTAAGTACGATGGTGAAAACCTAGCAAACAGGTGCCACTCATAAAGGCTATGGCTCCATTGTCTTTCAGACTTGTTGCGATCACATTCATTTCATCCTCTCATCCATCTGTCCAAAACCATCGCTGGTTATTGATCTGTAATAAAGAGATAGTACTTCATGTGTCTTGCATCCCGCTTTTTCATGGTCCTACCTATACTGGGGGCAATGCCCTTAACCTATTGATGCAAGTGGATTTCTGCATTACTTGTGATTTGTGGAGTTCTTCATTCAAAACTGTCCTGAAGAAAATACCAAAAACATTCAAAACAATCACCAAAATATCAAAAACATTGGAAATCAAATCAACAAAATCCAAAAACATCAGAAAACATAAAAAATCAATCAAAAACATGGCAACACATTGTACATACTCATCCGCGCAAATACCAAACAAAACATTGTGATATACTCCACAAAATGACCACTTATCAATCGACCACACAATCAACATCAACACTCAAAACTGTCTTCAACGAGGATGCATCCTTCCTTACCAAAACAAAGACAAGATGACATTATCTTTGACAAGAAAATTCTGTTTACGCTATCAAATACTTGGTTGATTTATGGGCTAGTTATTTATATCAGGTTCCTATAGCATTGTTTGTGTATCTTCGATGCATTATTCTGATGAAGTTCTAGGGCATGTACTAATGGTGTCTACGTGGGAAGTTCACTAAGCTACGTGATCATAGGCAAAAATACAGTCATAGGTTAGTACGGCTTGCTGACTACAGCGTATACCTCGACCATATGAGCATGAACCATTACCAAGGATCCATATTCTTTATTCTTTATGTATATACTGTTTGTTTGCAAGTACAATGCTCTTTCTTTGGTTCCTCCTACCTCATCCAAACTGGATAAAGGTTTTATCTCTTATTACAGTATGCACTTGTCTTAGAATATGATCAGCCTAAGATCAAGGAGGATGATCCAAGTCATGCATGAAATTAGATAATCCTTGTCTGTTCTGCAAGCAATACTCAGGTCAACTTGATCCATTATATCAAGTTGCTTGTATTAACTTGCTATATCAAATCCATGTAAGAAATACTCTGGTCATCTTGAATCTTTATGTCAAGTTGCTTGTATTTTCTTACAACATTTTAAAGCTCAATGATGAAAATAGAGCACTATGGATCGTCATCTCATCTCATCTGTATATATTGCATTTTGTTGCATTCCACCCATCCATACATTCATAATAGCTGCATATCATGCATACATAGTCATAATAATGCATACTCTATTTTACTTATCTTCTTCCATAGGACTCGGTCCTAGTCCTCCATATCTTCTATCTAACATCGAATCCCCCTCACCCTCCCTATCTTGATCATCAACATCATCCTAATCCCTTCATCACTTCCCATCGTCACTCATCCACAAAATTAAGCCAGTTACTCTGTCTACATAGATACATCGACTCCCACACACCTAGACTATCAACAGATACTCTGATCAAGTATCTTCGGGTCTCAATAGGTAATCGATCATGGTAATCCTAGACTACATCAGGCATTTATCATAATGACCTAGTCTCAACGGGGCTGCCATGATTCCCCACAACCATCCATCGCACACACACACACTATCAATTGATCAACCAATCAAACATAATCCAACGGACAATTACATCAATTGTCTACGTCTCAACGAGAATTTTGCTTCATATACCTTTTCCAGGGTTACACCGGCAGGTTTATCTTTTCCAGATTAGCATGACATGCTATGGAGATGATTAATTATTGTTGTAAATGCATTAAGGTGCCATGTTCAATCAGTTATTGCATCGGATATTGTATTTTTTGTAAAATGTTTTATTGTAATATCTTGTAGAGCCGACCTACTAAAATTGGTCGTAGGTTATGGTATAAATGTAAGATCTTATTTGTAAGATCACATAGAGGAATGCAAAAAAGGGTTGTGTGAAGGTATATGCGAGAATAAGCAGAGCTATACATGCAAACATCATTTGAATATTGAAGGAGGGTTTTTGTGAAGACAATCAGAACTACACCGGTACTGAATCCAACATATGAAGATACCATTTTGTGTAGTACATTCTTATTGGATTTAACCATCCAACTGTAGTCAGTGTGACTCCCATTTTGTGATTGAGCAGTGAGCTCTAGACGCTTGGCCTTTCTGCATATGTAGACCCCATTTATGTACACTTACTATAGATCAGGAAATTGAAAATCATCAAAACAATAGCAATTAGGACAACCACAAAACCTAAAGCTGCTATGAAAGCAATCCTAACCCAATCAATGAAGACATAAAGACAAGATATTCAAATCAAACTGACGCAGATATCTCCTTCATGTGGCTCCATTGTTCTTCTTTCACCTTCAAATTTGATGTGGATCTCACCTACAAGTGCAAAATGCAAGTGGAAAGCAAGTTGTTGAGAGATGAAATTCACAACATAAGGTTACTCAAAAATGTGATTGATCCCCCTTTCATTGAAGAAAATCATGCAATTTATAGACAAATTGGAGAGAGGACAAGATTAGCATGAAGAGATTTGAAAGGAAATTCAAATCAAGAATGGCAAAATTATGACAAATGTATGACAATTTCTATGCAAGGTGTATGACAAATTATGACAAGTTGCTATTCCCATGACAAAAGGGAAGAGAGAAAATAGCCTCCATGATTGCAACAAATGGAAGCATACACATAGGAGAAAATGAGGGAATGAAATTAGGGGAAATATTAGAAAAATTAAAGAAAATAGGAGAAATAGAAATTAGGAATTAGGAGAAATTAGCAAATTAAAAAATTGAGGAAAAAGATGAAATAGAAATTAGGTGAATTAATTAATAGGTTTTCATCCATTAATTAATTCATGAAAGAGACCTAGGACTAAATAAATAGATTTATTTAACCCACAAAGAAGAAGAAAAGGATTAAATGAACAAATCATAAAACCCTAGAAATAAGAGAACAAGGAATTAGGTCAAGACAACAAGAAATTAATGTAGGTTCGATCATGATTCTGATTGACAAAGGACCAGTGTTGATAAATGATTGAGATTGGTTGACAAAAATCAATGACAAATTGACCAAGATTGACAAGGAGATCAAATTGATAGGCGCCAATTGACAAGGAACAATGACTAATCGATCCAAATTGACATGATTGAAAAGGACAAGGATCGATGACGAATCGATCACAAAATGACAAGATTGACAAGGACAAGGATCGATGACGAATCAATCTCAAAATGACAAGGCTGACAAAGACAAGGATTGATGATGAATCGATTGCAAAATGATGAGATTGACAAGTTGATAATCGCAAATGATTACTAACAAGATAAAGATGATTGAAAGATTGACAAGAGGACAAAACCATAATTCTATCATCGATTAGGATTGACTATGTCCAAAAATGATGATAAATGAGCACACACCATTATGCGACAGGATAAGATCGACCAAAATCATGACTGAAGATTGCTATCGACAAGACTTAATTCGAAAGTGAGAAAAATGAGGAATGCAGAAGAAGGACTCAATGCTCACAAATGATAAAGACCAAGTGCACAAAATAGAAGAAATGTTAATGCAATGCAAGAACCCTAAAATAAGGCAATGTGCAAATGTTAAAGTATGACTCCACAAGCATTGACCATTTTTAGACGTCTACATTTTGCCCCTCTTTGAGACGATGCGATTCTAAGCATTGTTTCAAAGAACAATAATGAAAATGCCCCAGACAATAACAATGACATATGCATGCCCCCTCGAGGAATTGGCCGAAAAAATTTAGAAAAGAGGCCAAGTGATCAATAAGAATGACAGAAGACGATAGGTTCGAACGGATCAAAAATCGAAGGTCGGATGCATAAAGGACAAGCAGTGGAAGGCGCAAAAGACCATGACCATCATAAGATGGAGAGCATGCACGTCCATCTAGGTACGGACAAAAATCTATATAGGAGACAAGGAGAAGGAAAAGAGTTCATTTGCACTGGCCAAAGTGGAGTTGTTGTTCGGGAAAAAGGACCCTTGCAGAGAGATGGTGAATATTCCAATGGTAGATCACCTTGGGGAATGTGTACACATCTACAAATGATCGGACGATGCGGGAGCAATGGTATGTAGGTCAAAAACCCATATGTTCAATTTCATGAATTTTGCTTGATTGCGGGACATTGTGGGGCCCACAGGGGAGGGAAACATGCAGATCTGCGCCTGTGTGGGCACATTCTGTGCCTGTGTAGAGATGTTCTGCACCTATGTAAGGTACATAGGTGTAGCTTGATGCTGCACAAGCACAAGATAGTGTGCACAAGCGCAATTGTGCACTTATGACTCTAGTTTGACCAATAAAATGCTTTGTATGGGCTTGATATAATGCAAATGTACTAACCAATGAATGTAGGATGCAGCTTTTTTTTTTTGAGATTGGAGAACTAGACTGAACGGACTGCCAAGAATGATGGAAGAAATGTTAGTAAGTAGAAATTAGAAAGAGGACAGTTAGAGATGAAAGAAAACTTGCTTTCACAAATGCACATAAGTAGGTGAGAACCTTTATTTATTGTAGCAAAGCAGATGCAGAGCGTCATGGCATTGAAGGCTAGAGTTGGAATGCAACCCCTTTTGCAAAAGATAGACACATCACACACAAGGAATGAGTGAAGCATCCTAGGGTGCATACATCAAGGGTCGAGGTCTGTGCGGCATTCACAAAGTGACTGTACTTATCACAGACACCCAAAGATATAGTTTCCCTAGTTTGTGACAAACATTCCACAAATAGCAAACACAACAAAAAAGGAAAGGGACCATGAACCATCCCGGTCACTCTAAATCACTCAGTGACATCATCGAGCAACATAGGAACATGATCAAAGCCAAAGATAAGACACACAAATTCAACCAAGTCAAACAAATAGTCTGATCGTCATTGTCAAAAGTGGAAAACAAGAATGATCACGTTGTCTGGTTTTAGGGAATGCGGTACCCCGTCGAAGACAGGACACAGTCTGGTTTCGAGAATACCACACCCTATATAAGACCCATGATAATGTTGACAAGGACCAATGGTAATGTTGATGCTATTTGGATTGATGTGACAACTGTGATCAGGTTGAATGCTTGCTTGGTCGAATAGTTCATCTGTTAATGTGTGATTTCATTAAAGCACAATGTTTGATTGATTATCATTGGGTGCATGCTCAGTGATCTGTCTATGCACAAAGGGGACCATTGAAATTGTTTTTGGATTTTGATGTTTTTCAATTTGTAAGAATTTCGAGTTTTTTACAATTTTTTTGTTCGTTTTTCAGGACTTTATTTGACTTTTTAGGGATTTTTTTTTTCAGGACATTATTTGATTTTTTTTAGGGATTTTTTTTTCAAGCATTATATGATTTTTAGGGATTTTTTTTTCAGGACATTATATGATAAGAAAGCTCCAGTCCGCACGCAACAATAACTCCAGTAATGGATCATGACAAGGGGTGCGCACCCAATGAAAATTTGAAAGACATATACAATGACCAGGACCAAAACATATGCACAAGGACTGGAAACCTGAGTATGCAAGACAATGATGTTGACCAATCACAGGCCTAGAACAGAACATTGGGTTAGGGCAAGGATAATCGTGATAAACCTGCGGGGGGGAAAGTACAGCAAGGAATCATGATAGATAACGAAGCAATAGTCTTTTACACATGGCACCTGTTTGCCAGGTTTTTCACCATGGTACTTGTCCAAAGCACCTATTTGCCAGGTTTTCACTAGAGGGCCAATTATTTTTCTTTACTTACTTTTTCTTTTCTTTTCTTTCACTTTTTTGATTTTTTTCTATTTTTGAGCTTTTGATTTTTATTATTTTTTTTTTGTTTTTTTCAGGATCATATTGAAGAACTGCTGATAGAAAAACTATGCCCAGTACTTTCGAAGGTGCATGCTATTTATAGGATCTGATAGAGGTTCACCATCTGGGGTTGCAAGCTGATATGCCCTCGAACCATAGGCTGCAGTATCTATGAAAGGCCCAACCCAATTAGGCTCAAATTTTCCTTTGATGATGTCAGTAGATTGTGTATTCTTTGGGTTCGCCTTTAGGACCAAATCTCCCACTTCGAAGTCTCGCCCTTTGACCTTCTTATTATAAGAGCGACAGAGACAGTTTTGATATGCTTGCAAATATGTCAGGGTTGTCTGACGTTTCTCATCTAACATCTCAAGCTGATGTAGCCTAGAGACTTTGTGTGTCTCATCATCAATCAAATGTTGCAGGGAAACACGCAAAGAGGGAATTTCCACTTCCAAGGGTAAAATGGCTTCCGCACCATACACCAAGGAATAAGGTGTTGCGCCAGTAGGTGTGCGGATGGAAGTGCGATAAGCCCATAGTGCTGGATTCAACTGTACATGCCAATCTCGACCAACATCATTGACAACCTTTTTCAAGATCTTAATGATGGTTTTATTTGATGCTTTGGCTTGACCATTACTTTGTGGATAGTAAGGACTGGAGAAACGGTGTTGGATGCGAAACTTTTCATAGAGTTCCTTGACATCTTTATTTTTGAATGGACTACCATTATCTGTGACTATTGCAAGGGGAACCACATATCTACATATGATATAATTCAGTAGAAACTTTGAAATTTGAACACCAGTGATATAGGTCATAGGGATAGCCTCGATCCATTTTGTAAAGTATTTTGTGGCTGTGATGATGAATTTGTGCCCGTTTGCAGATGTCAGGTGAATCTTACCAATAAGATCTAATCCCCACTGAGAAAAGGGCCACGAAGATATGACAGAGTGAAGTTCTTGAGCTGGCGCATGAATGTAATTTCCGTGTATTTGACATTTGTAGTATTTCTTGACAAAATCATGAGCATCCTTTTCCATGGTGGGCCAATAATATCCAGCATGAACCAACTTTTTAGCTAGACTCGGACCATTGAAATGGCCCCCACATATACCATCATGAACCTTGTGTAAAGCCATTTGTGCTTCGTCAGAATCCAAACACCTGAGGAGGGTGTGGTCAAAGGAACGACGGTAAAGGGTGTTTGCGATGATGACATATTTGGCAGTTTGGCATATGAAGTCTCGACATTGGTTAGAGGAAAGGTTAGGTGGTAAGGTTTGGGATTTCAAATACCGATAGATGTCATTGTACCATGGGGAATGAGGACCAACAAGAACACACATCACATCTACTATCAAAATTTTAAAAGAAGGCAACAACAACTGTTCGACCAAAAATTCACATCTTTCCCTATTGTGGGGCATATTTAACATGGAAGTAATAGTTACCATAGCATCTGCTGACTTGTTTTGGATTCTTGGAACTTGACTTAAATGGATATCAGTAAATTTTGTCTTGAAAAAATCCACCATATGCTTGTAGGGAAGAAGCTTTTCATATTTTGTTGCATAGTCATCATTCACTTGACAGATGACTAACTGGGAATCTCCATAGACTTGCAAATGTGTAATGTTCCATTGGATTGCTATTCTGAGTCTTGTGACCAAAGCTTCGTATTCTATAATATTATTGGTGCAATGGAAAGTGATCCTATATGACTTTGGGATAGCATCTCCTTGAGGGGTGACAAACAATATACCTGCTCCCGAGCCATACTTTGTGTGAGATCCATCAAAGTATAATTGCCATTCCTTAGAAGAAGTAAGAGAAAATACTGATTCATCAGGGAAATATGTCAACATTGGATGATCATCATGAATAGGTGCCTCTGCAAGTTGATCTGCTATGATTTGTCCTTTTATTGCTTTTCTCTCAATGTACTCAATATCAAACTCACTTAGGATCATAACCCACTTTGCCAAGCGACCTGTCAAAGCTGCCCTGCTAAGCAAGTATTTCAAGGGATCAATTTTTGTAACTAGCAATGTCTAATGATTTAACATATAGTGTCGAAGCTTCTGTGTTGTAAATACCACTGCTAAACATGCTCGTTCAATAGTTGAATAATTCAGTTCATATCCCACTAGTGTTTGGCTGATATAATAAATAGCCCGTTCTTTGCCTTTCTCATCTTGTTGGGCTAAGAGAGCTCCCAGTGTCATTTCAGTTGCAGAGATATACAATATGAATGGCTTCCCTGCTATAGGAGGCATTAGAATAGGTGGTGACATCAAATAATCCTTGAGAGTTTGAAATGTTGATTGACATTGCTCAGTCCATTTAAAAGTGACACCTTTATGCAATACATGTTGGAAGGGATGACATTTGTTTGCCAAGTGAGCTATAAACTGATGGATTGACTGTAACTTCCCTTGCAGACTTCTTAGTTGATGGAGATTGGAAGGAGGAGGAATATCCATTATTGCTTTAACTTTTTTTGGGTCTACTTCTATGCCTATGTGAGAAACAATGTACCCTAATAATTTGTTGGCTGTGACACCAAAGACACATTTCTTTGGGTTGAGTCTGAGCTTGTAGATTTCCATTCGATCAAAGATTGGGCCAAGGATGGCTAGATGACTATCTCTTGTGACGGATTTGCATAATAGGTCATCAACATAGTCTTCCATCAAAGTATGCATAAAATCATGGAAAATTATTGTCATAGCTCTTTGATATGTTGCTCCAACATTTTTAAGGCCAAAGGGCATCACATTCCAGCAGTAGGTACCCCAAGCACATGTGAATACAGTCTTATGTTGATCTTTAGGAGCAATGCGAATTTGATTATATCCAAAAAAACCATCCATCAATGATAGCATCTCATATCCGGCAGTCATGTCAACTATGATGTTTATATTCAGCAGTGGAAAGTCATCTTTAGGGCATGCTTTATTGAGATCCCTAAAATCTGTACAGATTCTGATGCCCCCAGTTACTTTGCTAACTGGTACCAAATTTGAAATCCAATCTGCATAATCAATTGGTTTGATAAAGCCCACATCTAATAATTTTTTGAGTTCTACTTTGACTAAGAGAGCCACTTGGGGATGCATCTTTCTGAGTTTTTGTTTGACGGGCTTGGCATCTGGTTCTAATGGCAAGTGATGAAGGACTAATTTTGGATCAAGGCCGGGCATATCTACATAAGACCATGCAAAACTGATCTTCTTCTTGAGAAAGAAATTGACAAAATCTATCTTTTTTTGTTTTGATAGAGAAGCAGCGAAGTGAATGACCTTAGGGTTGTCAGGTGTACCCAAATTTATCTCTTCGGTCATTTCCACAAGCAATGTTGATTTATCCTAACTTGATGAGGGTATGTCCAATCTTCCACCTTTGGGTACCTCAGAGAGGTTTTCACCCACAGGTACGTCTTTTATTTTTACTTTTCCATGGTCAGAGAGTGCCTTACAGTTTTCACTCAAAGACCCATTCTTTTGATTTTTTACTTTTTCTTTTTCTTTTTCATTTTTATGACTAGAAGATGGAATTGACTCCCCAAAATATGTTGTGGAATCTAAATCAATAGCAAAACCTGCCTTATGATCGCCTCGTGGTATGCCTTCCCATAGTCCAAGGAATTCTGTAATGGCTTCATCATTTTGAAAACAATCCAATTTGAGTGGTTCTTGTTGGTCATGTTGGATAAGCTGTGGATAGACAAGGGGCATGTCATCATCGATTTCAAAGAGAGTTAGGGCCGAGATGGTAAGGATAAAAATGTTCGTGGTATCACTGTCTGAACTGCTCGTATCTGATTCAGAGCTTGGGTCCCAAAATGACTCTATCCAAGCATTAGGACACATTTTGGGAGGGGGAGTTATTTCATGTTTGTCTTCCATGGGAAAATCATCAAGGTCAAGGAAAACATTTTCAAGGGCATAGGAGCTAGAAGAAAAGGAACTCCACTCCCATTCATTGGAATCAGTTTCACGTTGGGTATCCTCAGGTGTTGTTTCATCATCAGAGTCATGCCCCTTTCCACACGTGGTCACTTTGGTAGATGAGGTTCCAATTTGCAATGGTACAAAACCTAACCCTAAAGTTGGATGTCACATCTTAGGTATAATAGGTTCTAGTCTTCCTTTCTTGTCAGGGCCCAAACCACTGCAGCCATCATATCCCTTTTTCTGCATTATAGTAAACCCTTTTCCATACCACTCCACTAGCAATTTGACAGGTGGTGTATCAGTTTGATCCTTATAAAGCCAATCTGTTACATCATCATCCAAAATTTCCTTCTTAAGTTCCACCCATTTTGTAAATGTTGTGGGGCGCTGATATTGAATGACTGTCGTAGGTTCCTTTTGCAACAAATGTGGTTTGCCATGTGATTTTGGAGATATTGGTAAATTCCCAATGAGGAATGTTTGAGCCATTGAATACTCTCCGCATCCTTGGTCCTGTATCTTCAATTTTCCTTTGACAGCATCTAACAACTTATTAGGATCCACATAATTATGTGAGTGGGCCTCTCTATTGACTAGGACTTGTTGCTACAGGGAATCTTTTTGATTAGCACAAAATTGAAATGGATTATGATCTCCTGGATTGTTATCTCAGTCCCATTGTATGGATATTTTAAACACTGATGATAAGTAGATGGAACTGCTTTCATTACGTGGATCCACGGATGGCCAAGAATCATATTGTAAGGGAGATCGAGGTCTAGGACCTGTAGGAAAGTGTTTTCTGTCACTGGACCTACTCTAATAGGCAATGAAATTACCCCTTTAGATGGGTGCTCAACATCATCATATGCTTTGATTGTTATTCTTCTGGAAGAGTCAATGTCATTTTCTGTATAACCAAGACCAATGACTACTCTCAAGGTACAGATGTTAAGACCTGCTCCGCCATCTATCAAGACTCATCAGATCTTGCAATTATGGACAAAGACTTCAAGATGTAAAGGATCATTATGAGGGAGCTTATCAGGGGAAATATCATTATCAAAAAAGGAAACGTGTTGGGAAACAGCGAGATGTCCAATTCAGGCTTGAAACTGATCAATATCAATGTCTGTTGGGATGGTGGACTCAGTTAAAGCTTTATTTAGGACTGCGCGATGCATAGGGGACATTTTCAACAACTCAAGAATTGATATTTGTGTAGGTGTCTTTCCCAGATGATCTAGGAGATTATACTGATTCATAGGAGTTGATTTCGGAGGAATTGCAAGAGCTCCTTTTAGGACTATTTTGGATTGATGAGTGGTGACTATGCAAGAAGGACCTTGTCCCTTTATTCTTATGGTGGAAACATACTCATTTGACGCTTGAAAATAATTGATGACATTGTTATAACCAGTATTTCCATAATTAAGATTCGTTGTTTGGGTAGAGTTTGAAGAAGATGCTTTGCCCTTGTCATGATCAAGAAAAGGAGTTTTGAAAATTGTATGATCAGTGTTAGAGGTCGCGTTGGGTGGGTCTACCTCAATTACCCCTTGATCTAACAAGTCTTGAATCATATGTTTCAATTGAAAACACGATGCGGTTTTATGTCCTTTTGACTGATGGTATTCACAATATGCATTATCATTCCACCAATGCGGCTTTACCAATGGTTCTTCCTTGACATCGGGTAACTTGATAAAATTTGCTTGTATCAATTGTTTCATTACTGATTCAATAGGCTCTCCCAATGGCGTAAACTGTCGAGGAGGCCCATCCCTTGATCTGAAAGGTTTTCGTTGCTGGTTTTGTTGCTGACCTTGTTGTTGATTATACTATTGGTATTGCTGCTGTTGAATAACATTGCTTGCTTGTGTCTGATTTTGTTGCATAGCCGACATATGAGGAGCACTCAATTTCTTTATTGTGAACTTGGGTTGATTTGTATTCACTGCTCTTGCGTCGACAACTCCATCATTAGTGACATTCTTGTTTTTGTACCAAAATCTATTTTTGTCCCCTAAATTGTTTGTGTTGTCACTGTCTTTGTTGAGCTTAATGACTCCCTTAGCTACAAGAGCATTTTCAATGTTCATCCCTTTCTTAATGAGCTTCTCAATGGTACTAGGACTTTTCAATTTGAGCTCATACATCATTTCTGGGACCAAATTTTGAATAAATAAGTTCACTTGTTGTTCTTCAGGTATATCTAGGGAAGAACGACTGTACAAGCTTCACCATCTTTGTAAGAAAGTCACTAATGGTTCGCCTTGCTTTTGCTTTGTGTTGCATAAATCTGACATGGTCACTTCATTGTCAATGTTGAATGCGAAGTGGGATATAAACTTTTGAGCCAATTCCGGCCATGACTTTATGTTCCCTGGCAAGTGCGAGTACCAATCCATGGCTTGTCCTGTGAGACTTCATGTGAATAAGCACATCAAATATGTTTCCTCATAGCTCACTTCAGTACATGCTGTGAAAAATGCTCGAATATGGTCTTTTGGATTGCCTTTCCCTTTATATTTCTCAAAATTAGGTGCCTCAAAATGCTTAGGAAAGGGAGGCATGTACAAGCTCTTGTCAAATGGATTAGGACACAAATCTTGATCTGTGTATAATTTCTTTGTCCCTTTGGTTTGCAATGCGTCGATTTGTCATTGCAACTTCTCAAGCTGTTGTGCAATTGTGTCAGATAGCAAAGATTTTGGAAGTTCATCATTCATTCTTGGGTGTACTCTTTGTCGATACATCATGCTCTCCATTGGCTATTGATGCTCTAAAATTGCTGTCTTTGGTGTCTTTGGCATATAAAGTTCTTGATACAGCTCTTGTTGCTGTGGTTGTGCCATGCCTTGACATTGACCCTTTTGTTGTACTTCTTGTGATGGGATCATCATTTGTAGCCTTGGTTGATATTGCAATTGAGGTTGTTGTTGATATTGCATGGACATCAGTTGTGGTTGTGATGTATGATAACTTGTTTTTCCTAGCACATATTGAGGCACATGTTGTTGTTGATGCTGACGAATCAGAATTTGCTGACTTTGTGCCAATTGTTGTTGTCCTGATGTAAATCCCATCATTTGCAAAAAACTTTGTTTGGGAGGTTTTTGTTGTTTCTCCTTTAGATGGGGTATGGCACTTGCATTGACTTGCTGTGTTGTTTGTCCAATCCATTGTGGTGGTTGCAAGTTTGAATTGACTTGTAATGGTGCAGAAGACACTACAACTTATTGTTGAATGTGATATTGTTGTTGTTGTGCATTTCTTGTTTGCGCATTCAATTGTGCCTTTTGTGCATTCCTCAAATGTTGCAACACTTGTTTTTGGTGCACGCCACTATTTGTGGCTCTTTGTGTTGCCACTATCAAAGGATCTGTCACAATATTTTACATAATGGGTACTTGAGTATTTGCCAAACATATTGAACTTGATGGGACATATGAACTTTGTTGCATTGTAGAATTGTTTTGAACATTCATAAGATCAGGCATTCCAGTCGTAAAACTTTCTTGCATCTTAGATTTGGATCCACTTTTAGGTATTCAAGGAATCACTTCTTGTTGAGGGACACCTATCAACATTTGTGTGGCCATCATTTGATCTTGTGTTAAAGGTGTTGCATTAAACAATGGATTGTTTATTGTTTCGAATGTTGACTTTTGTGGAATAGTCACTGTCAAAGTTTGTAAAGCACGCTTACTCAACAACGTGTGTTGAGGTTCTTGTTGCACATTTTCTTCATTTAGATGTGGAGAGAAACTTAACAGATCACCGCCTTGTTGTTTTTGCACATTAGTTTGCTCATTTGAGGAGGTCACATTACTCATCATATCAAGATATTTTTGTGGAAACATCTTAAAGACCTTGTTCAAGAATTTATCCATCCTTTTTGTCAACTTTGGATCTTTAAGGAGCATATCAACATCATCGAAAGCATCAAAATCTAATGAAGAATATAGTAAAACATTTGGATTTATTTCTTGTTGAATGCCTTGATCTGAACCAAATCCTTGTGAAAGAGTTTGTTCCTCATGTAATGTTTGAGTTTGAATTCCATGTTGTAGGTTCATTTGATTCCAATCAAAAGGTGCATTTTCCCTTGGCATTGGTGGAACACTCCCATATCCTGGTTCCATGGGTACAAACACTAGCTCATATAATGGAGGTGGTCCAAGTTGAACCATTCCATATTGTGGTAATGATGTGTTTGACGAACCTTCAATTTGTAATGTTTGACTAGGTTGAAACTGTGAGTTTGATACGTTGTCAATGGGTTGATATGTTGGTTTGCCCATCTTCTTAGATTTTGACCTTGTTTCAATAGGCATGTCACTATGCAAATGCAATATCTTTGGGATTTTTTTGATTTTAAAAGGATGATGTATGATATGCAACTAAATGCAACCTAAATAGATGAAAATGTAATCTATGGCAAGAATGTAACCTATGTTTTTGTTGTTTTTCAAGGTTTTGACAAACTTTTTGGAATGCAAACCTAAAGACTCAACCTTGGGAAGTTGAAATGAAGTGAAGACCTTAAAGGACAAAGGACAAAATGACAATAGGACAAATTGACAATGTCTCACCTATATGCTTGGATACTAAGCTAGGTTTGACAAAAAATGATATTAATGAAAGGACAAATTTTAGACAAGGTCAAGACTCCTTAACAACAACTTAGGGTATCATCCAAAGTTTTGATTTTTCAAGTTTGACAAACCAAATTTTTGAGACTAAATGCAAGAAGGCAATGATTATGACAATGACTTAGGATATGACATGAAAATGATCTAAGGATATGATATGATAAGATGAAGCCAAGACAAGATGACAATACAATGATAAGGATATGCGAAGACCAATGACTTGGAATATGCAAAATGCAACCTAGGCAAGACCTAATTTTAGCATGACAAGGATAATGCACGAATGTCACCTAAATGGAAATTTACCTTGGATATGACAATGAAATGCAAACTTAGGGAAATTATTTTGAACCTAAGTGCAAAATGAGGACGCTTGCAATACAAAGGACTAAAATGAAGGGAGATGACAATATGTCCTAGGACCTAAGTTGGACTATGCAAAACCTAGCCTAAAGTGACATGAATTTTGAAACAAAGATATTCAATGTCTTGACAAGCCATGTTCAAATGTTGGATGAATACTTGGACAAATTTGGACTTTTGTTTGGATTTTGTTTTGAATTGAAGGTTGTTGATTTTGAAAACCCAAGTTGATTATGAGCACTTTTGAAAGTTTTTTTTGATTTAACTTTTGACAATCACGGAAGACAAAATGTTTATTTGACTTTGACTCAAGAAAATCAAGCACATTCACAACAAATCCTATGGCTGGCAAGGGCAATATCTATTGAATCCTCTAACCACAAAATACAACACTCAGCTGGATAGCTAGATGCTTGGTAGCATTGGCTCCCCCTTACAGTTTACTCACTTCTCGGGCATACCAAGCTTCAAGTTCAAGGGGCATCACTTCCCAAGAACTTGCTATCTCTAACTGAGGAGTACATGAGAGGTGTCTTCAGCATGTGCATATCACAACACCTGAGCCAATAGATAGAAGGATTTTGGCATCTAAAAATAAGAGATTCTAGTAAGGGCATCTATTTGGGTGGGTATTGATCTGGTGAATAAATCGTCGCAATACCATTCCAACACCTGTTGTCTACAACTTTTGTTGCATCCATAGTTATTTAGAGTGGTTTGGAAGAGCTTGGCTTTAGCCCGTCACCACTTTGGGTCATTCCCTCTCACCAATGCCTGTGCGAAGTGCCAGGCAAATCGGGAGGTAGGCCTAGTTCTAAGGGTTAAAACATGTAATCAAATTAAAAATAGACAAAGCATGCGTGGTGTTCATTAACCTTTAAGAAATAAAATGTGCAACTACTTTAAAAATCGCAAGCAAGATGTTTTAATGAGAGTCTTTGACAGCATCTTGCATAAGATTCGTTAGTAGTTGCATTTTTAGTCTTCGTCACACGTAATGCCAAGATGCTGCACAGAGAATTAGTACCAAAGAAAAACAAGAATGCAAGAAACAATGAAAACAAACAAATTTGTGAGTAAAAACAACTGATTTCTCCTTTGTTTCTGGCCTTGCACAGGTGCAGAATGCCTCATCAAAGGCGCAGAACCAATCAACACAGGCACATAAAACTTCAACATAGGCATAGAAAACTCAAACACAGGCGCAGAAAACTCAAACACAGGCGCATAAAACTCAAACACAGGCGCATAAAACTCAAACACAGGCGCAAAAGTGTCCAGAAAGCTCTGAGTCACCCTGTTTCTTGAGTTTTTCACCTACAAACAGCTCAAAAGCACTCAAAACATGGTTAAGGGGTTAGTTCACATTGGGTTCACTAGAAAATATAGATCAGGAAATTGAAAATCATCAAAACAATAGCAATTAGGACAACCACAAAACCTAAAGCTGCTATGAAAGCAATCCTAACCCAATCAATGAAGACATAAAGACAAGATATTCAAATCAAACTGACGCAGATATCTCCTTCATGTGGCTCCATTGTTCTTCTTTCACCTTCAAATTTGATGTGGATCTCACCTACAAGTGCAAAATGCAAGTGGAAAGCAAGTTGTTGAGAGATGAAATTCACAGCATAAGGTTACTCAAAAATGTGATTGATCCCCCTTTCATTGAAGAAAATCATGCAATTTATAGACAAATTGGAGAGAGGACAAGATTAGCATGAAGAGATTTGAAAGGAAATTCAAATCAAGAATGGCAAAATTATGACAAATGTATGACAATTTCTATGCAAGGTGTATGACAAATTATGACAAGTTGCTATTCCCATGACAAAAGGGAAGAGAGAAAATAGCCTCCATGATTGCAACAAATGGAAGCATACACATAGGAGAAAATGAGGGAATGAAATTAGGGGAAATATTAGAAAAATTAAAGAAAATAGGAGAAATAGAAATTAGGAATTAGGAGAAATTAGCAAATTAAAAAATTGAGGAAAAAGATGAAATAGAAATTAGGTGAATTAATTAATAGGTTTTCATCCATTAATTAATTCATGAAAGAGACCTAGGACTAAATAAATAGATTTATTTAACCCACAAAGAAGAAGAAAAGGATTAAATGAACAAATCATAAAACCCTAGAAATAAGAGAACAAGGAATTAGGTCAAGACAACAAGAAATTAATGTAGGTTCGATCATGATTCTGATTGACAAAGGACCAGTGTTGATAAATGATTGAGATTGGTTGACAAAAATCAATGACAAATTGACCAAGATTGACAAGGAGATCAAATTGATAGGCGCCAATTGACAAGGAACAATGACTAATCGATCCAAATTGACATGATTGAAAAGGACAAGGATCGATGACGAATCGATCACAAAATGACAAGATTGACAAGGACAAGGATCGATGACGAATCAATCTCAAAATGACAAGGCTGACAAAGACAAGGATTGATGATGAATCGATTGCAAAATGATGAGATTGACAAGTTGATAATCGCAAATGATTACTAACAAGATAAAGATGATTGAAAGATTGACAAGAGGACAAAACCATAATTCTATCATCGATTAGGATTGACTATGTCCAAAAATGATGATAAATGAGCACACACCATTATGCGACAGGATAAGATCGACCAAAATCATGACTGAAGATTGCTATCGACAAGACTTAATTCGAAAGTGAGAAAAATGAGGAATGCAGAAGAAGGACTCAATGCTCACAAATGATAAAGACCAAGTGCACAAAATAGAAGAAATGTTAATGCAATGCAAGAACCCTAAAATAAGGCAATGTGCAAATGTTAAAGTATGACTCCACAAGCATTGACCATTTTTAGACGTCTACATTTTGCCCCTCTTTGAGACGATGCGATTCTAAGCATTGTTTCAAAGAACAATAATGAAAATGCCCCAGACAATAACAATGACATATGCATGCCCCCTCGAGGAATTGGCCGAAAAAATTTAGAAAAGAGGCCAAGTGATCAATAAGAATGACAGAAGACGATAGGTTCGAACGGATCAAAAATCGAAGGTCGGATGCATAAAGGACAAGCAGTGGAAGGCGCAAAAGACCATGACCATCATAAGATGGAGAGCATGCACGTCCATCTAGGTACGGACAAAAATCTATATAGGAGACAAGGAGAAGGAAAAGAGTTCATTTGCACTGGCCAAAGTGGAGTTGTTGTTCGGGAAAAAGGACCCTTGCAGAGAGATGGTGAATATTCCAATGGTAGATCACCTTGGGGAATGTGTACACATCTACAAATGATCGGACGATGCGGGAGCAATGGTATGTAGGTCAAAAACCCATATGTTCAATTTCATGAATTTTGCTTGATTGCGGGACATTGTGGGGCCCACAGGGGAGGGAAACATGCAGATCTGCGCCTGTGTGGGCACATTCTGTGCCTGTGTAGAGATGTTCTGCACCTATGTAAGGTACATAGGTGTAGCTTGATGCTGCACAAGCACAAGATAGTGTGCACAAGCGCAATTGTGCACTTATGACTCTAGTTTGACCAATAAAATGCTTTGTATGGGCTTGATATAATGCAAATGTACTAACCAATGAATGTAGGATGCAGCTTTTTTTTTTTGAGATTGGAGAACTAGACTGAACGGACTGCCAAGAATGATGGAAGAAATGTTAGTAAGTAGAAATTAGAAAGAGGACAGTTAGAGATGAAAGAAAACTTGCTTTCACAAATGCACATAAGTAGGTGAGAACCTTTATTTATTGTAGCAAAGCAGATGCAGAGCGTCATGGCATTGAAGGCTAGAGTTGGAATGCAACCCCTTTTGCAAAAGATAGACACATCACACACAAGGAATGAGTGAAGCATCCTAGGGTGCATACATCAAGGGTCGAGGTCTGTGCGGCATTCACAAAGTGACTGTACTTATCACAGACACCCAAAGATATAGTTTCCCTAGTTTGTGACAAACATTCCACAAATAGCAAACACAACAAAAAAGGAAAGGGACCATGAACCATCCCGGTCACTCTAAATCACTCAGTGACATCATCGAGCAACATAGGAACATGATCAAAGCCAAAGATAAGACACACAAATTCAACCAAGTCAAACAAATAGTCTGATCGTCATTGTCAAAAGTGGAAAACAAGAATGATCACGTTGTCTGGTTTTAGGGAATGCGGTACCCCGTCGAAGACAGGACACAGTCTGGTTTCGAGAATACCACACCCTATATAAGACCCATGATAATGTTGACAAGGACCAATGGTAATGTTGATGCTATTTGGATTGATGTGACAACTGTGATCAGGTTGAATGCTTGCTTGGTCGAATAGTTCATCTGTTAATGTGTGATTTCATTAAAGCACAATGTTTGATTGATTATCATTGGGTGCATGCTCAGTGATCTGTCTATGCACAAAGGGGACCATTGAAATTGTTTTTGGATTTTGATGTTTTTCAATTTGTAAGAATTTCGAGTTTTTTACAATTTTTTTGTTCGTTTTTCAGGACTTTATTTGACTTTTTAGGGATTTTTTTTTTCAGGACATTATTTGATTTTTTTTAGGGATTTTTTTTTCAAGACATTATATGATTTTTAGGGATTTTTTTTTCAGGACATTATATGATAAGAAAGCTCCAGTCCGCACGCAACAATAACTCCAGTAATGGATCATGACAAGGGGTGCGCACCCAATGAAAATTTGAAAGACATATACAATGACCAGGACCAAAACATATGCACAAGGACTGGAAACCTGAGTATGCAAGACAATGATGTTGACCAATCACAGGCCTAGAACAGAACATTGGGTTAGGGCAAGGATAATCGTGATAAACCTGCGGGGGGGAAAGTACAGCAAGGAATCATGATAGATAACGAAGCAATAGTCTTTTACACATGGCACCTGTTTGCCAGGTTTTTCACCATGGTACTTGTCCAAAGCACCTATTTGCCAGGTTTTCACTAGAGGGCCAATTATTTTTCTTTACTTACTTTTTCTTTTCTTTTCTTTCACTTTTTTGATTTTTTTCTATTTTTGAGCTTTTGATTTTTATTATTTTTTTTTTGTTTTTTTCAGGATCATATTGAAGAACTGTTGATAGAAAAACTATGCCCAGTACTTTCGAAGGTGCATGCTATTTATAGGATCTGATAGAGGTTCACCATCTGGGGTTGCAAGCTGATATGCCCTCGAACCATAGGCTGCAGTATCTATGAAAGGCCCAACCCAATTAGGCTCAAATTTTCTTTGATGATGTCAGTAGATTGTGTATTCTTTGGGTTCGCCTTTAGGACCAAATCTCCCACTTCGAAGTCTCGCCCTTTGACCTTCTTATTATAAGAGCGACAGAGACAGTTTTGATATGCTTGCAAATATGTCAGGGTTGTCTGACGTTTCTCATCTAACATCTCAAGCTGATGTAGCCTAGAGACTTTGTGTGTCTCATCATCAATCAAATGTTGCAGGGAAACACGCAAAGAGGGAATTTCCACTTCCAAGGGTAAAATGGCTTCCGCACCATACACCAAGGAATAAGGTGTTGCGCCAGTAGGTGTGCGGATGGAAGTGCGATAAGCCCATAGTGCTGGATTCAACTGTACATGCCAATCTCGACCAACATCATTGACAACCTTTTTCAAGATCTTAATGATGGTTTTATTTGATGCTTTGGCTTGACCATTACTTTGTGGATAGTAAGGACTGGAGAAACGGTGTTGGATGCGAAACTTTTCATAGAGTTCCTTGACATCTTTATTTTTGAATGGACTACCATTATCTGTGACTATTGCAAGGGGAACCACATATCTACATATGATATAATTCAGTAGAAACTTTGAAATTTGAACACCAGTGATATAGGTCATAGGGATAGCCTCGATCCATTTTGTAAAGTATTTTGTGGCTGTGATGATGAATTTGTGCCCGTTTGCAGATGTCAGGTGAATCTTACCAATAAGATCTAATCCCCACTGAGAAAAGGGCCACGAAGATATGACAGAGTGAAGTTCTTGAGCTGGCGCATGAATGTAATTTCCGTGTATTTGACATTTGTAGTATTTCTTGACAAAATCATGAGCATCCTTTTCCATGGTGGGCCAATAATATCCAGCATGAACCAACTTTTTAGCTAGACTCGGACCATTGAAATGGCCCCCACATATACCATCATGAACCTTGTGTAAAGCCATTTGTGCTTCGTCAGAATCCAAACACCTGAGGAGGGTGTGGTCAAAGGAACGACGGTAAAGGGTGTTTGCGATGATGACATATTTGGCAGTTTGGCATATGAAGTCTCGACATTGGTTAGAGGAAAGGTTAGGTGGTAAGGTTTGGGATTTCAAATACCGATAGATGTCATTGTACCATGGGGAATGAGGACCAACAAGAACACACATCACATCTACTATCAAAATTTTAAAAGAAGGCAACAACAACTGTTCGACCAAAAATTCACATCTTTCCCTATTGTGGGGCATATTTAACATGGAAGTAATAGTTACCATAGCATCTGCTGACTTGTTTTGGATTCTTGGAACTTGACTTAAATGGATATCAGTAAATTTTGTCTTGAAAAAATCCACCATATGCTTGTAGGGAAGAAGCTTTTCATATTTTGTTGCATAGTCATCATTCACTTGACAGATGACTAACTGGGAATCTCCATAGACTTGCAAATGTGTAATGTTCCATTGGATTGCTATTCTGAGTCTTGTGACCAAAGCTTCGTATTCTATAATATTATTGGTGCAATGGAAAGTGATCCTATATGACTTTGGGATAGCATCTCCTTGAGGGGTGACAAACAATATACCTGCTCCCGAGCCATACTTTGTGTGAGATCCATCAAAGTATAATTGCCATTCCTTAGAAGAAGTAAGAGAAAATACTGATTCATCAGGGAAATATGTCAACATTGGATGATCATCATGAATAGGTGCCTCTGCAAGTTGATCTGCTATGATTTGTCCTTTTATTGCTTTTCTCTCAATGTACTCAATATCAAACTCACTTAGGATCATAACCCACTTTGCCAAGCGACCTGTCAAAGCTGCCCTGCTAAGCAAGTATTTCAAGGGATCAATTTTTGTAACTAGCAATGTCTAATGATTTAACATATAGTGTCGAAGCTTCTGTGTTGTAAATACCACTGCTAAACATGCTCGTTCAATAGTTGAATAATTCAGTTCATATCCCACTAGTGTTTGGCTGATATAATAAATAGCCCGTTCTTTGCCTTTCTCATCTTGTTGGGCTAAGAGAGCTCCCAGTGTCATTTCAGTTGCAGAGATATACAATATGAATGGCTTCCCTGCTATAGGAGGCATTAGAATAGGTGGTGACATCAAATAATCCTTGAGAGTTTGAAATGTTGATTGACATTGCTCAGTCCATTTAAAAGTGACACCTTTATGCAATACATGTTGGAAGGGATGACATTTGTTTGCCAAGTGAGCTATAAACTGATGGATTGACTGTAACTTCCCTTGCAGACTTCTTAGTTGATGGAGATTGGAAGGAGGAGGAATATCCATTATTGCTTTAACTTTTTTTGGGTCTACTTCTATGCCTATGTGAGAAACAATGTACCCTAATAATTTGTTGGCTGTGACACCAAAGACACATTTCTTTGGGTTGAGTCTGAGCTTGTAGATTTCCATTCGATCAAAGATTGGGCCAAGGATGGCTAGATGACTATCTCTTGTGACGGATTTGCATAATAGGTCATCAACATAGTCTTCCATCAAAGTATGCATAAAATCATGGAAAATTATTGTCATAGCTCTTTGATATGTTGCTCCAACATTTTTAAGGCCAAAGGGCATCACATTCCAGCAGTAGGTACCCCAAGCACATGTGAATACAGTCTTATGTTGATCTTTAGGAGCAATGCGAATTTGATTATATCCAAAAAAACCATCCATCAATGATAGCATCTCATATCCGGCAGTCATTGCAACTATGATGTTTATATTCAGCAGTGGAAAGTCATCTTTAGGGCATGCTTTATTGAGATCCCTAAAATCTGTACAGATTCTGATGCCCCCAGTTACTTTGCTAACTGGTACCAAATTTGAAATCCAATCTGCATAATCAATTGGTTTGATAAAGCCCACATCTAATAATTTTTTGAGTTCTACTTTGACTAAGAGAGCCACTTGGGGATGCATCTTTCTGAGTTTTTGTTTGACGGGCTTGGCATCTGGTTCTAATGGCAAGTGATGAAGGACTAATTTTGGATCAAGGCCGGGCATATCTACATAAGACCATGCAAAACTGATCTTCTTCTTGAGAAAGAAATTGACAAAATCTATCTTTTTTTGTTTTGATAGAGAAGCAGCGAAGTGAATGACCTTAGGGTTGTCAGGTGTACCCAAATTTATCTCTTCGGTCATTTCCACAAGCAATGTTGATTTATCCTAACTTGATGAGGGTATGTCCAATCTTCCACCTTTGGGTACCTCAGAGAGGTTTTCACCCACAGGTACGTCTTTTATTTTTACTTTTCCATGGTCAGAGAGTGCCTTACAGTTTTCACTCAAAGACCCATTCTTTTGATTTTTTACTTTTTCTTTTTCTTTTTCATTTTTATGACTAGAAGATGGAATTGACTCCCCAAAATATGTTGTGGAATCTAAATCAATAGCAAAACCTGCCTTATGATCGCCTCGTGGTATGCCTTCCCATAGTCCAAGGAATTCTGTAATGGCTTCATCATTTTGAAAACAATCCAATTTGAGTGGTTCTTGTTGGTCATGTTGGATAAGCTGTGGATAGACAAGGGGCATGTCATCATCGATTTCAAAGAGAGTTAGGGCCGAGATGGTAAGGATAAAAATGTTCGTGGTATCACTGTCTGAACTGCTCGTATCTGATTCAGAGCTTGGGTCCCAAAATGACTCTATCCAAGCATTAGGACACATTTTGGGAGGGGGAGTTATTTCATGTTTGTCTTCCATGGGAAAATCATCAAGGTCAAGGAAAACATTTTCAAGGGCATAGGAGCTAGAAGAAAAGGAACTCCACTCCCATTCATTGGAATCAGTTTCACGTTGGGTATCCTCAGGTGTTGTTTCATCATCAGAGTCATGCCCCTTTCCACACGTGGTCACTTTGGTAGATGAGGTTCCAATTTGCAATGGTACAAAACCTAACCCTAAAGTTGGATGTCACATCTTAGGTATAATAGGTTCTAGTCTTCCTTTCTTGTCAGGGCCCAAACCACTGCAGCCATCATATCCCTTTTTCTGCATTATAGTAAACCCTTTTCCATACCACTCCACTAGCAATTTGACAGGTGGTGTATCAGTTTGATCCTTATAAAGCCAATCTGTTACATCATCATCCAAAATTTCCTTCTTAAGTTCCACCCATTTTGTAAATGTTGTGGGGCGCTGATATTGAATGACTGTCGTAGGTTCCTTTTGCAACAAATGTGGTTTGCCATGTGATTTTGGAGATATTGGTAAATTCCCAATGAGGAATGTTTGAGCCATTGAATACTCTCCGCATCCTTGGTCCTGTATCTTCAATTTTCCTTTGACAGCATCTAACAACTTATTAGGATCCACATAATTATGTGAGTGGGCCTCTCTATTGACTAGGACTTGTTGCTACAGGGAATCTTTTTGATTAGCACAAAATTGAAATGGATTATGATCTCCTGGATTGTTATCTCAGTCCCATTGTATGGATATTTTAAACACTGATGATAAGTAGATGGAACTGCTTTCATTACGTGGATCCACGGATGGCCAAGAATCATATTGTAAGGGAGATCGAGGTCTAGGACCTGTAGGAAAGTGTTTTCTGTCACTGGACCTACTCTAATAGGCAATGAAATTACCCCTTTAGATGGGTGCTCAACATCATCATATGCTTTGATTGTTATTCTTCTGGAAGAGTCAATGTCATTTTCTGTATAACCAAGACCAATGACTACTCTCAAGGTACAGATGTTAAGACCTGCTCCGCCATCTATCAAGACTCATCAGATCTTGCAATTATGGACAAAGACTTCAAGATGTAAAGGATCATTATGAGGGAGCTTATCAGGGGAAATATCATTATCAAAAAAGGAAACGTGTTGGGAAACAGCGAGATGTCCAATTCAGGCTTGAAACTGATCAATATCAATGTCTGTTGGGATGGTGGACTCAGTTAAAGCTTTATTTAGGACTGCGCGATGCATAGGGGACATTTTCAACAACTCAAGAATTGATATTTGTGTAGGTGTCTTTCCCAGATGATCTAGGAGATTATACTGATTCATAGGAGTTGATTTCGGAGGAATTGCAAGAGCTCCTTTTAGGACTATTTTGGATTGATGAGTGGTGACTATGCAAGAAGGACCTTGTCCCTTTATTCTTATGGTGGAAACATACTCATTTGACGCTTGAAAATAATTGATGACATTGTTATAACCAGTATTTCCATAATTAAGATTCGTTGTTTGGGTAGAGTTTGAAGAAGATGCTTTGCCCTTGTCATGATCAAGAAAAGGAGTTTTGAAAATTGTATGATCAGTGTTAGAGGTCGCGTTGGGTGGGTCTACCTCAATTACCCCTTGATCTAACAAGTCTTGAATCATATGTTTCAATTGAAAACACGATGCGGTTTTATGTCCTTTTGACTGATGGTATTCACAATATGCATTATCATTCCACCAATGCGGCTTTACCAATGGTTCTTCCTTGACATCGGGTAACTTGATAAAATTTGCTTGTATCAATTGTTTCATTACTGATTCAATAGGCTCTCCCAATGGCGTAAACTGTCGAGGAGGCCCATCCCTTGATCTGAAAGGTTTTCGTTGCTGGTTTTGTTGCTGACCTTGTTGTTGATTATACTATTGGTATTGCTGCTGTTGAATAACATTGCTTGCTTGTGTCTGATTTTGTTGCATAGCCGACATATGAGGAGCACTCAATTTCTTTATTGTGAACTTGGGTTGATTTGTATTCACTGCTCTTGCGTCGACAACTCCATCATTAGTGACATTCTTGTTTTTGTACCAAAATCTATTTTTGTCCCCTAAATTGTTTGTGTTGTCACTGTCTTTGTTGAGCTTAATGACTCCCTTAGCTACAAGAGCATTTTCAATGTTCATCCCTTTCTTAATGAGCTTCTCAATGGTACTAGGACTTTTCAATTTGAGCTCATACATCATTTCTGGGACCAAATTTTGAATAAATAAGTTCACTTGTTGTTCTTCAGGTATATCTAGGGAAGAACGACTGTACAAGCTTCACCATCTTTGTAAGAAAGTCACTAATGGTTCGCCTTGCTTTTGCTTTGTGTTGCATAAATCTGACATGGTCACTTCATTGTCAATGTTGAATGCGAAGTGGGATATAAACTTTTGAGCCAATTCCGGCCATGACTTTATGTTCCCTGGCAAGTGCGAGTACCAATCCATGGCTTGTCCTGTGAGACTTCATGTGAATAAGCACATCAAATATGTTTCCTCATAGCTCACTTCAGTACATGCTGTGAAAAATGCTCGAATATGGTCTTTTGGATTGCCTTTCCCTTTATATTTCTCAAAATTAGGTGCCTCAAAATGCTTAGGAAAGGGAGGCATGTACAAGCTCTTGTCAAATGGATTAGGACACAAATCTTGATCTGTGTATAATTTCTTTGTCCCTTTGGTTTGCAATGCGTCGATTTGTCATTGCAACTTCTCAAGCTGTTGTGCAATTGTGTCAGATAGCAAAGATTTTGGAAGTTCATCATTCATTCTTGGGTGTACTCTTTGTCGATACATCATGCTCTCCATTGGCTATTGATGCTCTAAAATTGCTGTCTTTGGTGTCTTTGGCATATAAAGTTCTTGATACAGCTCTTGTTGCTGTGGTTGTGCCATGCCTTGACATTGACCCTTTTGTTGTACTTCTTGTGATGGGATCATCATTTGTAGCCTTGGTTGATATTGCAATTGAGGTTGTTGTTGATATTGCATGGACATCAGTTGTGGTTGTGATGTATGATAACTTGTTTTTCCTAGCACATATTGAGGCACATGTTGTTGTTGATGCTGACGAATCAGAATTTGCTGACTTTGTGCCAATTGTTGTTGTCCTGATGTAAATCCCATCATTTGCAAAAAACTTTGTTTGGGAGGTTTTTGTTGTTTCTCCTTTAGATGGGGTATGGCACTTGCATTGACTTGCTGTGTTGTTTGTCCAATCCATTGTGGTGGTTGCAAGTTTGAATTGACTTGTAATGGTGCAGAAGACACTACAACTTATTGTTGAATGTGATATTGTTGTTGTTGTGCATTTCTTGTTTGCGCATTCAATTGTGCCTTTTGTGCATTCCTCAAATGTTGCAACACTTGTTTTTGGTGCACGCCACTATTTGTGGCTCTTTGTGTTGCCACTATCAAAGGATCTGTCACAATATTTTACATAATGGGTACTTGAGTATTTGCCAAACATATTGAACTTGATGGGACATATGAACTTTGTTGCATTGTAGAATTGTTTTGAACATTCATAAGATCAGGCATTCCAGTCGTAAAACTTTCTTGCATCTTAGATTTGGATCCACTTTTAGGTATTCAAGGAATCACTTCTTGTTGAGGGACACCTATCAACATTTGTGTGGCCATCATTTGATCTTGTGTTAAAGGTGTTGCATTAAACAATGGATTGTTTATTGTTTCGAATGTTGACTTTTGTGGAATAGTCACTGTCAAAGTTTGTAAAGCACGCTTACTCAACAACGTGTGTTGAGGTTCTTGTTGCACATTTTCTTCATTTAGATGTGGAGAGAAACTTAACAGATCACCGCCTTGTTGTTTTTGCACATTAGTTTGCTCATTTGAGGAGGTCACATTACTCATCATATCAAGATATTTTTGTGGAAACATCTTAAAGACCTTGTTCAAGAATTTATCCATCCTTTTTGTCAACTTTGGATCTTTAAGGAGCATATCAACATCATCGAAAGCATCAAAATCTAATGAAGAATATAGTAAAACATTTGGATTTATTTCTTGTTGAATGCCTTGATCTGAACCAAATCCTTGTGAAAGAGTTTGTTCCTCATGTAATGTTTGAGTTTGAATTCCATGTTGTAGGTTCATTTGATTCCAATCAAAAGGTGCATTTTCCCTTGGCATTGGTGGAACACTCCCATATCCTGGTTCCATGGGTACAAACACTAGCTCATATAATGGAGGTGGTCCAAGTTGAACCATTCCATATTGTGGTAATGATGTGTTTGACGAACCTTCAATTTGTAATGTTTGACTAGGTTGAAACTGTGAGTTTGATACGTTGTCAATGGGTTGATATGTTGGTTTGCCCATCTTCTTAGATTTTGACCTTGTTTCAATAGGCATGTCACTATGCAAATGCAATATCTTTGGGATTTTTTTGATTTTAAAAGGATGATGTATGATATGCAACTAAATGCAACCTAAATAGATGAAAATGTAATCTATGGCAAGAATGTAACCTATGTTTTTGTTGTTTTTCAAGGTTTTGACAAACTTTTTGGAATGCAAACCTAAAGACTCAACCTTGGGAAGTTGAAATGAAGTGAAGACCTTAAAGGACAAAGGACAAAATGACAATAGGACAAATTGACAATGTCTCACCTATATGCTTGGATACTAAGCTAGGTTTGACAAAAAATGATATTAATGAAAGGACAAATTTTAGACAAGGTCAAGACTCCTTAACAACAACTTAGGGTATCATCCAAAGTTTTGATTTTTCAAGTTTGACAAACCAAATTTTTGAGACTAAATGCAAGAAGGCAATGATTATGACAATGACTTAGGATATGACATGAAAATGATCTAAGGATATGATATGATAAGATGAAGCCAAGACAAGATGACAATACAATGATAAGGATATGCGAAGACCAATGACTTGGAATATGCAAAATGCAACCTAGGCAAGACCTAATTTTAGCATGACAAGGATAATGCACGAATGTCACCTAAATGGAAATTTACCTTGGATATGACAATGAAATGCAAACTTAGGGAAATTATTTTGAACCTAAGTGCAAAATGAGGACGCTTGCAATACAAAGGACTAAAATGAAGGGAGATGACAATATGTCCTAGGACCTAAGTTGGACTATGCAAAACCTAGCCTAAAGTGACATGAATTTTGAAACAAAGATATTCAATGTCTTGACAAGCCATGTTCAAATGTTGGATGAATACTTGGACAAATTTGGACTTTTGTTTGGATTTTGTTTTGAATTGAAGGTTGTTGATTTTGAAAACCCAAGTTGATTATGAGCACTTTTGAAAGTTTTTTTTGATTTAACTTTTGACAATCACGGAAGACAAAATGTTTATTTGACTTTGACTCAAGAAAATCAAGCACATTCACAACAAATCCTATGGCTGGCAAGGGCAATATCTATTGAATCCTCTAACCACAAAATACAACACTCAGCTGGATAGCTAGATGCTTGGTAGCATTGGCTCCCCCTTACAGTTTACTCACTTCTCGGGCATACCAAGCTTCAAGTTCAAGGGGCATCACTTCCCAAGAACTTGCTATCTCTAACTGAGGAGTACATGAGAGGTGTCTTCAGCATGTGCATATCACAACACCTGAGCCAATAGATAGAAGGATTTTGGCATCTAAAAATAAGAGATTCTAGTAAGGGCATCTATTTGGGTGGGTATTGATCTGGTGAATAAATCGTCGCAATACCATTCCAACACCTGTTGTCTACAACTTTTGTTGCATCCATAGTTATTTAGAGTGGTTTGGAAGAGCTTGGCTTTAGCCCGTCACCACTTTGGGTCATTCCCTCTCACCAATGCCTGTGCGAAGTGCCAGGCAAATCGGGAGGTAGGCCTAGTTCTAAGGGTTAAAACATGTAATCAAATTAAAAATAGACAAAGCATGCGTGGTGTTCATTAACCTTTAAGAAATAAAATGTGCAACTACTTTAAAAATCGCAAGCAAGATGTTTTAATGAGAGTCTTTGACAGCATCTTGCATAAGATTCGTTAGTAGTTGCATTTTTAGTCTTCGTCACACGTAATGCCAAGATGCTGCACAGAGAATTAGTACCAAAGAAAAACAAGAATGCAAGAAACAATGAAAACAAACAAATTTGTGAGTAAAAACAACTGATTTCTCCTTTGTTTCTGGCCTTGCACAGGTGCAGAATGCCTCATCAAAGGCGCAGAACCAATCAACACAGGCACATAAAACTTCAACATAGGCATAGAAAACTCAAACACAGGCGCAGAAAACTCAAACACAGGCGCATAAAACTCAAACACAGGCGCATAAAACTCAAACACAGGCACAAAAGTGTCCAGAAAGCTCTGAGTCACCCTGTTTCTTGAGTTTTTCACCTACAAACAGCTCAAAAGCACTCAAAACATGGTTAAGGGGTTAGTTCACATTGGGTTCACTAGAAAATATAGATCAGGAAATTGAAAATCATCAAAACAATAGCAATTAGGACAACCACAAAACCTAAAGCTGCTATGAAAGCAATCCTAACCCAATCAATGAAGACATAAAGACAAGATATTCAAATCAAACTGACGCAGATATCTCCTTCATGTGGCTCCATTGTTCTTCTTTCACCTTCAAATTTGATGTGGATCTCACCTACAAGTGCAAAATGCAAGTGGAAAGCAAGTTGTTGAGAGATGAAATTCACAGCATAAGGTTACTCAAAAATGTGATTGATCCCCCTTTCATTGAAGAAAATCATGCAATTTATAGACAAATTGGAGAGAGGACAAGATTAGCATGAAGAGATTTGAAAGGAAATTCAAATCAAGAATGGCAAAATTATGACAAATGTATGACAATTTCTATGCAAGGTGTATGACAAATTATGACAAGTTGCTATTCCCATGACAAAAGGGAAGAGAGAAAATAGCCTCCATGATTGCAACAAATGGAAGCATACACATAGGAGAAAATGAGGGAATGAAATTAGGGGAAATATTAGAAAAATTAAAGAAAATAGGAGAAATAGAAATTAGGAATTAGGAGAAATTAGCAAATTAAAAAATTGAGGAAAAAGATGAAATAGAAATTAGGTGAATTAATTAATAGGTTTTCATCCATTAATTAATTCATGAAAGAGACCTAGGACTAAATAAATAGATTTATTTAACCCACAAAGAAGAAGAAAAGGATTAAATGAACAAATCATAAAACCCTAGAAATAAGAGAACAAGGAATTAGGTCAAGACAACAAGAAATTAATGTAGGTTCGATCATGATTCTGATTGACAAAGGACCAGTGTTGATAAATGATTGAGATTGGTTGACAAAAATCAATGACAAATTGACCAAGATTGACAAGGAGATCAAATTGATAGGCGCCAATTGACAAGGAACAATGACTAATCGATCCAAATTGACATGATTGAAAAGGACAAGGATCGATGACGAATCGATCACAAAATGACAAGATTGACAAGGAGAGGATCGATGACGAATCGATCGCAAAATGACAAGGTTGACAAGGAAAAGGATCGATGACGAATCGATTGCAAAATGATGAGATTGACAAGTTGATAATCGCAAATGATTACTAACAAGCTAAAGATGATTGAAAGATTGACAAGAGGACAAAACCCTAATTCTATCATCGATTAGGATTGATGATGTCCAAAAATGATGATAAATGAGCACGCACCATGATGCGACAGGATAAGATCGACCAAAATCATGACTGAAGATTGCTATCGACAAGACTTAATTCGAAAGCGAGAAAAATGAGGAATGTAGAAGAAGGACTCGATGATCACAAATGATAAAGACCAAGTGCGCAACATAGAAGAAATGTTAATGCAACACAAGAACCCTAAAATAAGGCAATGCACAAATGTTAAAGTATGACTCCACAAGCGTTGACCATTTTTAGATGTCTACACTTACTATTTGCAGTAGTATCATCTGATTGTGGGTAAGGTTTCCCATCGTGGTTTTTCCCCTTACAGGGTTCCCACGTATAAATATTGGTGTTATGTGTTGTGGATGACTTTGTCTTTATATTTCATGCACTAATCCTTAATGGTATAACAATTAACTGTTAAAACTGTCTACCGGCATGATAAACTGGTTTACTGTTATTAAGCATTAAGTTGGTTAAGTTGTTTTTGTTTTGAATTTATTTGACAACTGATTCACCACCTCCCCCCCCTCTTAGTTGTCTTTGAGACCTAACAGGTGTTGCACAAAGTAGTGACTGATATGTCTATCTCTATGTTGTATGATAAATGTTGGATAAATGCCTCTGCTAAGTCACCCCATGACTTAATTCCAGGTGGGAGTTGGGGGAACCATTCCATAGCTTGATCACCTAAGCTCTATGGGAATAATCTCATCAAATATGTCTCTTCTACTGCTACCTCAATGCAAGCTATGAAAAATTATCTTATATGTGCCTTAGGATCCCCTTTTCCTCTGTACATATCAAACTTAGGTGTCAAAAAGTGTGTAGGAAATGGAGGCATTGGAATGCTTTTGTCAAATGGATAGGGACATATGTCTCTCATTGTATAAGCTGGTTTTGGTGTATTTATATCCTCTATTTTCTTTTGTAAGTCCTTAATTTGCTGTTCCAAATTGTTCTTAGGTGGAGATCGACTTCTTGGACCATACCCCATGCCTGAGGCACTGGGTGGAGGAGGAGCATGTTGCAGATATGGATGATATTGATCATACACATGTTCATATGGAGGAGGTCTATAATGATGTTGCGTATAGCGACCACTTGGTATAGAGTCATGATGAGGAATGTAATATCTATTTTGTCCATGTATACCATACTCTACAGGCATGTCATGGGTTTGTTCTAGTGTGTTGCCCCCAAATTTGATGTGGGGTTTCCTTGTGTCCAAATTTTGAACATGCCTTTGGATATCCAATTTCTTTGTTGGTTGGTCCTTAGCATTGGCATGTGATTGAGTATATTTTTTTGCATAAGACTTCCATAATGGTCTGTGAAGGTGAGTATCATATTCTAACTAGATTTGGAGTACCTTGGAAGATTGTGGTGGACAATGGGATGTGTTTCAGATCCAAGGAATTCTTTGATTTTTGTGAAAATTATGGCATCACTTTGTCCTATTCATCACCCTACCATCCCCAAGGAAATGGACAAGAAAAATCAAGCAATAAGAACTTGTTGAAGATCATTAAAAGGATGTTGGGTGATAAGAAAAGAGCTTGGGATTCAAAATTGATCCTAGCAGTATAGGCTGACAGAGTAACAGTCAAGAAGTCCACAAGATTTTCCCCATATGAGCTTGTACATGGCAAAGAAGCAAGATTACCCTTGAATAATTTGCTTCCAGTTTAGAAGCTTGTTACAGAGGAGTGTTTAGAGGAAGTAAATTTCATGGAGGATAGGTTGATGCAGTTAGCTGAGTTGGATGAGTATAGAAAAGAGGCTTAGGAAATAAACATTCAGAGGCAATAGATGGTTAAGGCTTTACATGATAAAAAGGCTTGTGATAGAACATTTGAAGAAGGAGAATGGGTACTTAAATGAAATACTAGGGACCAAGACAAAGGAAAACATGGAAAATTTGATGCACTTTGACTAGGACCCTATATCATCTTGAAAAAAATGGAGAAAACTCATATTACTTGCAGGATACTGATGGTGAAGTGCTGGAATCTCCAGTCCATGCTCAATACCTCAAGCATTTATTTTCTTGATAATCAGGGAGTATTTCTTGTATCATAGTAATATAGTTTTCCTTTTGTTTTTTGTTATGTGTTTTCAATTTTCTATTTTGGTCTTCTAGTTTCCAGAGATAGCTGAGATATTTCTATGTCCTTAAAAAGAACATACATCCCCAGCAAGAGCCACTGTTAGCACATATTTTTACAAAATATATTTGTGCTATATATGGATGCTTTTTCATATAGTTTCATCATAAGAGCATTTATTGCTGGATTGTATGTGCAAGTGATATGTTGCAATGTCTTCATGAAAACACATCACTTGGGCATATTCAAGGGAAATGTTGAGTATGATGGTATTCTAGTAATTCTCATCTTCACAATTAGTTTCATTGACGAAGCACTTTTGGAAGATCAGCATAGCAAAGGGTTGTGAACATGTTCATCGATGTCAATGGTGTGGGAGAAACCTTTCAATATGGTTATTAAAAGTTGCATCCATGGAGAAGGGCTCCTTTTGTAAAAAATGCAAAATTTTGCTCATCGGCATAAGTTACTTTGATGAGATCGCCCAAGGAGAATGAAGTGTGGTAATCGGAATAACTCATGCCCATGGTGTTTTATAAATCGTGAGTAGTGGGAAGAAGTGAGACTAAGTGGAAATCCATCAAGGAGAGTTACGATGATGATATGATAAGAAGTCAAAATCATCGGAGTAACATATATTATCGGGAATGAGGAAAAAATGTTATCATGATACCTGATGGGGTTATCAGTGGAGCTCTTACTGACAACCAATGGAGCGATGTATTTGTAGCGATGACATCGGGTCATTGGGAGGTCTTAATTTATGTTACCCTGATACCTGATAGACCAAGTAGAAAGGGTGACTATATTAGAGAGACTTTCTCTGATAGAGTAGTACCAAGCAAAAAGGGGAGCAAGACTCATTGGAATAACATACATCATCGGGGAGCTGTATTTTGAGTCATCCCGATACCCGATGAGGGAGTCTAGCATGAAGAGATCACATCGAGAAAAACTACGTCGATAGACCAAAGTAACCCGATAAGGAGAGTAAGGTGCAGATTGAAATAAAAGACTCATCAGGATAACATACTTTATCGGGTAGGATTTTCAAATTTGTGCCGCGGCTCGATGGGCAGAATGCCATAGAGGGTGGATCTATCGGGGAAACTATAACCATCAGAAACAAGGAAAATATACTACATCGATGCCTGATGAAGCAATCAAGGAAAGTTACACCGATCAAAAATAGAATTTAGATGTCATGGGACCATTGAATAAAGTATTAAGTGATTCATTTCGAATCCTGATAGAGCGACTTGAGGGATAAATAGAAGGAGTTTTCATCAAAGAAACATACCCTGATCTAACGTAAAGCAAAGCTAACTAATAGAAAGGAAAGGTGGATCCATCAGGATAATCCAAGTCTTGAGGAAAAAAGGGAAACGACCGGGGTGAGATCCAATGGACTAGTCGGAATGACCTATGCTGATCAGAAAGACAAAAAAGTAATTGAAGGAATGCAAAATATAGGTGGCACCAAGTAATTGAATTATCAGGTATGATTACGCCAATTAGTCATTGGAATATCTGATACGACATCCATTATTTAATGCTCATGATCAAGTGGATTGGATCCGCACAAAGCAAATCTGATGAGTTTATGATTGTTAGAGACTCTAGTTGTTGCATATCCAGCATAAAGAAAGAGTTTTCATGCTGTAATTATTCACAGTGTTTTCAGCCATCAACATTAAAGTTGCAGACAAGAAGCGTGGGTAATTTGAAAGTTCAAGCATTTAATCATGGAGGCTTCTGGTTCACAAGGGAAAAGGAAAGACAGATATTTCAGATACACAGTCTATTAAATCAAAAAAGATGAAGACTGTATAGGGTGTGTAAAAGAGAAAACTGAACCAAGACATGATTAACCAAATGGAGTCATCTAGTGCTAAGTCGAGGAGGTCTAAAACCTATTTGCTGCACAAGGATCATTTGGAGGACAAGTACAATGGGGTTGGAGATATTTGGACAACCATAAGGGGCCATGAATAGTTTCTATATCACAAAGCTATGATACCCAAATGGACACCGCTCACACCATGTGGAAGTTAGAAATTCATAAGAAGGAGAAAGGACAACTCACAAAGCAAGATGGTCCTCCTTTCAAAATTACTCTATTCAGACAATACTTGCAATACACATACTGGGCATGCAGCCAGGTCTGCGGGGAAGAAGTACCTGATGTCACAAAGATAGGCCCATTGCTGCTAGCTACGGATATTCAAATGCATGAGACAAGGTTGTTTGATTATGCAACCTACATGGCAGAGAAGCTGCATGAAGGGTTCTTGAGTTTGCAAACGGAACCTAACCCTACTATTAAATTTTACACATTGCTAATGCATATGGTTTTTTTTCATGGGCAGATGAAAGGTTTGTGGCAAGAGAAATTAAGGGTGACTCCCAGGAAAAAATATGGACAAGACCAACCAGTTCAATTATGGGTATCCCTGTGGGACACAAGGTTTGACAAATCACACTATGTGTTGTTTGAAGAATATTTTGTTAAGCCTTTGTACAAATTATTTGGAGTGGAATGTGATGGGTCTATCTCACCTGAGATTAATAGATTCTTGAGACCCCATGCTTTTGGAGACACCAGGGTCAGCCATAATTGGCGTGACTGGTTTGTATGTCACAATTTCACCTTTTTCAGGGTTTACGGTTTTGAGGGTGTTCCATATATGTTGCCTACATTAGTTCCTGATAGGATTGCCTATTTAGAGATTGTTAGGCAACTTATTATGTCAAATGCAAAGCATTTGGGTGGTGCACACAAGCAGGTATTTATGCTTGGAACTTTGCATTTTGGAGACTTCACCATTGTATCTACCAAGGCTTATGAGATGATAGAAAAGAAGCTGGTAGAGGAGTACAATTTGTATCGACATAAGGCTTAGAAAAATTATGATGCAAAGGGGTATATCCACCATTGCAGAAAGAGCCAGGAGCTGGGAGAGTATTTGCATATACCCATGAAGGCTAAAGATTTATTTGTAAATAAGGAATGAGATGAGGCTGCTGCACTCTTAGAGGAATTGAAACAAAAATTATAATAGCGGAAGTAGAGGCTTCATGAACTAAGAGAAGAAGGAGATTCTGAGAGTGGGTCTGATGAGAATGCAGTTGTATCAACCCTCCGTGTACCTAAATTAGAAGTGGAAGAAATCCAGGAGCAAATCATGGTGAGAATAAATGCCAATGCAGATGTAAGACTTGAAGAGCATGCAACTTTCATTGCAGATGAAAGAGTTCAAGTCATTTTTGTACCATTACAAAGGGAAAAATTTGAGAGAGAACATCCCAAATGTTACCCTAGAAAATGAAGCAGAGATGCTTAAAAAATTAAAATAAGACATTGATGCAAAAGTGGCCACAATGACACCACAAAGAGGGAGACAAATTCTCAATGAGGCGGGCATCATTTTGTTCCCAGGGTGGGACTTAAGTGCCTCTTTTATCTTTGAGAACTTGTTGCATTCTGACAGAAAGGATGTAAAATTGGACATACAGGGTGTTGATGATATCTTTATTGGATCAAGGTATGATCCAAATGAAGAGGAAATGTTGTTTTGGGCCCTATACCCTCCAAATAAAAGACCCAAGATCATAGATGTAGATAAGGAATTTGGGCACATGATGAAGCTGAAAGTGTGATAGGTTAATTCAATTGTCACCACAGATTTAGGGATTGACATTACAAAACCGAATAAGGCCCAAATGCAGTGGGTGGTGAAAGAGGGTCAAAAATACAAGAATTTGTATGAAGACCTATTGAGAAGTTGTGGTCATGAAGTACCATAGATAGGTGATACTGGTGTTCAATGGAAGAAGAAATATGAAGACCAGATGAGGGAAAACATTAAGTTAAAGAGGCAAATCAGGACTACTAGGATAGATGTTGCTTGTGTTTTATTAACAAACAAGTTTGAACGTTTATTGGAAGTTCTCAGAGAATTCTGGACAAACTGTCAGAAGACCTTGGATAATATGGTTTCTCATAAAAGAACTTTTAACATGTTGAAGGCATTGTTGAAAGATAAGAGTGTCGATGAGAAAGTGGTTGAGAAGATCCAGAGAAGGTTGAATAAACATAAAGGGATTGGTGTGGACATTAAAGTGGAAGTTACAGATTGCAAAGGTATTATTAGGTACAGTTTACTAGATATTGTGGATGATGCAAAGCAGCTAAAGGACAAAGAGATTTGGAATGCAGAGTGCCAGAATGTACTTAACACATCCCTTAATGTTGCTCGAGCAAATGTTTTGGATATGAATAGGTGAGCAGATGGAGAGACTGGTTACCATGGAGATTGTTGTCATAGATACTATATTCAACACCAGCACTCACAAGGATAACAAGTATTTGGAGCACATACAAAAGTGTGACATGATATTGGATGACCAAAACTGAATTTTTATTATATTTTTTGTCTAGTAGTTAGGAAGTTAGGTGTTAGGTTTTAGTTAGGTTTGGTTTGGCAAGATGAAAGGGTGTGTCCTTTCATTCGAATCCTTTGGCTCACATATATGTAATGAGTCATTTTTGTATCATATAGGGAATTTTGTCACTGGCTGGGCTGCAAGTGTTATGTTTTAGAAAGGTCTAATCAGAATGAGGAGTTTATTCTGTGCAAACTAAATGTATTGGAGTATTTGTAAGTGCAGTTTTTGTGTACATTCTTATTCCAGAAGTTAATATACAAGATTTCATGTTTTTATCTTTAGATCATGATGTGTAATTTTGTGTTTGATGGAATCATATGTCCTCTTGATAAATCTTTTTGATTTGTTGTGATGTGCCACCACATGATGTTGCATTGAATGTAAAATTGGTTTTTTATTGTTCATGCAACACAATGAAACCTTCACAATGATGGTCTTATAATTGTCTCTTGAGTTGATAGTAATTCTTCTCTACAAAGTTATTCATTAACTGTTAGATAAAGGCACGGGTCTATTATTAATCTTTGTTGAATAAGTTTGTATGTATTAGGTCCTTATCAAAGAAATAAATCTTCTAATTTCTGTAAGTGCTGCTCTTTTCATAATGGCTTAAAGTCCTAACAGTAAGCTTTTGCATAACACAACTATATTCACACTTATTTTATCAGTTTTAAAGGCATTCAATAAAAAACACTTATGTTAGCATAATTGTATGAAAAACTTTTTCCATCCCTACAATTACTGATTCCCATAGTTTAAATTCACTTAGAACAAACCTCTTTTGTGCTTGAGAGTGTAAGGTACACCCACCTAGGTTTAGTGGAGCCTAAAGTGTAGAGGAATTTGGTCTTCAACCATTCTTGTTCATTGGCCAAGGCTGATTGGATCAACTGAGGATTAGGAAACTCTTTGGTTTTCCAATCTGTGGTTTTAGGCACCAACAAAACCAAAATAATATATGCTATAAATTATAACTCTCTTAGAAATTAAAGATAATTTTCATCAAACTTACTTCTAAGACAACAAAATTTTAGTACATTTCCATATTTCAAGTTTAATGGCTTAATTAGGGAGGAAGACCAAAATTTAATGAGAAATTAGTTAACTACCAATAACAAAGAAGGTTGAATCTTGAAACCCCCCATGCAGAAGGACTCAAAACTTTTTAATTACATCATGTTGTCTATTCAATATTTTTGGATATAGATTTGAGTATATTTATTAATTAAAATTTAAAATAAACACAATTTTGAATTTCAATTAATTAATAAATATGATCAAATATATTTTTAGGATGCTGAATAAATGCTAAAATTATATAATATCTAAATTTTGAAAAACAAAAATACTTTAAAGAAAAAGTACAAACAAAAACCCTTTAAATACATGAAATTTCCACAATCTATGATAAAATATTTAATGTTTTATAATCATTTTTTCCATTAAGTTCCCATTATACTCCAAATGATTCATCATCACGATGAGTAAGATTGATCAATTTCTCTTTTCAAGCTTACACATTGATGATGGATCATAAAACATGATCCAAAATGTTGATGAAAAAAGTGATCATGCAATCAAGTTCAAAAACCATTAAATAAAAATTTGGATTGGAAAAAAATGAATGAATGTTTTTAATCATCTCTATGGAACCAAGAAAATAGTAACAAGATTTAAAACCTACCTATTAAAAAAAACAAGATTGAAAACCTACTATCCTTAAAAAAAAGAGAAAGAAAACCACAAAATTTAGGTCATTTTACCTAAGAAAGATAAGGAAATTTGTGAAGGTCTTGAGCAGTGGGATTTTTGCCTGGGGCCCCAAAAGCATCGATTTCTTGAAGAAATTTTTTCTTGAGATGAGGGTGTGCAGAAAGTAGATATAACACCATTGATAAAGTAAACGAAGTTGTAGATGAGCTTGCCAAAAGATGTTCATAAGTGAGAGAGCTTATATAATCTAAGCTAAACAAATTTCCGAGGAAAGAAAATCTATTCTAGATTCCAACCCAAAATCCATACTTCTCTTCACCAAAATGGCATTCAATCTGTCTATAAGCTTGTGATTGGTCTATTTAACCTTCCAATCCCCTGTTCCTAGGATTCAACTGAGGATTTATCAAAAGGGTTCTTCTACAATTGAGAACAAGAACCCTATGATTATACTGAAGGTGCCAGTGAGGTCCATTTTTAGAGAACTTGTGGAATAGACGTTTCGCTTCACAAATTTTGAGACTTCCTCTTGGACTGGATCTACAGATGTGGATTTTGAAGTGGATTTTGTGAGATCAAACCTCTCACCAAAGGCTGCCTCTCCAATGATGTCTGTAGCGACCTTCAGGAGGAGCTCTAAGAAATTTATGTCTTCTTTTTCAACTTTGGTGGAGAGATGGTCTTTGAGGATGCAGATTGTGTGTTCCATGAGGGGTACTTGATTGGCTATTCAGTTGGTTTGGTATAGGGGTTGGATCATGTCATGCATTGATGACCATCTTGAGTCCCTGAACAACATGTTGGACTTAAAAATCACTAAGAGGGAGGGTTGAATCAGTGACACCAAAAATAAAACTACTTCAAACACTAACCAGTAGATGAACTTAACAAAACTTTAATCCAAAATGATATAACAACATCTACAAAAAGTAAAGCATCCACCATAACACAAGTGTTTGTACGTGGAAAACCCAAATAGGTAAAAACCATGGTGAGATGGAACTCACAAGTTAACTATCTGCAGTAATAGTTAACTAATCGGTTAAGGTCTACAAAGTTCTCTGCTAGGAGCAAATCTTGCTAGAGATCCCAAATCTTGATTAGAAGCTTATACCCTGTTAGGAGTAACCTCAGTGGAGTATTTCTAAATCCAAACTAATGGATCACCCTATTAGATGATTTATACATTGAAGCTTGTTAGAGCTTACCCGGTTAGGGGATTTGACTCCACTGTAATTGTTAAAAAGAAACAGGATCGGTTTGATCTGTCTGAGTAGCACAATACTTGCTTGATCAGATCCTTCTAACCATATTCAACACTACTCTTCTACATACTCTGCAACTTAACTCTTTTGACCTTTGCACATAATATAACACTTTCACTTATATCAAATAATTCACTGCAATGTCAATATATAGACCTTATGATTTCATGTTGGCCTTAAGAAATCATAACACAATTTCCTAGGTGCACTGTATCTGGACAAGTGATTATAACTCATCACAAAAATTATTGCCAAGTAGTCGGTGGGATAACTCATCACAATCTATGGTAACTCATCACAAAATTACCAAATACTGGTTGGAACAATTAAATAGTGGTTAGAGTAAAACATATGAACCATTATGCTTGAATCTCCTGTCATGATCTCCACTTGATCTCCATATTGATCTTCATCTTGGTGCTGACTTAGTATAACCACAGGTTGTCTCTTATGCACATACTGATTATCACATAGTACCGGTTAGAGATTAACCACTAAGTATACCAGTTGAAAGTGTAAACAATTAAAGTTACACCGGTAGTCAATATAATCATGTGTGTGTGTGTGAGTGTTTCATCAATGACAACATATGATGAATACATTACAATCATCATCAAGCCAACAATCTCCCCCTTTGGCATTGATCGCAACACTTGGAAAATTTTACAGTCATACCACTAAGTGTGCATACACAACAAATTTACACATATACTCATACTCCCCCTTAATGCATACATTATACAAAATTTTCAAAAACACACATACATATTTTTACTCCCCCTTTGACAAAAATGCCAAATTGAAAAAGCAAAATATATATAGAGAGAGAGAGAAAATTTGTATCAAAGTGTTTAGCATATACAATAATAACTGAAAAAACTTGAATCAAAGTTCGGGCATAAGGAATTCTTATGAAAATAACATTATATCTCTTCTTCAGCTTTGATGAAGCATTTTTCCATGACTCCAACATGTTCTCAGTATACTCAAATATAGACATTAGCTGTGAATGGAATAATTCCATTGAGTCCAGTGTGCAGGTTTCAGGAGTTGCAAGGATAGCTTCTACATTTGAGTAGGCTCTCTGAAGTATGTCTACTTGTGATGTGAGCATACTTTTGAGTTCCTTTAGAGATCAAAGTCTCTTTTCCTTCTCAATATCATAGATATCCATCCTGTTTTGAAAATCATCTATAGATTTGTTAAAGGCAAAAATAGAATCCTTAAGAGGAGCATATGCATTGCATACTCATTCGAGCTCTTGCTCTATTTTTGTTTTCCTTTTTGAAATGTCAAAATAAAATAAAGAAACATTTGAGGTGGAAGAAAGAAACTTTCCTCTCGTTTCAATAGCATTGCTCAACAAATCTTTATTATGTGACAAAGCCATTTTTCCACTAACAATATACTTTGCCAGTTTTTCTCCATACTTCTTCTTGTGGCTCTTTTCAACATAGAGTTGAGCAGCATCTTCTAGTGACTTGATTTGATCAAATGCATCTGTAACTAACTGACCAAGTTTGCTAATAGGTGTAGGTAGATGTGTTGTAGATGTTTCCAGTAGTAGACCAGATAAAATATCTACTGCAGTCTAAATTGTTTCAGCTTCAACCCTTTGCTCTTTCAGTCTCTTCTTATGTGCTCTAGATTGCATGACACTTACAATCTTCATCATTTTTGATGCACTCATGTTGTTCATATCAATAGGTCCTGAAATACTTAAAGAATCATCATCATCCTCATCAAGTTTCTTTTGCTTTGCTAGTTCAAAGGATACAACCTTAATGATTGCGTTCTCTGTATTCTTCTATGTTTCCTTTTCAGAGGACTGAGTGACAACTTTTTTAGTAGACTCCTTCTAAGTATCTTCAATGACCAGTGGAGATTGGGGTTTCTCCAGTTGTTCTATTTCTGGTGGATTTTCCACTTTTAGTTGAGTTTCCGATTGCTCAACTAAGGTAACCTGTAAAACTGTAATTTCAGGTAGCTCCATATCTGGTGTAGTGACATCTCGAGATATATCAACTATGTCCTGAACATCATCAATAACAAAAATAGTGGTGTCATCCTTGATAGGATAGAATTCATCGGCTTGAAGAGTCTCTTCTTCATCCATTTCTGGTCAATTAACATCTTCCTCATTCTTAGAGGATTGGATGAGCTCTACCATACGTCTGATGTCATAGGAAATTTGACGGGTCTCAGTTTCAACAATTGCCCTCTTTCCACTGAGTAACTTCAGTCTCCTTGATTTAAAAGCAAATTGAATTTTATATTTATCAACCAAAGCACTAATTTCATCTTTAGACAAGTTGGGAAAATATTGTACAAATATCTCATCATTGATTTCTTTTTCCAACTTAACAACTTCCTCCCATTTATCCAAAAGAATATTCTACAAAGAAATTGAGATATCCTTTTCTAGATCATGAGGAAATCTATTGTAATGACATAGATGAGTGATTACCCATTGAATTACTTGCTCTTTCTCATTTTCAGTGAAGGAATCAAAATGCTCTTTTACATAGTCAAACCTATTCCTCCCTAGTGTCTTCATTGTTCTTTCAAAATGGGTTTCAGGCTTGTAAGATGCTATACCAATAGGCACAGTTTCCTTTGGCACTTCCTTAACTATTTTTGCTACTCTTCTGGTAGCCTTCATCTTCTTAGGTTCTTCTTCAATCTCTGAACCTTCATATTCTGGTTGGAGAATAAGTTTTTGATTTCTCTTCTTTGGTGCATTCTCCTTCTTTGTATATACTTTAGGTGTCAGTTCCTTTTTGGTTAGGACACTCTAAGTCACCCTTGTAGTCTTTATCACTGGAGGTGAGTCAGTTTTCTTTTTCTTTCCTTTCACATTAGTAACAGGAGCAGTATTGGTTTTTCATGGTGCAACTTGGATGGCCACAATGTCCAATTTTTCCTTCTTTTTGTCTTTAGGAGATGCTAATAGGGTATTAGCATAACCAACTAGTAAGTCATAGTTCACCTTGTAGACACCTAAAATTGTCATGTCTAATTAAATAAATATTTTATTTATTTAATTATCTAAGCCTAATTCTTCTATTAATTAAATAAATTCTTATTTATTTAATTAATTCATTTATCCTCTTCTAGCCTTATTTCTCATTTAAATAAATACATTTATTTATTTAAATTATCCTTTTCCTAAATTAAATAAATATTTTAATTTATTTAATTATCCTACTTCTTCTATTAATTAAATAAATCTTTATTTATTTAATTAATTCATTATCTCTTTCTACACATGACACATGTCATTCATCTCTTAATTCCTACACTACCTACCCCTTTCATTATTTTATTATTTCCTCTACCTACCCTCTAATCCTAGCCGACCTCCTTTTTACACCTCTCAATCTTATCCCTCCATTTCATATTGTGTCTTCTATTTAAGGAGATGCTTTCTTCATTATCAAACCCTAATCACTCACCCTAATCAACAATCTTGAAGACTCGACTACACTACGATCCTACTTGCAACCACATTCCGTTCTTTGTTGAGCTCTTGTGCACATAAAATCTGAGAGCAAATATATATCAAGCAAGATCAATGGACATAGGAAGAATGGAGATCAAAACCCTATTGGACATGTGATGGTATAATCTTTGTGATTTCATGTGATTTGCATTGTCTTAGGTAATCTTCATATGTTATGGTGGATCTTTGTTGATTGTTAGGCTAGGGTTTGGTGGTTGAATTCATTTAGCCTTTCAATCTTGTTATTATTGTTATCCATTTTCACCATATACACACCTCATAACTCATGTTTTCCATCTCTTCTTCTCTTGGCTCAATTGCTTGCATTAAGCAAAAGTCAGTGGTAACAGTAAAGACTATGTCTTTTGCAAAGTGCCTTACCACATCTTCTGGTAATCTCATTCTCATTCTCGTCTTTTTATGAAATTCATCAAAATACTTATTCATAGTTGCAGGGAAAGTATTCTTTACAGTCTTAATGTTGTTCTTGATTTGTGCAATGATTGGTAGGTCTTTTGACCATTCGATGTCTCCAATTCCCGATAGAAAGTTATAAAAATAGAAGAATAACTCATCTAATAGCTGACCATATTTGAACTTTCGACCATTGTCCTTTTTAATAGATTGCAAATTTTGAAATAATTGCCTTCTGATAGCTTCACAGAGATCATAATTTGCATTATCAACAATCATTTTTTGAGTTGTATGAATTGTTGCAGATGGAACACTATTAAGTCTACTAGAGTAAAATACTAGGTAGCCTATCACCATTGCTGCTAGTTTCACTACAGGGTCTTTAATATTGTTAATAGAAAAGGCGTGCTTATCAGAAGTAGAACTGATTAAAGAGAATACCGTGTCTTTTGAAATTCATCTTAGAACAGGTACTTCACTGGTTGAGAAATAACCAATTACAGCCTGAATGGCTTCCTTAGTTATTTTGTGAGTTCTCTATAAATACATGTTCTCTCTATGAACTTGACTTAAAATGATTCTGATATGTTCATCCTCAAAATCTTCAAGAAAGTAAGTGGCATTATGAAAACCCTTTTTGAAAACCCTAGCATACTTTGTTTCAATCTTTCCGTTCTCATCACAAAGTGATTTCAACTAAGTATAAATGTATAGAGATCCTAGATCTTCTATCTTGCAGTCAATATAACTAGATAAATCACCTTTGACCAAAACTCCACTCGAAACTTGTGAAAATGCATTAAATGACACAATTTGTTTTGCCTCTACAACTTCCATAGGCTCAGAAGTAATCATTAACCTTTCTACAGTCTTTGTAGTTGATGCCATTCCAAATGAACAAGATTCAAAGTAGGATGTTCAAAGAAATACCTTGTTTCATGCACATTGCCTTGTTTACCAGTTGAAATGCCCAAGTGCACACCAATTCGATCTTCTACAAACTTCAATTCAGCTTGATTACACAAATCTCAAAGCAATTCAGCAAATTACAATAGACAATCTTTCTCAGCTCAATAAGTGCTCCAATTTCTTTCTCGAATGCGTTAGGGTAAAAATGACAAAGTAAAAACTCGCTTTTATCCTTTTTACCTATTGCATTAAATGCTCGCCTGTTAGGATTACAAACCCTAATTTCATCGCTCAAGGAGAAAACCGATTGACAACATATTGACAAAAAGTTACCAAAATTTCATGCTTCAAAATTCTTTTACTACTCATTTTTCTCAAGGGGTTCGGAGATAATTTGATCGTTAAGATCCCCTTAGCCATACTAAAAAGGCTTAAGTCACTGATGTAGGGTTCTCTTCACTGGGTGAAGGAACAGTTTCTTCTCCATGTGAGTCATCACTTTTCTTCTTCCAAATTTGATTCATTTCCTCTCTGATTTCTTCAACATTAAATTTTTTCTTTCCTTTTTGATCCTTAGAATAATTGACCAGTTTGTTATTTCTGGATCTACAAAATTTTTCTAAGTGCCTTAGTTTGTTACAGTGATAACAGGCCATACCATATGATCTCCAAGGTCCTACATTTCCTCTTCCTATTCTTCTTCTGTAATTCATAGCCACATGACCAAATTTATTACAGATGGTGCAAATAACATTTGTTACCTTTTCCATCTTAAATGGACTAAACCGGTTGTTGTAGAGTCTTTGCGAGTTCAGGTTTACCTGGTTGTCAAAATTCCTCATCTGGTCACCATTTGGTCTTGGATGCATGTGCAGTACAAGATTGTTTTCTCCATAGCTGCACTCAACAAATCTATGCCCATACATTCCACATGTGAAGCAATGACCTTCAAATTTCTTGGATACATACCTAGCATTAGTATTGTAACTAGCATTTCTGTTAGGTTTGTCTCTACAAACATTTGCAGTATGACCAGGTTTAAATACCTTCTTACTTGTAGGTTTATTGATCTTAGGAGCATATTTGTTCTTAAGAGTGTTTCTCTTTGTATTGGAGGATTCACCTTTTTCAGATGTGTGAAAACCAAGTTTAGAGATATCACCCTTCATCCTTTGTAATTGAATGTGTTCTTCCAGCATGGTAGAACTTCTGTTGAACTTCTCCAATTTCTCATTAGCTTCAGTAAGTTGTTTGGTGAGATCTTCATTATGCTTTGACATGTTCTCTCTCAGAGATGATGCAAGTTCAAGATTTAGCTGTAGGTTCTCCTTTTCTTCTCTTTCAACAACCAAATGCTCATGCATAGTGACATTTTCCCACTTGATCTTGACAATCTCTTGATCTCTTTACTTGATAAGATCTTCAGTAGCTCTTCTGGTTTCTAGTTCCTGACTCATGCGAATAGTGAGACCTTCTAGCTCTCTCCTCATATTCAGTTTCTCAGCATTTAAATTTTCATCTTCCTCTGCTAAAGCATCAATATTGGCTTCATTTGAAGAACTATTATTAGATATCTCTAACAATTATTTAGTTAGCTATCTCCTTTTGACTTGTGAAGCTTTCAGTTTGACCCTAAGGGCTTCAAGCTTATTTTTGCTAGCTTCTATCTCTCTAGCCATCTCTAAGTAGCTCATGTCCCCCATGGTGGTTTCAAAGCTCCCTTCTAAGTGATTAGGCTTCAAAGAAGTTAGGCTCTGATACCAATTGATGGACTTGAAAATAACTAAGAGGGGGGGGGGTGAATCAGTGACACCAAAAATAAAACTACTTCAAACACTAACCAGTAGATGAACTTAACAAAACTTTTAAACATAATGCATGTAATCTCAAATGATATAACATCATCCAAAAAAAGTAAAGCATCCACTGTAACATAAGTGTTTGTACATGGAAAACCCAAATAGGTAAAAACCACGGTGAGATGGAACTCACAAGTTAACTATCTGCAGTAATAGATAATTGACCGGTTAAGGTCTACAAAGTGCTCTGCTAGGAGAGAATCTTGTTAGAGATCCCAAAGATTGATTAGAAGCTTATACCCTATTAAAGGTAGTACCCTGTTAGGAGTAACCTTGATGGAGGATTTCTCAATCCAAACTAATGGATCACCCTGTTAGAGGATTTATACATTGAAGCTTGTTAGAGCTTACCTGGTTAGGGGATTTGACTCTGCTGTAATTGTTAGAAAATAATAGGATTGGTTTGATCTGTCTGAGTAGAACAATACATTTTTGATCAGATCCTTCTAAACATACTCAATACTGCTCTTCTGCATACTCTGCAACTTAACTCTTTTGACCTTCACACATAACATAACACTTTCACTTATATCAAATAATTCATTGCAATGTCAATATATAGACCTTATGATTTCATGTTAGCCTTAAGAAATCATAACACAATTTCCTAGGTGTAGTGTATCTGGACAAGTGATCATAACTCATCACAAAAATTACTGCCAAGCAGTCGGTGGGATAAATCATCATGATGTGTGGTGAATCATCACAAAATTACCAAATACTGGTTGGAACAATTAAATATCGGTTAGAGTAAAACATATGAACCATTATCATTGAATCTCTTGTCATGATCTCTGCTTGATCTCCATCTTGATCTTCATCTTAGTGCTGACTTAGTATAACCATAGGTTGTCTCTTATGCACATACCGGTTATCACAAAGCACTGGTTAGAGATAAACCACTATGTATACCGGTTGATAGTGTAAACAATTGAAGTTACACTGGTACTCAATATAATCATATATGTGTGTTTGAGTGTTTCATCAATGACAACATATGATGAATACATTACAATCATCATCAAGCCAACACAACAGACTAAGGAAGAAATTGAAAACCATTGCTAAATTTGGTATATTTTGAGTTTTAATTTGTTTAGGTAGTTTATTTTCTAGTGAAGAAGTCAGTGTTATTTCTAATGAGTCACTAAACTAATCAATGTTTAGAATGTGATTTCAGACGAGTCATCAAATCAGTCAAAATTTAGAATGTGATTTCAAATGAATCATGTAAACAAGTCAAAATGTAGAATTTGATTTTTAAGTCAAATTGAATTTAATAGTTTTGTTGGTGATTTCTAAATGTCATTTTTTTCCAAGACCCTATGCAATTTTTGTGCTCTAAATTTGGTGTGTTGTGGTGAACACACAAATTATCTACTTGGAAACTTTGATTTTCTATGTAAACAATTAGTAAATTGATCACATTGTGCAAATTGTATAAGCTCTTTTGTGCAATTCAAGAGTTATATTAGAATATTTCATAATTATCAACAAATAGTAAGGGTGAGTTTTTCACAATTCATGTAGTATTAAAATGATTGTTGGGAGAATCAACGACATATATATTTTAATCAAAATTTTCAGATTGCACTCAACAATCTATCATCAACTGTATATAATATATATTTTTATATCGGTACCATTACATAATTAACAGTTAACACTTCTCTTTTAGGTAGGTGATTCACAATAAATCATTATTGCAATTCTTATCATAAATTATGATTTACGTGAATCATTGACTCTTAATGCATACTCATTCCTGAATTTCCCAAAAATCTCAAGAAAGAAAAGAAAAGAATAGTAGTTTCAATGAGATCAAAGGCAACAAAATTAGATTTAATCTATGTTCCACCAAGTTTCAAGGATAGGGATGGCAGGAAATCTTTCCGGTATGACATATTTTTAAAAAAATTCATATCGCCAATATTTTACAACTAAAAATTAATACTTTTCTTTTAGGTTGACAAATAAAGAACTGTAAAGGTGAAAAAAGAATACTAATTTCTATGTATCTTCCAAAAAATATCAAGAAACAAAAGAAAAGAATAGTAGTATCCCCCACATCATAGGAAAATCCATCATTGAAACTAGGACCTACCCTTTACTGTTGGAGTGTTCTACTATCAAACTACTGACCCCTTCAGAACTAATTTATCTTCGATCCAAAATGACTTCTAACAATTTTCATATCACCAATATTTTACAACAAACAATTAATACATCTGAATGAATCATTATTATAATTATTAAAATAAACTATCATTTATGATAATCATTGACAATTCTAAAATTTAGATAAAAAAGAATACCAATTCTTGTATATTTCCCCAAATAGGTCAAGAAAGAAAAGAATATTAGTTTCAATGACATCATGGAAAGAAAAACAGTTACCTTAAGGTGTTCAATCCATACCTGGTAAAAAGCAGTCCCTTCTGCTGGAGAGGACGAGAAGCAATGGGTGAGGGAATACTTCAATTTGACAGAAATTTGAATTTCTTAATCCCTGCCTCTCTACACAACTCTGCAACTGCCACTATCACTAATGGCTGCCTTCCCGAGTTAAACCTGAAATTTCATACATAATCACACACATACAGTTTCAACAAACATTTTTTTATAGATTTCCTTCCAGAAAAACTCCTTAAAAAAAAAAACTTGTCCTTAAACTAGACATGACTAAAATCTTCATTTTGTTGTAAAAGAAAGGAACTGTTCAGCCTTAAACCAGACATACTACGCAACATTTTAAGTCTACAAAATGTCAGTCAATTCTAAGTGTTTAACACTTTTAAGCTTAGAAGTCAAAGTTTAATGTGTGTGATTTAAACCATTAGAAAGAAATTGACCTGTAGATAAAATAAAAATTCCAATTTGAGAAAAGTGAATGAATGTTTTTAATCACCTCTATGAAACCAATAGAATAATAACAAGATTTAAAACCTACCTATTAAAAAAATAATATTTAAAACCTACTATCCTTTAAAAAAAAAAAGAGAGAGAAAAACAAAGAATTTAGGTCATTTCACTTAAGATAAGGAAATTTGTCAAGGTCATCAGCAGTGGGATTTCTGCCTAGGGGCCCAAAAGCATCGATTTCTTGAAGCATTTTTTTCTTGACATAAGGGTGTGCAGAAACTAGATATAACACCATTGATAAAGTAAACAAAGTTGTAGCTAAGCCCACAAAAAAATGTTCATAAGTGAGAGAGCTTATATAATCTGGGCTAAACAAATTTCTGACATCTTTACTCGACTCCCTTGCATTCAACACTGAGGAAATTAAACCCGTCCTGGATTCCAACCCCAAATCCATACTTCTCTTGGCCACAATGGAATTCAATCTATCTATAAGCTTGTAGTTGTTTTGTTCAACCTTCCAATCCCCTATTCCTGGGATGTGACTAAGGATTTGTCGAAAGCGCTCCTGTACAATTGGGAACAAGATCCCCATTATTGTACTGAAGGTTCCAGTGAGGTCCATTTTCAAAGATGTTGTGGAATAAACATGTTGCTTCCCAAATTTTGAGAATTCCTCTTGTACTGGATGTGTGGATGTGGATTTTGAAGTGGATTGTGTGAGATCAAACCTCTCGCCAAAGGCTGCCTCTCTGATGATGTTTGTAGCGACTTTCAAGAGGAGCTCTGAGAAATTTATGTCTTCTTTTTCATCTTTGGTAGAGAGATGGTCTTTGAGGATGCAGATTGTGTGTTCCATCAGAGGTACCTGATTGGCTATTTGGTTGGGTTGGTATAGGGGTTGGATCGTTCCACGCATTGATGACCATCTTGAGTCCCTGAACAATAGAGCAAGGAAAAAATTGAAAACCATTATTTTAATAATGTGCTAAAGTTAGGTTTGGTTAGCTTTGATTTGTTTAGGTATTTTATTTCCTAGTGAAGAAGTTAGTGTGATTTCAGAGGAGTCACTAATCTAATCAATGTTTAGAATGTGATTTCAACCTGTGTTCAGGAAATGTGGTTAGCATAAGCATAAAATTCAGTTTCAAAAGGATTTACACACCAATGAGACTCTTGGTGCAAGTTATGGATATATATTGAATAGCTCAACTTCCCAAGGGGTGTTCCATTGTTCTCTATCTCACAGGATCCCTCAAGTCAATGTCTTTGCTCTCAGATCACTAAGAAAAGTGACTTATGAATGACAACTCCAAGAATGAGTGATGTTTGATTAATTTAGCATGAATGCATTCCTAGATATGTATGATATTGAATCTATGATGATTTAAGCTAGCATAAAAGATGATGATAAGATAAAGGATTAATGAACTTATCCTAGCATGATACACTAGTCTAACATGGATATGTTGTGATATTTGAAATTACTTCTAAATGCTATTAAGATGATTTTTATTAAAGAGAGGCTAAATGCTTAGTAAAATGACTATATATTAGATGCATGAAACTTGGATATCCAAAATGAGATAATGAGAGCTCTATTTATAGGAAAAAAAGGGCAATGGATGATCAAGATTGGATAATCTTAACAAGGGCCAGGATTGAAAGTTATCAATCCATGTTTACAATTCTCACCAATGAAATGGTGACAATTGTCAACAAGAGACTTCTTGAGAGGAGATGTAAGAAGCATTAAATGCTTGAGAAGACATAATGGTTATCTTAGGAGGTAAGGGTTAAGGTTAGGTTAGGGTTATCTATTGGATAAAGCTTTTACCGAGAGGATAAACTCTTGTGCAAGGGTTAAAGGGATAACTAAGGTCAAAGCCATGAATGCTTGATGAGACCCTTGGGTTAGATGAGGGTTGAGTTAGAGAGAAAGTCTCTAATCATGCAAGAAGGTTGAGTTAACCATTAATGGTTATGAAGACTTTGAGGGTTTGAGAAGTGACTTCCCTTTTCTTAGGGATGTGCCAATATTTAGAAGATGGATTGGCTAAATTAGAAGTGATTAGAAGAATCTAGAAGGGTTTAGGGAGGCAAATGGGTGGAGGGGAATTAAAATAAATTACTTTATTTCAACAAAAATAGAAGCAACTTGCATAAATACAATTGGGGAATTTAAATAAATAAATTAGATTTATTTATTTGCAATGAACAATTTAATTAAATGTAAATTTAATTAAAAGGGAAGAAAGGGGAATTAATTAAATAAAGTGATTTATTTAATCAAAGGTTATGAAAGGCTTAGGTGAACTTAATTAAATAAATTGAGTAATTCATTTAATCAAATAGATTAATATAAAGAATTTAATTAAATAGAGGAATGAGGTTAAAATGAATATTCAATATTCACTTAGGAAAGTCGTCAGATTTATACGTCTACATTTTTCCCCTCTTTGAAGTGACATGTGTGCACATGTTGATTCAAACAAAATTTGTCGGATATGCTGTCAAAATTTGATTGATATGATGTCATGCTTCAAGATACTGATATGATGCCCCAAATTTGATTAACGATATTGATGATGCCCCCTCGAGAGATGGATCAAGGATTTTGAAAATTTTGTTGATTTGATGAGCATTTTTGAATTAATTGCGTTTTGATTATTTTGACTATGTTGAATGTATTTGAATTGATTCATCTCTCGAAAATGATGTTGATAAGGCTAAAAGTGAGAAAAATGAGGAAAATACATGCCCTACTTACTAATCTGGTTGATTTTTACCCTATAAAAAGGTAAAAAGTGATTTTATTCTTATCATTTGCACATTTGTCTCCTTGTGATTGTGACACTTGAGCTCTGATGAAAATGTCGATTTCCTATGCTTCGCACCGATTTGAGCGCGATCGTCAATATCGAATGCCCACCATGTATGGCCCACCTGTAAGTCATCTACATTTTGCCACGTTTTTGATTGATTTTTCTTTTTTTGATCATGTTTTTCATTTTTTAGTTGAAAATTTATCGTTTTAGGTTGTAGGGGTATAGCTTTAGCACATATGATAGGAACAATAGTGCGTAGGGTTAACCTAGCTAGGTTAGTGTTTAATTTGCATTCTGCAGTGCATCGACATGTTAGGATAGCGCGTCTAGTTTTTTAGTGCATAGGGTAGATAGGTTAGTGCTCAGGTTGAAAAGGATAGCGCATCAGGTAGATTAGTGCTTTGGGTTAGCAAGGTAGCACAATGGCAAAACCAGTTAGCGCATAGATGGAGTTAGCGCGTAGAGTAAAGTGTCTAGTGCATTGGTGAAGAAAGATAGCACATAGGTAGAATCTTAGCGCATAGGAGGTCTGTTTTGGCGTGTGGGGCCAAAAATGGGTAAAAAAGACTTGGAAGAATGCGTCACGGGGGGAATAGATGAGGTAGATAGCTTAGGGGTGGATAGGTTCCTGCTGAGTGTTTCAAGATGGGTCATGAGCCAATGTTTTTCTTGCTATGATGATGTCTGATTTTTGGAGTTTGTTGAAATTTTCTATTGATATGGAGTGCCAAGTTTATTGATTGTTTGAATGAGGATCTTGATTTTATTTTGATGTGGATCATTGATGGTTTGCCTTGTGATATGAATTTGATGTCCGATATGAGTTCTGATTCGTGATGTCCGATATGATTCCTAATGTGATGCATTATGGATCTTTGATATGATTTCTCGATATGATGCTTGCGTTATGGTTTTTTGATATGATTTCTTGATATGATGCTTGTGTTATGGGTCTTTGATATGACTTCTTGATGAGTCAGATTTTTGATATGTCTTTGATTTTCGATATGGGTTTGTGATTTTCGATATGGATCTGTGATTTTTGATATGGGTCTTCGACATGATTTCTCGATATGAGTCAGATTGTAGATATGAGTCTTCGATTTTTGATATGATGCTTTCTTGAGATGTTTCATTGTTTCAAGTTGATTTTGTTTTGATTGGATATATCAGATAGATGTGGGAACTGATGATGGAGATTTATTGTTTTATAGGCACAACTTGGTGTACTTCAGTCATGAGAGCGATTTTCGTGACTGTGGTCATTGATTCCATGATTGTCATAAGCTGATAGGGATGTGATTGAGAGATGCAATTTATCATCCTTACTAGACATGCCTCGATATATCATTAACCAGGGTTTGTTGACATCTTTGGTGGAGAGGTGGCACAGTGACACGAACACCTTCCATTTGGCTACTGGCGAGATAATAGTCACACCTGAGGACTATTATCACATTTTGCATATTCCTATTATGGGGGCCTTGTTGCCATATGAGTAGACTAAGGAGGGTGGGATAGAGGCTCTTTGTCGCATCTTCCAGGATGATTAGATCTATGGATATGAGATCCCATGGCAGGAGTTTGTGGATTTGGATTATGCTCCTTTGCCTTCGGTACTAGTAGGTTTTATTGGTGGATTTATGTGTCCTGATCGTAGGTCAAAGGGACTAGTTGTAGGATGGATATTGGTTTTGGAGGATATGGTGACACAGGGACATAGGTTTGCATGGGGGTCTTGTATGTTAGCCCACCTTTATAGAGAACTTCACTAGGTGGTGTATCTAGGATACAACAATTTGTCTGCAAGGGTGACATTACTATAGGTGTGGGCTTGGGAGCACTTTCCTGTGTCAAGACCACTTGCAAATAGCGATAGGCCAGTTGGTCGAGCATATGCTTATGGGTATACATGTATAGTTGTCCAGCGTAAGCTAGGAAAACTAGAGCACTAACGGAGAGCATTGGATGATATTGATACAGTCATTTGGATACTATATATGGATTGTGAGGTGTGGGCTGAGGATGGGCTAGAGATGCCCTATGTGTATATATCAAGATATTTGATCGGGCAGATGCCTTTTATCATTGAGAAATTTTTACATAGCCATTCTTAGTGGCAATATGGGAGACAACAAAGCGTGTTTATATGCTCACTGGAGATAGGATGTGCCTGAGTGGGGGCCCACAGTGGATAGTGTAGCATTGGTAGAGGAGTATATGACCTTGGCAAGCTAGATTTGGGATTATAGAGTTGGGATTGTTGATGCTAGGATGACAGAGTTCTCTACCTACTTTGTGGTACATGTAGTGGCACGAATATCAGATCCAATAGAGATGTTACTTGCTTTTGATGATGATGAGGATGAGCAGCTAGAGAGGTGAGGGGGAGTTAGATAGAGAGATGAGGAGGGTGAGGAGGTAGGAGATGGAGGTGGAGATGATGGAGGAGGTGATGGAGGAGGTGGCGGAGGAGGTGATAGAGGAGGAGGTGGGAGAGATAGAGGGAGAGATGGAGGGAGAGATGGAGGACAAGGGGGTGATGGTGGGAGAGATAAAGGAGGAGATATAAGATGAGGAGGTGATGGAGGGAGAGGAGGAGGACTTCTCCTTAGTGTTGGTGGTACTGGTAGGGTAGGTGCAGTGTTAGCGGCGGTGGGTGGTATAGAGGATGTTAGGTGACTTGCCCACAAGAGGAGATCTGATGTTTTACCTCCACCGACGCCTCTGATAGGGACAGATATGAGTGGGACCATGACATAGGTACCCATTCAGATTAGGGTATCCACCCATCAACAAGACTCATAGATTAGAGCCTTACAGGTCACAATGCAGGAGTTACAGGCACAGGTGCTAGCATAGCAGCACCAGATTACACAGATTATGGTAGAGCGAGATACAAAGAGAGAGTGTCAGGTCGGACAAAGGAGCTTGCTAAGAGATTGGAGAGAGCGACAGGTGGTGCCCTGATGTAGGACTAAGAGAGATATGGTACATGACCAAGGAGGCCGAGTACTACAGGCATTTATATGAGGAGTTGGTCCCTAGAGAGCACAAAGCTTGTAGCTATGCAGCCATTCGATTTGCTCATAGTCAGACGGGGACAAAGAGCAGAGGTGTTACGGGACCTCCCCGACATGATCCACCTACTAGAGATCCAGGAGTTGGGACATCTGCTAGGAGACCATTAGCCTCAGGAGATAGTCATACTTGAGAGACTTGTCTCTTTTGTATTTTGATCATTTTGTTGTATTTTGATAGACATGATATCCCTTGTACATTTCAACCATTTTTGAGAGATATATATATATATATATATGGCACTAATTTCTCTGATCCACATGTGATGTGTGAAGGATGATGACTTATGATATGCATTGATATGATGTTTCTATGATGATGATGTAATGTTTAGATAGTAAAACTTTTGATTTTGATTATGATGTATGAGCCATGATGAAATGAGAATATGATGATGCATTGCTATTTTTATTTTTTTGATGTATGACATGATAATGATTTGAGATGTATCTTGAAAATGAGATGTATGATATGATAATTATCTTGAAAATGAGATGTATGATAATGATAATTATGTGAGATGTATCTTGATGTGTTTTGATGATATGCAAGTTTGTTTAAAATGATATCCAACTAAGTGAAAGTTTTAAATGATATGAAACTAAATGCAAGTTTAAAATGATATGCAACTAAATGCAAGTTTAAAATGATATGCAACTAAATGATCACCTTCATTTTGTCATTGTCATTCTTATTTAGTCACTTGTTTTTGCTCTATTTTTGTTTGTCATCATTGAGCTTTTGATATGTTGGAAGTTTATACAATCATAATGGTATAATTGAACCATAATGACATGAGTAACACTTACATAGATTTTGATATGGCAAGACGGTACAAGCATCGAGGTATAATTGAACCATGACGACCTGAGTGTTGCTTACGTAAAACAGACAAGAGTTAATCATTTGTATGCACAAAGTGGAACAATATCTTCAATTATATGTTTTCAATCATGTCTCAAGAAAAATTTGCATTGTACAAGTGATCGCCTCATAGACAGAAAACCAAAAAAATATCAGAGTCCCTCGTTGCTTTCTCTAGCTCGATGCATCGTTGAGAAATTTAGGAGATCCAATGATTCAAAAATTTAAGATACAAAATAGTAAAAACTTCATGCCAGATGTAAAAAACTTATAATTCAAAAAATCATCCATCATGTGTGTGTTAAAGTTGGATTTGGATAATGGTCTTGTTTTCTAGCCTAATGAGCAGTTGTTGACAGGGTTTCCTTAGTGTGTTGTGATCCTTGTTGTTCATTGTTTGGAATGATTAACTTGAGAGGAATGATTCCCCTAGCTATAGATATCTATCGATGTGGATATGCATAATGATTACCAAGCCATGGTGGGATATGATGAACTGATCTTCAGATAATCAAGGACAATGACTATGCTAAGTATGTCTGGGATAATGTTGCGTGAATAGTGTTGGGTGATGGCCATTAACTTTGACTTTGGATGGATGTAAAAGATATGAGTACTGATAGATAGAGGAGTTGTTCTCTCACAAATAGCACCTATTGCCAGGTTTTCACCACTTGTTTTTATTGCACTTTTTTGTTTTTTATTTTAATTTTTTTTTTTTTTTTTGTATTTTTCACTTTTTTCGTCCATTAGATGACTCAAGTGTAGGATTTATTTAGATGGATGTTGTTGGTTGGTTCATTGAGAATGTCTCCTTATGAATTTGTTAGCTGATAGGCACCTGATCCATAGGCTGATATGATGGCATAGGGATCCAACCAATTAGGTTCAAACTTCCCCTTCTTTTCTCGATCCTATTGATTTTTGGGATTTTATTTGAGTACAAGATCACCAACTTTAAAAACATTAGGGATGACTCTGTGGTTGTAGCTTCTGCACATACGCTACTAGTATGCTTTGAGATGATCATAGGCATGTTGTCATTTTTCATCCAGAAGCTCTAGTTCATGCAGTTTGTTTACCCGATACTCCTCATCTGGTATGCGGCCTTTCAAAGATACTCTGAGTGAGGGAATTTCTATCTCAAGAGGTAGAATTTCTTCTGATCCATACACCAATGAATATGGTGTAGCCCCTGTAGGTATCTAAATCCTAGTCCTATATGCTCAGAGTGCCAGATTGAGTTGTACATGCCAATCCGTACCTGCCTCATTTACTATTTTCTTTAGGATTTTCAAGATTGTTTTATTTGATGCTTCTGCTTGACCATTCCCCTATGGGTAGTAAGGTGTAGAGAAGCGATGTTGGATTTTGAATTGCTCACATAGTTCTCACACATCCTGATTTTTAAAAGGGACACCCATTGTCTGTGATGATAGAACTTGGAATGCCATATCTGCAAATGAGATAATTGAGAATAAATGAGGCAATCTTTTTTCGAGTTACTGTGGTCATTGGGACTGCTTCAATCCATTTTGTGAAATACTATATTGCAGTGATAATGAACTTGTGTCCATTTGAAGAGGAAGTATGGATTTTCCCTACTAAATCAAGTCCCCACTGATAGAAAGGCCAAGATGTTGTAAATGGTTGCAACTCCTATGCTGGTGCATGGATAAGATTGCCATGAATTTGGCACTTAGGACATTTCTTTGCAAATTGATAAGAGTCTATCTCCATTGTTGGCCAGTAATATCCCATTCTCGGAAGTTTTCTAGTGAGAGTAGGATCACTTGAATGTGTGCCACATATACCCTTGTGAAGATCATGTAAAGAAGAGTCATATTCGTTACAATCAAGGCAACGAAGAAGAGTACCATCTAGACCTCGACGGTAAAGTGTGTCAGTAGTTAAGGTATAACGAGTAGCTTGCCAGATAAAGTTGCATTTTTGGTTACGAGATAGGTCGAATGGTAGGGTATTGGTTTTAAGATATTTAGAGATTGTCCCATATAGAGGGGAGTCTGAACCAGTTATAGAATAGATGACATGGGATGCAGAATTGTCATAGGCTGGGGAAAACAGTTGCTCTACCAGGAACTCATAACGATTCTGTTGCTCTGGAATTTGTAGAAGTGAAGCCATGGTGGCCATTGCATCGGCCGCTCTGTTGTCCAACCTTGGTATTTGCTTGAAGGTGATGTGTACAAAGTACTATTTGAAGTCACCCACCATTCTTTTGTATGGCAGTAGCTTTTCATCCTTTGTCTGATATTCATCATTGATTTGATTGATGACCAGTTGGGAATCTCCATAGACTTTCAATTTTGTGATTTTCCATTCCATAGTTATTTCGATTCTTGTTACCAGTGTTTCATATTCAGCGATGTTGTTGGTGCATGGAAACATGAGTCTATACAATCTTGGAATATTGTGTCCTTTGGGAGTGACGAAAAATATGCCAACACCCGATCCATGCTGGGTATAGGAATCGTCAAAGTACAGGGTCCATTGCTTGAGTGTAATAGTAAGGACATCCATGTCTGGAAATTCCACTTGCATGGATTGTTTATTTGGTAGTGGTGCTTCAACTAATTGATCTTCAATTACATGTCCCTTGATAGCCCGACACTCTATGTATTGGATATCAAACTCACTGAGAATCATGACCCATTTAGCCAGTCAGCCTATAAGAGATGCTTTGTTGAGTAGATACTTCAAAGGATCAATTTTTTCTACTAGATTGATTGTGTGAGCTAGCATGTAATGGTGGAAATTTTGAGAGGCGAATACCATAGCTAAACAATATTGGTATTGTGCTGTCATTGATGTCAACTGGTATGGGATGACTATTGGTAGTAGATATATATTTGCAACACTGTTATGAAGGAGTACATGATGTGATATCTCAGACATCACCCTGTGTTGCAGAACACTGGTAAGGTAAGGAAAGTGATTACTGGTGACACCAGTACACAAGTTAGTGCCTGACTTGTGTGGATGAAATGGTACTAGCACAGTGTGTCACCAATAAGGAAAGGATGTCAACTAATAAGTGTTGTGTTGATAGCCTGCGGTTACCAAGGATGGGCAAGCAGGAAGGGTAGGATGCTTGGATGGTGTTTGTGATGAACAGGCAAAATGTTACCTAAATCACATCAACATTGGAGGAGAAGAATGAATAGGTCATAGGTATGTTGTAAGTTAGTAGGACAACAAGACTCCCACCTGATGAAGATGCAGTCATCATGAGAATAAATGACTCACAATGAGTATGCCCACACCTGATCTATTAGTGAAACAAAGGAATGCCTTAAGTACATGAATCAGGGTTATACACTGACCAACAACAAAGGCATGTTGAGATGCCAGTACAGATGAAGAGTGATGTTTTTGTCACTCTGACAAATAGGTTATGATATGGTCAGAGCTGAACAGGGAGAAGGCAAGGCTGAGCTGAAGTAATCAGAGGAGAATATTGATGACAAAGTGTCATCAAGAGTGCTTACTGGTATGTAAGTCCACCGGCACTATGAGAAAGGTGCAGATGCAGACGTCTTCCCACCTTGTGGGAATGAGCATGCTTTGGATAGACATGTGTGTTGACCGGTTAAGGAGTTCCACTGGTAGTTCAAAAGAGAGAAGACACAATGTGTTACTCTTGATAGTTGTTGTGGACCGACATGATTATTGCCCAGTTGATGTACTACACCAGCAAGATTAAATTGGTGTAGGCATGAAGGTTTATCTGCAAGGTGTTATATGTTGGTAGGGTTTGTTTATCGGTAGATGAAACCGGTTGTTTGTGTGTTCGATGACAAGGCTTGAACCAACAAAATAGTATGATGAGGTGGATACCGACAGTGATGTCATGTAAAGATGAAATAGAAAACTTGCATGAAGTGGCGGATGAAACATGCATAGGTCGGTAAAGTGAGGTAGGTGAGGTAGTTGTGTTTGGTTTGACATTAATGGTGAGTGCAAAGCTCAAGGTTGAGTTGCAAAGTTGTGTGACTTGAGATCCAAGACAGTTTGTTTGTGCAGATCGAAGTAGGTGAAGGAGACAGTTGGGCCATTTATGGCAATTAACTAAGAAAAGCCAACAGATTGGTTATAGGTTACTGAAGAAGGAAGGAGTGTTTTGGAAGACACGATATTGGCAGAAATATGCAGGCAGTCATCTTAGAGTCATGATCTGATTAGATTTGATTGGATTCGATGTGCCTCATGATCACTAGAGAAAACCCTAAGGTGCCAAGTTTGAATTGGTTTTTGGCGGGAAATCTGGGTTATAAATATGCAAGCCTAAGAGATAGTGACGTGCTGGTGAATAGAAGAATATTATGTTGCTGCGAAGTGTATTACTTTTGCATATAAGAGAAAACTATCCAAGTTCTCAATGAGCATTTGAGAAGTGAGTGAGAGTGAGGGAGAACCTGGTTGAAGTGTTCAACCAATACAAGAGAAGAATCGGTATTGTTCATATCGGTAGAGCAGAAGTGAAGGAGGCTACAGAGAAGGCAGGTAGAGAACCAGCAAATTGTTATACCGATGAAGAGCAAAGATTAAGGTGGAGATCCAATAGAGAAGAAGAAGAGGATAGGTATACCGATAGATTTTACCAGCAGTTAAGTAGTAGAAGAGAGCAGCGGAAGAGTGAGTCAGTGTAGTAGAGAAGGTTTCTCACTAGCAGAGTAAGGTATATGAAATGGTTGCAAGATTCACTTGTAACAAGATAACTACTTTTGTATTTGATGTTTATATTGTGAACACTGAGTTGTAGCTTAGTGCAAGCGTTGTAGCTCCTTTGGGTTGTAACCCATAAAGTCAGGGGTTGGTGATCCTTGGGTAGGTGCCCTAAAGTCCGGGGTTGTAGCTCCTTTGGGTTGTATCCCATAAAGTCAGGGTTTGGTGCTCCTTGGGCTGGTTCACTAAATATTGTAACAATTTTCATTGTGAGACTGGATTGGAGCAATAGACTCCAGCAACATTGCTCACCGAGGTTTTTCCCATATTGGGTTTTCCTCGTATATGATAGTGTTATGTGATGCCTCTTGTGTGCGATTGCATCTGTATTAGTCTCCCCACTAATTGGCAAGTCTGCATTGAGTTAGAACCATTAACCGGTATGCTCACATAGGATAGCTAAAGGGAAAAGTTTGAGAACCACCGATTCACCCCCTCCCCCTCTCAGTGGTGCATTGTGTCTAATGATTGGTATCACAGCCCAGGTTCCCAGCCAGATGAGCTTTCTCGAGCTTGGTTAATTTATGGCTTAAGGACACAATGGTTTGTTTAATGTCAATCCCTACTCCAATGTTTGATGGATCAAACTATGCTATTTGGAGTTGTAGAATGGAAGTCTTTCTGTCCTCCCTAGGTTATGATGTCTGGATAGCTATAGTAAATGGTCTTCTTAAGAATGCCAATCCTCCCACCAAATTTGAGGAAGAAAGAAACTACTTTTTCAATGAAGAAACCATGAAGGCTATCTTCAGCGGGCTCACTGGTAATGTCTCCTCACTAGTGGATAAATGTAAATCTGTGAAGAGTCTATGAGATAGACTAAGGAAGCTCTATGGAGATGAACCCTGCACTACTGGATCAGTGTGTGGAACTGAGAAGAACAATGCAATAGATACATGTGCAGATGATGAAGGCAGACCCACTAGTTGTTGCAGGATTGATGAAGAAGGAACCCACCTCTTCATGGCTCAAGAATCTAAAGATAAGGAGCACACATCTGAATGTGAGAGGGCAAATAGATCCCATCAGCTAGATGTGTTTGGGAGTGATAGTGAAGGAGAAGAAGAAGATGAAGCATAAGTTGATCTTGAAGGAGAGATTGAAAATGCACTTGAAGAACTCAATAGAGTTAGAAGGGAATACAAGCAATTCAAGAATGATTCCATAATAGAGCAGAACTGGCTGACAAGATGCCTTGAAGAATCTGAGAAAAGCATCTCAGAAATGAAGACTTGGGCTAAAGACATCAAGGAGTGTCGGTGTGAAGATCTAGCATCTAGGCTAGACATTAAAAATGAAGAATATCAATAGCTACTTGAAGAAATGGAGATTCTCCGAAATGACCTTGAGAAGTGTCAAGATGGGCTCAAGGTAAGAATCCAGTTTGATGGCAGTAGTGATGCCTTGGACAAAATGATGAAGAAACAAAAGCATGCCAAGGACACTGAAGGTTTAGGAAGTGGTGCCAGTGAATGCTCCACCAGCAAGAATGTCCCCCACAATGACATTTTGTTTATCTCCTCAAATGGAGAAAACAAAGGCAAGAACTTCCCAGTTAGAAATGCTCCCCGAAAGAAGGCACATTAACAATTGGTATCAGTCTTTCTACAATTGAGTGATCTATCAAATAGGATTATACCTGCATTCTCAATTAGTGTCAACTAATGGTTAAGACCCCCATCTCAAGTGTTATGACTTGAGAGGATGTAACATTTGTTGACAAGATAACAAGTGGTATCAAAGGAGGAGTTGCACCCAATGAAGACAAAAGGGGAGAAAGAATTATGTCAGTGATCGGTACATACAAAGAGAAATAATATCCTGATAGTGCCCTTTGTCATTGTTGTCAAAGGGGGAGAAGGATTCTATAGTATACCCCATACTACATGTGTATGAATCCATGGATCATAGTAAGGGGAATAAAGACTATGTAGTATGTTGGATACTACATGTGTTGACATCAATGCCAAAGGGGGAGATTGTTGGCATTGTGTTGTCATTGATGTCAACCAATATGAGATGGCTGTTGGTAGTAGAGATATATGTGCAATACTATTATGAAGGAGTACATGATGTGATATCTTGGACATCACCTTGTGTTGTAGAACACCGGTAAGGTAAGGAAAGTGATCACTGGTGACACCGGTACACAAGTTAGTACTTGACTTGTGTGGATGAAATGGTACTGAAAATGTGTCACTGGAAAGGAAAGGATGTCAACTAATAAGTGTCATGTTGAAAGTCTACGGTTACCAAGGATGGGCAAGCAGGAAGGGCAAGATGCTTGGATGGTGTTTGTGATGAAGAGGTAGAATGTTACCTAAATCACATCAACACTGGAGGAGAAGAATGAATAGGTCATAGGTATGTTGTAAGGTTGCAGGACAGTAGGACTCCCACCTGATGAAGATGCAGTCATCATGAGAAGCAATGACTCACAATGAGTGTGCCCACACCAAATCTATCGGTGAAACAAAGGAATGCCTTAAGTACATAAATCAGGGTTATACATTAACCAACAACAAAGGCATGTTGAGATGCTAGTACAGATGAAGAGTGATGTTTTTGTCACTCTAACAAATAGGTTATGATATGGTCAGAGCTAAACAGGGAGAAAGCAAGGCTCAGAGGATGCAATCAGAGGAGAATGGCCTGACTGAGGATGGTGCCTAGTTAAGATTGATGACAAAGTGTCGTCAAGAGTGCTTACTGGCATGTAAGTCCATCAGTACTATGAGAAAGGTGCAAATGTAGACATCTTCCCACCCTATGGGAATGAGCATGCTTTAGATAGAAATGTGTGTTGACCGGTTAAGGAGTTCCATTGATAGTTCAACAGAGATCAGACATGATGTGTTACTCCTGATAGCTGTTGTGGAACAATGCGGTTGTTGCCCAGTTCATGTACTACACTAGCAAGATTAAACTAGTGTAGGCATGAAGGTTTATTGGCAAGGCGTTATATGTCAGTAGTTTTTATTTATCGGTAGATGAAACTAGTTGTTTGTGTGTTTGGTGACTAGGCTTGAACCAACAGAACAATGTGATGAGGTGGATACCAACAATGATGCCACATAAAGATGAAAAGGAAAACTTGCATGAAGTGGTGGATGAAACATGCAGAGGTCGGTGAAGTGAGATTAGTAAAGTAGTTGTGTTTGGTCTGACATTTGAGTGCAAAGCTCGAGGTTGAGTTGAAAAGTTGTGCGGCTTGAGATCTAGGGAAGTTCATTTGTGCGGAATGAAGTAGGTAAAGGATATAGTTGGGCCATTTATGGCAATTGACTGAGAAAAGCCAACAGATTGGTTGCAGGTTACTGAAGAAGGAAGGTGTGTTTTGGAAGACACGATATTGGCGAAAATGTGTAGGCATTCATCTTAGAGTCATGATCCAATCAGATTTGATTGGATTCGATGTGCCTTCCTGATCACTAGAGAAAACCCTAAGGCACCAAGTTTGAATTGGTTTTTGGTGAGAAGTTTGGGTTATATATATGCAAGCTTAAGAGATAGTGACATGTTGGTGAATAGAAGAATATTGTGCTACTGCAAAATGTATTACTTCTACATATAAGAGCAAATCAGCCAAGTGCTCAACGAGCATCTAAGAAGTGAGTGAGAGTGAGGAAGAACCTGGTTGAAGCGTTCAATTGGTAGGAGAGAAGAACTGATAGTATTCATATCGACAGAGCAGAAGTGAAGGAGGCTCTAGAGAAGGCAGATAGAGAACCGACAAAGTGTTATACTGGTGAAGAGTAGAGAGTAAGGTGGAGATCCAGTAGAGAAGAAGAAGAGGAGAGGTGTACCGGTAGATTTTATCAATAGTTAAGCAGCAAAAGAGAGTAGCAGAACAGTGAGTCAGTGTAGCAGAGAAGTAATCTCACTAGAAAAGTAAGGTATATGAAATGGTTGCAAGATTCACTTGTATCAAGATAATTACTTTTATATTTGATGTTTATATTGTGAACACTGAGTTATAGCTTGGTGCAGGGGTTGTAGCTCCTTTGGGTTGTAGCCCATAAAGTTAGGGGTTGGTGCTCCTTGCATAGGTGCCGTAAAGTTAGGGGTTGTAGCTCCTTTGGTTTGTAGCCCATAAAGTCAGGGGTTGGTGCCCTAAAAATTGTAACAGTTTTCATTGTGAGGCTGGATTGGAGCAGCAGACTCTAGCATCATTGCTCATTGAGTTTTTTCCCATATTGGGTTTTCCTCGTATATGCTAGTGTTATGTGATGCCTCTTGTGTGTGATTTCATCTGTGTTGGTCTCCCCACTAATCGGCAAGTCTGCATTGAGTTAGAACCATTAACTAGTATGCTCACATAGGATAGCTAAAGGAAAAAGTTTGAGAACCACTAATTCACCCCCTCCCCCTCTCAGTGGTGCATTGTGTCTAACAAGCAAGCCTTCTCAATGAATGTATAATTTATCTCATCCATTTAATGTTTTGTTGATGTAATATATAACTCGTTCCTTTCCCTCCTGATCTTCTTATGCTAACAGTTCCCCCAATGATACTTCCATTATTGATATGTAGAGAATGAGTGGCTTCCCTGCTATTGGTGGTACTAGAACTGGTGGATTTATTAGATATTGCTTGAGTTGATAGAATGATTCCACACACTTGGCTTCCCATCAGAATGGTATGTTCTTATGTAGAAGATGATGAATGGTAGACTTTTATCTGCTAGTTGGGCTATGAATCACCTGATAGACTGTAGACATCCTTGTAGAGATTTTAGTTGACTAATGTTCCTGGGAGGTGGCATCTCCATGATGGCTCATGCCTTCACTGGATCTACTTCAATGCCTTTTACAGATACAATGTAGCCTAATAGTTTAGCTAATGTGACCCTGAAGACACACTTCTTAGGGTTTAGCTTGACTTGGAATTGGTCAAATCTTTGAATTTTTTTATCTAATATGCCTAGATGTTCTGCCCACGTGAATGACCTATCTAGTAAATCATCTATATAGTCCTCCATGAAGGTATGCATCATATCATGAAATATTGTCATCATTTCTCTTTGATAAGTTGCCGCAACATTCTTTAAGCCAAAAGGTATGATGTTCCAAGAATACATTCCCCAAGGATAGGTGAACACAGTTTTATCTTAATCCTCTGGAGCTATCTTAATTTGATTATAGCTAGAGAAACCATCCATTAATGATATCATTGCATGGCCTATTGTTAGATCTACAATTATGTCAATGATGGGCAAAGGAAAGTCATCCTTTCGACAGGCTTTGTTGACATCTCTAAAATTTGTCCATATTTTGATGCTTCCATCCGGTTTTGAAACTAGTACAATGTTTGAAATCCATTCAGCATAGTCTATAGGTTGAATGAATCCGAAGTCTAATAACTTCTTTAGTTCAACTTTGACCATTAATGCCACATGAAGATTCATTTTTCTTAATTTCTGTTTGATTGGCTTAGCTCCTAGAGCAATGGATAATTGATGCATGATCAGGTTTAGATCTATTCCGGGCATATCAACATAGGACCAAGCAAAATTGATTTTCTTTTCTTTGAAGAATCTTATAAACTCTAGTTGTTCCTCATCTGTCAATGATTCTGCTAGGTGTATGTTTTTAGTTGTTGCTTCTGTACTGATGTTTATTGATTGAGTTGGCTCAATCAATATGGGTGACTGCTCTTGATAGTGTTCAGGAAGAGTGTCAAGTCTCCCATCCTTAGGTGCCTTGAAAAGGTTTTCACCCTCAGATGCGTCCTTTATTTTGACTTTTTTGTGATCTAGTGTTGCCATTGACCGGTTTTCAGCATTAGATCCTTTTTTTCTTTCATTTTTGTGACTGAGAGACTTGGCACTCACCCGATTGTAGATATCATTATTTTGTTCGCTGGTAGAGAATGTTTCTGAGTTGTTTGTACATAGATACTAGACAATGGATTCATCATCTGGGAAAATAGGTCTATCAGGGTGTTCAAGTTCTTCCCAGTCTATGAGATCAAGAAATACAAGTGGTAAAGAGTCATTTGGTGGGTCAAGATCGACTGCGATAAGTGTCATGATAGAGGTATCATTAAAGTTGTCTGGGATGTTGGTTAGGTTAATGATATTATCAAGGTCTTTGATGGTATCATCTTTGGTGTAGACTTGTTCATAGTGTTGTTTCTCATTTTCCTTAGCCTCGTAGATATGTTGTGGTCTGAATTCAAGTAATCGAGACTCTATGCCTTGTCCCTCCTGAGAAAGGGGTGTGTGTGAATGGATAGTAGATTCCTCAACATCCTCAATAATATTTGAACAACTACTCCATTCATAGTCATTAGAATCAGTTTCAGAAGTACTGTCCCAGAGTCTTTTAGTGCTGCTGACAGGTATGTTGTAGGGTGAGAAAAGATCTCTGATAATTGATACCAGTCATGTAGTTTTTGTTATTCAGAATCAGTGTCTGCTTGTACCCTTTGTATTTGTTCATAAATGGTTTCTCCTTGGGGAGAAGCGATGTCTTTGGGTGGTGACTCTGCCTTGTTTTGAATAGGTTTTTGTACATGATGTACTTTCTCATAAGATGCTTCTTCCGTTTGAATGGCTAGTTCCTCTTGTCGTTTCTCTTTTTCCTGGTGTTCTCGCTCTTTCCTTGTTGTTTCTTCTTCTTAGTGTAGTGTCTCTTGCAATGAGTTCTCATTGTTGTGTTGGTATGACCACCTCTAGAGTAGCAAATCTGACCTCTTACTCATCCTTGTATAGCCAACTAAGGATGTCTTTCTCTTTTGATTCATTTGCTAGTGTGCCCAATTGGATAAATTTGCCATCAAACTTGGTGATGGGTTGTGTTGCTTGATGTGTCGATGCAAAGGTTATCCATGAGATTTTGGCAATGTTGGCAATTTTGATAGACACATGGGTTCGAAAGAGTATTCTCCCATGCCTTTCTCTTTGATTTTCATCTTTTCTTTGAAGTCCATGGATAAAGACTTGAGTTTTTCTTGATGATGATCTAATGCTGAGGAAGCCGGAGCTTCCCTGTTGTATGGAACCAAGTTGTCTTGAGCTGCCCCCATAGCATTGCAATGTTGAAAAGGACTATTATCGGCAGATATGGAAATTTCATGTCCATTATATGGGAATTTGACACACTGATGGTATGTTGAAGGAACTGCTTGCATTTCATGTATCCAAGGATGAACCAATAGAATATTGTATGTTAAGTCTATGTCTAAGGCTTGGCACATAGTGTCCCTTTGTATCAGTCCTACATGAATAGGTAGTATCATTGTCCCTTTGGATGACCTTACTTCATCATCATAGGCCTTGATGGTGATATTTTTGTTTGGATCAATAGACTACTCAGAGAAGCCTAATGCATGGATAAGTTTTAAAGTACAGATATTAAGACCAGCTCCTCCATCTATTAACACTCTTTTAACTCAATGTTTATAGACTAAGACTTTGATATGAAGCGGAGTGTTATGTGGATGACTCAAAGAGACATTATCATGTTCACAAAAGGTGATGTTATGAGGCTCTATCATATGAGCCACCATGTCTTGGAATTTATCAATGTCCAGATCTTGAGGAACATTTGTTTCAACTAGTGCTTGTTCTAAGATGTCCTTATGTTTCGGCGAGAGTTTGAGTAACTCGAGTATGGATATTTGAGTGGGAGTTCTCTGTAGTTGACTGACCAAATCATATTGAGTCTTGGGGATAGTGGTTGATGTTGATGTATGCCCTTTCAAGATGTATTTTTTAGCTCTCGTTGTCACATCGATTGATGCATGGTCTTGTTTGTCCTTGATTTTTATGACATTTATTTGATTATCATCTGTCGATATGTGATTGATGGTGTTATTGTACAGGTGATTTATACAAGCTCCCCTTGTATCATTTAATGATGAAGCTCCTTCCTTCTTGTAATTCGGAAGAGGAATTTTAAAGACATCATGCTCACCATTTGTTTTGAGACCATCAACTGTTAAATCACCTCTATCGATCATATCCTGAACAATGTTCTTAAGTCTCATGCAATCATTTGTGTGATGTCTTTTATTTCAATGAAAATCACAAAAATGCAAGTCATTCCACCAAGGTGGTTTCACCTGGGGTTCAAAGTTGTTTATGGCTGGTAATGTGATAATTTTGTTCACCACGAGTTCTCAAAATGCTGATTCTAAGGTTTTCCCTAATGGTGTGTAGATGCATTTATTTGGGAAAGTGTTGGTGTTACCTCTCTGGTTTGTATTATTCCCTCAGTTAGAATTGTTTCCTTGGTTATTGTTGTTGCCTTGGGTATTGTTATTGGTGTTTGAAATTAAAGGTCCTTGATTGGTATTTTGTGGATAAGTGTTAGTGCCTTGATTAACACTGTAGACACCTAAAAATGGTCAACGCTTGCGAAGTCATACTTTAACATTTGCGCATTGCCTCATTTTAGGTTTTTGCGTTGCATTAACATTTCTCCCATGATTCGCACTTGGTTTTTATCATTTGCGAGCATCGAGTCATTCTTCTATATTCTTCATTCGTCTCGCCTTTGAATTTGGTCTTGTCGATAACAATCTTCAGTCATGATTTTGGTCGATCTTATCTTGTCACATCAATGTGCGTGCTCATTTGTCATCATTTTGGACATCATCAATCCTAATTAGGGTTTTGTCCTCTTATCAATCTTATCATCTGGCGATCGATTTTTCATCAATCCTTATCATTTTCAATCTTGTCGTTTTGCGATCGATTTGTCATCGATCGTTGTCATGTTTGATCTTGTCATTTTGTGATCGATTTGTCATCGATCGTGGTCATTTTCAATCTTGTCATCTTGCAATCTATTTTGTCATCAATCCTTATCATTTTCAATCTTGACATTTTGTGATCGATTTGTCATCGATTGTTGTCATGTTCAATCTTGTCATCTTGCGATCGATTTGTCATCGATCGTGGTCATTTTCAATCTTGTCATCGATTGTGGTCATTTTCAATCTTGTCATCTTGCAATCTATTTTGTCATCGATCCTTGTCCTCTGGTCAATTTTGTCATTTTGCGATCGATTTGTCATTGATCGTTGTTGTCTCAATTGTGTCAATTTGGATCAATTAGTCATTGTTCCTCGTCAATTGGCGCATTTATCAACCAAATCATTCATCAGCATTGGTCATTTATCAATTCAAAATCATGATCAAATCAAATCGACATTAATTATCTTTCATCAAGACCTAATTGTCATCCTTGCATTGCTAATTCATCTTTTAGGGTTTCATGATTTAATCATTTAACCCTGTTTGTCATTTCTCTCTCTAGGATTAATAAATTACTTATTTATCCTATGTCTTCTCATCACAATTAAATGTTCATTTAATTGGCTAATTATTCCTCTTTTTGTGAATTAATTAATAAATGACAAATTATTAATTAATTTACCTAAATTCCTAATTTCCTAATTTCCATCAATTTCTAATTCCTAATTTCTCATTCCTATTTTTCATCAATTTCTAATTCACCTAATTTCAATTCCCTCCTATTTTTCTCCTAATTTCATGGGAATGACATTTCAATTTGTCATAATTTGTCATAATTGACAATCAATCAATTTTTGACATAGAAATGTGTCATAATTTTGTCATAAATTATCAATCAATCAAATTTTGCATAGAAATTGTCATAATTTGTCATATTTGTCATTTTTGATTTACAATTTCCATTTGAATTGAATCATGCTAATTTGATCTTTTCTCCAATTTGTCTATAAATTGGATGACTTTCTCCAATCCCAACTAATAATCACTTTTTCGAATCACTTTTGTCAAATCAATCATGCTTCGAGTACTCTTGTGCCAATGTCAATCTTGCTTTCACATTAGGTTTATGCACTTGAAGGTGAGATCCACAAACAAAGGCTATTTGGAGAAGAAAGAAGGACAATGGAGCCACATGAAGGAAGCATTCAGATCTACATTTGGTTTGCTTAGTCTTTAGTTTTGAATGTTTTGCTTTCATGTCTTTATTGAGTGTGTTTAGGATTGATCATTACATTTGAGTTTTTGTGATTGAGCTAGATTAGTATTGATATTTGCTTGTGATGATTTCCAGATTTCCTAGCTACATTAATTGCTGAACCCGACATGAACTAACCCCCTAATCATGCTTTTGAGTACTTTTGAGTTGATGTGCAGGTCAAAAACCCAAGAAACAGGGTAATGCAGGGTTTTCTAGGAACTTTTGCGCCTGTGTAAGACAACCTGCGCCTGTGTCAAGCATTCTGTGCCTATGTCAAGGACAATTTGTGCCTATGTCAAGCATTCTGTGCCTGTGTCATGCATTCTGCGCCTATGTAAAGTCCAGAAATAGAGGTAAAAAAAAAGCAGTGTGTTACTTGAAAATTGTTTTGTTTTGCATTCTGTTTCTGCTTTTTTGGTTTTTGGTACTGATTCTCTGTGCAGCACCTTGGCATATGCATGACAAAGACAACAAATGAAACATGCAGGTTCGATAGTCAAAGACTAAGCATATCAAACTTTTGACTTGTGTTTTGCAGGTTGCCTTGGATTACAACTAAACTTTGTGTTTGCAGTTAATATTTAGGCACCTAGTATGATTTCTAAGTAGGATGGAATGAACATGTCTTCATTTTGATTGTTGAGTTTGACATTGGAGTAGGAGAGTATGCTCTCATCCTTCTTAGGGTGATCAGAAATCCAGATCTTCGATACCATGCTCATTGTTTTGATTGTGTGTCACCTTTAGAGGGCCTGCCTTCCCGACCATTTGCTTTTGCAAGCAAGTGACAATTGTGAGAAGGGAACGACCCAAAGTGTGTATGGCTAGAATACCTTGGCATTCTAACTCACTATAAACAAATACCTGATGAGCGAAAGATTTGAAGGAAGGGTTACGTGGGAATTGTAGTTACTTGGGAAGTGATGACCCTTGAACTCTTTCTCATATCAACATCTAAGTAGGGCCTCAAGGTCTAAATTGTGCTTGCACGACTACATTTTTTTGGTATCTTGGTGGGCTTAATGTCTCAATCATGCTTGCATGACACCAAGGAGTAATGCTTAACAGAAATCCTTATTAAGCACCTTGTATTTAGAGGCCAAAATCCTTCTAGTTGCTTGAGAAGGACAATTTTGGATACTTGGAAGAGATACTAAGTTCGCCATGGGGAGATTTCCATGGGGACTGATGCTTGGCTGCCCTAAGAAGTGAGTGCCATGGAGGGGAGCCCGTGGGGTCAAGCATCTATGTATTCTCCTTGAATCCCATAATGAGTCTACCTCTCAAGTACCTATTTTCCTTGCCTACCATAAGAAATGTGGGAATGAGCATGATTGTCTTGAGTCTAAGTTGAAATATCTTGTCTTCTTTGCTTGTCAAAAGTTGAATTGCATCTTATTTCAAAACCCAAGACAAATTGATAAAAAACAAGGTTAAACACAAGAGTATTTCATTCAACAAAGTTCAAAAACACCTTCAAACATGGTTGTAAAACATTTTTCAAAATCTTGTCTCAACATTCATGTCACTTAGATTTAGGTTCATCCTAGGTTTGCATTTTGCAAAGTCATTGTCAACTACCAAGGTTAGGTCCCACCTAGGTCATACTCCTTTTCATATCAATAAGGGTCATCCATTTGCATGTGTCCTCTTGCATTAGAGTAATACCATTGTCATACATTCATATTTGCATACCCTAGGTCTCTTCATCAAGCTTAGGTCATTATCATATCATATTAGGGTCATTTGCATAGTAATTGTCCCTTTGCATATAATGTCAAAACTATGTTTTGTCATACTTGAGTAATCCAAATCTTTGATAAACCCTAAGTCATTGTTAAGAAGTCTAGACCTTATCAAACTTTTGTCTTTTTGTCATCAATGTCATTTTGTCAAACCTAGCTTAGTATCCAAGCATATAGGTGAGACATTGTCAATTTGTCCTTTTGTCTCTTGGTCCTTTTGTCCTTTGAGGTCTAGACATCATTTCAATTTCCTAAGGGTCTCATTTCTTAGAATTGCATTCAAAAAGTTTGTCAAAATCTTGAAAAAACAACCAAAAACATAGATTGCATTCTTGCCATAGATTTCATTTTCATCTATTTACTTTGCATTTAGTTGCATATCATATATTATCCTTGAAAAATTCCAAAAAAAATAAAACATTGCATAGTGACATGTCTATTGAAACAAGGTTCCAAGCACCAATGATGCAACAAAGTTTGACATATCAACCGACAATGCAATCACAATTCTATTCAACCCAACAACAAGGCAATATCAATCAAACTTTTTATGATGAAACAAGTCTCCAAATACAAAAACTAGAGGAGAAACTAGCTCAAGAAAATGAGATTTTGGAACAAAAAGTGAAAAACATTGAGAAGAATAGATCACAAATGTCCAAAATGTTTCAAAAATTTCCAAGTCGAAATCCAAAGATTGAGCCAATTGATGTAAGATCTCTTCTTGAACGATCAAACGTACCAGCTCTCCTCTCACAAATAGAGATGATGAAACAATTTCAAGAAAAGAGACAACATCAATTTCAACATTATGTTCCTCCACAACAAGAACAACAAGGTGTTTACTATCAATCAGATTTTCAACCATCACAACCAATTGTTCAACATTTCCAATAGACATAACCAATGGTCCAACATTTACAACCAACACAATCAATGGTCCAATTTCAACAATATGTCCAACCAACCATAAAATGTCCACAAATGGTTCAACCAATGGTGGAATATCAATGTCAACAACCACAACCAAACATTCAAAAACAAAGGTTGCAGCACACACCAAGCCAAATTTTGAACATGTCAAACCAATTTGATCAACATCTAGTTCAAAATCAAAACATGACATCAGACCAGAACCAACTCCTTGCCAAACAAGTTCAAATTCCAGATACAACCATGTCAAAACCTCGAAAGAAAGGTGGCTTTATTGCAAGGATCTTAAGGAACCTACCAAGTGAGTTCTTTGAGGAAGATCAAGATAATACAACTATGTCTAGCAATGCCTCATCCCCCCACAAACAAATTGACTCTCCAGTGGCATCTATCCCTACACCTTTAGAAGTTTTCCAAGAACCTTCCATATTGTCCTCATCAAACAATACACCCAAGGACGCAATTACCCAAGGGCTATCCATAATTGATTGCCAAGATAATCCAATTCATGATGCACATCCTTGTCATGTTTCAGAAATACAAGACCCAATGCCACCATGCACTTTATTGCCATTACCTATTTTAGAGGACCCCATTCGAAGTCCCTCTTCCTCATGTTCAAGCATTGATTCCTTGCCAGAATCCATCACAAATGTTCAAAGTGCATTTCCTTCATGCCAAAACATTGGTTCCTTGTCAGAATCCCCCATGCATATCCAAAGTCCAACCTCATGTCAAGAGGATAATTTAGAGCATGAAGAAATGAGTCCTAAAGAAAATCAAGATCAAGATCCTGAAACCTTATCATCCCATCCAATTGTTGACCAGGACCCCATGTTCCCAGACACTCACGATGATTCCTCTATTCTTGTCCATCTTATCCAAAGTCCTATTGACACTCCATTCCCCGAGCAAGATCAAGATATCCTAGTCCATACAATCCCAAACGATCCCCTTCAATTTCATGAAAAAAATGTCCTTTCAAATCCCATTGACATTCCACTTCCTAAGAAAGATCAAGATATCCCTTCCATCCTTTCCGATGATCCCATTAAAAGTCAAGAGCAAAGCACCTTTAAAGAGGATTCCAATGATCTTCCTCCTTGTCAAGATCAAATTATTCCTTCAGATCCTCCACAAGATCCTTTTGTTCCTCCATCTCCTTATCTTAATGCTCCATATACACTCCAAGATCGCATTTCTTTTGATGATCCCATTATTTCTCCCATTCCATCTCTTGAAGAGCCTGTCATTGAACCATGTCCACTCCACGATCCTAGTTCCCCTCATGATCCTAATCCCCTTCATGATTCTAATGTGTCAGTGCAAGATGTTCATGAACCCTTGACATGCATAATGGATTCTTCCACTTTGGTACAATCCGATCCACTTCAAGATCTCATTATTTCTCTCATATCATATCCACCTCATAATGGACTCACGTCTTCTTCCCAAAGAAAAGAGTATCCTACAAGTCAAGATATTCATAAAGGAAAAGGGGTAGACACCCATAAGCAAGAATCCCTTCATGTTAAAGAAAATATTAAGGGTCATGCCCTCAGTGAAGTTCCTCAAGACATGGGTACCCCTACTAAATCCAACATCCCTTCAAAATCCAAACATATCCCTTCCCCATCATCCCTTCCATCCATCTTAGGTCCTTATATCCCTTTGTCCTTTATGAAAGGTCAGCAAAGGCACACATCCTTGAGTAAATTTCATCCATGCAAAAGACCTCCACTTCATTCCTATCCATCCATGCATTCTTTTCCCCCTCCAAGCAATTTGGATGCCAAGTATAAACGTCATAAGTCTAGCAATCCACATGTATTCAAGGATCAACATGTCCAATATAATCAACATGTCAAAGCAAAGAAAAATATGATCCAAAAAGAAAAGGAAAAATCCAAAAGGCCACAAAGGCCCACTGAGCAAAATAAAGCAAAGTCAAAATATATATGGGTTCCTAAATCCCTTGTGCAAGAAATGCACTACAAGGAACCACAAAAGCATGAAAAATCAAAAACCATGTGGATCCCTAAGTGGCTCCTTGAAGCACAAAATCCTAAAGAAACATCCAACTTGGCATCCAAAGTTGCTATTCCTCCATCCAACCCTCTCAAATTTGTTCCTCCATCACCTTCTTCATCCATTTTGGGCCCTTATGTCCCAAAATCCCAAGCTATTCCTCCATCCAAATCTCACAATTTGAGATCCATCTTTCCTCCATCAGTCCATCACAACTCAAGGTGTGTGCCAATGTTGATCTTACCTTCATTTCCATCCACTCAAGCCCAATTCTTCCAATACCCTATCCATTATCCAATGCATATTTTTCATCCTTCGATCCCTTTGGTCCAATCCTTTGCATAAATCCTTGCCTTAGTTTCATCTCATTTTCCATGTCCTTATCCTACCAACGTCTTTGAGCATACTTTTAAAGGTCATGGTCCATTTTTTTTCAAAGGATACTATCCCCCAAAAAAAAAGATGTTTGAGTCCTTCTTCCATCCCCTATCATGTGTCCATCCTCTATTGAAAAAGTCAAAATACCAAAAAAAAGTAAAAAAAAAAAGTGAAAAAAAAAAGAAAAGAAAAAAGTAAAGCAAAAATAATTCATCCACTGGTGAAAACCTGGCAAACAGGTGCCTTGGGCAAGTATCGTGATGAAAACCTAGCAAATAAGTGTCATGCGTAATCTATGAACTTCTTGCATACCACACTTGGGGGCAGGTTTTATCATATCATATCTTTTTGTCCTTCATTGCACCATTATCCTATCGAACCCCTGTCATTACCCTTCATATCCTATTGTCCCTCATGTCCAGTTTCCCTTTCCACCTTTGATCTTAACAAGGTTGAGGATCATCATGAGCATCATGCAACTTGATTGCAGCTTTTAGTCCATCATAGCTTTTGGTATTTATCCATTTGCTTATTATAACCTTTCATCCATATTCCCTAGCTTATTGCAACTTTTTGCCACTATCCCTTAGCCTACCCCGACCTTCAGTCCATGTCCCTTATCCATTCTTGGTCTTGCTTATCCTATCCATATCTTATCACTATCCATACACTCTGTTTCATCCCTTGATCTTGATCTGACATAAGGACGTGAAATGCAAAACATATTTTTCAAAAACCTCTTGACATGTCCCTCCTGCCATGTCACTGCTTTACATTGCCATATCCAGTCTCTTGTCCCATCACACAATAGCCCTTGGAAATTGCATCCGTATTGTCTCCATAATAAAAGGCATTTGTCTTCCCTCTATCCACCAACATTTCAACAAGCCTATTTATTCACCTGTCATATTCCTTGCCTTGCTAGACACTGGGGGCAAAATCATAAAAAAATTGAAAAATGCCCTGAAATAATCCAAAAAATGAAAAATGTCCTAAAATAAAATCCCTACAAAGTCAAATAAAGTCCTAAAAAAATGAACACAAAAATTGTAAAAACTCGAAAAACAAATAAAAAATATCCCCTTTGTGCATCGACAGATCACTGAGCATACATCCAGTGACACGCAATCATACACTGTGCTTTAAAGAAATCATGCGTTAATAGATGAACTTTTTCAATCAAAACCAGACATTCAAACTGATCCCAATTGTCATATCAATTAATCAGCATCAAAATCATTTGTCCTTTTTACTACTATCATGGGTCTTATACAGGGTGTGGTATACTCGAAACCAGACTGTGTCCTGTCTTAGACGGGGTACCACATGTCCTGAAACCAGACAGCATGATCGTCCTATCAGCACTTTCAACTTTTGACAATGAAGATCAAGATGTTTGTTTGACTTGGTTGAATTTGTGCATCTTATCTTTTTATTGATTTATCTTTGGCTTCGATCATGTTCCTATGTTGCTCGGTGATGTCACTGAGTGATTTAGAGTGACCGGGATGGCTCATGGTCCCTTTCTTTTTTTTGTTGTGATTGTTGTTTGTCTACGATGTGTCTATCTTTTGCAAAAAGGGTTGCATTTCAGCTCTGGCCTTCAATGCCATGATGCTACACATCCATTTTGCTACATTAAAATAAAGGTTCTCACCTACAAAGTGCATTACTGAAAGCAAGTTTTTCTTCGTCTCTAACTGTCCTCTGTCTCATTTCTTCTTACTAACCTTTCTTCCATCAGTTCAGATAGTCAGTTCTATCTAGTGCTCTGATTTCTCCAAACACATAAGCTGCATCCTGCATTCATTGGTTAGTACATTTGCATTACATCGATTATCATATCAAGCACTTTATCCACTCCATATTATCAATGCATCAAAAATATATAAAAATATATCCATACATGTTCATAAATAGTGCATAAGTCACCCATACATGGAAAAATAACATAAATCATAACACATTACATCCCCTCATATAGATGCATATCATATCATATATCAAAATAATATCAGAGTACAAAATTGGACTGTCTGTCCTTAGTATGGCCTGTAGGCTGACTATAAACTATCACACTACATAATGTCACCTGTCTGTCATAAGAAGCACGTGCCTTTCTCACTAGGTGCTCCCTCTGTCCTCCTCATCCCTGCCTTGTCTCAGAGATGATGTCCCTCCTGCCCCTGGTCCTAGCTGTGGTGGTCTCATAGGTCCAGTCACCCCCATGCTGCTCAATGACCTCCGAGAGCGTGCCCTGCTCTCTGTCCTTGATCATTCCTGATATGAAGCTGCTCTCTGCTCTGGTGGAACTGCACTCTCATATAGTGTCCTCCAATGGTGTATCTCCTCTCCAGTCTCTACCAACATCTGTGCCATCTCACGTGCACTAGCATCCCTAATCGACCCAATGAACTCAGTGACTCTCTATTCTTCTCGTTGTGCCTGAGCTATTGCTATATCTCGAGCCGCTGTGAGTCTGGCTATCTCCACTCTGAACTAATCCTGCTTTGTCCTCAAGATGGCATTCTGTCTCTCTAATGTCACAATGTGATCTTGCTGACTCGCTATGGTAGCCCTGCACATCTCCATCTCCTCTATCCTAGCTGTCTCTGGCTCTAAGGGTATATCCTGCAATGCCTCCTGGTCACCTAAATCTGGCTCATTATTGTCATTCCCCTCATCATCCTCATCCTCATCATCCCCCTCCTCCTCATCGCCACCCTCATCCTCCTTGTCATCCTCATCTCCCTCCTCCACTCCAGCGAGTGGGAAGTCCTCCTGTCTCCTAGGTACTGGAATATCAGGATCTGTCAATGGCACTGGTCATCATCGTGCAAACCATCGCTCATACTCCTCTGTCATCTTGGCGTCCACCACATCTAACCTCCAATCCCACTATCTCTGTTGTAGCTGTGTGAAGTCAGCATATGCTATGTGTGGTTGAATCATCCTCCCCCACTGACTCTTCTCTCTGTGAGATCGGGCAAATTGTGCAGTCCCTCTCAGTACATCCTACCTCTCTCCAAACTGTCATCTGACTCTCTCTGGCAGGTACATCTCAATCACTCTCTGGTGATTCATTGGTCACCCAATCAGGTATCTCTCCTGTCTACAATATGGTAGCTCATCACTATCGTCTGACCATCCCGGGCAATCAAGATATGGCCTCCATGTGAACTCTCTCAGTCTATCTAGCTCGTGTCGCCAATATAATATGTATCCGAAAGGACCCTGTCTCAGTGCTCCCCCATAGCAATACACATATGGTCAGTGTGGTACTACCTGTCTCTCTATAATCGGTCGACATATGGCTATGTGCTCAAATGCCCATACCTATAACAATGTGACTCCACAGCTCAAAGTCTGAACTCCCTGATATGCTATCTGATGCAACTGAAAATATAGCATAGCCAGTACACATGGTCCCCATGCGTACACTATCCCCTCTGTCACCATCCACTCTAGGACTCTTCCCCATCCAATAGGGAATCTGTGTCCTCGTCTGTCTCCTGCTAGTAGGCATGCTATCACCACTGCTATCACCACATATCGCCGATCATACTCTGATGCCATGCTCTCCCAGCCAATCTCCCTCTCAACGATATCCAGATCATCTGCGTCGCACTCAAATAATCTACACAATGCGTCTCTCCCTGTCACTGGGTCATACTCTACCATCTCCCCATGTATCGGAATGCGGAGGATGCACCATACATCCTCTAGTGTCACAGTCGCCTCTCCAGTCGCCAGATGGAAAGAGGAAGTCTCTGAATGCCATCACTCTGCTAATGCAATAAGTAGTCCTGTGTTTGCCCTAATCTCGGGCATGAATGTGATATAGTATATCCCAAGTCCTGCTAAGGTATCTCTGTCCATGCTCCTGAGTCTATGTTGTAACATGAAGCAGTCTGGTCGGTTCTCCCACGTGATCAATGGATACTGTCGACTCTACATCACAATTGAGGCATATTTTGTCAATTTTTGGGTTTGCTCCTACGAGCTACCTTTCCTTATTTCATGGCCAAATCAGGGTGTTCTTATCTATTTTGACCTATCCTACCCTTATCCCCCTTTTCGGATCATTTGCATGTCGTTTCGGACCACAATTGAGTTGCCAATGCACAACTGCGCCTATGTAATGAGTCCTGGGCCTGTGTCACATAACCTACACCTGTGTACCCCTACACAAGTGCAAAAGACATTACACAAGTGTAGAATTCGCCCTACACAAGCGCAGAAGTCAGTTTCTGCATCCCCTGTGGGCCCCGTAATGTCCCGCAAGCAAGTTAAATTCATGAAATTGAAAATATGGGTTTTTGAGATACATACCGCTACTCCCGCGTCATTCGATCATCTGTATGTGCATACATGTTCTCCAAGGTGATCCGCCATTGGAATGTTCACCATCTCTTTACAAGTGTCCTTGTCCAGAGCAACAATTTCTCTTCTTTGGCTAGTGCAAATGAGCAATTTTCACTCTCTTGGTCTCATTTATAGATCTTTGTCAGTGCATAGATGGATGTGCACTCTCTTCATCTTATGCTAGTCGCAGTCTTTTGCACCATCATTTGCTTGTCCTTCATCCATCCGATCTCTGATTGTCAGTTCGTTCGATCCTATCATTTTTATCGATCAATTGGCCTCTTTTCTGCATGTTTCCGGCCAATTCCTCGAGGGGGCATGTATATGTCATTGTCAGTTGGCTGGGGCATTTTCATTATTGTTCTTTGAAACAATGCTTAAAATCGCATTGTCTCAAAGAGGGGCAAAATGTAGACACCTAAAAATGGTCAACGCTTGCGAAGTCATACTTTAACATTTGCGCATTGCCTCATTTTAGGTTTTTGCGTCGCATTAACATTTCTCCCATGATTCACACTTGGTTTTTATCATTTGCGAGCATCGAGTCATTCTTCTATATTCTTCATTCATCTTGCCTTCGAATTTGGTCTTGTCGATAACAATCTTCAGTCATGATTTTGGTCGATCTTATCCTGTCACATCAATGTGCGTGCTCATTTGTCATCATTTTGTACATCGTCAATCCTAATTAGGGTTTTGTCCTCTTATCAATCTTATCATCTGGTGATCGATTTGTCATAAATCCTTATCATTTTCAATCTTGTCATTTTGCGATCGATTTGTCATCGATCGTTGTCATGTTTGATCTTGTCATTTTGTGATCAATTTGTCATCAATCGTGGTCATTTTCAATCTTGTCGTCTTGCAATCTATTTTGTCATCAATCCTTATCATTTTCAATCTTGACGTTTTGCGATCGATTTGTCATCGATTGTTGTCATGTTCAATCTTGTCATCTTGCGATCGATTTGTCATCGATCATGGTCATTTTCAATCTTGTCATCTTGTCATCGATCGTGGTCATTTTCAATCTTGTCATCTTGCAATCTATTTTGTCATTGATCCTTGTCCTCTGGTCAATTTTGTCATTTTGCGATCGATTTGTCATCGATCGTTGTTGTCTCAATTGTGTCAATTTGGATCAATTAGTCATTGTTCCTTGTCAATTGGCACATTTATCAACCAAATCATTTGTCATCATTGGTCATTTATCAATTCAAAATCATGATCAAATCAAATCGACATTAATTATCTTTCATCAAGACCTAATTGTCATCCTTGCATTGCTAATTCATCTTTTAGGGTTTCATGATTTAATCATTTAACCCTGTTTGTCATTTCTCTCTCTAGGATTAATAAATTACTTATTTATCCTATGTCTTCTCATCGCAATTAAATGTTCATTTAATTGGCTAATTATTCCTCTTTTTGTGAATTAATTAATAAATGACAAATTATTAATTAATTTACCTAAATTCCTAATTTACTAATTTTCATCAATTTCTAATTCCTAATTTCTAATTCCTATTTTTCATCAATTTCTTATTCACCTAATTTCAATTCCCTCCTATTTTTCTCCTAATTTCATGGGAATGACATTTCAATTTGTCATAATTTGTCATAATTGACAATCAATCAATTTTTGACATAGAAATGTGTCATAATTTTGTCATAAATTATCAATCAATCAAATTTTGCATAGAAATTGTCATAATGTGTCATATTTGTCATTTTTGATTTACAATTTCCATTTGAATTGAATCATGCTAATTTGATCTTTTCTCCAATTTGTCTATAAATTGGATGAGTTTCTTCAATCCCAACTAATAATCACTTTTTCGAATCACTTTTGTCAAATCAATCACGCTTCGAGTACTCTTGTGCCAATGTCAATCTTGCTTTCACATTAGGTTTATGCACTTGAAGGTGAGATCCACAAACAAAGGCTATTTGGAGAAGAAAGAAGGACAATGGAGCTGCATGAAGGAAGCATTTAGATCTACATTTGGTTTGCTTAGTCTTTAGTTTTGAATGTTTTGCTTTCATGTCTTTATTGAGTGTCTTTAGGATTGATCATTACATTTGAGCTTTTGTGATTGAGCTAGATTAGTATATATATTTGCTTGTGATGATTTCCAAATTTCCTAGCTACAAACACCTTTTTGATTTTTGTTAGATTGTGGATTACCTGATAAAGCTAATACTAGTTGTTTGGACTTCATATCATTAGCATCAGCTCCTCTATCATTAACAACATTTTTGTTTCTTGTCCAAAATCTGGATTTGTCTAAAGTGTTATTGTTGTTTTTATTGTTAAAGGAGTGAGTGTTGGATAAGTTAGTTCCTTCCTTAAAGAACTTCAATGTTCCTTTCTTGATGTAGGCTTCCTCTACTTGAATTCCATTTTCTATCAACTTGGCAAAAGATGGTATGCATTGGAGTTTGAGTTGATAACTCATCTCACTATTTAGATTATCGATAAAGATCTCCATCTTTTCCTTTTCAGGAACGTCTCTAGGATATCTTGAAACCAAATGTCTCCAATGCTAAAGAAACACCATGAATGTTTCATTGTTTTTTTGTTTGGTGTTACATACATCCAACAAGGTGATTGCGTGTTGAATATTATAAGAGTATTGTGTGATAAATTTGTTTACCAACTCATCAAATGATCTGATGGGAGGTGTAAGTTTAGACAACCACTCCATTGTTTTCCCTCCCAAACTTCTTGGGAATAGCCTCATTAAGTAAGTGTCATTGTGAGAAAACTCTAGGCTTATGATACAAAATTCTCGAACATGATCGCGGGGCTCACTTTTACCATCGTATTTGTCATACTTTGGTATATCTGAATTCGAGGGGAAAGGTATCATGTTTAATCTCCTGTCAAAAGGGGTAAGGACATATTTCGTCCAAGGAGTATCGCACTGTGGTCCCTTGTTACATGTCATGCATTTGCCTTCACAACATTTGAATTTGTTGTGTAAGAGCGACCATGGGTGCATTTGTATGTCGAGGGAGAGCTTCCTCCCTTTCATTAAGATTATCCCGAGGTTGGGCATGGTTGTGTTCGGGTGTGTTATTTTGTTCATGTATGATTTATGGGTCATGTGTTTCTTCTTCTCTTTGTTGATCTTGATAGGCGTAATTTCTAGACCTTGTTCTAAAAATTCTGTTGTTAACATTCCTTAAGTTTTCGGTATCGAAATCTTCAGGAAGTGTAACTCCTTTGCTAGTTAGAATGAGTATATATTTTTCCTCGTCTTCTTCAATAAGCCTTTACATGAGCCTTTGAAATGAGGGGTTTTCTTGACATTCTTAGAGAAGTTCCTTAGTGATCTATGTATCTCCCAAGATAATATACCCAAAAGGGTTGGATAATCTATGACCCATACGTGACTCTGGTTGTGATTCGCTTTGTTTGTTTCTTTGAGAGCGAGTGACAACGGGCATTTATTTCTATCAAAGCTCCTGGTGGTGTGGATAGAATATGTTCCTCAATAAAAACTTTCTGATATAAAGGGAGTTTCTTCTTCTTCTCTCTCAGGGGTTGGTGGTTCAGGTCGAGCTTCATTATAAGTGATACAAAACTGTGGGAATAAAGCGGGGTTGATTCTTCCTCCACGATTTAAGTGTTGGTTGAATGCCGCTTTTTGAACATAAGCTTTTATTCTTAAAGGTTCTTTGTAAAAATTGTTTGATTTGCCTTGAATATACAATCGCATGTGATGCAAGAATACGCGATGTGATTTAAAAAGTAGATGATTGATATAGAGAAACCTATTCCTTTTTGCAAGTGTCTTAGAACTAGGTTGTCTCTTCTTCAACTTATTTTTGTGATGAATACTTGTTCTTCTCAAAATATGAGGAATGGTCATACACGAATGATCAATGGTTTGCTTTGATGTTGGATTGTGATACTATGTTTAAAAAAATCAAGCTTACTTCATCAAGTAGAGGTTTAGTTAAATTTGCCTCCATGACAAAGTGTGTCAAATGATATGGATAAAGTCTCCCGATATGAAAACTTGACTTGACAACTTAAGGATTAAACTTGGTATGTTGTTTGTGATAGGATTCGTTAGATAGTGAAACTTTGGTCAATGCGATGGTACTGCCTGATTTTGGTTGGATGAAGTCTTATCTCGAGCTAGTTTAAGATTCAATTTTTTTTTCTAAGGATACTTGTTTGATTTTGGAATTGTTTTCTCTGATAATTTGGTTTGGATTTTGACTGCTGATTTCGACAGAGGACCAAAAAGGGTACTCACAATTGGTGATAAAATTTTCTCGAAAGGCCTGCTTTGCTCTTTGTTTTTCTAGGTTTTTTTACCATGCACTAAAGCAGAGACTGGATGCGCTAACTAATGACCTAGATGCGCCACAGAAAGTTCTCTATGCACTAGGCTGCCTCTTCTATGCGCTGAATGAGATTGTTTGAAATTATTTTGACTGGAAATGTTACGCGCTGATATGTCCCTAAAAAACACAAATGTTTGGGCTAAAAGTGCTAAGATATGCCTCTTACGCGCTAAGCTGATGTTAAAATGCGCTAAGCAGGTATCACAAAGCACCACTAAAAGTGTACTTAATCTGAAACTGATTAGGTGCTAAAGTGAAGACTGAGAGTGCTAAGTTTTGGTGAATATGCACTATAGAATGGTTGATACGCGCTAGGAAGTTGCTCCTATGTGCTAAGCTTCCTTGATTTCTTTGTTTTCTGCTCAAATCCCTAATGTTTTCACAGGTTTATATAACAAGTAAGACAAATCAGATAGACTCTTTATTTAAGGGTCATCAATAATATCATAGCCCACTAGTCTCGATACTTCGTCAGCTCAAACAGCCTTGTCACTCCCTAGGGGGCGTCCGTTTTTTTGTCTTTTGTCAGGAATTAACTCAAAGTGAATTGCTTCACAATTGAGTAGTTATCTTGGGAGATATATGGTGAGTGATCTTGGGGGCAGATTCTTCCCCACCCTTTTACTATGATATTGAAGATGTTTGGATATTGACTCGGCTCAAAGATTCTAGTTCTAAGGTTTTTAATCAGGCTTTCATTTTGTCTTCAATGATAAACTCCCTCGGGAGGCTTCCCAACCTTTAGAACAAAGGATTTACGTATCTTAAAGATATTGAGGGAAGGCTAATTGCTGAGCAAAATCGTTGAAGGGGACTTTCATGAGGCTCCAGTTTTGATTATAGTGGGTTGGAACACTTGGTGATAAAGTTGTTTCCCACTTAGGTCATTCCCCTCTCACTGACCATTTAAATTGTGCTCTAAGAGCAACTCGGGAGGGCAAGCCTGCTAAAGGATTTAACTGCTTGAAATGAAGAAAGCATGAAAGAGTGGTTTGGCTTTTTGGTCACCCAAGTAAGGGGAGACCATATACCTTCCACTTTCGAGACAAAGCACACAAATTCTTTTTTATCCTTCAAATCAGTGATTTTATAATTTCTACTTGGAGATTTTGCTCCAAAAAAGCATGGTGTTCTTTTTACCCCTTTATAACAATGATTTTCTATCTAAGTAAAAGAAATTTTGGTCAACAAAGTAAAATCGATAAATGAAAAAAATTTACTTTTGCCTTGCACAAAATAAATATGAGGTTCTTTTTATCCTTTGCAAAAATGAAAATGGATCCTTTTATGCACCAAAGGAAGGTGAAGTTCTTTATACCTTTGCAAAAATGAAATTTGTTTGTTCTTTTTAGAGCCCAAATGAAATTTTTTTCTTAACTTGCAGGAATGAAAGATTTTGCTTTATTCTTTTTAATCCTTTAATGAAGTTCCTTTTAAGCCCAAAGGAAAATGTAGTTGATTTTAAACCCAAAAAGACAAATGAGATTCTTTCCAAATTTATAGAAAATTGAATTCTTTTTACTTTAACTAGAAAGCCAAAAGAACTAAAATTTCTATCTTAACTTAATCTAAACTTGCAAGAAAATAGTTAGCTACCTCCAAGCAGAAAGTTAGTAAAACCAGAATCTAATGTGGGCTTACACAAGCCTAGAATTATTTTTCCTTGGTTATTGTTTTGTGTTTTTCCCTGTTACAGTTATGCGCTAGATTGCAGCACAGATGCGCTACAAAAAAGTGCAAATGTACTCCATAAATCTTCGTATGTGCTAAGATGATTACCTAATGCACTACTTTGTTTTCTGAATGCGCTATGATGATATAGAATACAACCAAAACTATTAGGCGCTAACAAAAAACCTAAATGTGCTAAGGAATGAGTCTCACACGCTAAACAATATACTGGAAGCGCTACTAGAAGGGTTCTATGCGCTAAAGAAAAGGTCCAATTCGCTAACTCAACTTTTCCGTGTGCTTGCAATATTGGTCCTGCATAAAAAACAATAAGATTAATGGGGTCTTGCCCCACAGTGGGTGCCAGAAATGTGTGCAAAAAAAGTGGTTAGAATAAACACAAAATTCAGTTTCAAAAGGATCCACACACCAATGGGACTCTTGGTGCAAGTTATGGAGCTATATTGAATAGCTCAACTTCCCAAGGGGTGTTCCATTGTTCTCTATTTCACAAGATCCCTCAAGTCAATGTCTTTGTTCTCAGATCACTGAGAAAAGTGACTTAGGAATGACAACTCCAAGAATGAGTGATGTTTGATTAATTTAGCATGAATTCATTCTTAGATATGTATGATATTGAATCTATGATGATTTAAACTAGCATAAAAGATGATGATAAGATAAAAGATTAGTGAACTTATCCTAACATGATATACTAGTCTTACATGGATATACTATGATATTGAAAATTACTTCTAAAATGCTATTAAGATGATTTTTATCAAAGAGAAGCTAAATGCTTAGTAAAATGATTATATATTAGATGCATGAAACTTGGATATCCAAAATGAGAGAATGAGAGCTCTATATATAGGAAAAATAGGGCAATGGATGGTCAAGATTGAATAATCTTAACAAGGGCCAGGATTGAAAGCTATCAATCCATGTTTACAATTCTCACCAATGAAATGGTGACAATTGTCAATAAGAGACTGTTTGAGAGGATATGTAAGAAGCATTAAATGCTTGAGAAGGCATGATGGTTACCTTAGGAGGTAAGGGTGAAGGTTAGGTTAGGGTTATCTATTGGATAAAGCTTTTACCCAAAGGATAAACTCTTGTGCAAGGGTTAAAGGGATAACTAAGGTCAAAGCCATGAATACTTGATGAGACCCTTGGGTTAGATGAGGGTTCAGTTAGAGATAAAGTCTCTAATCGTGCAAGAAGGTTCAGTTAACCATTAATGGTTATGAAGACTTTGAGGGTTTGAGAAGTGACTTCCCTTTTCTTAGGGATGTGACAATATTTAGGAGATGGATTAGGCTAAATTAGAAGTGATTAGAAGAATCTAGAAGGGTTTAGGGAGACAAGTGGGTGGAGGGGAATTAAAATAAATTACTTTATTTCAACAAAAATAGAAGCAACTTGCATAAATACAAGTGGGGAATTTAAATAAATAAACTAGATTTATTTATTTGTAATGAACAATTTAATTAATTAAATGTAAATTTAATTAAAAGGGAAGAAAAGGGAATTAATTAAATAAATTGAGTAATTCATTTGATCAAATAGATGAATATAAAGAATTTAATTAAATAGAGGAATGAGGTTAAAATTAATATTAAATATTCACTTAGGAAAGTGGTCAGATTTATACGTCTACACACACGAGTCACCAAACCACTCAAAAATTAGAATTTGATGTTTAAGTCAAATTGAATTTAATAGTTTTCTTGATGATTTCTAAATTTTAATTAATCAATGTTTAGAATGTGATTTCAGACGACTCACCAAACCAGTCAAAATTTAGAATGTGATTTCAAATGAATCACATAAACAAGTCAAAATTTAGAATTTGACGTTTAAGTCAAATTGAATTTAATAGTTTTGTTCATGATTTCTAAATTTTAATTTTTTCCAAGACTGCAATTTTGCTGCTCTAAAATTGGTGCGTTGTGGTGAACACACAGATTATCTACTTGGAAACTTTGATTCTCTATGTAAACAATGAGTAAATTGATCACACTGTGCTAATTGTATAAGCTCTTTTATGCAATTCAAGAGTTATATTAGAGTATTTCATAATTAGAGTTCAACAATTCATGTAGTATTGTTGTATCAATATTTAATATCACACTTGCTAATCTAGGACCTTCTCTTTGTTGTCCAAGTGCTCTATCACTGAGCTACTGATCCCTTTAGAACCAGCTCATCTTTGATCCCCATATTATTTATTTCCAACAATTTTCATATCACCAATATTTTACTACTAACAATTAATACTTTTCTTTTAGGTTGACACTTAAAGAACTTTAAAGGTGAAAAAAGAATTACCCATTTCTGGATATCTTCCTAAAAATATAAGGAAACACAAGAAAAGAATAGTAGTTTCCCCAACATCATAGGAAAATCCATCATCCAAACTAGGACATTCCTTTTACTATTGGAGTGTTCCACTGTGAAACTACCAGCCGTTTGAGAACCAATTTATCTTTGATCCAAATATGATTTATTTCCAACAATTTTTGTATCGCCGATGTTTTATAACTAACAATTAATACATCTAAATGAATCATTACTATAATTATTAACATAAACTATCATTTATGATAATCATTGAGACTTATAAATTTTAGATAAAAAAAAATACCCATTCTTTTATATTTCCCCAAATCGGTCAAGCAAGAAAAGAATATTAGTTTCAATGACACCATAGAAAGAAAAACAGTAACCTTAAAGGTGTTCAGTCCATACCTGGTAAAAAATAGTCCCTTCTGATGGAGAGGAGAAGTAGTAATGGGTGAGGGAATACTTCTATTTGACAGAAATTTGAATTTCTTAATCCCTGCCTCTCTACACAACTCTGCATCTGCCACTATCACTAATGGTTGCCTTCCAAAGTTAAACCTGAAATTTCATACATAATCACACACATACAGTTTCAACAGACATTTTTTTCTAGATTTCCTTTCCTTCCAGACCTTAAACTAGACGTGACTAAAATCCTTCTTTTGGTGTAAAAGAAAGGACTGGTCAATCTTTAATCACACATACTAAGCAATATATCAAATCTAGAAAATGTCAATCAATTTTGAATGTTTAACACTTTTAAACTTAAAAATCAAAGCTTAGTATGTGTGATTTAAACCATCAGAAAGAAACTAATCTGTAGATTGGACCATATTTGTGAGTCGGGCTAATAAAAACATCAGGCCCACCCTTGAGAATGAGAGGCAAATAGCCAAACAGCCATGATTCAGGGGGACTGAGAATGTTGGGTAATTTCCATGTTGGTATTCTTGAATAAACATAGAGTCATGTAAAGGCCCCTACAACGCAGATTAAAAACACACTAGTCCATGATGAATTTCCCAACCACAGAAATGTCTCTGTGAGATAATATGTGAGAATGCCCATGTTCAGATAACTTATGAAACTGGAACTGGCTGGCATAATTCGAGACTGTAATTCTCAGAAATTTATTGAACGAGCAATCCAGCTTTTTTGGACGACCCTGAGGAAGCATCTGTCCATTATTCAGAATGGAATCCAATGTGATGTTAACAAACTGTTAAACTTTTCTTAGGTTTGCACCGATGTGATTATGAAGGTTAGTCGTTTCCTCAGACCTGAAGATACTCTCATTGACAAATTTTATAATGAAAATACTTTCGCACAAATAAGAGCATCAGATGCTCAGACGTGTTTAATCTGGCTTCAAACAGAAAAATTGGAGAAAAGTCCCGGTTGACTTCTTATTGTATAACAAAAAGTTATTTTTGGTGTACTTTACATTGTCGATTTTGCAATAAATGGTTGCAATTGACTAACACGTCGCTATCACACTGTACGAAAGGTCTGTTTTGGAACTAGAATAGCTTCAGCCCTCTTTAGATTGTCAATATTAAAATATATTATGAATAATATAAAAATTGTATTTATTAATGATAATTATTTATAATATAAATGAATTAATTTGATTTTATAATTCATTATTCATTAGACTTGATTTCTACATTAATTATTATATGTTATATTATCATCATCATTTTATATATATATATATATCACATCACCTTTTGACCTTGTCATTCATTAGACTTGATTTCTATATAAATTATTATATGTTATTATTATATTCTAATTATTATTATATTTTTATCTTTGAATTAATAAATGACATCACCCTAATCTTAACATAGACAAGAATATTATTAATTTATGTTTTGATGTGTTTCGACATTTAAATACTATTTGTTGGCATTTCAATAGAAAGAAAGATTGTTGGCATTTCAATATCAGGAGATTGTAGATATTCATTAAGGATATTGAGAAGGTTGTTGGAGATTATTGATATAACTGAAGAAGGATGATAACTATCTTTATAACATTATTTTGTAATTGATGTCAAGAAATTGATTATCTGATTCAGTATGATGTTGCCATATCTTGAGAAGATTGATTTGAAGAGAATTATGATGTCGGTAAAAGACACAGAAAGAATGTGACAAGAAAGAGGAGGAATAAGTTATTCAATGGGCAACTATTGCCGAGTTAGACAATGATGAGATCATGATGTTTAGATTGTTTTGATATCCTACATATGTTGTTGATTGTAAGGTTAATACTATACTATGTCACCGAGCAATGAGCCTAGTCGGTAAACCCCAAGGTTATCGATATTGGTTAATGAAGGTGGAATGTCTACCGAGCAAAGTTTAGTATTTACCGAGTTGCAACCGAGTTATGACAAATCCCATTGGATGGATAAAATCATTATTTAATGAAAGACAATGATTAGTTGGAGATGTATAAATGATTGTATGTCATGCATGAAGTTTGTTAAGGATCTATGGCAAAGGAATATCAACAAGAAGATCTATAGCGCAGATTGAACCGCAATAACCTTGTGCAAGTTTCAAGAAAGGAATGCAAGTCCCGAGGCAAGGTAAAACGTTTTCAGATCGAAGGATACATTGAACTTGGTCAAGTTTGAAGATCTGATGGCTAAGATTGATCATGGGAAATGTGATCAAGGAGATTCAGCGGTTAGCAATTGTTTATAAATAAGGAATTGTTGATAAACAATGTATGCGGGTAAGTGTAAGCACAGGGATGCTACATAGTGATTACCGAGCATAGAAGCTTGAAGACTTGTTTGAATAACAGAGTAGAGAGCCCAGCAGAGGGACAAGATAAGTCCTATGACTAGATTGTTTTGAGCAAATAAGAATCTGCTTTAGCATTTCAGATGTGAAGTTGCAGATATATTTTTATTACTGTTATTTTGTAAGTGACAGGAAATCTCTTAACTGAGTGGACTTAACGGTCTTATTTGTAAACCCTTAAATAGCAAGGTAACATTCTAAATGAGTGTTTGAAATCCTTTGACAAGGCCACTTCTAACAAAGTGAAGATCCTAACAGATTTGAGGGAAATCCCTTAACTAGGTCACATCTAGCAATGTGTTTGTAATCTTTAACAGGATTTGCTTTTAACCGAGCATACTCTAGAAGAGTATATTTCTTAGTGGGTCCAAAATCCCACAGTGGTTTTTCCCTATTTGGGTCTCCACGTTAAATCTGGTGTTATATGTGTTATGATGATTATGTGTTTATGAGTTAGCATGTTTAGCAGTTTTGGTTATATTGCTAAAGCATAAGTTACCGAGGTTGAATCTGTTGATTTTATGGAAGATTAAGTTTGTATGATTCACCCCCCGCCCTCTCATCTTGTTAGCTATTGGCATCTGTACTTTATTTTTAGTATCAGAACTTACAATTGGTATCAGAGCTTTGGACTCCGGAAGAAAAAGTTTAAAGGTACTTGAGGCAAAGATCTAAAGATGTATAAAAGGGATGCACCGAAGCTGAACAAGTCAAGTTTCTCCACATGGCAGAAAATGATGAAGTTGCATTTATTAGGAATTGGAGAATATGCAACATATTATTTGGAGAATGATTACATTGCACCGAGCACCAACCCTATGACCTTGGAAGAGATAAATGCAAAGCAAAAACATATTCAAGCTATGATTGAAATAACATCAGCATTGACCGACTCAGAGTTTAATGATCTAGAAGGCTGCAATGATGCAAAAGCAATATGGACTAAGCTCATATCTGTGTCTGGCAGTGATGAACATGTCCAAAGAGAAAAAGTAGATAGTCTAAGAGGACAACTTGAATCCATGAGAATGAATGACAGTGAAAACATAACCCAATACAGTACAAGGTTAAAGGAGACTGTCAATCAAATTAAAGGAGCAGGTGGAACTATTGAAGAAAAGGATATAACAAGTAAGTTGTTGAGAACCCTTCTACCAGCTTATGCTATTCGAGTCTCTGCAATCAATGAATTGAGGTCTGTACCTAACATGCTAGTTTCTTTGGATGCTACTATTGGTAAGCTACATGCATTTGAGTTAAGTAATTTTGATAACAGTGGGTCTTCGGTAAATAAAGTAGAATCTACATTCAGTTCTTTTCATATTGGTGAATCTGATTATTACAATGATAGAATGAGTAAGTACTCTGAAGGGAATCACAGTGGAGAAAGTGAAAGATTTCACAAGAACATGGAAGAAGTGCACAAACTGTATGAGGAAATCAAGAAGCAAGAAGAGTTTGAAGCATTATTAGCCAGAAGGTTACCGAGAGGAAAAGGTAAGTATAAAGGAAAGCTACCTTTGAAATGTTTCAATTGTCATAAAATAGGACATATGGCTTCTAACTGCCCTGACAAAGAATCTAGTGAAAAGAGAGAATACTGAGATAACAGGCAAAAAGACAACCAATACAGAGGACACCGAGACTTCAGAAGGAGAGATAGAAATACATGTCTAGTAGCTGATGAGGAATCCAACAATGATAAATCTGATGAAACTGATATAGAGGAAGTTGTTTATGTGGCTATTAAAGATGGATCTGATGAAGAAAGGTATGAAGAAAAAGCCCTAATATCTCACATAAACAATAATGATTCTTGGATCATAGACAGTGGATGCTCACATCATATGACAAGTGATAAACACAAGTTTGTTAAATTAGAAGACTATGATGGAGGCTATGTAAGATTTGGTAATGATGTACCATGTCCGGTGAAAGCTAAAGGCTCTATAACACTTCTTGACAATGCTAAATGTGATGATGTATACTGGGTTAAAGGTTTGAAATATAATTTGTTGAGTGTAACACAACTAAACAATACATGATACTGAATAGAATTTCAGAAAGGATGTGTCAAAGTTCATGACAAACATGGAAAGTTAGCTACTACCAAGACACAAACAAAAGGTAATACATTTCATCTTGACTCAACTCGGAACAAGTGTCTTTATGCAAAGATAGATGATACCTAGTTATGGCATAAAAGGTTTTGTCATGTAAATTTTGATAATCTAATCAAAATAAGTAAGAATCACCGAGTAAGAGGTCTACTGAGTCTAGAAAAAACTGAGAATGCTATGTGGAAAGGATGTCAGATGGGTAAGATGACAAGATCAAGCTTTACAAGTAAGTCCTACACTTCTAAAGGAATTTTAGATCTAGTACACACTGATCTTTGTTGTCCCATGAAAGTTCAAAGTTATTATGGTGATAAGTATTTCATATTATTTGTGGATGATTACTCAAGGATAATGTCAGTTATGTTTTTAAAAGAAAAATCAGAAGCTTTTCAAATGTTTAAATGGTACAAGGCAAGAGTTGAATATGAAACAGGAAGACAATTGAAATGCCTTAGATCTGATAGAGGAGGAGAATTCACTTATGATGAATTTAATTTATTTTGCAATGATCATGCTATAAAAAGGCAAGTATCTGCACCGAGAACACCTCAGCAAAATGGGATAGCTAAGAGAAGAAACAGATCAATTGTGGATTGTCCCAGAACCCTAATGATAGAAAAGAGGGTACCTCAAACATTTTAGAGAGAAGCAATCAGCACTGCAGTTTACACCCTGAACCGAATTCAACTGAAGAAAGGAACTATGAAGACACCATATGAGATCTAGTATGACAAGAAACCTAATGTAAATTATTTTAAAATCTTTGGAAGTAGATGCTATGTTCACAAAGATGACAGAAATGGAAAGTTTGATCAGAAAAGTGAAGAAGGAACATTTCTTGGTTATTCTTCTAGAAGTAAATCATTTAAATGTCTGATCAAATCATCTAACAAAATAGTGGAAAGTGCATATGTGAAAATTGATGAATTTGCAGAAAGAAATGATGAAGGAAATTCCAAAGAACTAGAAGATTATGAAGAATTTGTTTATGTTCAACCGAGAAGTCCTACCAAGAAAGCTGCTGAAGAAAATGAAGATAATGTCCAATTACTGAGTGATGAAGAAGATCATACAGAAACTACCGAGCCTATATTAGCCAAATATGTCAGAAAAAATCATGCATCAAGTCAGATTATAGGAGATAAGGATGATCCAGTGATGATAAGGAACAAACTGAGACAAAACACATGTCTGATATCTAAATTTGAACCCAGAATAGTAAAAGAGGCATTTAACAGTGAAGATTGGGTAATGCTATGACAAAAGAGATTGATCAACACTGATCCCAAGACCAAAGGACAAAAATGTAATCGGTACAAAGTCAATTTTCAGAAACAAGTTAAATGAAAAAGGTGAGGTCATTCGAAACAAAGCAAGACTAGTTTGCAAAGGTTATGCTCAAGAAGAAGGAATAGATTATGGTGAGACCTTTGCACCTATGGCTAGACTTGAGGGAGTAAGAACATTGTTGGCATATGCTACTTTCAAAAATTTCAAGGTATATCAAATGGATGTTAAATCTACATTTTTGAATGGTATACTAGAAGAAGAAGTTTACATTGAACAACCTGAAGGATTTGTTGAAGACAAGAGTAAAGATCAGGTATGTAAACTAAACAAAGCTTTATATGGTCTGAAACAAGCACCTAGAGCATGGTATGAAAGACTGCACTCTTACTTAATCAAGATTGGTTTTATAAGGACAAGTGAAAACAATAATATGTACATGAAGAATGATGAGGACAATGGAATACTGATCTCAGCCATATTTGTTGATGACATTATATTTTGTGGAAATGACTCTCTATGCAAAAAATTTGGTAATGAAATGTGCAAAGAATTTGAGATGTCATTAATCGGTGAGATAAAGTATTTTATAGGTTTACAAATACTGCAAATGAAAGATGAGATTTTCATTACTCAATCCAAGTACATAAAGGAAATCTTGAAGAAATTTGGAATGGAGGATTCTAAACCTGTAAGTACTCCTATGACTACTAACTGTAAACTATCAAAGAATGATGAATCTACATCTATTGATGAGACACTTTACTGATCTATGATTAGGAAGTTGCAATATGTTATGCACAGTAGACCGGATATAGCACATGCAGTAGGTATTGTTGCAAGATTTTCTGCATATCCCAAGGAAACCCATATGATAGCAATCAAGAGAATTTTCAGATACCTGAGAGGCATTGAAGATTATGGCTTAGTATATGAAAAGAGGAATGATTTTGATTTAAAAGCTTATACTGATGCTGATTGGGCAGGCAACATTGATGATAGGAAAAGCACAAGTGGTGGAGCTTTCATTTTAAGAGAAAGACTAGTGAGTTGGCTTAGTAAGAAACAAGGATGTATTTCACAGTCAACAACAGAAGCTGAATATGTTGCTACAGCATTGAATTGCACCAATATAGCATGGATCAAACAACTGTTGGAAGGTATAAATGAGAAAGTTACCGAGCCAGTAACTATATTCTGTGATAATACTAGTGCCATTAACATTTCAAAGAATCTAGTAATGCACTCAAAGACAAAGCATATATCTATAAAGTATCATTGTCTCAGAGAAGAAGTTCAAGAGAAGAAAGTTATGCTAGAATATATCAGTTCAAAGGAGCAATTAGCAGACATCTTCACAAAGCCACTACCAAGGGACACTTTTGAGTATCTCAAAAGCAAGTTAGGGGTCCTACCCCTATCTTCCACTCACTGACCAAGTTCGGTGAAAGCATCAATTCAATGAATCTACAAAATATTATGTGTGGATTGATGTTGCTTTATGCACTTTAGAAGGATTTTCTAAAGGTGTACAGGAAATAGTGAATAAAGACAAGTTGCTCTAACTGAGATGATGCACAACAAGGAAAATCACTTCATAGAGGAAGAGTTCATGCTCTTAGTTCTTTTACTTTTTGGCATTGTTGCCAAAGGGGGAGAAGACTAAATGGTTGACTGAATGGTAAAGCCCTAAATGAAGAAGATAACAACAGACTAATGATAGGGGGAGAAGATTACTGCAAAAGGGAGAAGACTAAATGCAAGACAACAACTCAGAAGCCTAATGAAAAAAAGGGAGAAGAATTCAGAAGATTTTAATAGCTCAAGGATAATAGGAGAAGTCTGACAGAAATCTAAATCCAAATCAATTTGAATATCTTGTTGGTATTACCATTTAATTGTTGGTTTTGCTATCAATGCCACAGGGGGAGATTGTTGGCATTTTAGTAGAAAGAAAGATTGTTGGCATTTCAATATCAGGAGATTGTTGAAATTCATTAAGGATATTCAGAAGGTTGTTGGAGATTATTGATATAACTGAAGAAGGATGATAACTATCTTTATAACATTATTTTGTCATTGATGTCAATAAATTGATTATCTAATTCAGTATGATGTTGCCATATCTTGAGAAGATTGATTTGAAGAGAATTATGATGTCGGTAAAAGACACAAAGAATGTGATAAGAAAAAAGAGGAATAAGTTATTCAATGGGCAACTATTACCAAGTTAGACAATGATGAGATCATGATGTTTAGATTGTTTTGATATCCTACATATGTTGTTGATTGTAAGGTTAATACTATACTATGTCACTGAACAATGAACCTAGTCGGTAAACCCTAAGGAACCTAGTTGGTAAACCCTAAGGTTATCGGTTTCGGTTAATGAAGGCGGAATGTCTGTCGAGTAAAGTTTAGTATTTACCAAATTGCAACAAAGTTATGACAGATCGCATTGGATGGATAAAAGCATTATTTAATGAAGGACAATGATTAGCTGGAGATGTATAAATGATTGGTATGTCGTGGATGAAGTTTGTTAAGGATCTATGGTAAAGGAATATTGGCAAGAAGATCTACAGTGCAGATTGAACCACAATAACCTTGTGCAAGTTCCAAGAAAGGAATGCAAGTCCCGAGGCAAGGTAAAATGTTTTCAGATCGAAGGATACATTGAACCTGGTCAAGTTTGAAGATCTGATGGCTAAGATTGATCATGGGAAATGTGATCAAGGAGATTCAGCGGTTAGCAATTGTTTATAAATAAGGAATTGTTGATAAATGATGTATGCAGGCAAGTGTAAGCACAGGGATGCTACATAGTGATTACCGAGCACATAAGCTTGAAGACCTGTTTGAATAACAGAGTAGAGAGACCAAGAGAGGGACAAGATAAGTCCTATGACTAGATTGTTTTGAGCAAATAAGAATCTACTTTAACATTTCAGATGTGAAGTTGTAGATATATTTTTATTACTATTATTTTGTAAGTGACAGGAAATCTCTTAACTGAGTGGACTTAACAGTCTTATTTGTAAACCCTCTAGTAAGGTAACATTCTAAATGAGTGTTTGAAATCCTTTAACAAGGTCACTTCTAACAAAGTGAAGATCCTAACAAATCTGAGGGAAATCCCTTAACCGGGTCACATCTAGCAATGTGTTTGTAATCTTTAACAGGAATTGCTTTTAACCGAGCATACTGTAGAAGAGTATATTTCTTAGTGGGTCTGAAATCCCATAGTGGTTTTTCCCTATTTGGGTTTCCACATTAAATCTGGTGTTATATGTGTTATGATGATTATGTGTTTATGAGTTAGCATGTTTAGCAGTTTTGGTTATATTGCTAAAGTATAAGTTACCGAGGTTGAATCTGTTGATTTTATGGAAGATTAAGTTTGTATGATTCACCCCCCCTCCCCTCTCATCTTGTTAGCTATTGGCATCTGTACTTTAATTTTAGTATCAGAACTTACACTATTTAAAAAATAAATAAAAATTTCTAGATTAAATCCAAATAGTCCAACCCTACCTAAATCATAACCTTACCTAACCTTAATTGCAATTGTCAACATCACATTAATTGTAATCTTTATCAAACAATGTGAACCCTAACCCTAATCTAACCTTAACCCTAACCATATCTCTAATTAATCACTAAATAAAATTATAATTGTACAATAATATTAATGTTAATGTTTATTCTATTATGTAGTCTTATCACTACTACATACCTAACTTTGAATCGAAGTTTAGCCCTAAATGCTATTATATTACATTATATTGAACCCTAACCTAACCTTAATCCTAATTGTATTTTTTATTGATCCCTAAATAAAATTATTATTGTTATATTATATTAACATTAATGTATATTATATTATATTATATTATAGCTTTATCCCTACTACAAACGTAACTGTGAATCTAAATTTAACCCTAAATGACACTATATTATATTACATTACATTAAAATTATTATATTATATTACTTTATACTAAAACTACAGATAACCTTAAACAAAAATTTAACCTTAAAAGTCATAATATTACTTTATAATAAAATTACATAACCTTAAACTGAAATTTAACCCTAAGCCATATATATATTATGTTTAAGGGATAAACGTAACTTTGAATCTAAGATCTTGCAACTCTATCAATGTAACTAACACATTTGAAAATGTATGTAGTTTGTGGTACCAACATTTGGTCATTTTGATAAAAAGGTTTTTCAAACATTTCTATGAATGTTATGCATTTGGCAAGTAGAAACATTTTTACTTCCTAAGGAAATTTATTCATTTGGATTTGTTTGGTCTAATGGATGTGGGTTGGATTAATAAATCTCAATAGTATATTACATCCATAGATAATTATACTAGATACACCTAAGCATATTTTATTTATTGTAAATATATATTTTTCTCTATGTTTTGAAGACTTTGGTTGAGAAATAATTAGATGTAAGACAATAAAGTTGTTGAGATTTGATAATGGTGGTGAATATTACTTCAAATAATTTAATAATTTAGATAAACATGTATGCATTGTTCAATAGAAGACTACCCCTTATATGTCTTAGTATTGCAAAGAGGATGAACCAAACCTTAATAAAATGAGTAAAAAGTATGTTGAATGGTACATTATTAGATTGGTGCTTTTGGGCAAATTTTGTGAGTACTACTTGATTAACTAATATTCTTGTTTGGCTATTGTTGACAAAATTCTTTGTGAGGTATCTAAGGAAAGAAACCTTTGATTTCACATTTAAGAATATTTGACTACGTATGTGTAAAAAGAAATTTAAGTTGGTTCAAAAATTACATTAAAATTATTATATTGTATTACTATATACTAAAATTAAAGTTAACCTTAAACCAAAATTTAACCTTAAGCCATATTAATATTACTTTATAATAAAATTAGATAATATTAAATGAAATTTAATCCTAAGCCATATTATATTATGTGTAAGAGATAAATGTAACTTTGAATCTAAGTTTCATCCTAAGTATTATTATATTATATTACATCACAATAATAAAATTAGATAAGTATTATTTATTTATTTCTTATTATATTTTTTTTTATCGAAGAGCTTGGAAATGCAGATATGCTATCACTATATACCAAGCATATGATGGATGGAATGGGAAATTTGAAGTCGGAATACAAGTCATTACACAACAAGGGTTTCATCCAATTCATTCATTTCTCAGTATTCGATCAACTCGAATGGGTCTGGTACATTATCAGTTGAATCTATGATGAGTTCATGTGGTTGGATCAACCTCACAAGATCACCAAGCAAGCCATTCAAGAAATTACATGTTTGAATGCAACTAGTGAGATCCTCAAATTGAGGAAAATTCATAATACAATGGTAACAAAGGAACTACTGGATCCCAATTTGATAGTTGGTCAATGACAATCAGTGATATCATTGAGCATGATGTAAGATTTGCCTCGATGGTGACTGGATATAAAGGGTACCAATCTAGCAGGCAAAATTTTGTATATGGCATTGCTTAATTTGTAGCTTATCAAATGCTAAAGGAGGACAAAAGGTATGATCTTTGTGTAGTTCTTCTCAGTGATTTATTAAGCAATCTGAAGAAGATAAAGCAAGACAAGAAACATGTCTTCAAATTTGGTTCCTTGATTGTTTCCTTAGCACTGTATTTCTTGAATGAGATCCCTAGAATTGGGAAGATTCAATGAACTTATCATAGACCAATGACAGTTCAAATAAAGGAAGGTTTGCAGGGTTTGCATGACACATTTGCATAGAAATTTGCTTTGTGGGGATATTTCAAATCATTTCAAGAAATAATGCAAAGTAGAGAGAGGATTCCTAGAGAGATTGTTGAGAAATATAAAAAACCATCTGCTTCATGGTTGATAAAGACCAATGTCACATGGAGGCACTTGAGCCAAGAACTGTTTGGATCATGCCCATGGGGTATGAAGTGGATGCGAACACTCTTGATGCGTATGCTCAACACCTATTGAGTCAATTGATGGACAATGAAGAAGAAAGGTTCAGTACTTGCAAGGAAAAAGATCTTGATTTACACAAGAAGTTTATTGGACTATCAAGAAAGAGAAATCTAAGAAAGCAGGTCGAGGAGCTAACAGAACAAATGGGTTTATCTAAGGAAGTTGTACAAATGGAAAGAGAGCAAAACAAACTGAGGGAGGAGGACATGGCAAAGCCCAAGAAATCAAAACTTGTTCCCACTCCTCTGAAGAAATCCAAGCCTAGATAGTCTCAGTTTGCACCTACCTTTGGTGTGCAAAAGCCCATTTCTCCACCCAAGCCATAGACAACAAAAATATGGCATGGGATAATCATTTGTTGTCCCTTAGAACAATTTTTGTAGACATATTCAAGATTTTATGAGTAGCTGTACATAGATTTTGGTGGATTCCTATCTTTGGAATTGTTGTCAAAGGGGGAGAGAGCAGAGTAAAAAATGGTGCTATTTCTAAGGGGGGCCTTGTACATTCTTAGTGAGTTTGGAATTTTGAAGTTTTGCAGTCTTGAGTGTACAGTTCATTTTTCACAATGTTGCCATCAATGCCAAAGGCGGAGATTGTTGGCAAGAGACATTGTTTTGGTGAAGATTGGTGCATGATTAATGCTTAGGGGTTGTCATTGATGGAAACTCAGTTCCAAAATCACATCTAATGTACATGGATTTGGTTTATCGAAAGTCATTTTGTTTGTAAGGCACAAGTCTGGATGGTGGAACACCGTAACCGATAGAGGATGAGATCATAGTGCACATCTTGACATTGGTGTTGTAATTTTGGTTGTGGTGATTAAGGCAATTGCTTTGAGGTCCGAGGTAGTCTATTTCATGATCCTAGTATTTAGTGTTGAATTGTGTGCAAGTTAGAGGTCCGGTATCCGGTAATTCAGTTAGAGTAGAGCTATTTTAGTGTAACGTGTGCTGCGGATTTGTTATGCTGATTTCGGTGATCAATTTCATGTTCGAGGTGATTGGGTCAACTTATGGAAAGCTTATCATCATCTTGTTTTGGTCCGCATTTGGATTTGTGGACGGACTGAGCCGACTTGGTGATACATGTTTTATGTTGCGTTTTGTGCGGTTTTTTGGAAGCTGACATAATTAATGATTCTTTTTGTTGGTGCGGATATATAAGATTGATTTGGTTGATCATTTTAGAGAAGGTAATGAGAAAAGAGAGTCTGTATGAGTGAATTTGCAAGTTTGGTGAAAGTGATTGAAGGTTTTGGTGGTCCGGTGAGTGACAGAGCAGGAAAACAAAGCAGAGTGATAGATCAGGTGCAAGAGAAAATATGAGCCTAACCAAAACTACATTTTGGCATAGTTAGATGCTACTTCAGTTCATTCATCATTGTAATCATTTTTGTTAGCCTGTAAGGCACTGGGCCTTCCTCTGAGTTGTAGCCCTTTTATAATTGAGCAATGAGCTCTAGGAAGTGTGCTTGAATGCATGTACATTCCCTTCATGTAATATTATCATACTTCTGGCCATAGTATAATAATATTGTGGGTTCAAATCCCATCGTGGTTTTTCCCTTTTTGGGTTTCCACGTAAAAAATATGGCATTATGGTTGTTTGGTTATTTCCTTTAAGTTTCTAAATATCACTTTCTTTCTTGTGCATCTGGTGGATTAAGAATCAGATTAATAAGTTTGCAAATTGTAAAACACTAATTATTTTCCCCTCTCTCAATGTTCATTGATTCCAACATACTCCCCCTCTTTCCCCTCTTATCCTTTTTCTATTTCACCTCTATCCATCAATTCGCTCTTGCATTCTCTAGTAATTTCAAATTTGGAACCCCCACACCATCCAACCCCTTAATAACTTGACATTGCTATGAAACCCATCAACCTGTTGGCATTGTGAGAACCGATATGTGGACATAATGACATTATATGTTGTCATTGATGTCAATATGTTGCAAAGGTGTGAACCAGCATATGTGAGAACTAGTATAACACTATGAACCGGCATTTGTGCCAAAGTGAAGCGGTGTTCTTGGTGGTGTACTTGTTCAAGATGAACTGGCATATGGTTATGGGAATCGACACATGGAAGCGCTCTATGACTACCAGTTGGTAGTCTCAACTTTAGGGTTTCTGGTTGAAGTGCTTCAAGCCTGTGTGGCTCAACTAGTGACTTTGTGCGATGAGTTAGCATGATAGCAAAGAACAAGATCGTGTTGCCAAGTAAGCCTAGTGTGCGTGAAGGATTGTGCATGAAGAAGTTCTTGCCTATCTTCCTCGGGAATATGAGAAGACTGTAAAATGACAATAACGTGTGATTGGTTATCAGTCGCCATGAAAACGGAAAAAAACAAATGATGGAGATTAATGCAGTATGCTCAACGGTTAGGATTGAACCATTTGAATTCCTTGACCTATTAGGTTTAGGGTTTAGGGTTTATGCTTCTGACCTAACTATTTTCTATAAGATCAACGTTGTGACTCTTTCTAGGGTTGTTGGCAAAAGTTGTGTGTGAGTATCCAAGAGAAAGGATACATGTTTCTTGCCAAACCAAAAGTAGAGAAGTGATACCTGCAGAGTGGAAGTGTAGAAGGAGAAGAGGAGCTTAAGTGGATCTACATTGGCATTGAGTGTTGTTACTAGATCATTGTAATACTTGTTGATCTCTAACCACCTCAACAGTTGGAAAATCCCTTAACAGGGTAGCCTTAATCAGCTTGCTATAAATCCTTTAATAGGGTAACTCTAAGCTACTGAGTTTGAAGTCCTTTAGCTATTGAATTCTTGAAATCCTCTAACAAGGTAACCTTTAACAGGGTTTAACCCTTAATCGGGTATTGTAGCCATCCCTTAACTGGGTGATCTCTAACAGGATCGGTTCCTAGCAGAACCTATTGTAATGTCTCTAACCGGACAAGGCTCCTAATAGAGCGGACTTCCAAAGAGTTCAAAAATAGCTTGTGGGTATTCATCCCCACCGTGGTTTTTCCCAGTTGGGTTTCCATGTGAAAAATATGTGTGTCATGTGTGATGTTTTTATCTTGTGATGCTTTGCTATTGTTTGTCAAGCATATGATGGTTCTATGTTTTATGCCTGTCAATAAAACATGTTGAAATAGTTGCTATTATGATCTAATGATAGATTACCTATTTATGCATACGGGTGAAATGGTAGTGTAGTCTCAAGTTGAGTGAAAGGCTAAGTGAGTAACTGGTTAATGCTTGTCTTAGACATTCTTAGCTTTACTGGTTGCACTCTATTTCAAACCGGTATCTCTGTCTACCAGTCTTTTGAAGTGCTTGTTGTCAAACCGGTTTAAGATAGTGTTGTTTTGTATGTATTGATTCACGCCCCCCTCTTAGTATCGGTTTGGTACTATTTTCTCATCATTGAGTTATCAATTGGTATCAGAGCGTCCTCCAGGTCCTCTGTGTTATAAGCTTAATCGCTTGAGGTAAAGATCCCAGTCAAATGATGAAGAGGGAAGGTCCAAAGTTTAATAGAGAAAATTTTGGTATATGGAAAGATAGGATGAAGATATTCATCAGAAGCATGGGTGCTCAACACTAGAGCTATGCTGAGAATGTCTATGTTGCCCCTACCGGTACTCTCACCGATGACCAAAAGAGAGAGATACAAGAAAATGGGCAAGTCATGGAAGCCCTAATTAGTATTTTATCTGACATTGAGTTTATTGATGTTCAGGACAAGGTAAATCCCAAAGAGGTATGGGATTCTCTTGAAAATATCTATGGCGGTGATGAACATGTACAACAGGCTAAGGAAGAAAGCCTGAGAGGGAAGTTTGAAGATATGCAGATGGTTGAAGGTGAGACCATTCAACAGTATGGAATAAGAATCAAAACCGTTGTTGGAGATATCAAGAGTGCAGGTGGTAAAATAGAAGATTCCATTGTGGTAAGCAAAGTCCTGAGATCCCTATTGCCGGTCTATGCAATAAGGGTTGCTATTATTCAGGAGCTGAGATCAGTAGACAAGACTAAGGTATCCTTGGACTCCATCATAGCAAAGTTGACAGTCTATGAGCTAAATAGTTTTGATGGCAGTGTTCAAAAGACTGAATCAACTTTTAAAGCTTTTGCTATTCCATCCAAAAAAGGAAAAGAAGCTAGCACCAATGGTGAACCAAGACAAAGCAGAGAAATAGATGATGAGGAGATTCTGATGGAATTTGAAGCTCTCCTTGCCAGGAAGCTTCCTAAAGCAACTGGTAAATACAAAGGTAAGCTACCTTTGAAATGTTTTTCTTGTAACCAGATAGGACATATTGTTGTAAACTGTCCTAATGGCGATAACAAGGACAAACTAGAAAGGTTCAGGAAATTCAAAGAAGGGAACTGGAGAAACTGTTTAGTGGCAGTTGATGAAGGTGTCACAGATGAAGAATTGGAGGATGAAGAAAATGAAGATATTGTGTTTGTTGCTATCAAAGAAGAAGTGTCAGACAGGAAGGCTCCTGTCTCTCAGTTTGATAATTCCAATGAGTGGATCATTGATAGTGGCTATTCTTGCCATACGACTGGTGACCGGAGCAAGTTCCTATCCTTGGAGGAGTATGATGGTGGTGTGGTTCATTTTGGCAATGTTGCACCATGCATGGTCAAAGGCAAAGGGTCCATCTCTCTGAATGGAAAGAGTAGTGCTAACAATGTGTATTGGGTTGATGGTCTCAGACACAACCTTCTGAGTGTTGCCTAGCTGAATGACAGTGGCCTCACCTTGGAATTCAAGAATGGAGTTTGCAGAATCAAAGGAAAAGATGGTGAATTGGTGGCCATCGGCATGCAGACCAAAGGTAACCTATTTCATCTGAATGCAAATATAAGTACATGTCTTATGGCTAAATTTGATGATAGCTGGATATGGCATAGGAGACTCTACCATGTAAACTTTGATAACATTGTAAAGGCTAGTAAGATCAAGGTAGTTAGAGGGTTGTCGGTGCTAAGAAAACCAGATAATACCTTGTGCAAAGAGTGTCAATTGGGGGAAATGTCTTCCTCAACCTTTAAAGGTAAATCTTTCACTGCTGACAACTTGCTTGATCTTGTGCATACTGATTTGTGTGGTCCTATGAAAACTAGGAGTGTGCAGGGTGATAGGTACTTCATGATTCTCACTTATGACTGCTCAAGAATGATGTGGGTTACATTCTTGAAAGACAAGTCTGAAGCCTTTGTAAAGTTTAAAGCTTTCAGAGCATTAGTGGAGAAGGAAAGCAGTAAAAGGATCAAGTGCCTGAGAACTGATCAAGGACGGGAATTCAACAAGTACTGTGAAGAACATGGCATCAAGAGGCAATTGTCTACCCCCCGAACTCCACAACAGAATGTCCTAGCAGAAAGGAATAACCGAACTGTGGTTGAAGCAGCTAGAACCATGTTGATTCAAGGAAAGGTAGCTCACACCTTTTGGAGAGAGGCGGTGAGCACTGCAGTCTACACAATGAACCGGGTACTCATCAAGAAAGGTAAGGATAAAACGCCTTATGAGTATTGGACCAGTAAGACACCTGTGGTTAGCTACTTTAGAATGTTTGGTAGAAAATGTTACATCAAGAGGAATAAACACCATAGAAAATTTGATGCGAAATGTGATGAGGGAATATTCCTAGGATATTCCACCAAGACCAAATCTCTCAAGTGTTTCAACAACAGGACTCAAAGAATTGTGGAAAGCATCAATGTAAGAGTTGATGAAACCTCTGAGAAAACTAAGGAAACTATTAGTGTGCAAGCGGTAAGTGAACCAGTTGTCAGTCAACCGACTCCTAGCAACAGTGTTCCTACACCGACAGATGTAGATGCTGACACTGATGGAGATGAGGATGAAGAAGAAAAGCAAGAGGAATCTATCAAGACCATTCCTCGGTATGTCAAGCTGAATCATGATCCTAAGCAGATCATAGGAGATAAGGATGCAGGAATCCTTACAAGAAGAAAAGTTAGAGAAAACTCATGCATGATCTCTGAATTCGAGCCTAAAACATTCAAAGAGGCACATAAGGATGAAGACTGGATCAAGGCAATGGAAGAGGAACTTGACCTGATAGAGAAAAATGGTAGATGGTCCTTGGTACCCAGACCAAAGCACAAAAATGTCATTGGTACCAAATGGGTCTTCAAAAATAAGCTGAATGAGGATGGCACAGTGATTAGAAACAAAGCCAAACTAGTGTGCAAAGGATATGCCCAAGAAGAAGGAGAAGACTATGGTGAAACCTTTGCTCCTGTAGCTAGATTGGAAGGACTTTGTATGCTTCTAGCATATGCAGCTTTTAAAGGCTTCAAAGTATATCAAATGGATGTAAAATCTACATTCCTAAATGGTGTACTTGAAGAGGTGGTGTATATAGAGCAACCAGATGGGTTTTCCCTATCTGAAGATAGTGACATGGTATGTAGGCTATATAAAGCCTTATATGGTCTAAAGCAAGCACCTAGAGCATGGTATGAATGCCTGCATTCCCATCTTGTGAAGATTAGATTTGAGAGAACAAGTGAAGATAGCAATATCTACTTGAAGTCTAAAGGAGATCAGATCTTGATTTGTGAGGTATTTGTTGATGACATTATCTTTGGTGGAGATGACAAGATGAGTCATGAGTTTGCAGATGAGATGAAGAAAGAGTTTGAGATGTCACTCATAGGGGAGATTAAGTTCTTCATTGGACTATAGATCCAGCAGATGAGAGATGGAATATTTATCACTCAATCCAAGTATGTCAAAGAGGTGTTGAAGACCTTTGGCATGGAAGATAGCAAACCGGTTGGTACATCAATGGTGATCGGTTGTAAACTATCCAAATAAGATGACTCTGCATTGGTTGATGAGAAGGAATACCGATCAATTATTGGTAAATTGCATTATGTAGTGCATAGCAGACCGGATATTGCACATGCAGTTGGCATTACTGCAAGGTTCTAGAAAAGTCCAAGAGAATCCCACTTGGTTGCAGTCAAGCGGATTCTTAGGTATCTAAAGGGAACTGTTGACTATGGATTGTGGTATCCATATAGAAAGGATTTCAACTTGAAAGTGTTCACAGATGTTGATTGGGTTGGTAATGTAGATGACCGAAAGAGCACAACTAGTGGCGCATTGTTCCTTGGTGGTAGACTGGTCTCATGGACGAGTAAAAATCAGAGTTGTATCTCTCAGTCTACAGCGGAAGCGGAGTATGTTGCAACTTTCATGAACTACACTCAGACAATTTGGATGAAGCATGTATTGAATGGCTTCCAAGTTCTAGTATCTGAACCGGTAAGTATATTTTGTGACAATACTAGTGCAATTAATATCTCCAAGAATCTAGTTTTACATTCTAGAACCAAGCACTTTGAGCTTAAGTATCATTTATTGAGGGAAAAGGTTCAGAACAAAGAGATTGCACTGGAGCATGTTTCCAGTAAGGAGCAGTTAGCAGACATATTCACCAAGCCTCTCCCAAAGACTACATTTACATACTTAAGAGGTGAATTAGGGGTACTACCCCTTCAGGAGATGAACTAAAATCATATGCTCCACATCAGTCAGGTAGTGCATAGTCAAAAATTTTTTGGATTGATGTGTTGAAGGATGCTACTCCTCAAGGGGAGCAGCATAATGAAGCAAGATAGCCTGTGCCTCCACTTTGGCATTGTTGTCAAAGGGGGAGAAGATGTGAAGTGGAGAGATATCTTTGTATATTGCCATCAATGCCAAAGGGGGAGATTGTTGGCATTATGAGATCCGGTATGTGGACATAATGATATTATATGTTTTCATTAATGTCAATATGTTGCAAAGGTGTGAACCGGCATATGTGAGAACCGACATATGTGAGAACCGGTATAACACTGTGAACCGACATTTGTGCCAAAGTGAAGCGGTGTGCTTGGTGGTATGCTTATTCAAGATGAACTGACATATGGTTATGAGAACCGGCACGTGGAAGCGCTCTATGACTATTGGTTGGTAGTCTCGACTTTAGGGTTTCCGGTTGAAGTGCTTCAAGCCTGTGTGTCTCAACCGGTGACTTTATGCGATGAGTTAGCATGATAGCAAAGAACAAGATCATGTTGCCACGTAAGCCTAGTGTGCGTGAAGGATTGTGCATGAAGAAGATCTTTCCTATCTTCCTCAGGAATATGAGAAGACTGTAAAATGGCGATAACGTGTGATGGGTTATCAACCGCCATGAAAACAACAGAAAACAAATGATGGAGATTAACGCAGTATGCTCAACGGTCAGGATTGAACCGTTTGAATTCCTTAACCTATTAGGTTTAGGGTTTAGGGTTTAGGGTTTAGGGTTCCAACCTAAGTGTTTTCTATAAGGTTGATGTTGTGACTCTTTCTAGGGTTGTTGGCAAAAGTTGTGTGTGAGTATCCAAGAGAAAGGATACATGTTTCTTGCCAGACCAAAAGTAGAGAAGTGATACCTGTAGAGTGTAAGTGTAGAAGGAGAAGAGGAGCTTAAGTGGATCTACATTGGCATTGAGTGCTATTACTAGATCATTGTAATACCTGTTGATCTCTAACCACCTCAATAGTTGGAAAATCCCTTAACAGGGTAGCCTTAACTAGCTTGTTGTAAATCCTTTAATAGGGTAACTCTAAGCTACTGAGTTTGAAGTCCTTTAGCTATTGAATTCTTGAAATCCTCTAACAAGGTAACCTTTAACAGGGTTTAACCCTTAATTGGGTATTGTAGTCATCCCTTAACCGGGTGATCTCTAACAGGATTGGTTCCTAGCAGAACCTATTGTAATGTCTCTAACCGGACAAGGCTCCTAACAGAGCAGACTTCCAAAGAGTTCAAAAAAAGCTTGTGGGTATTCATCCCCACTGTGGTTTTTCCCAATTGGGGATCCACGTGAAAAATATGTGTGTCATGTGTGATGTTTTTATCTTGTGATGCTTTGCTATTGTTTGTCAAGCATATGATGGTTCTATGTTTTATGCCTGTCAATAAAACATGCTGAACTAGCTGCTATTATGATCTAATGATAGATTACCTATTTATGCATAAGGGTGAAATGGTAGTGTAAGCTCAAGTTGAGTGAAAAGCTAAGTGAGTAACCAGTTAATGCTTGTCTCAAACATTCTTAGCTTTATTGGTTACACTTTGTTTCAAACCGGTATCTCTGTCTACCAGTATTTTGAAGTGCTTGATGTCAAATCGGTTTAAGATAGTGTTGTTTTGTATGTACTGATTCATCCCCCCCTCACAGTACTAGTTTGGTACTATTTGCTTATCATTGAGTTATCACAACCAACCCTGTGACACAACCCCCCTGAGAACCAGAGCCATCCCTCATCTTTTGTGCAACCTCACTTCCAACGTGATTGGAGCTACAACCCAAATGAACACCACCTTCCACCACAACACCCAAGCCAGTAGCCAAACCTTGCTCAAAATTTGTTGGTTTGATCAAACCCCCCAGATCTTGGGGGGTTATCATATTCGCCTCCTCCTTATCCACTGTGTAAAATTCGGGGTACCCTCTTTCCACCATTAGGCTAGTTTCTTCACCCTGCACCTATCACATGAATCAACATTATGTCCAGTCTGAACACATCTCCTACACCTTAAAGGGATCTCTTCATAGTCCATAGGCTGAAGCCAACTACCCTTTGAAGTTGAAATGGAAATCTCCAAAGGGAGATCCTTGGAAACATCCGACTCAACCAATAAATGAGAAAACTTGGTATGGAAAAAATTAAGAGAGCCTTCATCAGCCATTAAAAACTTACCTAAGGAGTTCCCAACAACTTCAAAATAGGAGTCAAACCAAAACTGCATTGGAAGATTTGGAAACTTGATCCAAAGAGGGGTGTGATTAAAATATTTTGAGTCAAGATTGAAAGTTGGATGCCAAGGTTTCAACATCAATGGATGACTATCCTCCTAGCACCATTAACAACCACCAAGGACTCTATTTCTATCCACCTCATTTTGGAAAACCACAACGAAAAACCCTCGAGCATGTGGGTAAATCAACACACAATCATGCACAATGGGTTTCCAATGAACTGAAATCAATTTGTAGAGATCACCAAGACTTGGCCAAAGTCCTCTGAAGCGCCTAATAAGCCCTAAACTAGCAAAAGCCCTTTCATTATTTTCAACCTCCTTCTCTATCTCCTTTGTCAAATTGATAATAACCAGCTTAGTCGTAGAAACCATAGGTGTAGTAGAGGGATCTGATTTTACCATACCATGAGGCACTCACCACATTGCATCATATGGTGATCCCTCTAAGCCAAAATACCTCATTTCCTCGCACTCGTTGACTATTTGTTCTCTATGAGGGGCCAAAAATGGGATTCATCCCCTAATCCACTCCGGTCAAAATCACCACCAACATTTATATGAAAACCCTTCTAGTTTCTAAAAGCCCCAAATCCACCACTCTGAAACCGCTTAGGCGCTTCGCCATTCCTAAATCTAGCACCACCCCCTTCACCATAGATTCCTAGCTAGCAATGCCTCAACCAAGAAGATTTCTGGCAAATGAGTGCCCTCCTCCAAGAGCCCTAGCTTGCGAAGCAAACCAGAGCGACATCACAGCTGTTATATGTATAATAATATTTAAAAAATTATTGCACATGAAAATCTAAAAGAAAAATTTAATAGAACTTTCAAATATTTTCTAAAACTGAAATAATTTCATTTTAAAAAAGGAAGACCTATGTTGAATTTGCACAAACCAAACTAAATTTGCAGCGCACACTTTAAATCTCCATACCAAACTTGCTTGAAAATTATTTGCATCTCCATTGCACTAGAATAAGCTCTAATACCATGTGAGAATTATTATCAATATTAGTTAAACAAAATCAACAAATGAGAGAGAATTGCAAAGTAAAATGAAGATAGATGTATTGAGCGAGGTAAAAATGGCATAGGAAAGAGGTACATATATATATCCTACATGTACCAACATTCCTACCTTGCCACATAAGAAAGGTGATATCTCGACAACGACCTAAGCACCTAAGCATGATTATATACCAACATAGGCTCTAATTTACCACTATAAAATCTCCTCCCAAATATTTCAAAACAAACAAGCTATTTTTCTCAAATTATGCATGGCATGCATTTTGTCAAATAGTTTGACCACATTCTTCAAAGAAGAGTTTAGGAATTAAATTTTTTATGATAACTCGCCAAATGGTTTGAAATAGATTTTTATAATATTTCATTTTTAATCATACATAAATACCCTAACCTAGCCTACGCTACACTCGGAAGGACCCCTAATTGCAATACCAAACTTTTATTGTCTTCTACTCTATCTCACATATGCAATAAATGGATTTTCATGGCCATGATGCCTATACTACATATCAAATGACCTATCCCACACTAGAACTAAGAGTTGCACGACACAGGGGAGTCTTACAACCCTTGAATAAGATGAATCTCCACACCACAACCTCAAAAACACTGAGACCTACCAAGATATAACCAAAGCTCAAATGAAGATAGCATCTATACCTATATAATCATTCCTTTGATAGAATCCCATCAACAATATTAATCTCCATCAATAAATCAATCAAAATTAAATAAATTTATTACACATTAATCACCCAACCTCAAAAATTATGGTATCCAGCTGTAGCGTCGTAAATTGTACACCCTTGCTAGGGTGGCACAATTTTATGCTTAGTTTAGCACCTGCCTTAGTGTGTTTTCATCTTACATTTTAATTTCCCTTTAAGCATTTAATTAATTAATTTAATTAAATCTAAAGTCATATTTCATCACTTCATACATCATAAAATTGGGCCCTTTACCCTAAGTGTGCCCCTTTTTATTTTATTCCTCCAATAAATAATTAAATCATAAACCCTAATTATGTCTTATTTTTACCTTTAAGTACCAATTTCGCATAACAAAACATCTCAAAATTAGCTGTAACTTTGGAATTCTCTCTAATATCATCATATCTAACGACCTTTAAAATTTGGTGAAAAGTTGGTCGGACCATGTGCACTTTGCACATGGCCCCAGACTTTTTTCTCAAAATTTTGGGAGCACAATTATATGATATTATAATGCCTAACCCCAAGAAATTGGTGGCAAATTCAATCTCTAAGTTGACCTAAAGACAAGATTAAGATCTAGGGTTTCATACATAAGAGTTCTCCTTCTTTATTTGAAGGCCTACGGAAAAACTAAGAAGCGAGCAATCAAGTTGGAGCAATTTTGAAGGAGTGTTCTATGTAGTGAAAGAGAAGCCTATGTGGAGTCTTCAACAACATTCAACAACATTTCATCAAGAATTCATCATAAATTAGGAGCCTTGAAGACATTGAAGAGTAATATGAGATCTAGTGGCAAATATCTCTCCCTTGGGGATTGGTATGATTTCATGTTATTTTTGTCTTTGTATGAGCTTCTTTACACTTATTTGCACATTTAAATTCATGCTTTAGATCATTTAGAACATTTTATTTGAGCATTGTCATTGTCATTTATATTTACATTTACATGCATTTAAGGTTTACTCTCCAAAGTGTAGGGTAGCTCTAGTTTCTTATCATTTAGGATCTTGCATACACACAAGGTTATAGCACACAAATTTTCAGTATATTATCATCTATTTATGGAGGTGGAAATCACCAACACAGGGGTTTGACTAAGGCAAAGCCCTATATAGCCACCCAAACCCTCTCTTTTCAGTTATAGTGCAAAAACAGGTACCCCGAAGGACTTATGGATCTGCAAAAGACACAAGGACAACCCAGAAGCTTCAGATCTGCCCTAATCCATCAGGTAAAAAGGTGTGGTACCCTAGTCTTTCCTAGGACAAGGGCGTGACACCTTGGTCCCCCTCAAATTCAGTTATTTTTGACAGGGTGCAAGCTCGGGATCCTAGGATTTCAGCCCTTCGGTTGCAGCTCTTTGTTAGATCATCAGGGACAGGGGTGTGGCACCCTAGTCCTCCTCAGTTAGGTCCATCTTTCAACATCAGGTGCACATTTAGATTCCTTCCCCTTCTCTATTTTCAGTATCTCAGTTCCAGATTTGCAAGTTGTGCAATTTCAGTTCATATAAGTTTCATTGTTCATCTCCTAGTCTAGTTGATCAATCTTTCACATTTTATCTTCATATTCAACAAGAGGAATAGAAACCCTAAGAGATAATCCTTGGCTCTCTCTTTCTCACAAGATGTAGCCAAAGAGAGCTATCTCCCTAGACTCTTTTGCATTCCCAATGTGTTGGCTAAAGTGGGATTAGGTACTAGTCACCCGGTCTCACTTTTCCCCCTCCACTAATTGGTGAACCTAGTCTTCTTTAATTCTGATTTATGTTCTCAGATCTAAGGTTTTTTTCTATTTCAAATTCAATTCCTTGCAAATTTAAAAAGTTTAGAGGTAAATTTTGTTAAAACCCTAATTTTTCAATTCAAAATTGAACTTGTGGATAGCTTAATTTGCTGATTTAGGAACACATTTCACTCATTAATTTCATTTTCTAAATCAAAATTTAGAGTGATTTCATTGGTTAAAATTGAACATTTCCTTCTATTTTGCATATGTTATCATTTGAAAGAGGAAAATTATTGTCATGATGCATTCATTTCATAAATGTGATAATGGGTTAGCTTCCCTTGCTTCAATTTTTGCATCCCCTAAAGAATATCCTCCTATCTATGACAACATTTTAGTGTCTAAAAGAATTGTTACCAACCCCTTCAAAACTCTCCCATGCTCTAAGGATGAAGACTTGAAGAGTGATCTAGACAATTGTCCTAAAATGTGCCCTTCCCATCTAGCTATTTTAGAGGAAGATGATGATATCATAAACACCTTCTTTACATGATTCCTCTCTAAGTGAAAAGGTATTGATGGACATTGACTTACCTTCTCCTAAATTTGGTCTTACCAATGGGGGAATGTTAGTACAACAAGAGGTTATGAGATCTTCTTCCAAAGATCTCCTTCGTAAGCATGAATCTTTGGAGAAAGATGTTCATCTCCCTCCTAAAGAGTACTCCCCTCATGAGGATCATTTTATGCAAGAAGATGGTATCGTACCTACTTTTCCTAGTAATGGAATTTCCTCTTTTGACTTCAACAAAATTCCCACTAGAGATGATGCATTGATGAGAAATGCTTCTCCTTGCCCTGAAGTTTGTCTTACCCATAAAGATGCCTTAGAAAAAGAAGATGAAATCATAATCAATTTCCTTAATGCTCTCTCCCCTAAAGATCCTATTGAACACATTTTGAGGCAAGAGGGTGATTTAAACACATGCAGTGATGCTCTCCCTCCTAAGGATGAAGAATTATTGAACAATGTTTTCCCTTCTCACCAAATTGGCAATAACAATAAGGACATCTTTGTGCAAGATATTTCTAATACTTTTTTCAATGACCTCACTATTTGGGATGAACCATTAGAAGAAGGTGTTGATTATTCTTTACCCTATGAGAGTAACTCTCTTGATATCATCTCACCTACCATGAATCTCAATCATTTTTCCTTTAAAGGTAAGGCATCTCCTTTTCCCCAGCTTGGTTCTACTCATAAGGATACCTTATTTCAAGAAGAGATTGTTAACATCTCTTTCAAAGGTCTCCCTCTCAAAGGTGAAATTTTAGAGAGTAATGTTGATCCTTCTTCTAGAGAGTCTATTCTCCATGTATATCCTTTGATGATAAAGGATGATATGAACTTTCCTCCTAATACTATTCCTTCTAAAACATCAATGTCTACTCCTAGTCTATCTCCTAAAATTGATCTTATCCATGATAAAATTTTAGTGCAAGGAGAGAGTATCAACAATTCTTCCAACAATCTTGTCTATTATTCTTCTAAAATTCATAAGGACGCCTTTGATATTCCTAAACCATCTTCAATCAATTTGATACATGTGACTGAAACACCTAATAAACCCCTCTTCATAGTTCAAGGTGCTTGCCCTTCTCAAAGTTATCAATGTAAGCCTATCTTAGTGGTTCAAGGTGGTTATGCTAATGATTCTTTTTGCACTCCTAAGAAACCTATTATTATTGTGCAAGGAGGTTATCCTACTAAGAGCCCTTATGAGTATGCTAATAAAATCACCAAAGAGAGTTATCATATGATTTCTCATACCTACAACACAAGAAACAATAGGAAATCCAATCCTCTTCTAGTTACCCCAACTTCACTTCCTCCTCTCAACCTACTCTTCCACAAGCACCTCGTATATCATAGATTCTTAGTAAGGAGTAGGATCTTATTGAACAACTTAAAGCCACTCTTGTCAATATTTATATTTGGGATTTGATTCAAACTTCACCTGCTTATCATGGGATGTTACAAGATGCTTTGAAAAGCTGAGATGTCCCACCCGCAGTGACACCTAATAACGTGGCTTCTTTGATTGATCTTATAAACAAACCCAAAGCTCAAATTGTATTCACACAATATGACTTACCTTCTCATAAAATTCAACATCAATATGATCCTCTTATGATTGTGATTATTATCAACGATAGTGCTATAAGAAGAACCCTTGTGGACAATGGATGTAGCCTTAATGTTTGCGGTGTGGACTTATTGGATAATATTAATGTGGATCATTCTCTCATCGAACCTTCTTCTATTTCTATTAGAGGCTTTGATAATATTGCTAAACAATGTTTAGGTGTCATAACCTTGCCTGTTAAGGTAGGTCTTGTTACTGTATCTACACCTATTCATGTTATACCTTGTAATTTTACATATAACCCTCTATTAGGGAGACTGTGGATTCATAGCATGCAATGTGTCCCCTCAACTTTGCATAGGCAAGTCAAATTTATTTATAACAATAAGACATACACCTTGTTAGGTGATACTGGTCTTCAAGCTCCATTAAAAAAATGGATCTTCTTGTTCAACTACTTCCCATTTTTCTTCCACACTAGTACATTCAGAGCTAATTTCCGATGGTCGATCATCAGAATTGTGACTACTTTTTGTTAGACTGCCGACAAATGAAGTCATTGAAAACTCATCGTTGGACATTTCGATGATGCCTTTGAATGTCGGAATTATGATGACACTGTGAACTCTGCCGACAATGGCCACGATCGCTCTTCCAGTCAAAAATATCGTCGGACATACAGCATCCTCATCGGATGTTTGTTTAGTGTGCGTCAAAATTTTGATGGTAGCCTGAAACTTTGCACTGACGAGAATGTTGTTAGTTTGACGGTTTGGTCATTGGTCTAGTAATATGCATCAATGACTGTCTGACAAGGAAGTGCCATCGGACATACAACATCCTTGTCACATGTTTGTTTAGTTGGCGTTGGAATTGCGACGACAACCAGAAACTTTGCACCAACGAGAATGTTGTTGGTCCGATGATTTCATCATCGGTGCAAAGTTTAGTTTTCGTCGTAATTCTGACAGCTATTTATTTAAAAAAATAAAATAAATTTTATTATTATCTAGATGTAAAGCACACCTCATTGATATGTACAACGAATGGTATTCTATCCCCATCAGCTACCAATAGGGGGCATAGGTTTCAAGCTAATATTAGGCACATTGGTTTCAAGCTAATGAGGCGCATTGGTTTCAAGCTAATATGATCAAACACACCATGGTTGAGATGGTCCAACTCCGAAGAGGACTGTATGAACCACTGAGTATTGGTAAACCTATTCAAAATGGTGCTGATAGGGAATTAGCTAACCCAAATACAAGAGCCTTTAAAGCCATTTTTTTGGAAAAGGAAGGGACAACACCAATGGAAGAAGAGCAACCCAATCAGGGAGATGAAATGACTTTATCTACTTTTTCTAAGATAGTTGTTCTTGGGAGCTACCAAAACTTATCTACTATATATATATATACATGAAATGAATTTATCTACTATATATCCACATATTTCTTATAAGTATATCCCAAATTGAAAATCTCATATAAAGTGTCATCCTATGTCAATACATGACATATACCTATTGAATGACATGTATATATATCTCATACTAAGTAGTCACTCGTTATTATGTATTCAACATATATTCAAAGACAATAATGATGCATTCCAGACTACATGAATATCCTCTTTAATAGAATAAATCACATGTACAAGGTTATTGGGTTGATCGAGTCCAATAGAAAAGTACAATAGGTAAAGATAGTACTAAAAATAATGTTACTAGCATCTTAAAAGAAAACAGAAATACATTATGACCACCCACAAAACACTTGATATAAAATAGTTCCAACCTTTCTTTTGTTTAAGTAATTAGGGTATTTGAATTTAAATTTCGGTATTAAAAAAATAAAATTTTAAAGGTTATATCTCCCCCTGTATAGTTCAACATGTCCACATGTTTACTCCTAAAAATTTTCAACTCATTTAGATATCTTATTTTCTAGTTATGAAATTGATCTTGGGACCTATGGGTTATGGGCCCATAATATACTTAAAATTGACACATATAAGAAATCATGATCCCAAATTGAAAGACATACCAAACATAGTAAAGCCATTTTCTCAAAATAGACACAAAACCAATATTAATTAATTGATATGATACTAAGAGAAATTTGTAGTATAATAGGGTGCTAGCTAACACTACTAAAGTTATGCTCAAGTTTGTTTGAGATCTAATAATGGTAGAAACAAAGGGAATCAAAAAAATATTTTTTGTTGTAATTTCTTATGTATTTTATATTATGTGTGATCAATAATATTAAAATGTTTAATAGTAGTATCTATAATAAGATTATCTTATCTTTTACCTTGACATCCTTTTCCTTTATAAAAGGGAGTAAACTTATTTTGTTCATTTTGATACGATGAGGATAGGATACTCTTTTGTTAAGAAATTGTACACATCTTTTTTTTTTTTTTCTTGTTTAGTAAAATTTAAAAAAAAAGTTATCCAAATATAAATCTAAAAATATTAAAATGGCAAGAGCTTCAAGGAAGATTAATTGATGACTTGGTAACAATGTTTCAATAGTTCATAAGATAATAGAATCGACACATTCTTAAAGTGGTTCCCATGTACGTGAAACCATATATATTCATGAATGATAGAATTTCATCAAGCTAGGTGATAAAAATACTTTTAAAAATCTTTTATCCAATTATATAATCTCTTATATGTACCAAGTTGAAATTCTAAATTGACATTTCATTACATCTTAAGCACATTCTAGTGGTTTTGGATATAATATAATATATAAAATGAAATATTGTAAGGGCTCAATAGTCATCCTGAATTGATTTTAAGGAAACAGTTTTGAAGAAAACCATCCATTCAAATATGGTGTGAATACTCTTCAAAAAATAAACAATAAAAATAATATAGATATTTCTCTTTCATTTCTATAGTCTTCTAACTTTATATTTCTTTCTTTTCATTCGATGTCATTACTTCATGCAAAGGGTGGAAACAACGTCTTTTCAAGCGAAAGCAACAGGAAGGCTTAGACAAAATAGTAATTTAAAGAGAAAATACTGGATACAAACCCCACCGTCTAGTCAAATATCTATTAAGAAAAGGGTAATCTAGAAGGACAAAACTTCTCTACTCAAAATGGAAGCATTTTAGGCAAGGTAATTTCTTCATTCATGAAAGAGGAGCATTTATGAGACCTCAATCCATGGTAAAATCCCTTGCTAGAGCTGTCAAGGAAGTTGATGAAAGAAAGATCAAGATTTCTAAGCATTGAATGCCAAAGAAATTATAAGGCTGCAAAGAGAAAAATGTTTTGGACAATATTTACAATTATAACAGTTGCTGAAATAGAAGACATGAAGGCCTAATATTTTTTTGGTTGCCACACTCAAAAGGGAGGTGTTTTTCGGCGAATGCCTCTTCACTGGAGACATGATTATTAACTTTTCAGCCTGTGACCCATCTAATGGCATACTTAGGATGAGTTTTGACAATATAAACCAATGTTATAAATCGATGTTAGCTAAGAAGATCAAGTGTTATCATCAACACTTATATACATTGCTACTCCATGACTATCCTCATACACAGAGAGTGAATATAATTTTAATTTTAAGGTTCTCCAACACTTATATAAGGTGCAAATTAGTCATAAATTGAATCCTATTGAAATAATTTGTCGATTGCAAAATCACCTGCAATCTAAATGTGGTTGCCCAAAATTTTGTTTAGCAAGTGAAATAATTCCTTAAATGTTTAACACAAAGAAGGCAAATGAAGTTATAATATATTATGTGATATATCACTGATCAAATATGCATCAATGACCTCAAATTGTCCTACCATTTATTGGACTTTAATGGGGAGATGCAATGTTTGGAATTTGTTTTCCTTTCTCCCTTGGATACCATCAAGTATTTGTTACACCAATATTATTGGCAGCATCAAAAATTATATGAGAACCTTTTATATATTCTTAGAGTTAACTTCTAAGCTAGCATAGGTCTTCACCCATGGAGATGTCAACTTTGCCGAATAATATGACCCACTTCTTTAGGAGTTGATTGCATTTAAAAGTGAAAAGAATCAAAGATGAGCTCACCATATTGAGGATGACAAAATATCCAGAGCGTCCAACTAATCATTATAAATGTATTAACAAGGGCCAATAAAATTTGATAGAGCTTTTAACTAAAACCAATTCTTTTGGTTCCATGTTGAAATAGCTTTGGAAATGTTGCATTACTATGAAATACAGGATTACATCCTTGTTTGCTCTGGTTTGCAACTTTCTAACCAACATGAAACACATGATCGACCGTTACCCAAAAAGGACATGATCTGATGGAAACATTCTCAACCCTTAGAGATGAGACATGAGTTTCTTAAGTGAAGTTACCCATAAACTATGTACAATTGTTTGAATTATTTTAGCATAAACCACAATGAATCTACACCTATAGTCCAAAGTAATCTAGTGAGGCATGCTATCTAAAATCCAAAATCATGAGTATTGGATCCAAGAGTATAGCACAAAAAATCGGTTATAGCAATCTATTATACATAATATATCAAAGCAATTTGCAACCATATCTATTTAAGAACGGTTCAACATATAAACTCTTATATTTGTTTTTTTTGGTAAGCATTATCAGCTATAATGAATATATAATACTGTAAAGAAGTCTTTATTGTTCATTATATAAATGGGGGTATGTATAATATGGTATCGTTAAATATATTTAATTGTAATAGATAAGATTTGAAAAATATGTTTTATGTTTATATGTATTTATTCAAATAACAGATCTTTTGTCATTGAAATATAAGGATATATACCACTTTATTACTATTGAAAATTACTCACTGGGAATTAAAAAATAAAATCTAGGATATGGAACAAAATTTCATAAGGTTTGACAATGGATGTATCCCTCAAATCAATCACAAAATTAACTATATAGATCAATATCTTACTTGAAATCACATAGAGAAATCTTATTGATTGACTATGAGAATGTTACCTTAGGATGAGCTTAGATATAAATTTGGAGTTATCAAAGCAATGTTTACCTTTGGGTTGAATCTTAAACATAGATATGAAAACACATATAGGATTTTCAAAAAATTTAATGCCACTGAGAAAAGAGAGTAAAATTAGCACATGAAAAAAAGTTATAAGTTAGGTCTTATAGAATAATTCTAATGAATCAAAGGTTACGAAAAATATATATTCTAGATATACATATTTTTAGGATTGATTAATAAAAAAAATTCAAACATAAAGAAAATTTCAAAGGTAGGAAGGCTTGATCGTTAGGCTCTAACTTTATCTACTTTATCTAAGTTATTTGTTCTTGTTCTTCTTTGTTCTTTTCATAAGAATACTTCTCTCTAAATTCCTCTAGCACTTTATTACTACTACAACCTACAAAACAACTTGTCTAACCTCCTAGACCAAACTCCAATTCACAAAATAATAAAGGTGAAAACATGGGATGGTTTTGCAAAACATTTTACTAGCCCAATTTCACATCTCACCAATGCAAAAGGTATACATTTTGATTTCATAGTATAGAATGATTTCTCAACTTGTCTATTATGTTTGTCACTTGAGGATAGGCCAATGGGGAGATTGTTAAATTTATTTGTTGAAGGGTTTGGGGGAAGTCTATGAATCACTAAACACTTTCTTATCAATAATGAGATTTGTGGTATTTTTTTATTTATTGAGAGGTAGAAATATTTATAACTTCTCTCATTAAAACTTCCAAAACACATTTGTTTTTGCTAATTCACATGGTTTGATGGTGCAGGAGCACCCTAGGGACCTAGGTTTGGCCAAAATGGTCAAAATTTGAGATTTTAGTTTTTATTGTGTTATTACATGTAAATAAGGCCATTTGAGGCCATTATGATGTATTTGGACCTAATTGGGAAAGTTTTAGGTCCATTAGGCAAAAATTGTAAAAATTGTAAATAGTTGTCATTATTGTCCTGACAACTTTTTAAAATTTGGGTGGGAGGTTGGTTTTTGGTGGTTTGAGATTGTAACCCACTTAGATGGGCATAAATAGGCCTTTGTCACACCACCCAATTTTGTCTTGTTGAATTTTAAAAGTTTTACTAAATGAAGTTGGAGATTTTTGTTCATACAAAAATGTTTCAGTCTAATTGTCATTATTTTTAATTATGAAATTCATCATATTTTCATTAGAAGTCAATTGGATATGGTAGAGAATTGAATTAAATTCATTTCATCTTTTGTAGCATTGAGATCTATTTAAATTTGAAGAAGATATTACTATTTTTCCAAAAACTATCAAAACACTCACTAGGGTTTCCAATCAGTGGGGAAAAAATGTATTTTTGGCCTTTTCACTGTTAAAAACTCACACCACTGGTTGGAAAGGCTCTTGTAAATATGTATTTTCATTTCTCTTTCTTGCAGGTCTCGAAAACCTCTCAAACACACGCTAGATTTGATTGATTGGTCTGATATTCTTCATGTATCAGACCTCTGGGATAGCAGCATAGAGAAAGTGGAATATAAGATAGGTGAGAGTGAAGTGCCTTGGATGGAATGTTGGAAGAGATGTGTGGGACCCTTGCACACCCCATAGAAGCATTTAGAAGCCATAAAAAAGTGATAGACCAAATATTAATGACTATCCTAAGGGTACCAATTGTGACAATCACAATTTTAACAGTGATACTGCCTACTCAAACAAATTGTGTTTGGAAACCCCACTAGGTGTGGATATGTAATGGTAATGAAATGTCCTAAGAGTAGCCCTTACACTAGTATGCACAAACCTTGGTCTCACAACAGTGTTGGTGTGGCCTTGGGCCAATGGTGGTTGACTGTTACAATTAGAACAATGATCTCAAACACAATTTATGGTGTTTATAACTCTAATGTTCCAATCTACTTGTATATATTTTCACAAAACAATGAACAACCCAACCATAGATATTAATAAGATTTCCCCATAAAATGCATGCAAAATGTATCATCATTGATAGGATAACTGACTTGCATTTAGTAAGAGACCTCAATGAGTGGAGTTTCATGCTGAAAAGAGTACATGCAATAAAGATATTGAAATCAACGAGACATTATGCATTCAAAAATCCACAAGGAAGATCTAATATTTATGAATGAAATTGCAAATCAATCTAAGTTACATGTTTGATATCTTACTTATATCATGGCGACATAAAATGTATATATGCACTCAACATACCTCTTTGCTTGTTTATTTGAGAATGTTCCTAGGAATTAATATGTGAATGATACATTGATCTACACATGAATCACTTGTACTTTCCCGATACTTTCATCCCTTGGTCAAGGCCGCATACGCCATAACACTTGAAGATTGTTTCTGCCCTCCTGATTACTTGAAGTCCATGCTCAAATCACACTAAATGACAATAGTTAGTACAAAATAGTGACCATAGCCAAGGAAGCCCAAATTTACTCATACTCAACATAATAAGAAATAACTAAATCATCTGGACCATTATTCATAACATAACCTCTTTTTCACATCATGGAAGGCCAAAATTACAAGGACCACGCTTCTTCAAAGGAGCCATTATTCAAAGCCACCAAACTATCAACAAGAGTAGAAGCTATTAGGCTCATACAATTTTAGGACATGTAAAGAGTTGAATCAGAAGCGAGAAAAAAAAAAAAAGAAAAATTGTTGAAATATAATCTTCACAATTCTATCATCACGAGTGCAAACAATCCAGTGAGGAGGACAAAGTTGAATAGTGTGATGAGGATTAGAGCCATCCAATCTAGGAGGCATAATATGAGACTCTTTCTGAACCAATGCTAAGGGCTATTATGATTTGAAGCTTCTCTTAAATCATCACATTTTGTTGTCACATAATGAGGTAGAAGAGGTAGATTTAAAGTCTTAGAATGAGGTTGATATATATATGGCTGGTAATATATGAAAGGATATATGAAAGATATATGAAGTCCATGGTAGAAGAGAATAATTACTTCACACTAAGTGAAGTTATGGAGGTAGTTTCCATGGATATAATGTGGGGAGTGTAAAGGAGTCTTTGGATTCATGAAGAACATTAAGGAGAAAAGGTTAGTCATATCAAGGAAAAATAAAGAAAAAGGGAAGTGATAAAGAAGGGAGGAAGAAAATAGGGAAGAAAGTGAGGAAAAAGAGGGAGATCTAATTTATTTTGGTATGTATCCTCTACTACTCTTTTTCTTGTTGAATGATTTTGCAATATTTTGAGAAGATTGCAAGGCATGAAGTAATGCTCATAACGCATGAAGGAGCTATGTAAAGCACAAACCATACATATGAATACATGCAAGTCATGAATCATACATGTAAACCATGAAGTAATACATAAATACACATAAGGTACAAGCATATATGAGAAAGGTTCTCATGGAGTGGACATGCTGATGACACATTGATCATGAAGCATACAAGAGAGAGGTATTCATGGAATAGACATCTGAAAACATCTCATTCATGAAGTAACAAAATGCTAAAGAAAATGACAAGTAATAAAAAAACTTACAAGGATGAGGCATAGTCATAACTTTTGTAGTCTCACCATGGATATCAACACTAGAAGCAACTCATACTGTTAGTGTACATACAAGAAAATATGAGAGTTCATTATACCCAACAACTTGTGGTGTTGTTGTTTGTGTTGGCTCTATTGGACCCTACAATTAAGATTCAATATACATTATTCAATAAGATTAACTGTGCAACATAATGAAATATTGAAAAGTGTCTTATCTTATTGAGCTTCGCTTGGTTTCAAGAATAGTTTAATATTCTCTACTTAACAGAGCCAACCACATTAAGGTGGAAGCTCATTTGGCCCCTCCCCCCCTAACATCACTCTAAATTCCCCATTAACATCTTATAACATTAATTCATTCATTCTTTCTACCATTAATAAAATATAACATTCATTCATTAATATCACACAATGTTCATTAACACATAACATTGATTAACATTAATTAACACGCAACATTCATCAATATTAATTAACACATAATTGCATTCATTAACACATGAAAATCAGTCATTATCAAATAGGGTAGATTACAATAATTTGTTTTTTTGTTTTTGTCTTTGAAGCTATGAAAATACTAAGTGCAACATTGGTTTCTTCATCATTTCCCCCCTTTGTAGTTGTTCCGCCCTCTTCTCGTGATCTTGATGTATGACTAGTCCTATACTGAGGACGAGGGCATTGAAGCGAAGGGGGGTCCTTTGCAATAACAAAGAAATGGGTTAAATTCAAAACATTTTTTATTATTGTTACAAGTATTTCATTAATTTAGAGAACATAACTGTTGCGCTCTTTACCTGATGGGGCGACATCATTTTCTCTAGCCTCAACATCAACATGTTGAACACCCTCTAGATCCTCTGGAGTTGAAATACTAAAGGTTGCATTAATGCTGAACACCAATTGCAATTATATTTGTTTAAAGGAATAACAATGGTCCTCTTTACCTTATTGGGGAACATCACGTTCTTGATGTTGTGTACCCAGATCATGCTCCACTTGGTCACCACCGCACTACATGCTCTAAAATATTAACAAAAAAGGTTACATTAATTACTACTCTAATTAAAAATTAAGATGTTTAATTGTATTAATAACTACATAAATAAATTTGAATAGAAAATGAATACCTCCACTACTGGGATGCATATCCAGACCTTCATGTACAGGTGGTGTTTCACGATTAGCAGGCTGCATTCCAATGTCATGCACATTGTTATCATTGCTTTCTTATTTAAAACAAATATAGTCACTTCATGTTGGAACTCAACATCAATTAGATTATTGGTAAAGTATTCAATTTGAAACAATTTCCATTTAGCATATTTACCTATGTGATGGATGCATCTGAATATTTTGTATGCCCACTCTGTTGGCATTTTGATGATGTTTTGATTGAAATTGATGGACACACACTTTCTTTATGTATGAGTTATGCTCAACCGATAATTGTTCCAACCGGTATTATGTATTATAGTCTCTAGACTATCGGTGTTTTGCAGAAGATGTTTACTAGTCACAAATTGACTAAAGATCTCAAGCGGTATGAAGACCTCAAGCGGTTCAAGGATCTCAAGTGGTACAAAGGAACAAAGCGGTAGTTAACATTTTCCAGTCTTCATTTTTGACAATCGGTAATCAGTATATTGTATGAACCGGTATTACTCTGTGACGAGTTACCAATCGATATTTTTGTGATGAGTTATCATCTACCGACACTTTGGCAATGATTTTGTGTCGTGTTACCAAATGTGTCTAGATGCACTGAACCTAGGAACTTGTAGTTTAATCCTATTGGATCGACATGAAATTAGTTTCCTTTATAAGGACATCATGTCTAGGAATTGTATGAATGAGAGATGTATGATGTATGAGAAGGTTATATACGATCTTTGTAGCGAAGATTAGGTCTGTGTGAAGATTTAGAGTGTGGAGATATTGAAGACTAAAGTAATGTTGAAATGCATTAACAATGAGCTATCAAGGATCTAACCAAGCATACTGTGCTAGTATCTAGATCACTCACTTGTTGATTACTCACATCTTTGACAAGTCCGAAACCCTTAACTGGGTAGGCCCAGCAAAGCCTTTGTAAATCCTCTAACAAGGTGGTTCACAACTGTGGATCTAAAATCCTTTAGCAAGCTAGTCTTTAACAGGACTTATCTCCTAATAGAGATCTAGATTCCTAATAGGATCTGTTCTGGTGAAGAACACTATATGACCTTAACCGGTCTCGTTTCTATTTTGTAGATAGTTACTTGTGAGTTTCTTCTCACCGCATTTTTTCCCATTTGGGTTTCCATGTCAAAATATCTTGTGTTATGGTGATTGTGCTTTTGTGGGTAAATGATTTATTTTCTATTTGGTTTACATTTATCTTAACCGGTTTATTAGTGAATCTGTTATACTAGTTATCTGCTAAATTGTTTAAGAGTTTGAGTTCAATATTTTTTGGTATACTAATTCACCACCCCCCCTCTTAGTATTCATCAATTGGTATCAGAGCCAACCTTTCTATAAGTCTAACCACTTGGAAGGAGATATAGGGAATACATTGTGAGGGAACTTACTCATCGTCTCACTCAAACTGAGAGAGCCTATGATGAACTCAAAGTCAAGTATAAAGCTTCTTTGGCCAAGAGAAGAGAACATGCTGAGAAACTGATGGAGCTTACTAAAAATAGATCTTCTGATGAAGCTGACATGGATGCCCTAGTTGAAGAAGTTGAAAAATTGAATGAAGCTAAAGAAAACCTGAGAAATGAGTTGGAAGGACTGACTATCAGAATGTGTCAAGAGATTGAGAACCAAAGGAAAGCTATGTTGGCATCACAGTAAGAAATATTGTTGGCATTTCAATATCAGGAAATTGTTGATATTCAATAAGGATATTGAGAAGGTTGTTGAAGATTATTGATATAACTGAAGAAGGATGATAACTATCTTTATAACATTATTTTGTCATTGATGTCAAGGAATTGATTATCTGATTCAGTATGATGTTGCCATATCTTGAGAAGATTGATTAGAAGAGAATAAAGATGTCGGTAAAAGACACAGAAAGAATGTGATGAATAAGGGGAGAAATAAGTTATTCAATGGGAAACTATTACCGAGTTAGACAATGATGAGACTATGATGTTTAGAATGTTTTGATATTCTACATATATTGATTTATTGTAAGGTTAATACTATTCTAAGTCACCGAGCAAAGAACCTATTTGATAAACCCTAAGGAACATAGTTGGTAAACCCTAAGGTTATCGATATCAGTTAATGAAGGCGAAATGTCTACCGAGTAAAGTTTAGTATTTACAGAGTTGCAACTGAGTTATGACAGTGTGCATGGGATGGATAAAAGCATTATTTAATGAAGGACAATGATTAGCTAGAGATGTATAAATGATTGGTATGTTGTGCATGAAGTTTGTTAAGGATCTATGGCAAAGGAAAATCGGTAGGAAGATCTACAGTGTAGATTGAACCGCAATAACCTTGTGCAAGTTCCAAGAAAGGACTACAAGTCCCGAAGCAAGGTAAAAGGTTTTTAGATCGAAAGGATTCATTGAACTTGGTCAAGTTTGAAGATCTGATGGCTAAGATTGATCATGGGAAATGTGATCAAGGAGATTAAGCAATTAGCAATTATTTATAAATAACAAATTCTTAATAAACAATGGATGCGAGCAAGTGTATGCACAGGGATACTACATAGTGATTACCGAGTATAGAAGCTTGAAGACCTATTCGAATAACACTGTAGAGAGCCTAGCAGAGGGATAAGATAAGTCCTATGACTAGATTGTTTTGAGCAAATAAGAATCTGCTTTAGCATTTTAGATGTGAAGTTGCAAATAGATTTTATTACTGTTATTTTATAAGTGACAGAAAATCTCTTAACTGAGTGGACTTAACAGTCTTATATGTAAACCCTCTAGCAAGGTAACATTCTTAATGAATGTTTGAAATCCTTTGACAAGGTGACTTCTAACACAGTGAAGATCCTAACAGATCTGAGGGAAATCCCTTAACCGGGTCACATCTAGCAATGTGTTTGTAATCTTTAATAGGATTTGCTTTTAACCGAGCATACTCTAGAAGAGTATATTTCTTAGTGGGTCTGAAATCCCATAGTGGTTTTTCCCTATTTGTGTTTCCACGTTAAATCTGGTGTTGTGAGTGTTATGATGATTATGTGTTTATGAGTTTGCATGTTTAGCAGTTTTGGTTATATTGCTGAAGTATAAGTTACCGAGGTTGAATCTATTGTTTTTATGGAAGTTTAAGTTTGTATGATTCACCCCCCCCCCCCCTCTCATCTTGTTAGCTATTGGCATCTATACTTTACATTAAGTATCAGAACTATCAATTAGTATCAGAGCTTTGGACTCTGAAAGAAAAAGTTTAAAGGTACTTGAGGAAAAGATCTGAAGATGTATAAAAGGGATGCATCGAAGCTGAACAAGTCAAGTTTCTCCACATGGCAGAAAAGGATGAAGCCGCATTTATCAGGAATTGGAGAATATGCAACATATTATCTGGAGAATGATTATATTGCACCGAGCACCAACCCTATGACCTTGGAAGAGATAAAGGCAAAGCAAGAACATATTCAAGCTATGATTGAAATTAAATTAGCATTGACTGACTCAGAGTTTAATGATCTAGAAGGTTGTAATGATGCAAAAACAATGTGGACTAAGCTCATATCTGTGTATGGAGGTGATGAACATGTTCAAAGAGCAAAAGTAGATAGTCTAAGAGGACAACTTGAATCCATGAAAATGAATGAAGGTGAGTACATAACCCAATACAATACAAGACTAAAGGAGATTGTCAATCAAATTAAAGGAGCAGGTGGAACTATTGAAGAAAAGGATATAACAAGTAAGTTGTTGAGAAACCTTCTACCAACCTATGCTATTCAAGTCTCTGCAATCAATGAATTGAGGTATGTACCTAACATGCCAGTTTCTTTAGATGCTACTATTGGTAAGCTACATGCATTTGAGTTAAGTAATTTTGATAATAGTGGGTCTTCGGTAAATAAATTAGAATCTGCATTCAGTTCTTTTCATATTGGTGAATCTGATGATTACAATGACAGAATGAGTAAGTACTCTGAAGGAGATCATAGTGGAGCAAGTGAAATATTTCGCAAGAACATGGAAAAAGTGCACAAACTATATGAGGAAATCAAGAAGCAAGAAGAATTTGAAGCATTATTAGCCAGAAGGTTATCGATAGGAAAAGGTAAGTATAAAGGAAAGCTACCTTTAAAATGTTTCAATTGTGATAAGATAGGACATATGGCTTCTAAATGCCCTGACAAAGAATATAGTGAAAAGAGAGAATACCGAGATAACAGGCAGAAAGATAACCAATATAGAGGACACCGAGACTTCAGAAGGAGAGATAGAAAGACATGTCTAGTAGCTAATGAGGAATCCAACGATGATGAATCTGATGAAACTAATACTAAGGAAGTGGTTTATGTGGCTATTAAAGATGGATCTAAAGAAGAAAGGTATGAAGAAAAAGCCCTAATATCTCACATAAATAATAATGATTCTTGGATCATAGATAGTGGATACTCACATCATATGACAGGTGATAAAAACAAGTTTGTTAAACTAGAAGACTATGATGGAGGCTATGTAAGATTTGGTAATGATGCACCATGTCCGATGAAAGGTAAAGGATCTATAACACTTCTTGACAATGCTAAATGTGATGATGTATACTGGGTTAAAGGTTTGAAATACAATTTGTTGAGTGTAGCACAGCTAAACAATACAGGATACTGAATAGAATTTTAGAAAGGAATTGTCAAAGTTCATGACAAGCATGGAAAGTTAGCTACTACCGAGACACAAACAAAACGTAATACATTTTATCTTGACTCAACTAGAAACAAGTTTCTTTATGCAAAGATAGATGATACCTGGTTATGGCATAAAAGGTTTTGTCATGTAAATTTTGATAATTTGATCAAAATAAGTAAGAAGCACCGAGTAAGAGGTCTACCGAGTCTTGAAAAACCTGAGAATGCTATGTGTCGAGGATGCCAGATGGGTAAAATGACAAGATCAAGCTTTACAAGTAAGTCCTACGCTTCTAAAGGAATTTTAGATCTAGTACATACTGATCTTTGTGGCCCTATGAAAGTTCAAAGTTATTATGGTGATAAATATTTCATATTATTTGTGGATGATTACTCAAGAATGATGTCAGTCATGTTTTTAAAAGAGAAATCAAAAGCTTTTCAAATGTTTAAATGGTACAAGGCAAGAGTTGAAAATGAAACAGGAAGACAACTGAAATGTCTTAGATCTGGTAGAGGAGGAGAATTCACTTCTGATGAATTTAACTTATTCTGCAATGATCATGGTATAAAGAGGCAAGTATCTGTACCAAGAAAACCTCAGCAAAATGGGATAGCCAAGAGAAGAAACAGATCAATTTTGGGTTGTGCAAGAACCCTGATGATAGAAAAGAGGGTACCTCAAACATTTTTGAGAGAAGCAATCAACACTGCAGTTTACACCCTGAACTGAGTTCAATTGAAGAAAGGAACTATGAAGACACCTTATGAGATCTGGTATGACAAGAAACCTAATGTAAGTTACTTTAAAATCTTTGGAAGTAGATGCTATGTTCACAAAGAGGACAAAAATGGAAAATTTGATCAGAAAAGTGAAGAAGGAACATTTCTTGGTTATTCTTCTAGAAGTAAAGCATTTAAATGTCTGATCAAATCATCTAACAAAATAGTAGAAAGTGCAAATGTCAAAATTGATGAATTTGCAGAAAGAAATGATGAAGAAAATTCCAAAGAACTAGAAGACTATGAAGAATTTGTTTATGTTCAACCGAGAAGTCCTACCAAGAAAGTTGCTAAAGAAAATGAAGATAATGTCCAGTTACCGAGTGATGAAGAAGATCATACAGAACCTACCGAGCCACTAATACATTTGGGGTCAAATTCCAATGGAGGTTTTCGACGAACAAGGAGCATTGTTCTTTTTTCATTGTTCTACTGTGCTTCTCAAGCTACACCAACATAGTTTTATTTAATGGCTTTGTTTTGATAGTGATTTCTCCATGGCTTCCACTATCTTTTTCTTGGCACATTCAATGCATTATCATCTATCACTACTATTTATTGTCCTTTTTACCTTTATTGAGGTTGTTCTCATACATGTCGTTCACTTTGTCTATGAGTACATCTCAACCAATTCACTGTTGTAAGTAGAAATAAAAGATTAGTCTCATCTCTTTTACTATTTTAGACCTTCATATTAATCTTTGCAATATATCATTTCCTTCCAATTATATGGAATAACGATTTTCTTTTTATGGAATGTGATGAAGGCTTGAGTGTGTCTTCTTGAACTCACTTATTATCAGCTCCTCTATGATTACCTTAGATCTTTGTGGCTAAGAATTGTTCTTGATGAACTTATGCTCTTTATTGATTTCTTTTACTACCATTATATTATCCTAAAAAAGGCTTGTTCAATGCTCCCTTAGCATGCATGTGCTCTCTTTGTATTGATCTAGGGCTACTCATTAATGTATCTATGGATTTCCCTTATTCACTATGTTGTGACAGTCGTTTGCAAATTTGGGACTATCATCTTTCATAATTTGATGTCTTTAAGATGTGGGTACATTGCTTGACAAGAAAAGCTCAAGCATTTGTGAATTTCAAAGAGTTTAAACCCCTTGTTGAATGGTCATCCAGTTGTTCTCTAAATGCAAAATTCTCAAGTAAAAGAGAAATTCACTCAAAATGGTTTATCCACAACTAAAAGAAAACAACTAACCACTACATATATGCATCAACAAAACAGTGTTGTATAGAGACCTACTTATGCCTTCATGGATATGTAGATCAAGTTCCTACATTTTGGACAAAAGCAATTCACACAATAATATATTTGTTGAACACACCCACCACAAAGATTTGGTTATGCAATAATATATTTGTTGTTAACTTTATCATGGAGGATTTGGTTATGCTTGTTACAATCAAGGTTTGACCAAACTAATTCTTAAATATACAAATGAAGAGTGTGGTTGGTTGGTGACTAATTACTCTTTTTAACACCATTTACAAGATCATATCTAAATCAAGTGTCTCAAGAATTAAGCTACTACTAAGAAGATAGTCTGCCTAAAGCAAATGGGTTTCTTGGGTGGCTATTTATTGTAGATAACTTAGTTCCTTCATGAGAATCAATCAATTTGGAACATCTATAACTCACATTTGTGACATGTCACTAATGCAATTCCTTAGTACTTGTTTGAGTACTATCTCCTCTATTGTTTTCTATCCACTTTTGTGTCCTTCTTAGAACAAATAATAGATTAATGAGAAGGTGGAAAAGGTGGATTCACCTAAGAGGGAGTGGATTTTCCCAATAATATGTTAGATTCTCCCAAGGATGGATGGACTATACACTTGAAAGGTAGATGATTAAGGATGATGACAAGATGAATTTTCCTTAGAACGATAGGGTTGATTTTCCTAAGAACAAGTAGATTCATGTAAACTAGAGGATACAAATTTGGACAAAATAATGGAAGGAGACTAAAACTAGATAGATTCACCTAAATGGGAGTGTAGTCATCTAAGGATAGGAAAAATTCAACATTTGCGTAAGAAAGATGGATAAGATAAATGATTTATGTGAAATAGATTCACCTAAGAGAAAGTAGATTCACATAAGGATAGGTGGATTTTCCTAAAGATGAAGGGATAAGACTTAACAAAAAGAGGATTTAGGATGATGACAAGGAGGATTCATTTAAGGATATGGCATATTCACCTAAGGGATAGTGTATTCTCCCAAGAATATGGAAAAATTATTGATTGGTGGAATGAAATACTAGATCAAGGAATGATACAAGGGTAGATTCACCTAAATATAGGGTAAATTCAGCTAAAAGGGTACCCATGAGATTGTGGTACTGAGTACCTATCTATGGATGGTGTATTTGGATACAAGTATGATGAAACCATGCTTGTGTATGATGAAACAAAGTCCAGATCTCTATTATAGGTCCAACACAATCTCTATTATTTGAGACACCATTTTATTAGCATATCTAATTAGGGTAATTTATGGGTTTAATTATGGATCATGTTGTCTATTTCCATGCACTATTGAACTTATTTGGATGTATTGTGATTATTTTAATTTTGAAGTTATAAATAAATTATGTTTGTACCTTAGAAAGGGTAACTCCAATTGATGTTTGGGCAGTTTATTTGAAAACTTATGGTGATTATTGCCCTATGTTATGTAATGGAGTTATTTTTACACTAAGTAATTAACTAGAAAAAAGAATTTGTATTGTTGTACAAGTATGATGAAACCATGCTTGTGTGTTTACATGTTTGTGCATCCTATTGAGAACCAACCTCGCTGTTGAGGAACTCAATAAATGTGGTGTTAAGTAGAAGAATAGAAAACTCAAGAAGCTATGGTGACATATTGTGGCATTAGTAGGGATTATCTCTATTGACCACACCTTTCAAAGATAGTATCCCCTAGTTCTCCTCATAGAATGGACCATTGGATGGCTCATAGTGGTATCCTATCCTACATTTATCTTGATGGCATTGCCGATTGTTGGTATGTGGTTCCTTGTACGGGTTTCCTCTTACCCTATTATCTTATTTATATCTTTGTTCCAACATGTGGAGATTGATTTTTGTCATGCTATGATGATTTTCATGGTTGCATGTGTTTTGACATTATGCAAATAGATATGATGTCACACCATACTTATGTTTTGATATAGTGTAGGTGATGGTTACATGTTGTTGATGGTAGCGATTTGGGTTCAAAGACACAATTCCACACACACACACAAATATTTGAAGATGCATTTTATATTATTCCTTCTTAGTGGTGATTAGTGTTGGAAAATTTGCACACATGTAGAGAGGAACTCATGTTAGATACAATAGGTTGTGTTTGATAACATATGAATGTGCCTCATGATGTATACATATAGCTTTGGTGTGTGACATGCATGCACATTTTTCCATAAGACATATTGCTATGTGGCATGTGCCCTATGCATGTCTTCTTTGTGAGGCATGTTGCTATGTGCAATGTGGCCCTAGGTGTGTCTTCTCTATGAGGTGTATTGCCATGATATGTTAGGATTTGTAGTGTGCAGGCCACAAATGCATGCAAACATGAGATTCTGATGCATCTATCACAATGGTAAATAAGCTAAATGAAAATTATTTCAAATTGAATACTTAATCAATAATCTATTTGATTTTAAGTTTCAACATAAAGTGACTATAATTTTTTAAAATAAGCAAGCAATGATAACACTATGCGTGACATTGGAATGCAGCATGATAATTGTGGAACAGAACCTATACATGAAGGTCCGGATGTGCATCCTAGTAGTGGAGGTATTCATTTGTTATTCAAATTTTTTTATGTAATTATTAATACAATTAAACATCTTAAATTGAAAATTATTGTAGCAATTAATGTAACCTTTATTGTTAATATTTTAGAGCATGTAGTTGATGGTGACCAAGTGGAGCATGATCCAGGTAGACAACATTAGGAACATGATGTTCCCCAATCAGGTAAAGAGGACCACTGTTATTCCTTTAAACAAATTTAATTGCAATTGGTTTATTGATTAATGTAACGTTTCATATTTCAACACTCCAGAGGATCTAGAGGGTGTTTAGCATGTCGAGGTTGAGGCTAGACAAAATGATGTGCAAGATGATGTGGCCCAATCAGGTAAAGAGTGTAACAGTTGTGTTCTTTAAATTAATGAAATACTTGTAACAATAATAAAAAAATGTTTTGAATTTAACCCAATTCTTTGTTATTGCAGAGGACCCCCCTTTGGTTCAGCATCCTCGTCCTTTGTATAGGACTAGGCATACATCAAGAGCATGAGAAGAGGGTAGAACATCCGAAGATGGGGGAAATGATGAAGAAGACGATGCTCCACTTAGACTTTACATAGCTTCAAAAAAAAAACAAAGAAAGAAATGATTGTAATCTACCTTATTTGATAATGACTGATTTTTATGTGTTAATGAATGTAATTATGTGCTAATGAATGTTCATGAATGATATGTGTTGATGATTATTGATGAATGTTGCGTGTTAATGAAAGTTAATGAATTTTATGTGTTAATGAACATTATGTGATAATGAATGAATGTTATATTTTAATAATGGATGAAAGAATGAATGAAAGAATGAATGAATGTTAGATGTTAAAGGGGAATTTAGAGTGATGTTAGGGGTGAGGGGGAGGGGCCAAATGAACTTCCACCTTCATGTGGTTGGCCCTGTTAAGTAGAGAATATTAAACTATTCTCGAAACAAAGCGAAGCTCAATAAGATAACACACTTTTCAATATTTCATTATGTCGCAAAGTTAATCTTATTGAATAATGTGCGTATATTGAATCTTAATTGCAGGGTCCAACAGAGCCAACACGAACAACACCATGGTGCGTCTGCAAAAGTTGTGAATATGCCTCATCATGAATAAAGCTGAAATAGTGCATTCTCTATAAAATCTCAAATGCTCTATACTTTGGAAGTTTTGAAATTTTTATGATCATATTGGTCCCCTGCCCAAAAGCTTTTTTCCTTGATTTATTTGTGATACACATTGAGAGATTTTTGTTTTCCTTTTATTTATGCATGTCTTAACCATTCTCCACATGCTTCCCATTCTTATTTAGATTGTTGTATTTTTACATATGTTGGAATCTGTAGTTCCACGTACATGTTTTCTATGTTCTTTGTAACTGTATGAAAAGGTGTAAAATGTGGGTATAGTCCAAAATCCTGATTACCAACAAGCTATTGTTGTTTAATAGTTCCAGTGTTTGTATTAATTGAAACAGTTTAACCCTTTCAACATGTTTCATAGCAAACCTGCACTTTGTATGCAATCTTATTGTTATAGTTCAATTACTGAGGTGATGTGATTTTCAAAAGTATTCCGACGAAAACAAAATTGGTTTTCATTTATGTATTTTATTAAAATTTTAGAGTTTCCTCATGAACATTTAAACTTAGAAGGATTTAAAAATTCAATACAAGAGTGCTGGACATAATTTCTGGAGATAGAACTGAAACTCTCTCCCATGACTTCAAATTTTTTCCATGCTCTCTAGGCTAGTATCTTTCAGACACAAAACATAGGTCTTCTAAATTCTGTCCCAACATTAATTAGTTCCTTTCTCTTCTTTTTCATCCTTTTGGAAAGAGAATTGGAAATTGTTAGGAACAAACATCTTCCTAGGTGATTTGTTAAAATACAATGGGGAACTCAATCAAATTTTAATTCACTTCGTTTTAAGTTATTATCACAATTCATTGAATTATACTTACAAAAGGCTTATATTTCCAAGGCAAAATATCAATATCTTTCTTGGGTGATATTAGATAGCAAGGTCTCTTGGCTTAGACAAAATCACCCTCTCATTGTATTCAAAGTAGATGTGTAGCAAAGCTAGATGCATCAATCGTTAAATCATAAACAAACACAAGCTCAAAAATTGTGTTACCAAGTATGCTTGGAACCTAGCTTGTAACTAACTAGTTCATACTAGATATTGTTTGGGTATGGTATTCAATTCTATTAGAATCTACAAAATAAATATTAACCTAGAAATTAAAGTAAGTGATAACATTTTTTAAATTGTTAAATATAAATGATAATAAAATCAAAATAGCATAACATAGTTGATTTCATAAGAGAGAAAATGAAAAAGTTCACAATATCTTCACTCAATATCCAAGATTTTTAATCCATGAGGATGAAGATGAGGATGAGATAGAAAACCAAAAGACAAGGAATTGTTTATCCAAGTTTCCAAATTTTTGAGGATAAGGAAAAAAACATAATCCTATGAAAGAAGGAGAATGTGCAAGTCATTATCTCAAGTTAAAAGAAATTACTTAAGTAAACTAAACAAACAAATGCAATATCATACTTACGATAAAACATATCCACTTGGTGAATAAAATGGTACATTGGCACACCCCCTTAAGTACAATTGAGGTAGGAAGAAATGGGTCACAAAGTTAGGTATCCATGTAAAATATGAAATAACCCCAAATTATAAAGAGAGTGTACCCTCTCGAAGTAGAGACTAGAAAATCCATAGGACAAAACTCCATCCCAAGTGACATATGTGAAGGATAATATAGACCCACCCCATCCCCTAAAGTTGGTGCCTCCACAAAGAAGAGAGAAAAGAAATGCAAAATGTTGAATGGTGAATGTTGTAGTAGTTTCATTTGCAACAAATGATGCACCTTCCTTTCACAATATGGAAATCTTGAGTTGTCAAATTGTTGAATTCCCATTCAAGTGGAATGTAGAAAGGAATTTAGATGTATGGTTTTTGAAGCGACTCATGTGTCTTGGTGTTGATTTTAAGTTGTGATTGTTCCATAGAAGATTCAGGGACTACAATCATTGAAGTGTGAGACCTTAATTAATGTGAAATAGAATGTGTCATGTTGCATGATATGGTGGGGATAGAACAAGTGAATTTACAATGGAAGATGATGTAACTCGATGGGCATTGTCATCAATAAGAAGACAAATATTCTCAATTGTTTCATCAATATTTGAAAGGTGAGATTCCACAAACAGATGTGAAATGTTTAAGTAGGCCTCCCAATGAAGTGGATCTCATAGACACGAAGAATCCTATATAGAGAATCATTGAGAGCCCTTGAAGAAGAAAATTTGAACTTCGATGAAGCAATACATGATGGAGGAATATCTTGCAAGAGGAAATCAAAGTCATTATGGTGTCATCTAGATCTGAAATGTGGTCTACTTTTCAAAAAAGTAAAGATGCTTGATAGGAATGTGTCCTAGTGGGGTGAATCTAGAAGACATTAATCCTATTGCAAAGAATCATGGAAAGTTCTAGAAGAAGCAACTTTTAATTCTGAAGTAGCAACGTGTATAAGAGATGTTCTCATTTGTAGATGGAGTATCAAGAGGAGGATCACTAGTCCATGAACCATGTCATTGTTGTTAAATACCTATGCTTTTGTTCATAGTCACTTGGTGTAGGAATGAATTCAATGGGATAGGGTAGGAGATCCTACATAATGTAATTTTTCACTATCCCTTGTTTCGAGTACAAATGGTTCTCTGAATTTATCTTGACAATAGAATGTCAGAATTTAATACCATAATCCATGATGAAAACTACCAAAAATGGAAATTTATCTTAGTTCACAATTACAAAATGCTTTTGTATAGGCCTCTCAAAGATTAAGTACATCAAATTGAGACTTTATAAATTGAGTGTATGTATTAGCAATCTCCCAAATTGTTCAATGGTCTCCAAACCTTGTCAATTTTTTATTTTTATTTTAACTCAAATATGTATGGTATAGGCATATCATTGGTTGTGTGATTTTTTTTTCCCTTAAATGCTTCTATGACCAAAAGAGACAAGTTTTAGATGAAAATGGGGTCTTATGGGCCTTTTTGACACAATGGTAGGTTCTTTAGACCTAAAAGTGCCCCAAAAACTAGTCGATTGCCTTAAGTTACAAACAAATCCTTGTTTGTGAGCATGCTTCTTGATCTCCAATTTTGGTGGAATGAAAGATAATATTGAATTTATCAAGCCTTTTGGATGCTTCGAAACCACCAAAAAAAAGCTACTTTGATCATTGAAATGTTGTAGTGACTTGGATAAAAAAAGAAAACTAAGTCTAAACTTTAGAAGTTAGTTTTTTCTTGTCAAATTGTTTTCAATTTTCAAATCATCCAAGGATGCAAGAGGAGTATATTTTTTATGACAAGATAAAAAAAAACTTAGAATCTTTTGAAACCATTGAAACATGGGGACCCCTTCCCCCCCTCCAAAATCCCTATTTTTTTTAGGATGCAATACTTAGGGGAAACATCCCCTTGCCACACCACTTAGGGATGTCCTAGGGACTCCAAGGAGTCTCTTGACCATCTTGAGGATGCCTATGAGTCTCCCATGGCCCCCAATTAGAAACTCCAATTCTAAACAAAAATGGTGAAATTATTCTGAAAATGTCATCCGTATTAAAGGTTTGGCAATGCCCCCTAACCTTGATGGGGGCTCTGCCCCAAACCCCCCACAAGGGGCACTACCCATTGACCCCAAACCTCTACCCACCATTCTTATTGTTAAAGCAATCATTTCCATTTTTTTTATGTTCACTAGTTTAAACACTTAGTATGTCAAAGTTTCATTTGCAATTCTTATACTTATTCTTAGTTTGTTCCCAAAGTTCCAAAACTCTACCACCATTGTTAATTTTCAAATTTCAATGCAATCATTGACATATTTTTAATGTTTATTGTAAAATTTACATAGTGTGGCAAAGTTTTATTTACAGTTGTTATACTTATTCTATACACATCCTTTTATAATTAATTTTTTAAGTTGTATATATATTTGCATCCCACCCCGCCCCCTTTGTCATCCCCCTGTCATCTCCCAAACTTAAGCCCTTGGTATGTTAAGATATGAAAGATCACAATAGTTTCATTTGATATGTTAATTGAGGAAAAACCTACAATATATAGCTTTCAAGATTCCAAATCCATGAGGATCATGAAGAGGTAGAAAACCAAAAAAAGAAATTGCTTATCCAAGTTTCCAAATTTGTGACAAGGAAAAAGTAGAATCTCAATCAAAGAAGGAGAATGTGCAACTCACTATCTTATTCTACCTAAGTATAAATATTACCTAATTAAGCTTTTTAATAGTGGAATATCACACTTAGGATAAAACATATCCAAGGTAAATAAAATATTACATTGATAGGCTTCTTTGGTTGCTCTAAACGTGGTGCCTTATGAATTATGTTCTTGGATACTAAAGTTTCCAAATTTTGGGCACTCTTGATAGCTTCTCGTAGATATTGTGATTTGAAGGCTTTAACCAAACCTTTCAATGGTTTTTGTTGATGTGTTTTTTATGCACTATGCAACACAAAATAAAATACTAAGTATTCTATCCTCTCTTGAACAAAATCCTCCCAAGTGCTAAACTACGTGATCAAATGGGATGACTCCAAGATTCCAATAGTCAGGTCTTGACTTTATATTGCAGATAGACTCAATGATTGTGATGTGATATCTACTGGAATCACAAGGGGGACTTACGTTGCTTGGGTCAAGACCTATCCATTCTCATGTTTCATGATTGATTTACACTCCATGATTTAGGTGATCCTTGAGCAACATCTCGACTTAGCCAAATTTTGTTTTTTGTACCCTAATTCTTTAATTTTGACCCCTTACTAGCATTGCCTTAGGTTTTATTGGAATTCTTGCTTCTCTAGCATGGGCACATTTCTAGGGTTCATTCGCACAAATTGCTCTTGATGAGCAAGCTAGTATCATGACCATGACTTAAACAAAATTTTAACTTAGTCAATTTATCTCCTCCAAATTTCTATGAGTTCATCACCTTCATTCTTCATCATTTGGATGTCTTTTGTCATTGGAAGGTAATTCTTAACCACCATACCTCAATCTTGACCTATGCTACCCTAAAACCCTAGAACCTAGTCATGTTTACAATTGAGATCTTGGTGACTTGATCACTTAATACAGCTTAATCATGCAGGTCTCATCTAACTCCAACTCCAACACTTAAACAAATCAACCCTAGCAACCAAGTACTTTGGGAAATATCTTGCAACTTGACAACATGGGTAATGATGGAGGAATGGAAGGTGAGACCTATAGAGGTGAGAGAGAGAGAGAGGGTGAGAGGAAGAGATAATGACTTGGAGAGGGTAGAGAAAGAGAAGTAGAGAGGGAGAGAAGAAGAGATGGATGGAGAAAGAGACCTAGAGAGGGGAGAGAGAAGAGAGATAGTAGAGAGGGATAGAGAAGAGAGATACCAATGTCAATCTTTTTCTATAAATTTTTTTTTTTTGAAAAATCAACCTATCGTCGGAATTCCCACTCCAAAGGGTAAAATTCCGATAGAGGAGTGTCATCAGATGCACAACATCCTTGTCAGAACTCTCCTGGAGGTTGTTGTAACCTCCAGGAGAGTTCCGACGAGGATGCTATGCATCTGACGACACTCCTCGGTCAGAATTTTACCCTTTGGAGTCAGAATTCCGAAGATAGGCTGAGATCGTGACGGTATTCATTCGGGGTATGAGCATCCATGGTGGTCGTCAGAAAGGTTGGAGGTGATGTCAGAATTGCAATGACCACAAGGATAGTCAGAACTTCCGACACAAATTTTTTGATGGCTTTTTTTTGTCGGTAGTGTGACAAAATTGTGTCGGAATTCCGACGATTTGCCGTCGAAATTTTGACCCGAATGTACTAGTGAGCCTATATTAGCCAAGTATGTCAGAAGAAATCATGCATCAAGTCAAATTATAGGAGATAAGGATGATCCAGTGATGACAATGAACAAACTAAGATAGAACACATGTCTATTATCTAAATTTGAACTAAGAATAGTGAAAGAGGCATTTAACAGTGAAGATTGGGTAAATGCTATGACAGAAGAGATTGATCAAATCAAGAAGAATGACACATGGACACTAATCTCAAGATCGAAGGACAAAAATGTAATCAGTACTAAGTGGATTTTCAAAAACAAGCTAAATGAGAAAGGTGAAGTCATTCGCAACAAAGAAAGACTAGTTTGCAAAGGTTATGCTCAAGAAGAAGGAATAGATTATGGTGAGACTTTTGCACCTGTGGCTAGACTTGAGGGAGTAAGAACATTGTTGGCATATGCTGCTTTCAAAATTTTTAAGGGAAATCAAATGGATGTCAAATCTGCATTTTTGAATGGTATACTAGAAGAAGAAGTTTACATTGAACAATCTGAAGGATTTGTTGAAGACAAGAGTAAAGATCAGGTATGCAAACTAAACAAAGATTTATATGGTCTGAAACAAGCACCTAGAGCATGGTATGAAAGATTGCACTCTTATTTAATCAAGATTGGTTTTATAAGGACAAGTGAAAATAGAAATATGTACATGAAGAAAGATGAGGACAATGGAATATTGATCTCAGCCATATTTGTTGATGATATTATATTGTGTGGTAATGACTCCTTATGCAAGAATTTTGGAAATGAAATGTGCAAAGAATTTGAGATGTCACTAATCAGTGAGATAAAATATTTTATAGGTTTACAGATATTGCAAATGAAAGATGAGATTTTCATTACTCAATCCAAGTACATAAAGGAAATCTTGAAGAAATTTGGAATGGAGGATTCTAAACCAGTAAGTACTCCTATGACTACTAACTATTGATGAGACACTTTACTGATCTATGATTGGAAAATTGCAATATGTTGTGCATAGTAGACTGGATATAGCACATGCAACAGGTATTGTAGCAAGATTCTCTGCAGATCCCAAGGAGACACATATGATAGCAATCAAGAGAATTTTTAGATACTTGAGAGGCACTGAAGATTATGGCTTAGTATATGAAAAGAGGAATAATTTTGATTTAAAAGTTTATACCAATGCTGATTGGGCAGGCAACATAGATGACAGGAAAAGCACAAGTAGTGGAGCTTTCTTTTTAGGAGAAAGACTAGTGAGTTGGCTTAGCAAGAAACAAGGATGTATCTCACAGTCAACAACAGAAGCTGAATACATTGCTGCAGCAATATAGCATGGATCAAACAACTGTTGGAAGGTATAAATGAGAATGTTACTGAGCCAGTAACTATATTCTGTGATAATACAAGTGCCATTAATATTTCAAAGAATCTAGTGATGCACTCTAAGACAAAGCATATATCTATAAAGTATCATTATCTCAAAGAAGAAGTTCAAGAGAAGAAAGTTGTGCTAGAACATATCAGTTCAAAGGAGCAATTAGCAGATATCTTCACAAAGCCATTGCCAAGGGACACTTTTGAGTACCTCAGAAGAAAGTTAGGGGTCCTACCCCTATCTTCTACTCACTGACTGAGTTTGGTGAAAGAATTAATTTGATGAATCTATGGAATATTATGTGTGGATTGATGCTAATTTACACACTTTAGGAGGTCACCTAAAGTTGTGCAGGAGAAAGTGAATAGAGACAAGTTGATCTAACCAAGACTGAGATGTTACACAGCAAGGCAAATCACTTCACAGAGGAAGAAATCATGATTTAGTTCTTTTACTTTTTGGCATTGTTGTCAAAGGGGGAGAAGACTATAAATGGTTTGGTTGGAAGACTAAATGCAAGTCAACAGCTTAGAAGCCTAATGAAGAATGGAGAAGACTTCAGAAGACAACAGATCAAGGATAATAGGAGAAGTCTAACAACAATCTAAATCCAAATCAATTTGAATATCTTGTTGGTATTGCCATTTATTTATTGGTTTTGCCATCAATGCCAAAGGGGGAGATTGTTGGCATTATAGTAAGAAAGATTGTTGGCATTTCAATATCAGAAGATTGTTGATATTCAGTAAGGATATTGAGAAGGTTGTTGAAGATTATTGATATAACTGAAGAAGTATGATAAAAATCTTTATAACATTATTTTGTCATTGATGTCAAGGAATTGATTATCTGATTAAGTATGATGTTGCCATATCTTGAGAAGATTGATTAGAAGAGAATTAAGATGTCGATAAAAGACACAGAAAGAATGTGATGAATAAGGGGAGAAATAAGTTATTCAATGGGCAAATATTACCAAGTTAGATAATGATGAGACTATGATGTTTATATTGTTTTGATATTCTACATATGTTGATTTATTGTAAGGTTGATACTATTCTATGTCACCAAGCAAAGAACCTAGTTGGTAAACCCTAAGGAACCTAGTCGGTAAACCCTAAGGTTATCGATATCGGTTAATGAAGGCAGAATGTCTAACAAGTAAAGTTTAGTATTTACTGAGTTGCAACCGAGTTATGATAGTGCACATGGGATGGATAAAAGCATTATTTATTAAAGGACAATGATTAGCTAGAGATGTATAAATGATTGGTATGTTGTGCATGAAGTTTGTTAAGGATCTATGGCAAAGGAAAATCGGCAGGAAGATCTACAGCGCAGATTGAACCGCAATAACCTTGTGCAAGTTCCAAGAAAGGACTGCAAGTCCTAAGGCAAGGTAAAACATTTTCAGATCGAAAGGATTCATTGAACCTGGTCAAGTTTGAAGATCTGATGGCTAAGATTGATCATGGGAAATGTGATCAAGGAGATTAAGCGGTTAGCAATTGTTTATAAATAAGAAATTGTTAATAAACAATGGATGCAGGCAAGTGTATGCACAGGGATGCTACATAGTGATTACTGAGCACAGGAGCTTGAAGACCTATTCGAATAATAGAGTAGAGAGCCCAGCAGAGGGACAAGATAAGTCCTATGACTAGATTGTTTTGGGCAAATAAGAATCTGCTTTAGCATTTTAGATGTGAACTTGCAGATAGATTTTTATTACTGTTATTTTATAAGTGACAAAAAATCTCTTAACCGAGTGGAATTAACATTCTTATATGTAAACCCTCTAGCAAGGTAACATTCTAAATGAGTGTTTTAAATCCTTTGACAAGGTCACTTCTAACAAAGTGAAGATCCTAACAGATCTGAGGGAAATCCCTTAATCGGGTCACATCTAACAATGTGTTTGTAATCTTTAACAGGATTTGCTTTTAACCAAGCATACTCTAGAAGAGTATATTTCTTAGTGGGTCCGAAATCCCATAGTGGTTTTTCCCTATTTGGGTTTCCATGTTAAATTTGGTGTTGTGAGTGTTATGATGATTATGTGTTTATGAGTTTGCATGTTTAGCAGTTTTGGTTATATTGCTGAAGTATAAGTTACCGAGGTTGAATTTGTTGTTTTTATGGAAGTTTAAGCTTGTATGATTCACCCCCCCCCCCTCTCATCTTGTTAGCTATTGGCATTTGTACTTTACATTAAGTATCTGAACTATCAAGCTGAAGATCTAGTAAAAGACAAAGATCATGAGATCTCCAAGCTAAAGAAAGAAATCAGTGCCCTTACCGCTCATCTCCAAGAGAGTAAAGTGGAAAAAGAAGAAATGCAAGGTGAACTAAACATGGCTATTTCTGAGAATGCAACCTTGATAGAATCTAATGCTTCTATTTCCAAGGAACTTACTGATTCAAAGGAGATACTTGCCAAATTCAATAAGAGTACTGCTAAGCTAGAGCAAAAGCTAGAATTGGCAAAACCGATAAAGAATACCACTGGACTTGGTTTATCTGGGTATAAGGAAGGTGAAACCTCTAGAAAAAAAGCTGAAGCATCAAAGAAGAAACCAACACCTAAGGATAAAGGTAAGAAAAAGTTTAAACCTATTTGCTTCAATTGTCTCAAGGAAGGACATACTGCTAATGTGTGTAGAAGCAAGACCTACAATAATTTTCCTTATTTTCTAAACAATAAGCCTAGATTCAATAGATTCAATGGAAACTGCTATCCATGCAACAAGTTTGGGCATAAAGCATTTGAATGCAGGTCTATTTTGTACAACACTGGGAGATACCCTCCAAGGACTCAAGGAGTTATCCCGGAACCCTTTGTGAACCTGAATCCCAACTAGTATAATACCAATGACCATCGGTCAGGTGGCTATCAAGTAGCAACTGGTTGGAGAGCAACCTGTTTGATTTGTTATGGTAACGGTCATACTACTGCAACATGAAGAAGGAAGAATGGTAGTATGAATAATGGACCATGGAGAACACCTGGAATGGTATGCTATCATTGCAACAAACCAGGACACACTGCTAGAACCTATAGAATGAGAAAGAACCTATCAGATGATATATCGATCACTCCAGAAGGGAAGATTGATGTTGAAACCATTCAAGCTAGAATGAATAAAACTTGGAAAAAGAAACCTGAAGAAGTGTCACAGGATGAACCGGTTTCTGCACCTAGTGTGGAAGTCTCTAAACCAGCAAACTAAGCTTCAGAAAAGCTTAGGGGGAGCATATTGGTGAAATATTTGAACCCCTAGTTTATATCAATAAAGACCTTAACCAATATACATTACCTATCAATCGGTAGAAGACTTGAAGTGGTAAAAGGCAAAATTAGGTTTTGTACCCTAATAGAGATGCATTTATTATAGTAGGTGAAAGATTGTTTAAAAGGGATTTTTGTCATCATTTTCACTTCTCTATTTTTGAGTGAAGAATTTTCAAGAGCAGAGTGACAAAGAGTGATTCGTCTAGCGATTCAAAGCGAATTCAAAAATCTTGCAGAGGAATCCAACAGACTTTCAATCTATTGGTGAAGAACACTAAGCAGTGTTCCAAGCAACCAAAGTGGTGTGTTGTGAGCGACATTGGTAAACCCTAAATTTCGGTTTGTGAAGGTATTTCTTGAAATTCTTGTTTATCATTTAATCATGGCTTCTGCGTCGCACTCCAGTTCGAGAGTACCTGTAGATTTATATGAATTTATTCAAAAGAAGATGAAATACAATGCCCTATCCCAGATACCCACCGGAGTTATAGTGGAGGAAGATATTTCAGGATATATTGATTGTAAATTGGAAGACCTAGGATCCCTAGTGATCCTTCCCAACTAGGTCTATTATGTGGGGATGACAAGAAAATCAAACCTGAATATAGCATCCTAGAGAGGAAAAAACTGCACAATGCAATTTATTTTCTAGAAGAGTTCACTAAAGATCACATCCGCATCATCTTGAGCAAAGTGCACAGTGATAAAATGTATTTCGAGCAGACACATGACATCACACCGGAAGTAATTCATGTCATCGCTGGTTTTTGTAACATTGGAGAGGTACCAGCTCTAAGGAAGGTCACCAAGACTGAAATGACTAACCTCACTAGTTCTTTGAGTGACCCACGAGCAATGATTGTCAACACCATCAAAGATGATTTGGTTAAGTATGCTTGCATGGTGATTGGCTACCAGATGTTTTATGCCAGCAGAATGAACTTTGTCCCTACTGTTGTAGTGAATGTGGCCTACAAAATGATTAAGGAAGATGCCTCATTTGATTTGTGTACCTATTTGCAGAAGCAATTGCTACTAAACCTAAAGTCCATTAAATAGGATAATGCTCTAAGGTTCAGGTTTGGACAACTTTTGGTCGGTCTATTCTTCTACTTTCAGGGCTATTTCCCTGGAGTAGGTGATGTTCAATGATCTGCTGACCAACCGGTCTCCAAGAAAATTAGGGAAAGTCTTCAAGCAGTGGGAATCGGATATACTGAGGTTCTTAATAAATATTTTGATGAATTCAACAGAAAATGAGCCAGAGAATGAGGATATCTGGTGATATTGTGAAGAAATATGAAGATGACATCTGCTTCACCATAAAGGTAGATGAATGCGTAATGGAAGTGGTGGAACCAAGAAAGGAAGTAGTTGAACCAATGGGGTATGAAGTGATGTATGATATGTTGATTGGGTATGCCTCTACCCTGCTTGCCTCACCACTAGATGCTAAGAAAAAGAGAATCGACACCTACTTAGAGAGGGTAACATCGATTGAAGATCCTACACAAAAAAAGGGCAAGGCAGTGCCATCGGTATCAGCACTAGTTACCTCAGCCAGTCCAAAAGTGACCAAGCGGTCACCTACCAAGAAGAAACCTAAGGTTGCTCCCACTAAAGTATTTGAGAGGAAGCAGAAAACCAAAAACAACTCACCAGAGTCAGAGGATACTAAACCGGATGTAAAACAAAAGAAGACCAGACAATCAAGCAAGAAGGAAAAATCTACCAGTAATGCACCTACAATGTTAGCACCAGTAAATATAGATATTTCCTCTTACAAGCCGATGACATGTTGTTAGAGGACTATTAAGAATATTAAGATGAAGGTGCTTGATGATTTAAAAGAATATTTTGATGATTTTACTGATAGTGAGAAAGAAGTAGAGCAGGAAATTATTAAATATTTATGTGTTAATGACTGGTCGCTATCATAAATTAGATCGATGACACTTGATTCTTTATATAATAATTTAGATAACAAATGGCGCATTGCCATTGAAAAGGAACAAGAAATAAGGGAGAGAATCTTTGCACAATACTTTCCCAATGCCTCTAACTCTGAATTATTTGAGATAATGGATAAGAACAAAGTCCTCTTCTTCATGAGAAGAAGAAGACTCGGGCTATTGGAAAGTAAAGCTTCTGAAGTGGAGAAGGACACACATTTCCATGCCAAAGTTGTTGTCCGATTACACCAAGTGTTTGAGGCAAATCTGAAGTCTGAACAAGCACCTGATCTAACATCAGACAAACTGGCTGAAGCATTTGATAGTGAAGGGGAAAGAGTGACAGAGAAAAATGATCCCATTGATGTGGATGCATTAGATGTTGAGGATGTCACTCTAGACACAGAGAAGGAGAAACAGGACAAAGAAAAAGAAGAGAAAGAGAAACAGGACAAGGAAAAAGTTGAGAAAGAGAAGCAGGACAAAGAACAAATGAAGAAAGAGCAAGTGGAAAAAGAAAAGGAAGAGAAAAGAAGAGGAGAAGAGAAAAGAAGAAGAGAAGAGAAAAGAAGAGGAGAAGAGGAAAGAAGAGGAGAAAAAGAAGGAGGAAGAAAAGAAAAAGAAGGAAGAAGACAAGAAGAAGGAAGAACTAAAGAAGAAATAAGAAGAGGAGCAAAAGAAGAAAGAAGAGGAAAAGAAAATAGCAGCAGAGGAGAAGGAAGCAGAGAAAAACAAACAAGCGGAGACTCCCAAGGCAACCGGTGGTCAAGCCAAACTGGTTGACACCACCAGTTTGATTGACCCTCAATCAATAGATGAGTCCAAGCTACTGTGAGGCATCAAATTGGCACAAGAAAGACTGGAAGAGTTGTGGAGGAAGAAGGAAAGGGATGTCATACAAACTGTGGTTGACACTCTTACCAATCTGATTCCTGGTACTACCTTCCCCAGTACCGATTCCTCTCTGTCCAAGTTGAAACTCCTTTGTACTATAGTAGAGGACCAAGTACAATGCTTGGAAGATGTTGCTATAGCCACTACGAAGAAGAATCATGAAAAGGCACTCAACACTGCCTTAGTCAAGAAACTGAATGAGTTCCGATCACAACTTTTGAAGCATCAGAAGGATATCAGTGGTGCTATGGATGAGGGCAAATTATTGTGTAGTAAAATCTGCCAACCCCATCTATTTTGTGATGATGTGCTTAAGATGAAAGATAAACTCCAATCAGAGTTCTAGGCATACATCAGCAACTTCAAGATGCCATATGATTCATTTACTACATATGGGAAAACGGTCCATCATTATTAGCTGGAGACTACCAGGGTGGAATCAAAAATCTGCAACTGGACAAAAGATTTGCAAGAGCTTCAACTAGTCTTATTACCTAGACTGTAGATTCTTTAGAAATGTTTTCTCAATCTGGAACCCATCACGGTAACTCAAGAGATGAGTACCATTGATGCTATGAAAGAACTAGTATTCCAAATGCAGACAGAAAGTGAGGTTGCTACCTCATTACTTGAGTCTTGGTCATTGGACATGAAAACTTTTATGCAGGATTTTAAATCTATTTTTGATAAGTTTTATTCCTTATTGTCATAAACATTTACTCTACTTTTTATATTTAAGGAAACAGGGGTTATTCTGCATTACTTTGTCATTGTTGGAAAAGGGGGAGTAGTATTTAAAATTTTGGTGAATGTTATGTATACTTTCTTGTTACCACTTTGGGGGAGTAGTATACATTATAATTTCTGCAAAAGGGATAGTGTATATGCTTAGGGGGAGTAATTTTGATTATGGCATATTTTTGTTGTAAAAACACTTAGATGTCAAAATTTTCCTAAGTGTTGCCATCAATGCCAAAGGGGGAGATTGTTGGCATTTTGATGATGTTTTGATTGTCATTGATGGACACACACTTTCTTTATGTATGAGTTATGCTCAACCGGTAATTGTTTCAACCAGTATTATGTATTATAGTCTCTAGACTATTGGTGTTTTGCAGAAGATGTTTACCGGTCACAAATTGACTGAAGACCTCAAGCGGTATGAAGACCTCAAGCGGTTTGAGGATCTCAAGCGGTAAGAAGGAACAAAGTGGTAGTTAACATTTTCCAGTCTTCCTTTTTGACAACCAGTAATCAGTATATTGTATGAACCGGTATTACTCTATGATGAGTTACCAACCAGTATTTATGTGATGAGTAATCATCCACGGACACTTTGGCAGTGATTTTGTGTCATGTTACCAAATGTGTCTAGATGCACTGAACCTAGGAACTTGTAGTTTAATCCTATTGGACCGGCATGAGATAAGTTTCCCTTATAATGACATCATGTCTAGGAATTGTATGAATGAGAGATGTATGATGTATGAGAAGGTTATGTGTGATCTTTGTAGAGAAGATTAGGTCTATGTGAAGAGTTAGAGTGTGGAGATATTGAAGACTGAAGTAATGCTGAAATACATTAACAATGAGCTATCAAGGATCTAACGAAGCATACTGTGCTAGTATATAGATCACTCACTTGTTGATTACTCACATCTTCGACAAGTCTGAAACCCATAACCGAGTAGGCCCACCAAAGCCTTTGTAAATCCTCTAACAAGGTGGTTCACAACTATGGATCTGAAATCCTTTAGCAAGCTAGTCTTTAACAGGACTTATCTCCTAACAGAGATCTAGATTCCTAATAGGATCTATTCTGGTGAAGAACATTGTATGACCTTAACCGATCTGGTTTCTATTCTGCAGATAGTTACTTGTGAGTTTCTTCTCACTGTGGTTTTTCCCATTTGGGTTTCCATGTCAAAATATCTTGTGTTATGGTGATTGTGCTTTTATGGGTAAATGCTTTATTTTCTATTTGGTTTGCATTTATCTTAACTGGTTTATTAGTGAGTCTATTATACCGATTATTTGCTAAACTGTTTAAGAGTTTGAGTTCAGTATTTTTTGGTATACTAATTCACCACGCCCCCTCTTAGTATTCATCACACTCAATTCTCGTAGCTGATCAACCACAGCTGTATAGCCTTGTTGGTAGGTAGATCTCTTGTCATCTTCTGTGGGTGCTCTATTGAATTCAAAACCCTGCATTTTTGCTTGGTATCGTGAATTTTGCTTGCATTGTTTGATAAAAAAAAAAATCATTTGCAATTTATTAATATTTTGATGCAATATTTCATTTACATGAGATACTTACAATTTGTGCAACAAGTTTCATATAACCACCAGAGCCGAGTTTGTGTTGCCTGTGCTTTTCTTGTCTTTCCTTGGTTGCCTTTGACGTGTCACCCAGTCTATGAAAAGTTTGAAATATGTTAGATTATATAGATATAAAGAGTAATTAATTAGTAAATAATTACATTCTTAATAGTATCCCGTACCTTCTTTTGGTGTCTAGTGGTGTATTTCCTTTTTTCCTTTCAATTCTCTCCTTGGCATCCAAAATTAGGTCCTTCCACTCCCTCTCTGGAATCATGGGGGGACGCTCGTACTTTAGGTTCTCCTATAAATGGGTCCTGTATTGGTCCCTCACATACTTTAGATATGTGCCATCTTTTTCAAGGATCTTGGTTTTGTCAAAGGTGTGATTTCCAAACCACTCAACCATATGGTTTGTCAATTCATCTTTTAACCTTTTTTCTTGGTCATTCCACCTTTTAAAGAAAAAACAAACCTGTTAGATTCATAAATGAACTGAAGCTACATTTACTATAGTTCAAGAAATGGATCAAGGAAAACTATTCTAGCAATGATATGAAATCAAAATAGTGGATTAGGGTTAGTTCACATATGATGTACCACCTATTACGTATGGTGGGCCCAAATATTTGCAATGCAATGTCACTAAGATGTTTATAAAAAATATCATTTCCTGCAAAAAAATTCATGGGATCATTAGTCCAAAATGAGTGATTAGAAAGTAAATTACAATCAGACTATATATAATAATAATTTTAAAGTACCTAGAACCTTTTGTATCTTTAAGGGAATCATTTCTTCGTCTCTCACCACCAATGTGGCCTGCAACATTCCCATACTAGCAATATGACAAGATCCAGGAAATGATGGTATGTTATCAGCAATAGTCACCTATGGCACATCCTCATGTGCATCTCCTGCTACTGAAAATGAATCCACTATGAAAAGCCCCCAAGAAAGAATGCTTGAAGGGAAATAAACACATAACAGAAGATAGAGAAAAAGAGGGATCTACCAACAGTGGGCGGGTCAATATGACGTGTAGTAGAGGATGTATGCATGCTACATGTTGCTGACATTGCAGTCGGCAATACAGGTGGGGCTAACCTTTGATGAGGCACTGACGACATTTGCATAGGAACATTGATAGCACCTTAAGAATAATACATTAAATATATCAAACATTAAATATATGAAAAGTGCAAGAATTGTAAACAAGGATTAACCTTTATTATGAACATTAACAGTATCAAGTATGATGTATTCTGGGTACTCAAAGTGATAAGCCAAGCAAGTTATGAGCCAAGAAAATCGTCATCACCCGAAGTACCCGCAACACCCTGTTCATGGCCACCAATTTCATGAGGGCGCATAATTTTTTGTAAAAACAACACGTACATATTTTAGTTAATGACATAAAAGAGAATAAAATATAAACCATTATTGAACTTTTGTTATAATTAAAGCTTTCATTAATGCTTACTTGCAAGTTTTCTATTGTCCGAATCAATACTTGCACCCTCTCTCGTATCTAATCAGTTTGAGGATACACGGATGCCAAAGCAACAATCTCTCTACTAATTTTTCTAAGAGGCTTTTTTATCAATTCCATAGGGTGTGTGGAATTTCCAAGGTCATCATCACTTAATCCTATTGAGTCCACATCCCTAGAGAGGTGCTCAGGTACTGTAGCTCCCTTTCCCTTTCCCCAAACATCCGTCTGTGTCAAGAATATCATTAACAATTACAAAATTAGTCTAAAATACTCAAAAAAGAGCATAATAATATAATAGTTTGCTTCTATCTAATTTATACAATGAGGTTTACCTGCTCGGTACAAGTGTCGCGACCTACATCCCTGTCTGCACTATGTGATGGATCCATATTGCATTGTGACAAAGAAAAAATATAAAAATGTTAGCGAAATTAAACCAATAGACTTAGCAAAAAAACTTCATAATAAAATGGTATATTGGAGTCATTAATTGGAGGTTGGTTAATTTAAATGGTATATAGTACATACCACCCCCATGATATTAACTTTGTTTGTATCTATACGATTCAAACTATAATCAATTAGAAGCTCTTCACCTACACTTATTGATTTTATCGCACATATGAATACATGATTTCCCTCGCACGCTTCAACTATGCAATTGGGTTGTTTATTAGTTGACCCAAGTCGCTTACTATTTATTAAACCTACAATATTCCCTATTTCTTTTGGCCTTCCATCAATGTATATAGCCACTCATTTACTTTGATCATTATCTTTTGATTGTATATAATTTGCTGACAGTGCATACCTATGCATACTTTTTTTATATCGAATAATCTGCATCCAATTAGTGTAATTGTAACAAGGTCCGACAAACTCCATCAATTCAACAACTTTGTTGTAACATACCTTTATGCCATCCATGGAAAATAGGCTGAAACCATGTAATGACGAAGGTGCTATGCGATATATCCTATCATTAACACAAAAATTAGTGTTTATTGGAGTAAGTTCCTTGGGTACCCATTATTTCTGTAGATGTTTTTACCTCAATGGCACCTCAATGTTGTCTTTGGTCTCATCATCATAAGAACATGACCCCCTTAAGCAAGGAAAAATTTCATGCGTTTATTGAATTTTCTTCTAATCTTTTGACCTCTAGTTGATCTCCCTATTGTAGACCTACTACATGTCTCACTTTCATTTTCTATTACTGCATTTCCGTCACTCAAGGAAGACACATCTAAAAAATACCAATTTGGTGGTACTTGCACTCCATCAAATGAGAGAGTTAGTTGGTAATGAAAGATAAATTTTGTAAATGAGGGTAATGTTGATGAAGAAGTTGGCCCTAAAGTTGATGTTGGGATTAAAATTTGAATAAGTCCAATTGGGGCCTCAAGTGTTGATAACTGTATTAGATTTGTTGCTAATGTCGAGGTTTGAAAAACTGAGGAAGTTTGTTTTCCAAGTAATTTTTAAAAAATAAATTGTTTCTATAGGGTGTATTGACTAGTTATACCTGTCGATCCATGAGACTGTGCAGGATCTTCATCAAAGTGGTTCAGGTTCCTGCACATGTAATTCAATTATCTTATGTTAGCTAAAAATTACATAGTACACAACATGAACAACATGAACTTTGTAGACAAAAAGAGTATTAAATAAAAAAAAGACCCTGTCATCAAAATCATTGTAAATTTTTTAATTCCTTACCTTTACTTTATGTAGACTATGCAGGATCCTCAACTAAATGGTTGACAATGTCTATAGTCAATGACTTGTTCCCACCAAGGGTGACAGTATCACAGAGGGACTATACATGAAATCAACACCATCAATTAAGCATCATAAGCATTACATTTGTAAGTTGATAAACAATAAATACATACGTATCATAAGCATCATAAGCATCACATGATGTATCATCATATATGTAATTTAGCATCATAATTAGCATCACATATGTGTCATCATAAACATGTAATCCATCACATATGTATCATAAATCACCATCCATCACATAGGTAATATATTGGAGGCTTCTCTTTTTATGAACCGGTCATAAGGACATCATACTGGTATCAAAGCACCGGTACAACATAATGGGAAACTGGTTGGTGCAGCTCATCAGTGCTCAGACAATAAGATTCATGCTCCTCAATCACCACGGTAACCGGTTAAGGGGTTTGGTTATTTTTGGTTTCCTTCGGTCTCATCCCAACCGGTTTCTCTCTTTTTGGCCCCTAAGAGACTCATTCTATGGGCAGTCCCTATTTATCTCTCCGGATCGGGTGGCTTCTTCTCATAGCCTCCTTCCTTCTTCTTCACTGTATCTGAGCAAGGATATAGGGTTTTCTTCCTGGTTCTTTCCCTATTGAGATCTTGAATCAGTTTTCTTATTAATATATATATATATATATATATATGAGTGGCTTGCTATCACCATCCATCACATAGGTAATAAACAATCCACGTTCTATAAATAAACACAAAGTTCAAAAAATGTCACATGTATCATCATAAACATGTAATCCATCTACTGATATGACATTCAAGGCATTCAATTTGAAATTCATGTAGTTTGTGATATATAATATGATCATCTATTGCTTGATACTCCATTCTAATATCTTTCATAATGGCAAATAATTCTCGGTATGAGCGAGGTAGAATATTTGATGTTGATAACAAAAAATCACCTATCAATCTACAACAAAAAAATATAATTTGTTAATATAAAAGATATTAATGGTACAACATGATTCACCATTTATTATGGCATATATGACATACCTTAACATACATGAGATTGTTATGTTGGATAAACCATTCATAACCTTCAAGTTCACCAACAACAATATAACAGAGAGAAGAGTTGTCTAGGAGCCTTCGTAAAGGGCCTCAAATGCCTTCTCAAGTGAAGGGACATCATGAACAACATCAAGGTCATCTTCATTATCATGATCAGTTGTGCCAATACTAAATGTGTCATGGATCAATGTATTTGTACCATCATCTTCAATTGTGTTTTGTGGCTCATGATCATCATCTTCTATGGGATCATTATCTTCAGCTTTGATATTCACACCTCCATGTTCATCCACTTTGAAAACCATATTCTTCAAGTTGTGTTGATCCATATCATGTGCTTCGGGGTGCTTGACCTATATAAAATTGATAAACATAAATAAACCATGACCATGATCTCATCATCAAGTGATTTATTATGTATATAAATTGTTAAAATGATATAATGAAAAACTTACCAATGGATGATAATCATGTCCACCTTCAATGTGACCATGCAACCTACAATGTTTCTTAGTTGTTTTGATTAGAAGTCTTCTAGTTTTTAACCCCTTACAAATTTTGCAGGGACAATAACATTTTCCATCACCTTTTCTTATCAAGTTAGACCACAATCTAGCAATTGTCTCCTTATTTTGTTGTTCGTTGATATTGTCTGACATGGTCTTTCTTCACAAGCAAGAAAATTGGGCTATAGAACTAGTTATATATAAGTTGAATGTTAGTTATGAAATCACGTTTCAGTATAATATACCAAATTAAATTACTTAAACATAGAAATTATGCAAATTGAACCAAAACCATTTAACTCTTCTTTTTCATCTCAAAACATATCTAATGACTTTGTGGTATGTAATCCTTGTATCATATCTTAAGTTGACTAATGTCTAATTGGGGTAATCCATGAGAGTCTAATTTGAATTCATTATCAATGTTGTGAAGTCATCGAGAGTATGGTGATAGTCATCCTTATAGGATCCTCTCAATACTATCCAAATCAATCTAAAAGGAAAGCAACTATCCATTCCCATGCTCATGCATACTTACATGACTAATGCTGCCCTTGTGTATCCTAAACATTGGAGATACCTTATCTGACTTGCCTAATCAATGTGGTTGTTGTCCTAATATGAAATACTAAGTTCTACCCTTGCATCTGCATCAAACTTCTCACATCATGTTTCTTCAACAAAACACACTAATATGAATTCAGCCAACACCATGAGGATAGGGTCAAGTATCATGGCAACTAATCATAATACTTGAAGATGGGGTTCACACATAAGTGTTGGCTCTCAACAATGCCACACTTCCAAAATTGTCAGTCTCAAGACTTCTCCTATTGGGTCAACACTCATTGATGGCCACAAGGTCAAATCAATGTATCTAGGCTTCAAACTCCTTACTCTAGGCTTGGAAAACCCTACACAAGGTCTATGAACACTCACTTGGTATTACAATAGAAAGAGCCTTCCTCTAGAACTTTGTTTGCAACGCACACATCATTGGTAATCATTGTTATGACGGATGGTCTATTAGGACGGTAAATAAAATGCTTATTCTTTTTCCACCCTTTGAAACTACAACAAGGTATTTGACTTGGCAGGGTCCCCACACATCACTTCAACACAAAACATTAGGCAATTCAACCTTTTGCTTTCTCAATGCATTTTTTTTGTCTTTCACTGGTTTTCTCAGTCTGATACATAGGGATATCAGACCTTTCATGGCATCATCATACACACCTTCCAATATGTAGTCCTTTCATATTTTAGGTGCCTACATACTATGTTTTTGTTAAGTATTGATGTAGTCTTAAGACATCTCATGACTCCATTACATGTCCACACTTGGGTTTACAAACACGACTCTGTCAAAACAAAAACAATATCACTAGTAAAACTATGACTGTGACAATTAATACCCTTAGGACAGTCATAGAAATTTAATCTATTTCATTTGGTTTTCATCCACAAACCCTTTCGAAGGTTGCATAGGGTCCCACCCCTCTCTCTGTCATCAACCACTTCAAAATACCAATCGCTTGGTCTTCCCACCAAATTCTTCACTCTTACTGCCTTTTACTGTCTGATACATAGAGATATCAGACTGTCCTCATGCCCAAACACGTACCAAATCTAATTTGGATCCCTGCACACAACATAATATGATACATAGCATGAAAAAAGGTCTTCCCACATATTTGGGTAAATTTATATGCATGGGAGACCAAACTATACATTATTTACTCCTCATGGTAAACACTAGGTAGGGTTTTGACATTTTTTGGAAAAACTATGATATCTTCTTTAAAACATAATGAAATTCAATGCCACAAAAAGAAAAAATTAATTTAAATCACTTCTCTACCACATCCAATCGACTTCCCATCAAATTATGATGATTTTCACAATAAAAAATGAAGAGAATCAAACCAAAACTTCAAAAAATGCACATAAAATCCCAATTTCATTAAGCAAAACTCTTGGATGGCATGCCAAAGGCCTATTTATTCCCATCCAAGTGGGTTACAACCTCAAAACACCATAAACTAACTTTCCAACCATATTTTTAAGAAGTTGCTACAAGAAATGCAAAAGTTGTCATGGCAACATAACAACTTTTTTCCCAATGGACCTCAAACTTTCACAATTAGGTCCCAATACATAAATATTTGAATGGTATGGAAGCTTCCAAAGAGGGTAAATCTTGCACACAAATTCAACTAACATAAATGTTAGAATTTTGATGATGTTAGTTGTGATTGTCATTGATGGACACACACTTATTTTATGTGTAAGTTATTCTCAACCGATAATATGTGTTGTGTTGTCCACACCGGTATTGTATGTCATTATTTCTATAGTATTTGTTTGTAGAAGACTATCGGTGTTTTGCAAAAGATGCTTACCAGTCAAAGCATGACCAAAGACCTCAAGCAGTATGAAGACATCAAACGGTACAAGGACCCTTGGTGACAGTTAATCTTTTGATCGGAACATTATGTTCTAGTTTCCAGTCTTCATTTATGAACCAGTAATCGGTATATTGTGTTAAACCGGTATACTTTTAATGTGTAATGAGTTATCATCCACCGACACTTTGGCGGTGTTTCTGTGTCGTGTTACCAAATATGTCTAGATGAACTGTACCTAGGAAATTGTAGTCTAATCTTATCAGACCGACATGAAATCAGGTTCCTATATGAGGACATCATGTCTAGGGTTTTGAGGTTGTTGATGTGTGCAAGTGTTGGAGAGAAGATTAGGTCTATGTGAGAAAAGGTATCTCACAAAAAAGATTGAGAGTGCAAAATATATAAGACTAAAGTAATGTTGGAATGTATTAACAGGGAGCTGTCAAGGATCTAATCAAGCATTTTGTGCTACTGTCTAAATCATTCAATTGTTGAATACTAAGAGGGGGGAGGTGAATTAGTATATTGTTGAATACTAATCTCTTTGACAAGTCTGAAACCCTTAACCAAGTAGACCCATCCAAGCCTATTGTAAATCCTCTAACAAGGTGGTTCATAGTTGTGGATCTGAAATCCTCTAATAGGGTAGTCGTTAATAGGACTTATGTCCTAACAGAGATCTGGATTCCTAACAAGATCTATTCTGGTGAAGAACATTGTAAGGCCTTAACTGGTCTAACCTTAATCGGTTTGTTTACTATTCTACAGATAGTGGACTTGTGAGTTTTACTCACCGTGGTTTTTCCCATTTGGGTTCCCACATCAAAACATCTTGTGTTATGGTAATTGTGCTTCTGTGGGTGAATTCTTTATTTGCTATTTGGCGTGTTTGTGTTGTAACTAGTTTATTGTTTAAACTGCTACATCAGTCTGCTGTTAAACTGCTTGAGAGTTGGTTAAGTTTTTGGATATACTAGTTCACACCCCCTCTTAGTATTCAACAATTGGTATCAGAGCCTACCTTTCTATAAGTCTAACCACTTGGAAGGAGATATGGGGGAATACAACATGAGGGAACTCACTCACCATTTGACTGAGTATGAGAGAGCCTGTGATTAATTCAAGATCAAGTATAAATCCTCTTTATCCAAGAGAAGAGAACTTGTTGAGCAATTGATGGAATTTACTGAAAACAACTCTTTTGATGAAGTAGACATGGAGGCCCTAGTCGGAGAAGTGGAGAAACTAAATGAATCAAAAACTAACCTAAGGAGCGATTGGAAGGACTGACTATCAAGATGAGTCAGGAGCTAGAAAATAGAAGAAAAGATGAAGATTTAGTGAAGGACAAGGAGCATGAGATCTCTAAGTTAAAACATGAAATCGGTACCATTACCGCCTATCTGCAAGAGGGTAAAGAAGAGAAAGAAGAAATACAAGCTGAACTGAATGCGACTATTTCTCAGAATGAAACCATGATGGAGACCAATGATGCTCTTTCCAAGGAACTTGCTGAGACAAAGGAGATACTTGCCAAGTTCAACCAGAGTGTTGCGAAGTTGGAACAAAAGCTAGAATTGGTGAAGCCATCAAAGGATACCATTGGACTTGGTTTCTCTAGATACAAGGAAGGTGAGACTTCTAGAACCAAGAGTGATACACCAAAGGAGCAATCGACACCTAAGAACAACAACAAGAGTAAGGTAAGAAAAAGTTTAAACCTATTTGCTTTAACTGTCTTAAGGAAGGACATACTGCCAATGTATGTAGGAGCAAGGCTTACAATAACTTTCCTTACATACAAAACAATGTGGCTAGAACTAGTAGATTTAATGGTCATTGTTATGCATGCAACAAGTTTGGGCATAGAGATTTTGAGTGCAGGTCGGTTATGAACAACTCTGGAAGTTATGCACCAATATCTAAAAGAGTTGTCCTAGAACCTCCTATGAACCGGAACACAAACCGGTATAGAATCTATGACCACTGGTCAAATGGTTATGGAGTGGCAAATAGTTGGAGAGCAACCTATTTGATTTGTCATGGTAGTGGTCACACTGCTGTAACATGCAGGAGGAAGAATGGAAAGGTGAACATCAGACCATGGAGAGCACTTGGTATGGTATGCTATCATTGAAACAAATCGAGACATATTTCCAGAGCATGTAGACTAAGAAAGAATCCATCGAGAGACATACCGGTCGACCCAGAAGAAAATATCGATGTTGAAACCATTCAAGCAGATATGGAGAAAACATGGAAAAAGAAGTCAGAAGAGAAGCCACAAGATGAGCCAGTTTTTGCACCCAGTGTGGAGACCCCTAAACCGACAAATTGACCTTCAAAAAGCTTAGGGGGAACATATCGCTAACATTGTTTCAAATCCCTAGAGTATATCGGTAAAGTGCCTTTATCGGTATTTGTTACCTGTCAACCGACAGAAGAAATGAAGCGGTAAAAGGTAAAATTAGGGTTTGAGCCCTAATGGTGATGCATTTATTATGGTAGGTGGGAGCTTGTTTAAAAGTGACTTTTGTCATCATATTTACTTACTTATTTTCAGAGAAGAATTTTTCTAGCTTGAGCAACGCAACCAAAGCGATTCATATTGCATTGGAAAGAATTCAAAAAGTAATTTTGCACAAGATTTTGTAGTCATTTTCAAGCTATCAGTGTGGAAGATGGATCGGTAAAGTAATCTATTTAAGAAGTGTGTTGTGCCTAACATCAGCAAACCCTAGTTTGACGTGTGAAGGTATTTCTCATTGGAACATTCTTGTCATTTGGAATTATCTAGATATGGCTTCTACATCCAAAATACCTTCTAGTTCTTCTAAACCTAAGGAATCACCTGAGTTTCTTAAAAAGAAGATGAAATATAATGCCCTATCTCAAATTCCCGTCGGAGTCATTGTCGAAGGGGATGTTTTGGGATATATTGATTGCAAACTAGAAGACCTAGGGTCTCTAGTGATTCACTCCCAGTTAAGTCTATTTTGTGGAGATGATAAGAAGATTAAACCTGAGTATAGTGTGATCAAGAAGAAAAAACTTCACAATGTAGTATATTTTATTGAGGAGTTTACAGAAGAACACATCAGGATTATTCTAAGTAGGGTTCATGGTGACAAGATGTACCTTGAGCGAACCCATGATATTACACTGGAGGCTATTCTTCCAAAGGTATTCAAAAGGAAAAGAAAAACCAAGAATAACTCATCGAATTCAGAAGGCACTGAACCAGAGGTAGAAATGAAGAAGATGAGGCAATCAAGCAAGAAGACGAAGTCAACCAATAATGTACCAGCAACCTCTACATCGGTAAATATAGATATTTCCTCTTACAAGCCTATGACACATTGTCAAAGGACCATAAACAATATTAGAAGGAAAGTTCTTGATGATTTAAAATAATTTTTTGATGACTTCAATGATAGTGAAAAGGAGGATGTTGAACAAGAACTTATTAAATATTTATGTATTAATGATTGGTCACCTACCGATATTAAATCAATTACTTCTAAATCTTTTTATGATTCTTTGGACAATAAATGGCCCATTGCCATTGAAATGAGGGAGAAATTTTTTGCTCAATATTTTCCAGATGCCTCAAATTCAAAATTGTTTGAGATTATTGATAATTACAAAGGCATCTTCTTCATGTGAAGAAGAAGACTTCAGCTACTCAGTGGAAAAACATTTGAAGTGGAAAAAGACACTCATCTGCAAGTTAAGGTAGCTGCCAAAATGCAAAAAGTATCTGAAGCTAATCAACAAGCTGAGCAAGAACCTGACCTATCCACAGTTAAACTGGATGTAATCTTTGATAGTCTGGGTGAAAGAATAACAGAACAAAATGACCCCATTGATGTTGATGCACTAGATATTGAGGATACCACTCTAGATAAGGAGAAAGCTAAAAAGGAGAGTGGAGAAAGAAAAAGATGAGAAAGCAGCAAAAGAGAAAAAATAGAGAAATAAAAACAAGAGAAAGAGAAAGTGAAGAAAGAAAGAGAAGAGAAGGAGAAGAAGAAGGAAGAAGAGAAGAAGAGGAAGGAAGAAGAGCAGAAGGAGGAAGTGGAGAAGAAAAAGGAAGAGGAGAAAAAGAGGAAAGAAGAAGAGAAGAGGAGAATGGAAGAGGAGAAAGAGAAGGTCACCAAGGTAGCCCAAGAAAAAGAAGAAGAGGAGAAGAAAAGATAAGAGGAGATCAAGACAAAGGAAGGAGGATAGACTCCTAAGGCAACCAGAGATCAAGCCAAGCAAGTTGATCCCACTGGTTCCACCAATTAGACTCTTGCTTGTTTGACTCAATCAGTTGATGAGATTGAGCTACTGTGGAGCATTCAGCTAGCGCAAGAGAGATTGGAAGAACTAAGGAAAAAGAAAGAACATGATGTCATTCAGTTTGTTGTTGACACCCTTTTCAATCTAATTCCTGGTCCTAACCTCCCCAGTACTGATTCCTTGCTGGCCAAGCTCAAACTTCTTTACACAGTAGTGGATGATCAGGTGCAATGTTTGGAAGATGTTGCCCAGGCCACTGCAAAGAAAAACCATGCAAAGGCACTCAAAGTTGCCTTAGTAAAGAAAATGGATGAAGATAGGGCAAAACTGCTTAAGCAAAAGGATGATATAAGTTTAGCTATGGGTGAAGGTAACCTACTCTTGAGCAAAATCTGCCAACCTCACCTATTTTGTGTAGATGCTCTAAAACATAAGACTCAACTCCAATCAGAGTTACAAAAGTATATCGACAACTTCAAATTGCCATATGATTTGTTCACAGTGTATGGACAAACTGTTCATACTCACTAGCATTAGATTGCAAATATTGACTTAGAGATCTGCAATCGGACTCGAGATCTGTAGGAGCTCCAGTTGCTTCTATTACCAAAATTGCAAGTTCTTCAAAAGTGCTTCTTGAACTTGGAGGCTATTATTGTTACATAAGAAATGAGCACTATCGATGCCATGGAAGAATTAGTCTTCCAGATGAAGACCAAGAGTGAAATTTTTGCCTCACTTCTTGATTCATGGTCTTCAGACATGAAAAAATTTATGCAAAACTTTAAATCTCTTTTTGAGAAGTTTTACTCTTTATTGTCATGAACATATACTCTATTTTTATGTTATGCAAAAAGGGAATATTTTGCATCACTTTGTCATTGTTCACATTTTGATGATGCTTAGTTGTGATTGTCATTGATGAACACACATTTTATGTGTAAGTTATTCTCAACCGGTAATATGTGTTGTGTTGTCGACACCGGTATTGTATGTCATTATTTCTATAGTCTTTGTTTGTAAGAGAATATCAATGTTTTGCAGAAAATGCTTACCAGTCAAAGCATGATCAAAGACCTCAAGTGGTATGAAGACATCAAGCGGTACGAGGACCCTTAGTGGCAATTAATCTTTTGATCATAACATCATGTTCCAGTTTTTGAGTCTTGATTTATGAATCAATAATCGGTATATTGTGTTAAACCGGTATACTTGTAATGTGTGATGAGTTATCATCCACCGACACTTTGGCGGTGTTTCTGTGTCATGTTACCAAATGTGTCTAGATGCACTGTACCTAGGAAATTGTAGTCTAATCTTATTGGACCAACATGAAATCAGGTTCCTATATGAGGACATCATGTCTAGGGTTTTGAGGTTGTTGATGTGTGCAAGTGTTGGAGAGAAGATTAGGCCTGTGCGAGAAAAGGTATCTCACAATAGAGATTGAGAGTGCAAAATATTGAAGACTGAAGTAATGCTGGAATGCATTAATAGGGAATTGTCAAGGATCTAATCAAACATTTTGTGCTACTATCTAGATCATTCAATTGTTGAATACTAAGAGGGGGGGTGAATTAGTATATTGTTGAATACTAGCCTCTTTGACACATTTGAAACCCTTAACCGGGTAGGCCCAACCAAGCCTATTGTAAATCCTCTAATGAGGTGCTTCACAGTTGTGGATCTGAAATCCTCTAACAGGGTAGTCTTTAATAGGACTTATCTCCTAACAGAGATTTGGATTCCTAACAGGATCTATTTTGGTGAAGAACATTGTAAGGCCTTAATCGATTTGTATACTATTCTGCAGATAGTAGACTTGTGAGTTTTACTCACCGTGGTTTTTCCCATTTGGGTTTCCACATCAAAACATCTTGTGTTATGGTGATTGTGCTTATGTGGGTGAATTATTTATTTACTATTTGGATTGTTTGTGTTGTAACCAGTTTATTGTTTAAACTGCTACACCGGTCTGTTGTTAAACTGCTTGAGAGTTTGGTTAAGTTTTTGGATATACTAATTCACCCCCCCCCCCCTCTTAGTATTCAACAATAAAGATTAAAATAAAATATTTATTCAAATATGCAATTAACAATCTCCATGCACATCAATCCTCTTCACATTTAATGTCTCTCCCTAGCGTTTCAATTTTTTAAATAGTTATTTATTTGATCAAACACATGGAAATTATATTTATGGTAGAGTTTCAATTATATTTATGGCAATTATATTTATGGTCTTTTCTATTCTTGTTTCTTGCATATCCCATCTCTATATTGTGCCATGCACCATCTCTGTAGCCTTCCAAAGTAGTGTTATGTTTTTTCATTGCCCCTTTTACTAAACTCTATAAATTGTAATCTTGTATTTATTTTTAATCGATGCTTTCCTACATTGTTTGATCTGCCATTTTGTTAGAAATCTCATCTCTATTATGCTTTGATGGATGTCGCATCCTGTTACAAACCTCACATTTTGGCATTGGCAGAAAGGATATTATCAAAGGTTGCGGAATATGGAATTTACATCTACCAATTGTCATTCCATCTTGTGCATATGGCTTTTACATGTAGAAGAAATAAATTTGATAAATAGGCCATATGGTGGATGGTAAGTGAAGGATGTAAGTACTAAAGGTGTGGCACTAGTGGCTTTGGTACATGAAGGTGACTAGAAGTTGTGAAGGAGAAATGGTGGAAGTTGGATCTATGGTAGAGGTGGGAGTAGATGTTATTTATGCATGAAAATGTTAAGCTAATACTCATAAAATAGCTAGGAATCGAACTTAAGGCATTCTATTTGTTAATAAATTTCTCTACCATTGAGCTACTACCCCCTTTCTTACCATTCCATTGTTGGCTTGAGTGTAGATTATTTTCAACACCCATTATAAGACACATTATAGGTTATTGGGGCTCCTAAGCTAACCTAGCTTTGATAACATTTTGGGCTACTACTCATGGACTAGTTAGGTTACCAAGATATGACCTTCTATTTATTGTTAGAATGTGATCTATGACTAAGTATTAGAGGATCTTACTAACTTGGGTATCATGATTTTATGTGTCTCTGTCATGACTCCTAGTAACTATATAAGGATCTCACTAGTCCTAGATCTATGCCTTGACTTTTTGATATGGTTCCTAGTGAGAATATATGATCTTACTAGTTCTAAATGTCATAACTTTGTGTTTTGCATGCTCCATGTGTGTTACCAATGTTACTCATATTACACACTTTGTACTTCCCTTTTATCTCAATATTGTAGATTGAAAATATCATAAGTCTTGGGAGCTACCACCTTTCCAAACTTTTAGTCATCTTGACTCTTCAATATCTTGGTGAAAGAATATTTGGTTTCTCCATATTTTCCCAAGCGTACATGAGCATAATTTCATACTCTGGCTAAGAGGGAGCTAAATATTGCATCATAAGTTGTATCTCTTTATAAATATACACTAGGTTTGGACTCACTTTAGTTAGTGGTTGTGCATTATTTATGCCTAATTGTACTTAGGTTTGAGAATGTTTCCATAAATTTGGTTCATTCCCTTATTCATGATGTTCCTCATGGCTCAATTTTCTAGGACTAGGGTCTTGGGAACCCTTATTCATGGAAATTGGACCTAAAATTTGAAAGATGAATGTTGGATTCGCAAATAGTAGGAATTTCCTCTCCAAATTTACTTTTCCAAAAGTTCAATTTAAAAAGGTGCAAGATACGTATAGATACAAGTTTATTTCTCATTTAAAACCCCTATCAACTCCAACCCACTATTGGCATTACAGTAAGAGAGATTGTTGGCATTTCAATATCAGGAGATTGTTGATATTCAGTAAGGATATTGAGAAGGTTGTTGAAGATTATTGATATAATTGAAGAAGGATGATAACTATCTTTATAACATTATTTTGTCATTGATGTCAAGAGATTGATTATCTGATTCAGTGTGATGTTGCCATATCTTGATAGATTGATTAGAAGAGAATTAAGATGTCAGTAAAAGATAAAGAAAGTATGTGATGAATAAAAGGAGAAATAAGTTATTCAATGGGCAACTATTACCGAGTTAGACAATGATGAGATCATGATGTTTAGATTGTTTTGATGTCCTACATATGTTGTTGATTGTAAGGTTAATACTATACTATGTCACCGAGCAAAGAACCTAGTCGGTAAACCCTAAGGAACCTAGTCGATAAACCCTAAGGTTATCGATATCGGTTAATGAAGGTAGAATGTCTACCGAGTAAAGTTTAGTATTTACCAAGTTGCAACCGAGTTATGATAGTGCACATTGGATGGATAAAAGTGTTATTTAATAAAGGACAATGATTAGTTGGAGATGTATAAATGATTGGTATGTCGTGCATGAAGTTTGTTAAGGATCTATGGTAAAGGAAAATCGGCAAGAAGATCTATAGCATAGATTGAACCGCAATAACCTTATGCAAGTTCCAAGAAAGGACTGCAAGTCCCGAGGCAAGGTAAAACATTTTTAGATCGGAAGGATACATTGAACCTGGTCAAGTTTGAAGATCTAATGGCTAAGATTGATCATGGGAAATGTGATCAAGGAGATTAAGCGGTTAGCAATTGTATATAAATAAGGAATTGTTAATAAACAATGCATGAGAGCAAGTGTATGCACAGGGATGCTACATAGTGATTACCAAGCACAGAAGCTTGAAGACCTATTTGAATAATAGAATAGAGAGCCCAACAGAGGAACAAGATAAGTCCTATGACTAGATTGTTTTGTGCAAATAAGAATCTGCTTTAGCATTTTAGATGTGAAGTTGCAGATAGATTTTTATTACTATTATTTTGTAAGTGACAGAAAATCTCTTAACCGAGTGGACTTAACAGTCTTATATGTAAACCCTCTAGCAAGGTAACATTCTAAATGAGTGTTTGAAATCCTTTGACAAGGTCACTTGTAACAAAGTGAAGATCCTAACAGATCTGAGGGAAACCCCTTAACTGGGTCACATCTAGCAATGTGTTTGTAATCTTTAACATGATTTTCTTTTAACCGAGCATACTCTAGAAGAGTATATATCTTAGTGGGTCCAAAATCCCATAGTGGTTTTTCCCTATTTGGGTGTCCACGTTAAATCTAGTGTTATGAGTGTTACTATGATTATGCGTTCATAAGTTTGCATGTTTAGCAGTTTTGGTTAAGTTGTTGAAGTATAAGTTACCGAGGTTGAATCTATTGATTTTATGGAAGTTTAAGTTTTTATGATTCAACCCCCCCCCCTGCCTCTCATCTTGTTATCTATTGGCATATGTACTTACATTAAGTATCAGAACTATCACCCACATCTACCAATTTTTCAATCAAGCAATTCAAATTAATTGAGCATAGATCTATAATCAAGGAACAAGGCATTCAAAGATACAACTTTGTTACATCAGTTATGATCAACTACATTATGTTTTTCCATGATGAAAGCATACACTAACATGTTCTAGAAACATTAAAGCATTTAAAATTTGAGGTATATTTGTCAATTTTTTATTTACATTTATGTTTGGAACATATTAACACAAACTGTAATGTTATGAAGCTTCCTCTCCTAGATACCTCCCTAGAACTGGTTCAAGATGACTCTCATGCACATTTGTAAATGTGCAAGGAAACACAATAGACAAAAAAAATAGTAGAAAAGGAAGATGGTTTGCCAGCTAAAGACCTTAACATGAAACATGAAAAATTTAAGTAACTATCTGGAACTACCTCACTGTTAGAGGGGGTGTGGTTGATAACTACAAAAATAGTTTGACAATGGCCTCTCCTACTCTATCTTCTAATGAGAACTGGAAACTCATCAATGCTACTCAGGAAAGGTTGATCCTTTAACCGGTTAGCTCATTCTTTGTTGTGTATACGTCCCAGTGCCATGGTAGGGGCAGGGTGGGAGAGAGAGAAAAGAGAAAGAGAGGTTGATTGCCCTTTGGGCCGTATAGAATTCATGGTAGCGAAAGGGGAAGACTGAAAATCAACTATCGAGGCATGGGGGAAACATTAAAAGACTTTTGATGATGTTGACCTGGGAATGACAAAGCACGGGTAGTTGTGCAGTGGATAGCTCAAGCAATGGGTGGGACGCAAGCAATTCCTCATATATGCAAATCAATGAATGAAGGTGAAGATTCAACTACCTTGAATGGTGAAGATTCTACCCAAGCAATTCCTCATATTATGCAAATATTATGCAAATCCAAAATTACTCATGCAAATATTATGCAAATCTGAAGATTCAATGAATGAAGGTGAAGATTTAGAAATTCCTCATATTATGCAAATCCAAAATGAAGGTGAAGATTCTACCTTGAATGGTGAGTGTGCGAAAGTACCTTGAATGGTGAGTGTGTCATTTGATCTTGCCAGGGGTTGAGGTCGACATGGAAGCCTAGGTGGGATTGCAAATGCATAAATGACTTGCCCTCTTCTTTTTTTTTTAAGTATAATGCCCATTGTCATCTAAATTTTGATGAACACGGGCACTTTTTTGAAAAAAAAACAAATTTCATTGCTAATGCCTTCTCCATCAAAACCAAATGTGAAATTATCATCGGAATTCCGACGAATTTGGGCATTCCTTAAAAAAAATCAAATTTGGTCACAATATACCTTCTTTGTCGGAATTATAGACCAAATGTATTAGTGCCAATCCTCCTACTTATTCAAATACATCTATTTCCTTTAATGATATTGTTCCTTCTAATACTCTTGATTCTTCTACTCAATCAGAATCTCCTCCCAAGGATATCTTTTCTCCCAAAGGAGTGCTCTCAGATGATGATTGGGGATCTCTAGACTTTAACCCTACTTTTGTAGGAGAGTATAGAGTATCTTGGAAAAAAATCTAAGATTAAGAAGGGGAAATTTAAGGAGGAACCTAAAGAGCAACCCACTTTGTCTAAACAACTAAGTAACCATTTTGTGGCTGCTTCTAATTTAGATAATTTTTTAAATCCTTCCTCTAATTTATATAGTGCTGAGACTTATGAGGCACAACCATCTCTTTCTGATTTGGCATCCCTTTATGGTCCTGGTTTTCACATTTTAGCTAAGAATGGCTATGATGGCAATGGTTGTGGCACAAATGAACAAGGAATTAAAATTCCTTTAGAACATAATACACATGAAGCTTCATTTGGACTTGGATATAATTCTTCTAAGCCCACCAAAGAATCTAAAAGACAATCTCTCATTGTGAATGCTATATTTAGTAGTAATAATGACCTCACCTTAATCAAATCATCTTCTACTTATTTCAACACTCATCCCCCTCATAAGGAAATCTTGGTGATGAAAAAATCTCTTTATGAATCTCCTCAAGAGATTTCTAATCCCACTTATGAGACTTTATCTTATACTCATTCTAAAGTCCATTCTTCTAGGAGTAAGGCTCTAATGAATTATACTTATATCCCTCTCCTAAGATTTCTTATGTACAAGAAAATATGACTTAGTGTCCTATTCTTCTCCTATAAACTTCTCTCTTTCTAAAGACTTTATAACATTCATCATCTTATGCATGTTTTTAATCTCACTTATAGTAGAGAATTTAACATGTCATACTCAAATACCTCATTCAATCTATCATACTTTTGGAAGAAACATAATAGCCTATTTCTATCTCATCTCTTCTCCCTATATATATATATATATATATATATATATGGGGGGAAAGAGTGATTTCAAACATCTCTCCTTCTTGAGATTAAAATTTCGCCTTTGTGAAGTAGTGTCTTCTATAAGGATTTCTTATTGATTGTAGAGGTGTATTCATATTTGAATTCCTTCTCTCATATTGGAACAAGCATCCCTAATGGGGATCTTAAGTACATATCCTTAATTTGGACCTCCTCCTTGGTGTTGGAAGTCTTTGATCATTCATCAATTTATTTTCTTCACTGAGTAGTATATTTTATAATAAACCATTCTATTTTGCGAACGTGCATGTCCTTGATGAGTATCTCTTACCTTCTCTAGAAGAGTGTTACTATAAATAATCTCTCTTTGATGTCATTTCAATCCTCCATTATTTTCCAATTTCCTTTATGGAGCTGCATTTTTGGATTATATCTATTGCATTGGTTTCCATTTAAATCTTTCATCTTGTGTTATAGATCTCTTAAATCCTCACACTCTTTGATGAGTTGGAATTGAGGTTTAGTCCTCTTTCTTACTAAATGTTTCTCCATTAGTTTTTGATCTTGTATCAAATCTTCTTGTGAGCATCTATCATCAATATTCTTTCACAATGCGATGTGGTAAACATGATACCTTGTTTCAACTCACTAAAATTAGCAAGTCAAAATAGGGGGGCATATAGCTACCCTCAAATTTTCATCACCTTCCTTAGTAATAATTTAGGTGATTTTGTGATTATCTACCATGTGGATTTGTAGGGTGTGGTTCATAATTGTGTACTGCAGATTTCACTGGGGGCTTCATCTGACTACTTGTGGATATATCATTTTTCATGAATGTTTACTTTTCTCTACTTTATCTTGCATATGCACGTAGTGTCATATCACCACTAAAATGGGGGCTAAATATAGCATCGTAAATTGTACACCCTTGCTAGGGTGGCACAATTTTACGTTTAGTTTAGCACTCACCTTAGTGTGTTTGCATCTTGCATTTTAATTTCCCTTTAAGCATTTAATTAATTAATTAATTAAATCTAAAGTCATATTTCATCACTTCATACATCATAAAATTGGGCCCTTTACCCTAAGTGTGCCCCTTTTTATTTTATTCCTCCAATAAATCATTAAATCATAAACCTTAATTATGTCTTATTTTGACCTTTAAGACCCGATTTCGAATATCAAAACATCTTGAAATCAGATTTAATTTTAGGATTCACTCTAATATCATCATGTCTAACGGCCCTGAAAATTTGGTGAAAATTTGGTCGGACCATGTGCACTTTGCACACTGTCCCCGACTTTTTCCCAAAATTTTGGGAGCACAATTCTATGATATTATAATGCTTAACCCCAAGAAATTGGCAGGAAATTCAATCTCTAATTCAGCCTAAAGACAAAATTAAGATTTAGGGTTTCATACATAAGAACTCTCTTTCTTCATTTGAAGGCCTAAGGAAAAACTAAGAAAAAAACTAAGAAGCAAGGAATCAAGTTGGAGCAATTTTGAAGGAGCGTTCTATGTAGTGAAAGAGAAGCCTATGTGGAGTCTTCAACAACATTCATCAACATTTTATCAAGCATTCATCATTAATTAGGATCCTTGAAGACATTGAAGAGTAATAGGAGATCTAGTGGAAAATATCTCTCCCTTGGGGATTGGTATGTGATGCTCTGCAAAAAGGATGTTAGAATATGTTAGGAAGACAAACACAAACACACAAGAAACAATCCAAATTTTAGTGTTAGAAATCACAAATCAAAGGCTATCTTAAGCAAGCATATCAAGAGAGACACAAAACACAAAATGGAAATCTTAACCAAACTAAGAAATGCACTATAAAATCTCCAAATGCCCTCCACCATGTTTGTAGCTACTCCTCCCTTGTTCCTCTCCTCTCCAAGTTCCAAATGAGTGTAGCTCTCAGTAGCTTTTTGCACTATTATGGATGTCTTATGGAGATTCAAGATTGAAATGATTATGAGATGTCAATGCAAGTGTAAAGAAAAATAAATATGAGATGTTATTTAATTAACTAATATTAATTTTAGCCAAAAGACAAATATGAACTATTATGCTAAAATGTTCTTAAAATTCAATATAACTTAGATACATAAAAGATTTCAGGATCTAGATTATGAAGAAATGCGCTCTATTTGTAGAAAAAATGGAGCAATGGATGGTTGAGATTGAGTAATCTCAACAAGGGTCAGGATTTATGAGTTTATGATCCATGTGAGGGATTTCAATCCAATCCCAGGATGACAAATGTCAACATGAGATGGGTTAAGGGGAGAGGAAAGAAGCATTAAATGCTTGGCATGACTTGAAGGGTAAATTGGGAGGTAAGGTTAATGTTGAGTTGAATGAATAAATCCATTATCCAATAAATAATGCCTTTATCTAATGGATAAATTCTTGTGCAAGAGTTAGTGAAGATAACCATGGCCAAAGCAATAAATGCTTGAAGAAACCCATGAGTCAAATGAGCATTGAGTTAGAGATAAAGTCTCTAACCATGAGGGAGAGTGGATTTAACCATAAATGGTTATGTAAGAGCCATTAATGTTCATGTAAGAACCATTAGTGGTTTGGAAGACTTTAGGGGTTAGCTTGTTGAACACATAAAGCATCAAATGTTTTTCAAAGACTTTTGAGGCTTTGAGAAGTGACTTCAAATTGCTTAGGAATCTGACAATATTTAGGAAATGAGATTAGGCTAATTAGGAATGATTAGAAGAACTTAGAAAGTGGTTAGAAGGGTCTAGAAGGGGATTTAGGATTGCAAGTGGGTTTGGTGGGTGAGGGAAAATAGGATTTTAATTAAAATAAAATTAATTTATTTCAATTGTGGTTGCATTTATTTATTTAAAAGAGGAAAGGGGGTTAAATCAAATAAATATGATTTATTCATTTAATTGATTTAGAGGTGTGGCTTGATGAATTAATTTAAATAAATTGAATAATTTATTTAATTAATAGGAGAAGAGTTTGAGGATGAATTAATTAAATATTAATTTAATTAACTAGTGACTGATGGTTTATTAATAAAATAAATTGTAAATATTCATTTAATTAAATGGACATATTTATGTGACTACATTTGCCCCTCTTTGAGAGGGTGTAGTTTATCATGTCATTTCAAAGAAAGAAAAATAGGTGTGAAGAAATATGCCCCATAAATTTTAATTTAGTGGGTGGTATGCCCCCTCGAGAGATGGGCCAATTTTTTTTTTCAAAATTTTTGGCAATCTCTCAAAAAAGAGAAAGAAGTTGGGGATAGGTAGAATAGAAGCATTTAGAAATAACGGCGAAAGAATGGAGGAAAACGGATTGAATACGAAGAAACAACAAGCCAGTGAGTACCCTTAGGTCATGCAAGAGATATGGTGTGAATGTAGTGGTTTGTGTTTGATTGATACTGTACAATTGATCAAAGTTGGTTGGACAATCTAGTGCAATCGGTTTAATTTCCCCAGTCGAGTCAAAGCGTGATAGTTGATGCCAGTTGGTCACTTGGACAAGATAACGTCATAGTAAGTGAATCAAAGTGACTTGTTGTGACTTAGACAATTGATGATAATTGTCCGATGAAGTCAAGGTATAGGAAGCAAAATACTCGTTGAGACTTAGACAATTGATGTAATTGTCCATTGTGATTGTGTTTGATTGATCGATAAATTGATAGTGTTGGCATTGTAAGTTGTTTGTAATGAATCATAGCAGCCCCGTTGAGACTAGGTCATTGTAATAAATGCTTGTTGTAGTCTAGGATTACCATAATCGATTGCCTGTGGAGTCCAAAGGATACTTGATCAAAGTATCTGTTGATAGTCTACGTGTATGTGAGTCGATGTACCTGTGTAGATAGAGTAACTTGCTTTGCTTATAAGATGACTTAGGATGGGAAACACAGCCCCTCCTGTTATACATGGTCGGTGATGAACGTAGCTTGATTGGGTTGATGGGAAATGATGAAGGGATTATGATGATGACCTAGATGGGGAGGGTGAGGGGGGTATTTAATGTTAGATAGAAGGTATGGAGGACCTAGGAGTCATTCCTATGGAAGAAGATCGAAAAAATAGAGTATGCATTGTCATTGACTATGTATGAATGATATGCAGCTATTATGAATGTATGGATGGATGGAATGCAACGGAATGCAATATATACAGATGAGATGGAATGATGATCCATAGTGCTTTATTTTTCATAATTGAGCAGGGTATTATCAATCTTGGACGAGGCAGTAGGAACCAAGTTTGGAGCACTGTACCTGTAAGCAAGCAGTATAGATAAAAGAATATGGACCCTCCATTCTGGTTCATGTGTAGATGGTTGAGGTATACGCTGTAGTCAGTAAGCCATAGTGATCCATGACTAGATTTTTGCATATGATCACGTAGCTTAGTGAACTTCCCATGTAGACACCATTAGTACATGCCCCAGAACTTCATTGGAACAATTCACAAACAATAAAGAAAACAATACTTAGGAACCATCTCAGCTACTCAAATCACTTGTGGATATCCCAGAGTAGAGTAGGAACTTGATATAAATGAATAAATGACTTAACAAACCGACCAAGTACTTGATAGCTTAAACAAATTTTTCTTGTCAAATAAAATGTTATCATGTCTTTGTTTTGGTAAGGAAGGATACATCCTTGTTAAGATAGTTGTGTGTCAATGTTGATTATTTTGGTTGATTTGATAAGTGGTCATTGTTTGAGTAGTTCAAAATGTTTGTTTGATGTCCGTTTCAATGTGTATGTACGAAGGGTATTATGCGTTTTTATGTTTTTGATTGATTTTTTATGTTTTTGGATTTTGTGAGTTGTTTTGAATGTTTTTGGATTATGTGAGTTGTTTTGAATAGTTTTGGATTTGTGTGAGTTCTTAAGAATTTTTTTGGATTTTGTGAGACAGTTTTGAATGAAGAACTCAATGAATCACAAGTAATGTAGAATCCACTTAAATCAATAGGTTAAGAGCATTTCCCCTAGTTTAAATACTACTATGAAAAAGTAGGATGCAAGATGCATGAAGGGCTATCCCCAATTGCAGATCAATAATAAGCCATGATTTGAATGATGGATGAATGGATGCAATGAATATGATCGCAACAAGTCTGAAAGACAATGGATCCATAACCTTTAAGAGTGGCACCTGTTTGCCAGGTTTTCACCATCGCACTTACCCAAGGTGCCACCAGAGTGGTTTTTCACTGTGTGGATGTATGATTTGTCTCTTTACCATTTTGATTTTTTTGTATTTTCTTCAGGATATTTTTCTGAATGTTTTTGGTGTTTTTCTGATATGTATTGGAGCCTGATGCTTTGTATAGCTTATGTATGAAACTGTTTGAGGTACATGTTGTTGATCGGATTTGCTAGTGGTTCTCCTTCTAAAGTAGCCAACTAATATGCCCTGGACCCAAATACAATAGTGATAACATATGGACCTAGCTAGTTTGATTCAAACTTTCCCTGATGTTCTCTATTGGGTTTATTATGAGGATTCTCCCTGAGAACGAGATCACCTACCTCAAATGTATGAGGTTTAACCTGATGATTTTAGGTTCTGCTCATGCATTGTTGATAGGCCTTGAGGTGGTTGTATGCAGCTTGTTTCCTTTCATCAAGTAGTTCCAAGTCTTGAAGAAGTGAGACTCGGTATGCTTCATCATTGATCTGATTGTGCAAAGAAACTCATAGAAATGGTATCTCAACCTCAATAGGTAGGATGGCTTCTGCTCAATAGACTAGTGAGTAGGGAGTTGCACCTATAGGGGTTCGAATGCTAGTTCAATATGCCCATAGTGCTAGATTTAATTGAAGATGCCAATCATGGCCAGCATCATTGACTATCTTCTTGAGGATTCTCAATATGTTCTTGTTTGGTGCTTCGGCCTAACCATTGCCTTATGGGTAATAGGGAGTGGAAAAGCAGTGTTGGATGTGAAACTTCTCACAGAGCTCACAGACATCCTGATTTTTGAAGGGAAGACTATTATATGTGATGATGGACATGGGTACACCATATCGATAGATGATGAAATTAAGGATGAATGAGGTGATCTGCTTGTCAGTGACTTGGGTAAGTGGAACAGCTTCGATCCACTTTGTGAAGTATTTAGTGGTGGTAATGATAAATTTGTGGTTGTTGGATGAAGATGGATGGATTTTACCCACAATTTCAAGTCGCCATTGACAAAAGGGCCATGGTGTTGTGATGGGTTGCAATTCTTGTGCTGGTGCATGTATCAGGTCTCCGTGAACTTGGCACTTCTTGCATTTTCTGACAAAATAGTAGGAGTCTTTTTCCATGGATGGCCAATAGTATCCAACGCACATGATCTTCTTTGTAAGTGAAGGACCACTTGAGTGAGCCCCATAAATTCCTTCGTGTACCTCTTCCAAGGCCTTTATTATCTTGTCTTGTTCCAGACATCAAAGGAGAGTACCATCAAGACTTTGTCGGTATAGGGTTTCGGCAATGATGGTGTATCGAGCGGTTTGTTGGATGAAGGTTTTGAGTTGGCTACTCGATTGGTTAGGAGGAAGTGTGTGATCATGAAGGTAGGTGTATAACTCACCATACCATGGGGATTCAGAAATGACAAGGTGACATATTATCTCAGATTCGGGGATATCATAAGCAGGAATCCAAAGTTGTTCTACCAAGAACTCGTAGCATGTTAAATTTTGTGGAAGATCTAAGAGAGATGCAATTGTAGCCATGCCATCGGCAGCTCAACTCTGATCTTTGGGTATCTACTCAAAGGTGATAGTTGTAAATGATGCTTTTAAACTGTCCACCATTTGTTTCTACGGCATAAGCTTATCATCTTTAGTTTGATATTTATCTGTGACTTGTCGGATGACCAGTTGGGAGTCGCCATATATCTATAGCTCTTTCAATTTCCATTGTATGGATAGTCTGAGTCCTGTGATCAAGGCCTCATGCTCTGCTATGTTGTTTGTACATGGAAAAGTTAGCCTATAAGACTTTAGGATGCTATCACCTTGAGGTGTGCTAAACAAAATGCCTTCCCCTGAGCCATGTCTAGTATATGAGCCATCAAAGTAGAGTTTCCATGGTTGTGTTACTTTGATCATGAAGATCTCTTCATCTAGAAAATTTGAAACAAGGGGATGATCACCTGTGAGGGGTGCATCAACCAACTAATCTATAATAACTTGGCCCTTGATAGCCTTGTGGTCCACGTACTCAATGTCCAATTCACTCAAAATCATAAACCATTTGGCCAAGTGGTCTGTCAATGCTACTTTGCTGAGTAGGTACTTTAGTGGATTGATCTTTGCAATGAGTTGTACCTTATGCGTCAATAGGTAGTGCCTCAGTTTAGTGGCTGCCAAGATAACTGCTAGGCAAGCTTGCTCAATAGGAGTGTAATTGAGTTCATAACCAACCAGTGTGCGAGAGATATAGTATACAACACACTCTTTCCCTTCTGCATTGTGTTGTGCTAGCAGTACTCCCAATGTTGTATTTGTAGCTGAAATATAGAGCAATAGAGGTCTACTTGGATCTCGTGGGATCAGCAATGGTGTATTCATGAGATAGTCCTTGAGAATTTGGAATTATTGTTGGCATCTGGCATCCCATTGAAAGTGGATTTTTTTGTGTAACAAATGTGTAAAGGGATGCCACTTATCTGTTAGCTATCCAATGAATCTCCGAATTGATTGTAGCTACCCTTGTAGTGTCCTTAACTGAGTGATGTTCTTTGGAGGTGGCATGTCCATGATTTCTTTGACCTTGGCTAGATCGAACTCAATGCCTTTTCTTGAGACAATGTATCATAGAAGTTTCCCTGAGGTTACTCCAAAGACACATTTCTTTGGATTGAGTTGAACATGATATTGTTCTAGTCTGTCAAAGATTATCTAATATGGCTAGATGACCTTCTTGTTAATGATTTGGCTAGTAAGTCATCAAAATCATCCTCCATTATGGTATGCATCATATCATGAAAGATGGTGGTCAAAGGTCTTTGAGAGGTCGCCCCTGCATTCTTTAGACCAAAAGGCATCACATTCCAATAGTATGTTCCCCATGGACACGTGAAGGCAGTTTTATGTTGATATTTTGGAGCGATCTTTATCTGGTTGTATCCTGAAAATCCATCCATAAGAGAAAGCATGGCATGTCCTGCTATTAGGTCAATGATCATGTCAATGTTTGGTAGGGGGAAGTCATCTTTAAGACATGCATTGTTTATATCTCTGAAATATGTACAGATATGGATGCCCCCATTTGGTTTACCAACAGGTACTATATTGGAGATCCACTCTGCCTAATCAATTGGTCTAATAAAACCAACATCCAAGAGTTTCTTAAGTTCTGCTTTGACTAGTACAAGAATCTAGGGGTGCATCTTGTGAAGCTTCTATTTGACAGGCTTAGCTCCTTCGGCCTTGGTGAGGTGATGCATGACCGAATCGGGATCGAGACTAGGCATGTTTGCATATGACCATGCAAAGTTGATCTGACACTTTTGGAAGAATTCTACAACTTGGGCTATTCCTCTAGAGTTAAAAGAGATGCCATATGTATTTGGTGAGGAGTCTTAGGGGTCCCCACATTGAATTCTTTTATTTCCTTGATGATGATCGTTAATCATTCCAGATTTGTATGGAAGGGGAGGATGTCAAACCTTTCATCCTCAGGCGCATCAGAGAGGTTTTCATCGTTGGATATGCTCTTTATTTTTACTTTTGTGGGATCAATCAGTTCCATAGTGTGGTTTTCACTAGAAGATCCATGTTTTATTGTGATATTTTTGCAGGTGAAAGGTTTGGCATCTGCCCCAAAGTAGGTTGCGCTATTAAGTTAGATGGCGAATCCAACTTTGTGATCCCTGCTTGGTATGTTATCCCGTATTTCTAAAAATTCAATTATTGCCTCATCATTTTGGAATTGGTCAAGGCATGGGGGATTAGGTTGGTTCCAGTCAATGAGGTCAGGGTGGATAATGGGCATGAATTCATCAATTAAGTTAAGTTCAAAGGAGGTGGCAGTGAGGGTTAAGATAGATGAGTGAAGTTCATCGATGGTACTCTCCTTGTCAGATTGGGGTGTCGGATTCGATGTAGGACCTATGGAAGGTGTTTTTGGCTCATGAGCCCAAAAGGTTTTAATTCATGCCTCCCCATAAATTGGGATATCCTTATGAGGTGGTGGAGGTGATGTATCCTCCTCATCTGAAGTATTTAGATTCATTGAATCAAATTCCCACTCATGCGAGTTGGTCTCTGAATCACTTTCTAACATCCGATTACTGTACCATGTTGGGACTCCTTTGGATTGAATAGTGCATTGGTCATGGGTTTATGCACTTTTATGGGTGGGATTGATGGTGTTGCTAGTAGGATTATTGGTGTTGAGGATTCTGCTACTGTGAGTATCGATGTTGTTGATGTTGTTGCTAGCAATATCGGTATTGTTGGTGCTACTGTTGTTTCTGATGGAATTGTTAGTGATGTTGTTGATGGTACTGATGCTATTGATGGAGTTATGGGTTTTGTTGATGTTGTGGGTGCTACTGATGCTGGTACTGATGGTTTTATCAGTCTTGTTGGTGCAGTGGGTGTGAGTGATGCTGTTGATTTGATTATTAGTATTGTTGGTGCAGTGGGTTTTGTTGGTGTCGTAGAGATAATCAAGGAGGGCCTCCTTGGAGTAACTATTTGATACATGGGTTTGCTGGATTTACCTTGAATATGAGCTTAGGAACGAATTCTTTTGAAAGCCTAATACAATGTTATCTTTGGATTTCAACTCTGGCTATAATGGCTCATGTCATCCTTGTTTGCAAGGTCCCAAAGCACTCTGACCATCATAGCCCATTCTTTGCATAATGATAAGGTCTTTTCCATATTTATCAGTAGGAAGTTTAGCCTATGAGATTTATGTGGTGATAGGGTCTTTATACATCCATTCTGCTAGGTCGTCATCTCTAGTTTCCTCTTCCTGACTTTTACCAAGGATAAAAGGCACCAAAGTGCATGCTTGTTTAGCTGATGGCATTTGAAGAAACTTTTGAGGTTTGCCATGAGTTCTAGGGGAAGTGGGTAATTTCCCAGCACAAAAGAGTTAGCTTAGATTATATTCCCCAGGACCTTCCTCTGCCATTTTCATTTCTAGCTTCTCTTGCTTTGGTATAGGGGCATTTGAGCTGGAAAGAGAGGCTGGACTAACATATGATGTGGATGGGATAACTTCTTTGTTGTTAGGAATGGTAATCTCTGGCTGATGGTTAATGTTGTTACAATATGCAAATGGATTTGCATCACCAAGGATTGTGATTTCTACACTGTTATGGGGAAACTTGATACACTAATGATAGGTGGATGGAAGGTCTTGCATTACATGTATCCAAGATCTTCCTAACAACAAACTATATGGCAGAGAAAGATCCAGAACTTGACAGATGATGTGTTTCACCACAAGGCCCACTTAGATTAGTAACACAACTGTTCCTTTAGAAGAATGATCCACATCATCATAAGCTTTTATGGTTATCTTTTTGCGGGGGTCTACTGATTCAATTGCATATCCCAATGTTGTGACCAAGTGTAATGTACATATATTTAGGCCAGCTTCATTGTCAATCAAGACTCACTTGATTTTGTGTTGGTTGACGAATCCTTCAATGTGAAGGTATGCATTATGCGGTTGTTGGAATGAAGCATTGTCACTTTCAGAGAAAGTGAGTAATGGTGATGACCCGAGACTGCCAACCATGGCTTGAAATTGATCCGTGTTAAGGTTGGCAGGGACTGACACTTCTTGGAGAGCTCAATCCTAGATTTTTTAATGAGACGGGGATAGGCGCAAAATCTCTAAGATGGATATAAGTGTGGATGTCTTATCTAACTTCTCTACAAGATTATACTGCTTCGAGATGGATGTTGTGCCTTGTGGAGCTACTTTAATAGTGATCTTGCTACAACACGTAACAAAATTGCAGGTAGGGCTCAGATCTTTGATGGTGATGGTTGCAATTTGTTCATTGTAATCATAGAGATGATTCACAGTGTAATTATAGGCAGCTCGCATATAATTAGTTGTATTTGTGTTTCGCCCTGAGGTGGAAGGACCCCTTTGATCTTGTGATGGAAGCGAATTCTTAAACATGAGATGATCATTATTTGAGATTTTTGGGTCATGTCCTTCGATTTCAATTTCTCCTTGATCAATAAGATCTTGAACAAGATCTTTCAGTCTATGGCAGTTACTTGTTTTATGCCCTTTGCCTTGGTGGAATTCCCAATGTTCATTATCTCTCTGCCATGAAGGTTTGACCTAAGGTTACCAGATTTGAAGAGGCCAATTGATGCAACACCATTTTGATAGGTTCCCCTAAGGGTGTGTATGTATGTTTTGGTTTATAATTTTGTTGTCGTTGTCTTGGTTCCTCTTGCAGTGCATTGTGACCTGGATTTTGAGGAGGAGCAACAGTGTTGTTTTTAGGAGGGGGATTTTGCCCCACAAATCTGACCACAGGTTGTGCACTTTTTATGGTCCTTGCATGTACAACCCCATCATTGATGATGTTTTTTTTTAATTCCAGAAGTTGGGTTTATCACTGTTAAAGTGCAAGTGAGGGCCATCTTTTGTTTCATTGTATATCTTGCTAGGTCCCTTTTTGATAAGGGCCCGTTCACATTTTAATCCTTGGGTGATGATGTCTTCAAAGGAATCTATGCCCTTCATGTCTAGGTGGAATTCCATTTCATCGTTTAAGTTGGAAATTAATATTTCCACTAGCTCTCGTTCAGGTAGACAAAGAGAATGTCTACTAGACAGTTGCCTCCACCATTGTAGGAAAGTTGAAAATAGCTCCCCTAGCTTTTGCTTGGTATTGCACAGATCTGCTATGGTAACATCGCATTCTATGTTGTGTGAATAATGTGCGATGAACTTTTGGACTAGTTCTTTGAATGTCCTAATGCCACCTGGTAATCGGGAAAACCATTGTGTGGTTGTCCCTCCCAAACTCTGAGGAAAGAGGCACATTAGATATGTGTCTTCATATGCCACTTCTAGGCAAGCTGAATGAAATTCCCTGACATGATCTCTAGGGTCTCCTTTTCCCTGATACTTTTCAAACTTGGGTGTTTCAAACCCTCATGGAAAAGGTGGCATATATAGGTTCCTATCAAAGGGATAGGGACAAATATCATTAAGTGAAAACTGGGTAGTTTTCACACCACTGTGGAGTTGTTGGGCTAGATTCTCGACTTGTTGCCTCAACATGTCTATGTCGTTAGGAGGAGGAGGTGGGGGATTTCCTTGATTAAGGTTATATCTAAAGTGATCTTGACCTCTTCCACCCTCGTTACGTCTATGGTGTTCTAATGTTTTCCGTAATTGTGCAGTATCAAAATTAGAGGGTAGTTTAGCTCCCTCTTGAGCAAGTCTCAATAAATGAGCATCTGCATTGTTTTTGAGGATTTAATTGAAAAGTCAATTGAAGAGGGGGTTGTGTTGTTCTCTTTATATTGCTTCAGGAGTGGGAGTACTAGGTGTAGACACTCAAAATTGTCATGTCTAATTAAATAAATATTTTATTTATTTAATTATCTAAGCCTAATTCTTCTATTAATTAAATAAATATTTATTTATTTAATTAACATTTATCCTCTTCTAGCCTTATTTCTCATTTAAATAAATACATTTATTTATTTAAATTATCCTTTTCCTAAATTAAATAAATATTTTATTTATTTAATTGATCCCACTTCTTCTATAAATTAAATAAATCTTTATTTATTTAATTAATTCATTAGCTTTTTCTACACATGACACATGTCATTCATCTCTTAATTCCTAGACTACCTACCTCTTTCATTATTTTATTATTTCTTCTACCTACCCTCTAATCCTAGCCGACCTCCTTTTTACACCTCTCAATCTTATCCCTCCATTTCATATTGTGTCTTCTATTTAAGAAGATGCCTCCTTCACTATCAAACCCTAATCGACAATCTTGAGGACTTGGCTACACTACGATCCTACTTGCAACCACATTCCGTTCTTTGTTGAGCTCTTGTGCACATAAAATCTGAGAGCAAATATATCAAGCAAGATCAATGGAGATAGGAAGAATGGAGATCAAAACCCTATTGGACATGTGATCGTATAATCTTTGTGATTTCATTTGATTTGCATTGTCTTAGGTAATCTTCATATGTTATGGTGGATCTTTGTTGTTGTTAGGCTAGGGTTTGGTGGTTGAATTCATTTAGCCTTTCAATTTTGTTATTATTGTTATCCATTTTCACCATAAACATTTTGGCACGCCCGGTGGGACTCTTGTCCCTTTGCATTTAACCTCCTTGTTGTAGATTTTGCGTTTTTGAAGTTGCAGATCGGACATTTTCGGCAGCATTTTTGGTATTTTCGCATCTGTGCACTTTCGGATCGCGTTTTTGATTTTTTGGCATGTCTGAGACATCTGGATCCGCGTTTGTGTTTTGGCAATATTTCATTTTGCAGGTTCCAGGGAGGCGTGTCTGTGTTATGAAAACGTGTCTGTGCCATTTTTACCCGCGTCTGTGTCTGGAAAGAGCATTTGTGGTTTTTACTCGCGTCTGTGTCTCACAGAACCGCATTTGTGTCGCATAGGCGCGTCTGCGTTAAGGGTAACCACATCTGTGCTTACCTGTTTCAAAATTTTAAAGTTTTCATTGATTCAGTTTTTAGATTTTACACTTAGGGTTTCAGATCTGGTTTATTTTGAGCTAACATTTTCAGATCTAGCTAACAAAATTGGTGCAGCTTGTCTTGGAAGCAAAATTGTTTGGTTGAAGGCCCCTATTTTCACAAAGTCTTTTGGGTTTTAAAATTTACCTAACTTGTGTGCTTGTAGGAAGGGGTGATTATTTCAAACAACCCAAACTACTAACAACTTTTTGTTGCAGGTCCTTGGCAAGGGTTTTTGGATTTTATTGTGTGCCTTGTTTTCATAGAATAGCAAACACTTCCATTGGTGCACTAAAATTGAATCATTGTCTTTTGTGTCTTGAGCAATAGGCTCTTTTTGTTTAATCTTTAGAGGGCCTGTCTTCCCATGTGGTCATTAGGACTACTAGTGAGAAGAGAACGACCCAAGTGGTAGCAAAAGAAAAGCCATCTTCTTCCATACCACTATAAATAAATGTATTCATGGTGAAAACTATGAATAACGTGTGCTGATTAGTTCATACCGACACTATGTCTCCCCATAAACCCGTTTGATCAAATTTATTTGATCATTTGTAGGGCGTAACCCCTACCGGCTGGGAGCCTTCTATATTTACAGAGCTGAAAGTGCCGCATGTATGGCCACACGAGCGGATGCCCTTACTAGCACCTTTTTGTTTTAGAAGCCCAAATCCTTCTAGTTGTTGGGGCAGGAGGTCGGACCTCTAGTAGCGGCCCATACACATATAGTTCTTAGTAGAGATACAAAGTTTGCCATGGGGAGTTTTCATGGGCACTGATGCTTGACTGACCTGAGAAGTGAGTGCCGAGGGTGGAGCCAGTGAGGTCAAGCATCTAAGTATCCACTCTGAATAGCATAGCCTCGAGGGTAAAACCCTATGTGGGATCAACAACTATTGTCTTGGCCAGCCATAAGAATTGTGCTTGACTTATTTTAAACATTCAAACATTCAAAACCAAACAGCAAAACATTGTGTTTTTTGTGTCTTCAAGTGTATGCAAAACAATTTTACATCAAACAAAACACACTTTCTTGGAGTCATTTTGAGTCTAAACACTTGCAAACATTGAGTCCTCATCAACATTGTGTCCTCTTGTCATGAAAAAATAGTCAAACATTCAGATTTGGTCACAACAAAAATGACTTCACAGATTGGAAAAAATTGCACGAAGTTTACAGAAATGCGTCTGTGTCTGTTTTAATCGCGTTTGTGTCGTCTAAGTGCATCTGTGAAGGGCAGAATTGCGTTTGTGTTTCTAACAGCGTCTCTGTTAAACAGAGTCGCGTCTATGTTGGGGAATCATGTCTGTGAAGTATACAGGCGCGTCTGTGTCCAGAATTGAAAAATTTTACAGTCCAGCAAGCAAACACAGTCAGTTTCAGAATTCTTGAGCTTCCTAGGTTGTTTCTCCAGGTTTGATTTAGCATTCAACCTGTTTTTAGGTTTCATACAGTCCATCATTGCTTTACATCTCATTTTACATTCACACTTGTCTAAACTTGAGTTAAAAGGTCACTTGCTTGTCCTCACTATACTTTGTCAACACACTACATACAACAACACTTTGCTAAGTGGTCCCTCATCAAGGTTTCTTACCTTTGGGTCTCATTTGGTCTTACTTAGAGTCAAGGTCAACTTACCTCATCAAGAGAAACTATCCTTTCTTTGGAAGTCACACCTACTCTAATACATACATACTTGGTCTTACACTTTGGACATTGCAAGTACACTTCAGACTCATTTACATTCCATTCAACTATTGGTCTTTCATACTCTTTCCATTTTTCATCTAGTCTCTCACATCTTGGTCAATACCTAGTTCATGGTTGAAACTCATCTTCAAAAATCTAGGAGAGAAACTAAAGAGGCTCAAGAGTCCGCAAACATGAGTTCTTATGAGTATGACAATGATTTATTTTTCAATACTGATCACACTACATTACCTGACATGGATGTCTATAGAAACATTCCAAATGTTGAGAACATGGGCACTACAAACAACAATGTTACACACAATGACAATATGGACAATTTTTCAATACATTCAGCAGATGTGGAAGAATCCATTATGAATCCCCATTTCAATCGCTTGGTTGAGGAAATAATGAGGAGGGATAGACAATACTTCTTACAAATGATGGCACAAAGTGGAGCCAAGATACCTCATGATTTTGACATGTCTCAAATAATGGAACATAGACCTTTGCAACAACCTCACTCCAATATGGATCAAAGGAGACCTAATAGTGGAGGAAATAGAGGACCACATATGGTACCTGAATCACCATCAGCTTTGCTTCAAAAACCAGAGATCCCACATACACATGGTCCAATCTATGATACTCACCTTCGCAAACCATTATGGAAGTCTTACGCAGACAGATATGCTCAATCACATACTCAAGCTACGGATCAACCAAAACAATTGGATATTCAAAGGCATGCTCAAAATTTGGACACAAGGAAACCCCGTGTCAAATTTGGGGGCAACACAATAGAACATGACATGCCTATAGAGTATGGTATACATGTATAAAATAGATATGGTGTTCCTCAACATGAATCTATACCAAGTGGTCCATATATGCAGCATCATTATAGACCTCCTCCATATGAACATGTGTATGATCAATATCATCCATATATGCAACATGCTCCTCCTCAAATTGGTGCCTCAAACATGGGGTATGGTCCAAGAAGTCGATCTCCACCTAAGAGCAATTTGGAGCAACAAATCAGGGACTTACAAAAGAAAATGGAGGACATAAATACACCGAAGCCAACATACACAATGAGAGACATATGTCCTTATCCATTCGACAAGAGCATTCCAATGCCTCCATTTCCTACACACTTTGTGATGCCTAAATTTGATAAGTATAGAGGAAAAGGGGATCCTAAGGCACACATAAGATAGTTTTTCACAGCTTGCATTGAAGTAGCTTCAAAAGAGACATATTTGATGAGATTATTCCCACAAAGCTTAGGTGATCAAGCTATGGAATGGTTCTCCCAACTCCCACCTGGTATTAAGTCATGGGGTGACTTAGTAGAGGCATTTATTCAACATTTCTCCTACAATATAGAGACAGACATATCAGTCACTACTTTATGCAACACCAAGCAAAAAGAGGGAGAGTCTTTTGCATCATTTTTACAAAGATGGAGAAATCTAGCCAGCAGATGCTCTTGTGAAATTCCACATAAACAAATGGTAGAAATGTTCACCCAGAACGTTAACAAAGACATTGGCTATGATCTAAGAAAAGCTTGTTTTTCCACCTTAAAGGATGTCATTGAAAAAGGCTTAGCAACAGAAAAGGTTCTAATTGAACAAGGAGTCATTAAGATATTCAAGGAAAACAAAGATGACTTTAAAGGAAAAGATAAGCCATGATTTTGGAATAAAAACAAAAACATAGTCAATGATGGTGTTGTTGATGCCAATACAGTGCGACCCAAATTCATCTTTTCGGGATCAAGTTCTACAAACAATCAAGTGAATACTCAAACAACTTCTAGATCACGAAGGAAGTACACCCCATTGGGAGAACCACTTGAATTAGTCTTCAAAAAGCTTGTGGCAAACAAAGTGATCATAGTTCCAGATTTTCCTCCATATGAACCAAAGGTTAAACCAAATTGGTGGAATGATGATGAGTATTGTGAATTTCATAAGAGCAAGGGTCATAAAATAGGAAATTGTCATCGATTGAAGAATATCGTACAAGATCTCATTGATAGAGGTGACATTGAGATTGAGGGACACTCATCCAATCAAGAACATGAGATGTTTAAGGAACCATTCCCAAAACATGACAAAGGAAAAGCTAAAGCCACAGAGGATCAAACCAACTATACCAGAGCATCCTATAACTATGATTCAACTATCAATCACATATCGATGGACAATTACGTCTCTACCATTATCATCAAGACAAAGCGTCTGAGAATTCTACTCAAAGACCCAAGATTGTCCTAAAAGGTGTTGGATCTTCTTCTGAACCTACCTCTGAATGTCATGTTACAACCCGCCGAGGTAAAATAACTTTGCAAGGTGCTCCAACTAAAAACACTACTTCTTCATCAACCAAACCTGAGTATGACCTTGTAGAATAGTTAGGGAAGACACCCGCGCTCATTTCAATCCTTGAGCTATTACGCATATCTCCCACACATAAAGCCATTCTTGACAAAATCTTGAGAGATACTATTGTTCCTACTGATCTAAACGTGGACCAGTTTCAAGCCATGGTGGGATACCTTTCCGTTCCACACTCACTTACATTCACAGAAGCCGGTGACACCTTCGTAAGTCAGCCACATAATGCACCATTACACATTGAAGCCTTCATACACAAACATAGAATCAAACGAGTCCTGATAGATGGAGGAGCAGGTCTAAACATTTGTACATTGAGCACTATTAAACAATTGGGATATTCTGACAAAGCTGTTAATTCTACAAATCAAATCACCATCAAGGCATATGATGATGAAGAACGTTCGTCCAAGGGCACAGTCACCTTGCCTCTCAGAGTTGGGCCAGTTACAAAGGATGTGGTTTGTCAAGTACTTGATCTGGATCTCACATACAACATATTGCTAGGACGTCCTTGGATTCATGAAATGAGGGCAGTCCCGTCTACATATCACCAATGCATTAAGTTTCCTCACAATGGAGTTGAAATAACAGTTAATGCTGATCCAAATCCATTCATATATTGCAACAATCTATGACCTAGATCAGAAATAACAATTCCAGCTAATCGAGAAGCTGTTCCATCTTCAGCATATGTGGATCCAGAATCATTAAAAGCTTCTACATCCACACAAGCAGAGCTAAAAGAAAAGTTCAAGATTAAAGACCTAGGATGTGGTGAGTATATATTTCATGTTGACCAACTCCCATTATCTCCTAAGATATTCTATCAATAGGAACAACCTACAAACAATTTGCAATGCCAAGGAATTGGGTGTGAACCACCTAGTGTTGTGGCTACTAAGTTTGAATGCAAATCTCCTCTAGTGGTGCAAGCAACTCTTGATATCAATAGTCCTAAGAATGGTTCCAACAAAGAATCTATTGAGCTTATCGCCAAACCTCTTGAGAACTCACATAGCTTTACCATATCATCCACTCATTCCATTTCCTCTTCGCTCCCAGACTTGGATCAACAACAATTACAAAATCCCTTACTCATTGGGGATCAAAAATCAAGCTTTGAAAAGAAAAATCTAAAAGTCAATAATAAAGAAAATTCCTTCAGTCCAAATCAAAATCAAAAGCTATTGGACTCTACAAAAATCAAAGTCAAGGATAAAAATCCTATGAAGCAAAAAGAGAAAGAGTTGATCTCCCCTAATATCAAAATACCTGGGGGCAAAAGTTTTAAAATTTCGAGCCAAAAAGAATACTTGTTGATCCTAAGTCTCCATCATGCCATCCTACTTTCACTTATTTTCATAGTCATAAGCCTTCATAACTCATCCACTTATTCCACACATCATTTCCCTTCTAGCGATACATCATGGACCTTTAATGGAGCTTCCTCGAAGGACTTTGTTATCAGGGATGCCCAAACTTTTTTAGGTGACACGCATATGGGCCTACGTAGTCCACACACTAGTAATTCTATCTCAGTTCCTTTATCAAAGAGGATTGTCACTCAAGCTACACATCATTCAGTCAAGGAACATCGCAGCTACAATCATAAAGTCAAGCCTCACACATTTGAGGTGGGTGACTTAGTTCTCAGAGAAAATCCTAAAAATCAGCAAGACAAAGAGAAGAAGGGAAAGTTTGAACCAAACTGGCTTGGTCCTTACATCATCACAGCAGCATATGGATCTGGTGCATATTAGCTCTCAACTACAGAAGGTGAACCTTTGGAGGATCCTATCAACAACATGCACCTTCGCAGGTTCTACACATAGCTCTTTGGAATATCCTAATTCAAAAAATACAAAAAAATCAAAAAAATTCAAAAAAACAAAAAAATCAAAAAAATTCAAAAATACAAAAAAAATAAAAAATCGAAAAAAGTAAAGAGAAATAATTTCGTCCAACAGTGAAAACTGGGTCACCAGCACCATGCATAGAGACATTGCTCCTCCCTCCTTCAGGATTCACTTTCATCCCTTCACTTTGCACACACTCACAACCTATTCGTTCATAATAAACTTACCCATTCCCATCATGGCTTGTTATTGATCTACCTAAGATTGGTTCGCCATTCATAATAAACCTCCCTTTTCACTCCCTTTCCATCCATAATAAATCAGATCCTATCTGTGGCTAAGGCAAATCCTACGTCTAGTGATGGGTGTGGAACTAAGAACATCACATGTTTCGAGGAGTACAGTTTCTTCCAACTTCCTTCAGTCTATCCGCGCACAATCCGTAATAAAACAACATCTGCATCGCCAATCTGCAATAAAGTTTCATCTTCTCTGCAATAAAGTATCAGCTTCATGGATTCAGTTAGTTTTAGATGAGACACAACAGCAACAATGGGCTTCAACAAAATCAAATCTTTCAACAGACTCAGACAACATTATGGTTCAGTGCTATCTATCCATTTTGTGAAAGTAAGCATTGTGACCACAATCAAATAAGACTTATACAGGTGACAAGAGACACTAAACTTGAGGACTACAGTGGATGTTGGTGTCGAGTCTTGGTTTTCTTTTGATTTCATCTTTTTTTTTGGTGACATGTCTTTTAGCTTTTCTGGAATGTCTTTGACTAGAGATTCTATCTCCAGGATGTCTTTGACTAGAAAGGCGAGGATGGGGTATCGTCACCTATTTGCATTTGCTGTCTGTAGATTGTCTCTTAGTAATGCTATGACTTGTCCAAGGATATGAGGACACTATGAGTCTAGTGTGAACTGGGGCATTCCTTGTTTGTGATTGTCTTATCTCCATGCAAACAGGTACAATGACTTTCTGGGTCAAACATATGCCTCGATTGTCATAACCTACTTGCCATAATAAGCTCAATGATGATAACGCACAAGAATCTCTTTCACTTTCATATCTTCTATCTTTCATCCCCCTTTCTTGATTGACTTCCATCATTCTTCTTGAGTTCGTGTAGCCTACTATCACATGACTGAGTATAATGACACACCAAAAACATTTGCATTTCATGTAGTTGCACCTGCATTACCACATATAAGCATTTCATACATACATATAGATATCAAAACTGCATCACATCCTGCACACAACACCTATTAGCACAATTTACATTTGCATTATCATATTCATCTGCATTACATACATTCACATTTGCATCATGCATACACATATAAAACATAAAAGAACAAAAATATTGCATTACATCATATACATAAGCATCACATAAAACATACATCATAAGAAAACCTCATCACATAGGTACACACGCATATAGCTGCCACAAAAAATGAATCATCTCATATATATAATCAAAAGTGTCATGATACAATGATGTCAAAAAATCATATGGCTACAAAAGCACCCGCAGGTGTCTACATCATCATACAAAAAAATGGTACAATACTGATACAAAGGGAGCCCTCTATGACTATGATGAACTCCCTCCCTCGGAGTCGCCTAGCCTCGGTGGAATCTGAGCCCCTGAGGGACCTACCCTAGGATCATCCCGCCTGTCTCCTCTATCTGGTGGTGGTGGAGGACCCATGACCCCACCACTAGATGCCTGCCTCCTCCGACTCCCTCCCGTAGCTGTCGTTGTACGCGACGGTCTATGGAAGCTCCTCGCCCACTGATCTATTGGCACTGCACCATAGTAGAGGTCCCTCTAGTAGCCTATCTCCTCTCCTGCCCATAGGACATATGCATATCATGCCCCTGTGTCCTCTGTCGCCTATCTCCCTGCTCTCAGTGCTGTCTCAGCCTCTGTATAGCGCTGGATAGCCTGATCTCTCTCCCGCTCAGTATCTCTAAGCCTCGTCCTGAGCCAATCCCTCTCCCTCTCCAGCTCCTGAATCTCATCTGCCTGTCCCTAGCAGATCTCCCTGAGCTCAATCAGCTCATCCTCCTCTGGGTCAGCCCCCTCTGCCTTTGCCTGTGGCTCCCCCTCTGCGGGTGCCTGCCCCTATACCTGTACCTATACCTGTACCTGTACTGGTGCCTGTACGGGTACCTGTCTCTATACATGCCTCTGTGCCTGTACCTATCTCCATCCCTGCTCCTGTGCCTGTACTGGCACCTGCCCCTGTACCTATCCCTATCTCTGTACCTGCCTGGGACCCTGTGCTGCTGGCACCTGTAAGGGTAATCCACCACGACCCCTCACCACCTGAGCCTATCTCTCCTCCCCACCCTCCCTCCAAGTTACAACCCTCCTCTCCCCAACTACTCCCCTCCGCCTTTGTCGGCCTCTGCCCCCATCACCTCCACCATCATCATCATCATCTCCCCCCCATCTCCATCCAATAGCTCCCCCGGATCTGTCAATCGTGGGAATGGATGCTCTGCCCAATATGCTGAATACTCAGCATCCATCCTGACATCCTCGATCTCAGGCCACATATCCCAGGGTAGGGGCATCATCTCTGCTAGCTGTGTGACTGCCTAATCATATGATAGTAATGGCCCAAACTGTGCCTGATCTCTGACTGTACGGGCATACATGCCCGAGCCCCGTGGCATCCTCTAGATCCTGCCATACTGCCTGCACACCCTGTCCACCAACTGTCTCTCTAACACATAGGGCATCCGCCCAATCAGGTACCTACTCTGGAAGGTGTAGGGTAGCTCCACTGCGTCATCCTCCCACTCCTCACATCCCAGATATGGCCTCCAGATGACCACATCAATATCATCTATCACTCGCCGCCAATGCTCCAACCTGCCAATCCATGGCTGCGAGGTGATCATATCGTACATATGCACAAAACTACGTCCATGTCCCCTACCTCTGAAGTGTATCGGCCTCATCACTGGCAGATGCTCGTAAGCCCACACCTGCAGCAATGTCACTCCATAGCCCAATCCCACTGATCCATGATACACAAATTGGTGAAGCTCATAATACAAATGCGCCAGTACACATGGTCCCCAGGCATATCTGGTGTGTTGCGTCACCAGTGTCTCCAGTGCTCCCCCCCAGCCCACAGCCAACCCTCATGTCGCCCTATCCGGATATAGGAACCCACTGATAGCTCCTCCTATCACTACTGGCAATGCTAACCCTGTGGTTGTCATGGTGTCCCATGCCACATGTCCCACCCTCATCTCCAGTCCCGGATCCTAGAACACTCATCTCAGTGCATCCCTATCTCTGTCTCGATCATAGGGTACTAACTCCCCATCGATCGGTATCCGCAGAATCCTGTATACATCCTCCAAGATGACTGTCATCTCACCCATCGACAAATGCAAACAACAAGTCTCTGAGTGCCATCTCTCAGCCAGCGCAGTCAGCAAACCCATGTTTGCCCGAAACTCAGGCACATACAGCACATGTCTCAACCCCATCTCCTCGATGGCAGCTCGATCCTCAAGTGTCAACTCAGGTCGCAACCTCTGAGTCGACGGGAATCTCTTCCGTGACTCCAGCATAGGCAAATACTCCTGCAGTCAAGCAAATCAATCATATCAGTCATAGTGGCATTCACTGTTCATCACAAAATGCTACTCGTTATCTAAATGCATATGGCTATCTATCTTAGTGACACTCACTGTTCATCACAAAGTGTTGCTTCTATCCTAGTGACACTCACTGTTCATCACAAAGTGTTGCTATTTATCTTAGTAGTACTCCCTATTCATCACAAAGTACTACGTGCGTGACACTCACTATTCATCACAAAGTGTTACTCACATTTGCACTCCCTATTCATCACAAAGTGCTGCTCATACTTTGGGTACTCCCTGTTCATCACAAAGTACTCTATCTTGGTACTCCTTGTTCATCACAAAGTGCCTTGATCTATCCTAGTCTTCCCTAGAGGACCTGCTTGAGTGTATCCTCTCAGCAGCTTATCCAATCGACAGTGTATGTTCATCACAGAACTGCAGATTTGATCTAGAAGACAAAAACTTGCATTTTATCACATAAACGCGCTTTTATCTCACAAATGCGCCTATAGACTGCACAAGTGCGCCTGCGAAACACAGACGCGCCTGTATGACACAAACATGCCTATGCTGTGCATAAACGCGACTTGGCGACACAAACACCCCTGAATGACATAAACACGCCCACATTCAACGCAAACGTGGTTCCAGACACAGACGCATCTGGCACCTACACAGACGCGCCTGGCACCGACACAGACGCATTTCAACGGTTTTTGACATTTTTAAACTCTACTTCTAAGCGCATTTATTGCTCTATTTGACATGCATTAATGACAAAATTAAATGCGTCAACGTACAAGGAGATTTGGTGGTACTTACCAACTCTCCTGCCTCTGCTGGCCTCTGAAATCGGCAAACACGGTCGAATCTATGAACGAAAGCCATCGCTGCTGACTGCTGCTACTCTTTTCTCGCTCTGCACTCTGATCTCGTTGATGTGTGGATGACAATGAGGATGTATTTTCCCCCGTGATCTATCTTATAGACTGCCCTAGCCCTCGTTTCCCGAGTTAATCTTCATTATCCCGTGACTCTGTCACTTTATCCGGTTAGTCCACTCTATCCCGTCTTTCTTATCGAGAGATTGTCTGCGATCTTTTTAGACATTTTCATCCAATCTCTCGAGGGGGCATATCATTCCCATCCTGGGGCAACTCTGTATCAGTTCATCTTATCTTCTTTGAAACAACGCGACAAGCCACATTGTCTCAAAGAGGCGCAAAATGTAGACACTCAAAATTGTCATGTCTAATTAAATAAATATTTTATTTATTTAATTATCTAAGCCTAATTCTTCTATTAATTAGATAAATATTTATTTATTTAATTAATTCGTTTATCCTCTTCTAGCCTTATTTCTCATTTAAATAAATACATTTATTTATTTAAATTATCCTTTTCCTAAATTAAATAAATATTTTATTTATTTAATTGATCCCACTTCTTCTATAAATTAAATAAATCTTTATTTATTTAATTAATTCATTAGCTTTTTCTACACATGACACATGTCATTCATCTCTTAATTCCTACACTACCTACCTCTTTCATTATTTTATTATTTCTTCTACCTACCCTCTAATCCTAGCCGACCTCCTTTTTACACCTCTCAATCTTATCCCTCCATTTCATATTGTGTCTTCTATTTAAGAAGATGCCTCCTTCACTATCAAACCCTAATCGACAATCTTGAGGACTCGGCTACACTACGATCCTACTTGCAACCACATTCCGTTCTTTGTTGAGCTCTTGTGCACATAAAATCTGAGAGCAAATATATCAAGCAAGATCAATGGAGATAGGAAGAATGGAGATCAAAACCCTATTGGACATGTGATGGTATAATCTTTGTGATTTCATTTGATTTGCATTGTCTTAGGTAATCTTCATATGTTATGGTGGATCTTTGTTGTTGTTAGGCTAGGGTTTGGTGGTTGAATTCATTTAGCCTTTCAATTTTGTTATTATTGTTATCCATTTTCACCATAAACACTAGGATCTTCATCATCTGTACCTCCTCCAATGGCTTCTTGAAAGTCATTGATATTTTTGTCCTCCTCTTCTTCGATCTCCTTTTGTCTAGTTTTAGAACTGGTGTGAGCCATTTTGTTTGAAAGTTGTTGAAGTTTGGTGAAAGTGATTATGAGTTGGTGATGGAATGAGAGATAAATGTTTTGTGAAGTGTTTAGAAGATGAATCTCTAATATTGAAAGTTTGATGTTACCAAAGTCCTTTTATGATTTTCTTTTTGTGTTGTCAACAATGTTGATGTGATAAGGTATAGCAAGGTCTAAGATGTGTTACAAACCAAGCTACCTAGTAATAAGAGGATGCACTCATAGACTATTTTTAACCCATGCAAGATGATTTATCCTAGATGTAGAAACACTCTAAAAAGTGATGTGTTGTTTTGATTTAAGCAATATCTAAAAGAACTTAGGATAAGATCCTTTTATGTCTCGAGAGTTGAATGGATTGATGATGTATGAATGTGAGTGGATGGAATGTGAACCTCAATAGAAAATTTGTGTCACAAATGGGACAAATAATTCCTCTTCTTTCTTAGGGGTTGGTGGTTCTTCTCGAGCTATGTTATAAATAATGTAGATGTTTGGAAAGAAAGCAGGGTTCATTTTGCCTCCTTTGTTTTTGTGATAACTCAAAACTCCATACTAAGTAAAGGCTCTATTATTGAAATGCTCTTTATTGAACTCGGATTTTCCTTGAATATATAAACGCATATGATGCAAGAAGGCTCTATGTGAGATAAAAATTTGTCTATTGAGATAGAAAAATTTCCTTCTTTTGATAAAAGCCTTTGAACTCAATGGTCTTCTCCTCAAATTGACATGTTGATGAAGATTCCTCTTTCTCAAGATTTGAAGGATGGTCATATAATTTGATATCTTATTTGCACTTTGTTTGATGTTTGTTGGTCAAATGTTGGATGAATAATTGGTTTGAATTGGTTTTGAATTTTTTTGACAAGAAAACAGAGCAAGCACACAAGCACAAAAATGTTGCCTCAAAAGGCACAAATAGGTGTGGGTCTAAATCAACCCTGTAGACACCTAAAATTGTCATGTCTAATTAAATAAATATCTTTATTTATTTAATTATTTGAGCCTAACTCTTCTATTAATTAAATAAATCTTTATTTATTTAATTAATTCATTTATCCTCTTCTAGCCTTATTTCTCATTTAAATAAATACATTTATTTATTTAAATTATCCTTTTCCTAAATTAAATAAATATTTTATTTATTTAATTGATCCCACTTCCTCTATTAATTAAATAAATATTTATTTATTTAATTAATTCATTAACCTTTTCTACTCATGACACATGTCATTCATCTCTTAATTCCTACACTACCTACCCTCTCATTATTTTCATATTTTCTCTACCTACTCTTTAATCATAGCCGACCATTTATCTTTTACACCTCTCAATCTTATCCCTCCATTTCATATAATGTCTTCTATATAAGGAGATGCTTCCTTCATTATCAACCCCCAGCTATGCATCCTGACTGATCAATCGACTACACTACGCCTTTGAACTTTCATATGCGATCCCACTTGCAACCACATTTCCGTTCTTTGTTGAGCTCTTGTGCACATATAAAATCTGAGAGCAAATATATCAAGCAAGATCAATGGAGATAGGAAGAATGGAGATCCAAACCCTATTGGACATGTGATGGTATAATCTTTGTGATTTCATTTGATTTGCATTGTCTTAGGTAATCTTCATATGTTGTGGTGGATCTTTGTTGCTGTTAGGCTAAGGTTTTGTGGTTGAATCCATTTAGTCTTTCAACATTGTTTTTATCCATTTTCACCATATACAAACCCAATCTTTGAACTTTTTGACCCCTTTTCAATTATTTTTTGTATGTTTTTCCAAAAGCCTGAAGTTGGCTCAATTTATCACTGGTCTGACATAAAATGAAGACACTTCAAACACACTTTATCCCTAAGGTCAAATGGCCAGTTGTGATAATTTCAGCCTACATCTTGATATTTCTTCAAATTTGGTACTACATACCATATGAATCTTGTTGTAGCAGGTAAGGATGTGATATACTAAGTCTTGCACGAGTATAACAGATAGATGATCCCTATGATGGGGGAGTCACCACTTTTATCAAGATACAAGTAGCCTTTCAAAAAGCCCTATTTCTACTCAAGGAAATATGTATGGTGAGTATCTTGGGAGCAAAACCATCTATGCTCTTGCACTAAACTTCTCATAAATATCCTCAATCAATAGAACGGGTAGGTTTCTATATAAAAAGGTGTCCAGTAATGTTCGATGTTTTTGGACATAAGTTCATTCTACAGTGACTCACTTAAGAGCCTTGTAACTTGTGGTGGGGTCCATATGTCCTTTCGGCAAGTTACACTGTAGGATCAACTATACCCAAGGCTACAACTTTCTCTCACACCTGATTTCTATAGCGGCTCGAAGGATTTACCGCGCAAGGTCGTTCCCAAGAGTGATGTGTCTCTTGGCAGGCCTCTCTTAAAAATATAAAAAATTTGAGTGTTACTAACACTTTTCTCTTGCACCTAGGACCACGAAAGCTAAGGGAGAGGATAATGTGTGCTAGAAGTAGGACCACTCAACAAACTTTGCACAAGTGTGCCAATCACCAAAAACACTTGTTCTTTTTAACCAAGTTTATAGAAATGTGATCTAACTATTTGGAGATGTTGCTCCAATAAAAATTGTGTTCTTTTTAACTTCAATGGCAAAATGTTATGTAATCTAGGAACTTGAAATCCTAGTCAACTGAATTTGAAACACGTTTTGCTTGAAGTAAATCAATTTTGGAACTTGAGGGGACAAATGGTTTTTTCTTTTTAAACTTGTCCAAATGAAGTGTTGATTGTTAATTTTAGTTTGATGCAAGAAATAAAAGTTGTTTTGTCTTGTTTTAAACCCAAAATAAAATAAATCCTAACTTGCGAAAAAGAAAATTTGTTGGGTTTCAGTTTGTGGTTCTTTTTATCTTGACAAGTGAGGTTCTTTTTAAGCCCAAATTTAAAAGATGTGATTCATTTTTTTAAGGACCCAAAATAAAATGTGAAGTAAATTCCTTTAAGCTATAATAGAAAGTGAATTTATTTTAAACCCAACTTTAAAGACAAAGTTAGCAAAATAAACAAATTTACTTCCTAATCTAATTCTTGAAAATCCTGCAAAAGGGGTTAGTCAAAACCTGCACAAAAAAGTAAATAGTTAGTAAAATCCAAATTTTTGGTGGGCTTCTACAAGCCTAAATTTTTTTAATTTTTCGGTTACAAAAAAGTTTTTACAACTCTCTATTACAATAGTGCTACTCTGTGTGAAAACACAAGCGCTATTTAACACAAAAGTGCTAAATGAATTACAAAAGCCCTAAACTAACTACGATCGTGCCACAAGAATGACGACCATGCTAAAAGACTCGGGTTAGTGCAAGATCATGGGGGGCCAAAAAGTGGCGATGTGAAAAAATAGCCTTCTCCACTCGCCTAAAAATGCAAAAATCCGTGTTGACTTTTTGCTTGGCCTGGGTGTCAGTATACCTTGGCATGGTAATTACCTAGGCAAATCAGATATCCGATTTTTATTTGTAATTTTAAATTAAAAAATATATTATTTAATATATATTGTAATATTATATACTATATAATATATATAATGTAATAATATATTATATTATTATATAATATAATAATATATTATATAATTATATAATATATTATATTATATAATTATATAATTATATAATATATTATATAATATTATATTATAATATTACAATAGACTCATTATTAATTCTATAATAATTAATAATAGCGAGAGACTGCGTAATGTTGGGTAATTTCATTTTTCAAATTCTTCATTGCTTATGAAAATCTCAGACTAGGGTTTGAACTTGATCTACACATTAGCCGACGGATTGACATTTTCGTCAATAGGAAACCACACGAAACCATGGCCCACCTTAGCGGATCCGTTGAGAGAGAGTGCAGGGGTTTCAGGCTTAGACGATGATTGTGCTCTCCTGTGCAGTCGAACATAAGCCATCTTTGCTTCTTCTGCAGTATTATTGCATGGCAGAAAGAATGTTATAGGTTTCAACTTTGAATAAAAAAATATTTCAACTGCAACGCTTCAGGAAATGAAAAGTTTCAACTGCAACGCTTTAGAAAAGAAAATTTTTGGTAGTACTGTTTAAAAATAGAGCATATGAGATTAGAATTTATAGGAGTTTACAAAAATTGGGACGCTCCTTGCACATACCTTTTGACATTGCCATTCCACAGTTGGAGACTAAGTGCTATTTCTAGGTCAAGATATATCTTATTTACCACTTGATCATCTCACTCAATCCATCAAACTAGTATAGTAGATCTCATTTCAAAAAATTTCAAGATTGGCGAACATTATATTTAACGATGGTTGGATCCAATTGTATCAAAACAGCTGACTGAGATCGGTCTTGTTATGGATCATTTCATACAATCGAGAAATTAAAAAATAATACAATGATCAGACATGGTTGATAGAGGACATTTGGGTTCATGGGCAGATGTGGGCTGGGAAGACCCACCTCATGTTCCGCAGTGGGTCTATACGAATGACAGATGGAAGGACATGGTGATACAGGTAAACCAGAGTGGAAATAACAAGGTTTTTCAGCCAGCTTCAAAATACTTTCAAGGCTTCTTTTGGAATAGACGCAGTGTTGCATGGAGGCAAAATAACAATGGAAGGAGATTCACTCAAGGGCGTTTTAATAATGGTGTGAATCAAGGGAATTTTGAGAAGCAATTCAAGGGATTTTTGAGGAAATGGTCTTTAGATCTAGGCAATCAGTGAACGTTTGCTAGGGTTGTTGGCTTGGCAAATAAGGAGATAGCGGCTAGGGTTTATGTTTCTTCATAGAAGGTGGGAAATAAGGTAAATGTGAACCTCAAGGAAGATAGTTCGGAAAAGGTAAGATACCTTTTGATCCTATTCTGCCAGGGGTTTCTTCATCATAGGTTTGGGCTCCTATCCCTTCTATCGATCTTTTAAGTTCCTATGTCGATAAGAAAGCGAATTGTTTGCATATGAATGCTATTTCTGGGGAAATTTGGGGTGATCAAATTAGTTTGTTAAAGCTTTATCATAAATTGCAGAAAAGATGGGGGATATGCATTATTTTCAATTATTGTCTGTGAATGCTTTTATTATTGTCTTTGATTCTCCTTCTTTCAAAGATGAGGTATTAATAACTTCGCATCATTGGTTTGGAAAACATTTAATTTCAATTGCGGCTTGGAAACCTTTTTTTGTTCCTTCTTGGTCTAGTTCGAAACTTATTCCTTTCTGGTTTGGTTTACCTAAAATTCCTTTTGAATTTATGGATCCAAATGTTCTTGAGAAAATTGGAAATACTATTGGAACTTTTTTAACATGTAAAATGGACTTTGTGAAGGGGGAGGTTCTGGTAAAAATTTGTGTTCTTATTAACCCTAACAATGTTTGCCCCCATACTTGTAATATCAAGTCTCATGATGGTATTTGGCACCAGTCAATTGAGAAATTAGATATGGAGCTTCTTAAGTCTCCTTTACTTATGGATTTTAAGAAAAACTAGCAGGTTGTTGACTCTGTCCCTAAATCCCTTAATAAAGATAGTTTGTCGATGAGACCTTCGATTGAAGGATGTGGAAATTTCTCTTCGCATAAGTTGGTAGAAATAGGTCACATTAATCTTGAAAATAATCCATTGTGTCGTAGTTCTGGGAAACCAAATGATCACACTTCGGGTTCGGTCTCACTTTCATCTTTACTGAAGACATTTTCTAATAACAGGGGTATAGTGGATGGTAATCCCCCGATGAATGGAGTAGATCATCCATTGATGATAGATTGCCCTAAGATGCCAAATAATCACACAAGGGGTAAGGATGACAATTTGTCTTCATGCACTCAAAAGGAGGTTTTGGATTCTTCAAAGAATGTGAATTTAGATAAAAATGCAGTGGTTGATATGGAAACTATTAAACAGGTACCTGCCATAGGTTTTAAATTAAGAATTTGGTGTCTAATAATTCCCCTCTGAATGTTGAAATTAATATGGATAATGAATCTTCCTTAGGGAATAGTAATCCATCAAAGGTTGTCCCTGTTATTATGCTAGATGAGAATCTGGTTCAGCAAGTACATGATATTTTTAACAATCATGCACATCAAATGGATGAGGGTTTTGCTGATAGAGTTGTTTGTTCAATTGAGAATGATTTGGGGGGTATAAACTTGACCCTTCCAATTTCTGCATCTGCTAATCCTTTTGTAGTTTTGGCTACAATAGAGTTGGGTTTTGAATATAATCCATTTATCCTGGCTTCTCCAAAGTCATGCAAGAGTTTACCAATTGTCCAAACAACTCCGGTTTTTCACCATCGGTGGTTTCTCCTAGGAGAGGTAGGCCTCCAAATAATCTTAAGACTCAAATGGAAATTGATGCTGGAATTCAAAAGACTTTGTCCCTTTCTCCTGTTGGTGGGCAAGGGAGGCATTCGATCTCTCTTGGTAGACCTAAGAAAACATACCTAACTCCTATAAGTGTAAAAAGAAAGAGGAGTAAGAGATTTGTGACTAGTCCTCATGTGACAAGATCAGGGGCTGTGAAAAGTAATTTGCAAGGTTGCTTTGGGGAAAGCAAAAATTCTTCGATTAATGGGAAGAGGGGAGCTTTGACCTCCCCTTGAGGACAATGAGAATTATTTCTTGGAATGTTAGGGGCTTAAATGCCCCTAACAAGAGATGCTTAATTAAGTCCCAAATGGACTTAATTAAGTGTGATATTTTTATGTTGCAAGAAACAAAGTTGTCAAAGGAGTCAACTGATTTGGTTTTTTCATCTTGGAGAAGGTGGAATTTTCTTTCTTCTCCGGCTTGTGGTGCTTTAGGAGGTTTGGCACTGCTTTGGAATAATTATAATATTGGGGTACAGTTAATGGCATCTGCTACAAATTGAATGTTGGCTTTAGTTATAAGCAAGATTTTGAAGGTTAAATTTTGGCTTTTTAACATTTATGCTCCATCAAGAATTCAAGGGAAGAGTAATTTATGGGGTGAATTAAAGAGGATTTCTTCTCCCTTAAAACATGGTTCCTTTATTATCTTTGGGGGTGATTTTAATGCTATCACTGATTTAGATGAGAAAAGAGGACGTATTTTCCCTAATAAAAGGATTATGGATGACTTTGGGGATTTCATTTATGATATGAGCCTTTTTTATTGTAAGTCTCAGAATGGGGTTTTCACATGGACAAACATGAGAAGGGATTTTTCTCAGATTGCTGAGAGATTAGATCAGTTTTTGTTATCTGAGAATTGGATTGATTCAAATTTTGAATTCTTTTCCTCTATTCTACCAGTCTTGGGTTCTGATCATTTTCCAATTTCCCTTTCAGTTATTGAGGATAGGGCTTCTTTTAAGTCTCCATTTAAATTTGAGCCCATGTGGTTTAGGGATTCTTCCTTTTTGCCTCTATTTATGAAATGGTAGAATTCTGCTCCTTTTTGTTCTGGGTCCTGTATGTTTCAGATTGATAAGAAGTTAAGTTATTTGAAATTGAATATTAGGGAATGGAATCTCTCATATTTTAAGAACATTTTTCAGGAGAAACAAAGGATTCAAGATATGATTGAGTGTTTTAATAGTCATGTGCTTCAACATGGTATGGTACCACAAGTTTTTGATGAATTGAAGTCACTAAAATTACAACTTGAGGAGGTGTTAGCTAGATAGGAAATCTATTGGAGACAAAAATCTAGAGAGTTATGGCTTTCAAATGGTGACATGAACACAATTTTTTTTCATTCTTCAACTAAGATTAAAAGATGTAAGAATAGGATATCTTGTATTCAGTGTCAAAATGGGAATTTATTGATAGAGCTAGAGGACATTGCTTCAGAGGCAGTTAGGTTTTTTAAGTCATTATTATCTTCAGAAAATGGAAATCTCAACAATGATATTATATCTAATATTCCTCCTTTAGTATCTTTGGAAGACAATAAGATGTTGATGTCTCCCTTTTCCTTAGAAGAAGTTAAGAGTGTTGTCTTTGCCATGAATCTGGATAAAGCCCAGAGACCAGATGGTTTTACTCTTTTATTTTTTCAGAAATGTTGGGATTTTGTGGGAAATGATGTTTTATTAGCTCTCGAGGAAGCTAGGAGAAATAGGTCTATTTTAAAAGAACTTAATACTACAATGATTGCAATTATTTCTAAAAAAGAGGATACTAAGACTTTTGCTGACTTCCGCCCCATTGCTTTATGTAACACTTTGTATAAGATATTTACGAAGGCAATTTCCCTTAGGTTGGCAAAAATTCTACCTAGGATCATTTTATTGGAGCAAGGTGGTTTTGTTCTCGGAAGGGAGATGACAGAGGGTGCAATTGTAGCACATGAGGTGCTGCATTCTATTTCCACCCAAAGAACCCCAACCATGATACTTAAACTAGACATGATGAAGGCTTATGATAGAGTAGAGTGGGGGGCTTTATGTGTTGTTCTTGAGAAGTTAGGTTTTTCCAAGGCCCGGGTCAAATAGATTCGTGCATGTATTTTTTCTACAAGATTCTCAGTTTTAATTAATGACCTTCTCCTTGTGGTTTTTTCATTTCCTCTGGGGATTTGAGAAAGGGAGATCCCCTTTCTCCCTTTTTGTTTATTCTCCTAGTTGAAACCTTTAGCTGGGCTATTAGGGCTGCTAAAGTGGGGGGCTTTGGAAAGGTATAAGGATTTAGAATATTCCACAAAGTATTTCTCATTGTTTCTTTGCAAATGATACTCTATTATTTGGACATGCTTCGTTAGTTGAGGCAAAAGTGATTAAAGGAATAATACAAAATTATGCATCATTTTCTGGTCAGAAAGTGAATGGTGATAAATCAAATATTTTTTTCCTTAATACATCACAACTGGTTCAGCATAGGTTGCAATCCTTTTGGGGATTTGAGACTAGAAATCTTCCATGTACTTACCTTGGGATTCCTTTATTTGTTAAACAGGATAAGATTGGTTTTTGGGATAAGATTATTTCGGTCATTTCTAAAAGAATTCTCACATGGAATCATAGATGGTTAACTTTGGTGGGTAAAATTGTTCTCATCAAGTCTGTTTTGAATGTTGTCCCCATATATCTCATGTCTATTTTGAAGTCTCCAAAAGCAGCTATTGTTAGTTTACAGGATACTCTTAGAGATTTTCTTTGGAACAATAATAAAGATGGAAAGAAGAAACCCCCTTTAGTTGCATGGGATAAGGTATGTTTGCCTAAGGAACTTGGGGGAACAGGAATTCAGAGTCTGGAGAATAAGAATTTAGCCTTAGGTGATAAGTTGGTTTGGAAATTATATGAAAATCCTAGCTCCTTATGGGCACAGATTATGTTTGCCAAATATTTAAATAATAGACCGAGAGAGTATATTTTTAAAGTCTCAAATTTGCCTTCGGGTTTTGCTATTTGGAATTTCCTTTGTAAATGTAGATCAGTTATTTTGCCTCATCTCTCATGGATTGTTCATAATGGTAGAAAGGTCAGATTCTGGGATGAAGTATGGAATGGACACACACCTTTGGTTAATATTAGGGATTGGTCTCCTCTGATCACTGTTCTTTCCTCCCTTTGGGGTGTTTTTGTAGTAGATAATTTTGAAATTGTGACTAGTGGACCCCTTAAGCTAGCTAGATGGAAGTCGATTGATTTATTAGATGTTGATCAAAGCATGAAATTAGATTTTGAGAAGATTTTGGGGGATAGAATTGTATTTCTTTCTGATTCTGAGGATGAACTTATTTGGACAAAGAATATTTCTAGTAAGTACACTGTTAAAGATGGTTACAACTCTCTTATGGTTGCTAAAGATTTATCTTCTTGGCCTTATAAGTTGTTTTAGCATTTGGCTTGTCTTCCTAAAGCTAGAGCCTTTGCTTGGTTGGCAGTTCAGGACAGAGTCCTTATAGGTATGAGACTAGACATGCTTGGTATTACTGTTGTTTTCCCTTCAATCCTTTGTAACAAAAATTTGGAATCTTCTTCACACCTATTCCTACATTGTGATTATGCTTATGAATGTTGGCAGTGGTTGTCTGAGAAGCTAAATATATCCTTTGTTATTGGTAAGGATCTCATTTCCCATTTTAGATCTTGTCCCTTTATGTTTGCCTCATCTTTTTATGCATGCCTTTGGATCATATCTCCATCTATTGTGATTTGGAATGCTTGGCTAGAGAGAAACAACATGATATTTTAAAACAAGGTCTTCTGTGTCTAAGGTTCTATTAAAAAATGAGTCTTCAATCTCTGAGGTTGCTTTGTCGTTTATTTATAATAATTTGGAAAATCTTACTTCTTTTTTGCACTGGGATAGTAGAGTTAGTAGAGTTTGGAAGCTGCTGTCAGTTTTACCCTCTCATGGTTCAATTTTAAAAAAGAATGATGCAATAGGTAAGAGATGCTCTTCTAGATGGAAACCTCCTCCATAGGGGCACTTTAAACTAAATTTTGATGGGGCCTCTCGTGGTAACCATGGGTCAGCTGGGGTAGGCATGGTAATTTATGATCACAATGCAAATTTTATTCGAGCTAAGTGTCATGCTATTGGTTTTAAAACTAACAATTATGCAAAATTTCATGCTTTGTCTTTTGGATTGGATATGGCAATCTCTTTGGGAATTAAGGACTTAATAATTGAAGGTGATTTTATGGTGATTATTAATGTGTTATGAAAAAGAAATCGAATTATTGGAATTTGCAGTATATACTTGATCCAATTTTTTAAAAAAATAGAATTGTTTGAATCTTTCTTGGTATCCCATTGTTATAGAGAAGTTAATAAGATTGCAGATTATTTGGCAAATTTATCCATTGATAGCAATGCTAATCAGCGAGAGGTGGGTTTTGAGGAAATTATTTATAGGGTATGGGAAGGTTTGCAACAATAGTCATATGATTTTCTTGAGTAACGTTGATGTAAAATTTTATGATGATAATTATTTACGCTTTCCCCTTTCATTTCAAGTATTCATGTTCATTGTCTGGAGGAGAGTTCGAGCTCATGGTATTTGATACAATAATTTTTTTCCAAAGGTTTTTTGATACTTTATTTTTTGGCAAGAAGGTTTTTGGCTCATGGGATTTGGCACAGGGCTTTGGAAAATTTTATCTTCTTCCATTGATAGCAGCTGTGGAGTCTACATTTGAAAATTATCCGATGGGTTTTTTTGGCAAATTGTCATATGGGCTCTATGTAAAACTGATATTATATGTGTTGTGACCGTATTTTGTATGTGGTTTTGGGTTGGGTGTATAAACTGATCCGTTAGATACTATAGGTTTATTTTATGAGCTGTGACCAGAGGTTTTCTTCCCAGGGTTCTTTCCTCTGGTATGCTCTTTGAATCAATAATAATGTATTATATAATATGTATTATATAATATATTATTATAATATATATTATATAATATATAATATAAAATACGTATTATATAAGGTATTATTATATTATATTATATATTATATTATATATAATTATATTTAATAATATAATACAATACGTATTATATAATATAATAATATATTATATAATATATTATTATATTATATATTATTATATTATATATTATTATATTATATAATATAATGTTATTTTAAAATAGTTTAAGTATAAAAATTGGATATCTAATTTCCAATTTTTTGAGACAAATATATTTCGACTATGACAACCTGTGAGTCATTTTTAACCCATGGGTTGCACAATTTTATAAAAATCCGATATCCGATTGTACCTGATATCTGGTGTTTTGGCAAAAAATTGCTAAAAAATAGATTGAAAGGTAAGAATTTTATTGTTTTCAATCATTTCCATTCATTTTTTGTATTTTTTGTTAATGTTTATTTAATTTTTCATTGAAAATATGGTTTTTTTCATGAAAACTAGGTTTTTTAAAATCAAATACAAAATTGTTTAAATTTGTTAACTAAATTCAATTGTTTACATTCAATTAGGTTAAAAATGGGGGATAACAATGAAAACTTTGATGAACCACAACTGCAACAACCAAACCCTCCTTTGCCAAACCCCCCCTCAATTCAGGATTTGATTGCACAAAATTTGAATGAATTGAGGGGGATTACAGATGTATATCATAGGATCCCTCATCTAAACCCAATGTTTGATCCTCTCATGTTGATCATAAGAGTATGGAAACCATGACTGAGGAGCACAATGTCACCCTTTTGTGGGGAGATTCTATGAGGTAAAAATATGCGGATGGCTTGTCGTATAAGGATATCAAGGATCTCAAGATATCGAAAGCCGATATCGCCTCATTGTTTATGAATCCCCGCACTGGTCAACCTGTAGACCCCAAAAAACAAAACTTTCTATTAAATGGTGCACAAATGATGGTATTGTGAAAAATTTTTGGGATCGTTGGTGGATGCTTTTTGACAAACCACCCAAAAACAATCTTGATGTCCCCTTGTATTTCATAAAAAAATTGTATGCCGAGCTTATTTTACGCAAACATGTGAACTACTTTGACATCCAACCTTTCCAAGGTGTAGGTTTAGGTATGCCCCAAAATAGACTTGGGGCAGTCAAAGTAGTCTAGGGCCCATATGTCCCCCCTCCTCCTATTGATCCCCCACCTCCAGTGCAGCATCCAGATATCATTTGTGAGGCGGCTTCACGAACCATATCAACTATTCACTATTCGAGTAGCCTTTTGGTTTCTCAAGCTGGGTCAGTAGCTCAGCCTACTTTTTATGGTAGTGGTGCATCTGGTGGCATTGACACGTCTTCATCAGCTCCACACATATGCGTTCCCCATAGTTGTGTCATGTGTGGGCACGTATGCTTGGGTCCAGTTAGACAGCCCACTGATCCTCCTATGAACAATGCAGATTATGAGGTGCATGAGATGCATGATGCACTAGATATTATGACACAGACTGGAGGATACCCTGGGGAGTCCTCACATGCTAGAGGCGAGGAGGCACTGTCATCATACATTGATGATGTAGTGGCAATATTTATATTTTCACAGTTCATGTTATATTTTAAATGAATATTTATAATCAAGATAATATTAAGTACTAATTTTTATTTACATGGTCTATTTAACAGTTGATGACCAAGGAGGAGTTGAGACAGATTCAAGAGGGCACCTTGTCGGCCATTTCATTTGGCCTTGATAGCTTGATGGTACATATATTATTGCACCTAGTCATTTGTACTTTATTGTACATACATGTTCATCATTTATATTGGTATTAATTAGATTATGTAGTAACTTTCATGTATATCTTATTTTACTCTTGTAGGGCACAAGCAACACGAGTGTGGGGTAGTGTGATTTAGGATCTGGTATTGCAGTTGGAGGCAAGGGAAAGGTAATTGAATGCAAATATGATTGAATGAATAGTTTAAATAACTTATAGTGATTATACACATCTAGACATAGATTGATAGTTTCATATACTCGTTGTGTATATGTACAGAGAATTCTTGGCTTCACATCCTTGATGACTACACCCAGTATACCTGAAGATGATGAAGAAGAAGAGATGCCTTGAGTAGATGTGTGTTTATTTTATTTTGTGTTTAGTAGATATAATTTGTTATTATCAGTGACAATTATATGCTAACTTGTATCAATGTCATGTTCCTGAACATATGTAGGTTGTGTATGAAAATATTGAAAACATACCTCCTCTACCGAAGACATACATCACGAGTCCTGCAAAGCCAAAGAGAAAACATGGAGATGAGGTAAACATGAATAGTTCAATTATAGTTCATTTTTATGTTAACTTTTCGAATGTGAATTATATAATATAACTAATATTAATCGTGGTTTGTTTTTCTTGTGTAGGATCCTTCAGAGCTGAGCAGTGTGGCGAAGAGGATCGATTTTGATGATCCATCAGTAGCTTAGGATGTTATAGATATTTTTGGGATGCTTACATGTCTAGTTGGCATGTATATTTTGTATATGGACATACATTCACGTATTTAGACATACATTTTGTTTCAGTTGGAATTTATGCCATATTTGTGTATGGACATACATTTGTAATCATTTGACATTTTTATATATACAAAAGTTGATATTCAATCATACAAATTATTTCTCATCTATGCGTGGTGTTATCATGGAAATCTTTAATCTTCATTCCAATAATTAACAATGGTTATTTAATGAACAATACAATTCATTTCATTTCATCGTAAGTGTTGTTTGTATAATGAACAATACAATACAATTCATTTAATTAACAATACTTGATACAATTTATTATTACCCTATGCATGGTCCTATTTTTCCCCCCACCACGGTCGAACGCTCGAGGTTTTATTAGGGCAGCAATTTTTTGATTGGCGAAAAAATCGTCAATCTCATTCAATCGAATATTGTCACGTGGCCAATTTCTCATTCAGCTCATCATGATGATGAACCGTCATCTCTGAAATGTCCAGTTAGGCATTATTACCCTATGCATGGTCCTATTTCGCCCCCCCCCCCCACTCGGTCGAACGCTCAGGGTCATACCATACCGATGTCATCCCTTGAGCGCCCTAAGTGCTAAAAATTATCAAACTTTGATGGGCCCTAACTCGGAATCTGTGGCACCTCCAAATGATCTGTTTGAACTTACGGGGCCACAAGAGGGGTCCCTACAAAAGACTATCTTGGTTTTTCAATTTTCCCTATGGTTTTATTAGGGCAGCAATTTTTCGGTTGGCGAAAAAATCGTCAGTCTCATTCAATCGAATGTTGTTGCGTGGCCAATTTATCATTCAGCTCATCACAATGACGAACTGTCAGCTCTGACATGTCCAGTTAAGCATTATTACCCTATGAATGGTCCTATTTCCCCCACCCCACTCGATCAAACACTCAGGGTCATACCCTACCGACGTCGTCCCTTAAGCACCCTAAGTGCTAAAAAATGTCAAATTTTGACGGGCCCTAACTCAAAATTTGTGGCATCTACGAATGATCCATTTGAACCTATTGGGCCATGAGAGGGGTCCCTACAAAAGCCTATCTTGGTTTTTCAAGTATCCCTACAGTTTTATTAGGGCAGCAATTTTTGGTTGGCGAAAAAATCATCAGTCTCATTCAATCGAATGTTGTCGTGTGGCCAATTTCTCGTTCTACTCGTCGTGATGACGAACCATCAACTCTGACATGTCCAGTTAGGCATTATTTCCCTATGCATGGTCCTATTTCCCCCCCCCACTCATTCAAATGCTCAGGGTCATACCCTATCGACGTCGTCCCTTGAGTGCCCTAAGTGCTAAAAATTGTCAAACTTTGACGGGCCCTACCTTGAAATACGTGGCACCTGCAAATGATCTGTTTGAACCTATGAGGCCATGAGAGAGGTCCCTAGAAAATCCTATCTTGGTTTTTCAAGTGTCCCTATGGTTTATTAGGGCAGAAATTTTTCAGTTGGCAAAAAAATCGTCAGTCTCATTCAATTGAATGTTGTCGCATGGCCAATTTCTCGTTCTGCTCGTCGCAATGACGAACCGTCAACTCCAACATGTCAATTTAGGCATTATTACCCTATGAATGGTCCTATTTTTCCCCCCAACTCTGTCGAACGCTCGGGGTCATACCCTACTGGCGTCGTCCCTTGAGCGCCCTAAGTGCTAAAAAATTATCAAACTTTGACAAGCCCTAACTTGGAATCCATGGCACCTGCGAATGATCTATTTAAACCTACAGGGCCATGAGAGGGGTCTCTACAAAATCCTATCTCAGTTTTTTAAGTTTCCCTACGATTTTATTAGGGCAGCAATTTTTCAGTTGGCAAAAAAATCATTAGTCTAATTCAATCGAATGTTGTCGCATGGCCAATTTCTCGTTCTACTTGTCGCGATGACGAACCATTAGCTCAGACATGTCCATTTAGGCATTATTACCCTATGCATGGTCCTATTCCCCCCCCCCCCCACTTGGTCAAACACTCGGGGTCATACCCTACTAGCGTTGTCCCTTGAGCGCCCTAAGTGCTAAAAATTGTCAAACTTTGACGGGCCCTAACTCAGAATAAGTGGCACCTGTAAATGATCTGTTTGAATGTACAGGGCCACAAGAGGGGTCCCTACAAAATCTTATCTCATTTTTTCATGTTTCCCTATGGTTTTATTAGGGCAGCAATTTTTTGGTTGGTGAAAAATCATCAGTCTCATTCAATTGAATGTTGTCGTGTAGCCAATTTCTCGTTCTGCTCATCGCGATGACGAATCGTCAACTCTGAAATGTCTAGTTAGGCATTATTAACCTATGCATGTTTCTATTTTTCTCCCCCACTCGGTCAAATGCTCAAGGTCATACCCTACCAGCATCGTCCCTTGAGTGCCCTAAGTGCTAAAAATTATCAAGCTTTGATGGGCCCTAACTCAGAATCCGTGGCACCTGCAAACAATATTTTTGAACCTACGGATACATGAGAAGGGTCCCTACAAAAGCCTATCTCAATTTTTCAATTTTCTCTATGGTTTTATTAGGGAAGCAATTTTTTGGTTGGCAAAAAAATCGTCAGTCTCATTCAATCGAATGTTGTCGCGTGGCCAATTTCTCATTCTGCTCATCACGATGACGAACCATTAGCTCCGACATGTCTAGTTAGGCATTATTACCCTATGCATGTTCCTATTTCCCCCCCACTCGGTTTATACCCTACCGACGTCATCCCTTGAGCGCCCTAAGTGCTAAAAATTGTCAAACTTTGACGGGCCCTAACTCAGAATTTGTGGCACCTACAAATGATCTATTTGAACCTACGAGGCCATGAGAGGGGTCCCTACAAAATCCTATCTCGGTTTTCCAATTTTCCCTATGGTTTTATTAGGGCAGCAATTTTTCGGTTGGCAAAAAAATCATCAGTCTCATTCAATCGAATGTTGTCGCATGGCCAATTTCTCGTTCTACTCGTCGTGATGAAAAACCGTCAGCTCCGACATGTCTAGTTAGGCATTATTACCCTATGCATGGTCCTATTTTTCCCCCCCACTCGGTCGAACGCTCGGGGTCATACCCTACCGACATCGTCCCTTGAGTGCCCTAAGTGCTAAAAATTGTCAAACTTTGATGGGCCCTAACTCAGAATCCATGGCACCTAAGAATGATCTATTTGAACCTACGGGGCCATGAGAGGGGTCCCTACAAAAGCCTATCTTTTCCCTACAGTTTTATTAGGGCAGCAATTTTTCGATTGGCGAAAAAATCGTCAGTCTCATTCAATCGAATGTTGTCACATGGCCAATTTCTCGTTCTGCTCATCGCGATGACAAACTGTCAGCTCTGACATGTCCAGTTAGGCATTATTACCCCATGCATGGTCCTATTTTTCCCCCCCACTCGATCGAACGCTCAGGGTCATACCCTACCGGCGTCGTCCCTTGAGTGCCCTAAGTGCTAAAAATATAGATAAACAAGCATTACACTGTAGACACATAATGATCATCAATATTTCCATGTATTGTATACACATAATTACCATTACACTTGCATGTGACATCCATGAAGAGATATGCAAACATGATTTTTTTTTCATTATGAATACAACTACACCAATGTACTCATGTACAGATACATTGTATATCATCAATATAACTAAACCAATTTTCTCATGGACATTGTATATCATCATAAAAATGTTACATCAATTCAAATCCATATACAAATACAACATCCCACTTCATCTGCATCAGACATCCTCATGTCCTAAGAGAAAAGCTTATGCACGACAATGCCTGCATATAAATGAAGACCAAAATAAGTAACCTTTTTATGCGTAATGAATGTGCTACAAGAAACAAATTATAACACTTATACAAATTAGTTTGGAAAATTATAAATAGATCATTTGAAACATTTTTAAGATGTACAATATTGTATAATTATGAAACTTACCAGTTTCTCTGCAAAGTATACAAGCATAACTTTGAAGAAAGACACATGTTGATTAAAGCCCTTCTCACTGCATTTCTCTGCATGGTTGAAGACGATGGTAGATATGGTCATTTCTAAATAGAAATACATTCACTTGACTTAATGTTTATGCACAAAATTTTATCTCATTAATGCACAAAGGAATATGTACCATCACCAAGAGAGGGTCTTGTCAATGGCGAATGATCTAGCATGAACCTATATTTTTAGGAATTGTTAGTCTACACATAAAATGCATGGATGAACATAAAGGCTTTATGATAATCACTTCAACTAAAATTCATGATAATAAATGAAAAGGTGGGATTATATACCACAAAAATACGTCCCTTTGAATTATATCAATAGAACCCACTATGTTGATGCAAAAATCATAATGTGATACTATTGTATATAATCAAAAAAGACCTGCATGAGCATAAAGGCTTTCTGATACTTATATCATCAAAAATTGTCAAATAGTGTTCTCTAATAACAAAAATTGTAAAGCTCATCAAATGCATGATAATAAGTCATGTTGCAAAAATACATCCCTTCCGATTATATCGAGTGTACCCGCTATGTACATGCAAAAACCATGTTGCCAAAAAAAAATGTTCATCAATAGACTTGTATTTTCAACACATCCTTAATATACACATATGACCCCTTAGGACACAATATGACCCCTATGGACACCATATGACCCCTAATGACACCATATGGTGTCATAAGGGGTCATATGTTGTCCTTAGGAGTCATATGGTGTCCCATGAACCCTTATGACCCCTTAGGACACCATATGACCTGTTGTGACACCATATTGGGTCGTTATGGGTTTTGTGGTGTCCTAAGGGGTCATATTATGTCCTATGACCGCTTAGGATACCATATGACCCCTAACAACACCATATGGTGTCATAAGGGGTCCTATGGTGTCCTAAGATCCCTTAGAACACCATATGACCCCTTAGGACACCATATTTGGTCGTTATGGGTCATATTGTGTCCTAATGGGTCAGAGGACACCATATGACCCATAACAACACAATTTGGTGTCTTAATCTCTCTCTCTCTCCCCTAATCTATCTCTCTCTCTCTCTCTCTCTCTCTCTCTCTCTCTCTCTCTCTCTCTCTCTCTCTCTCTCTCTCTCTCTCTCTCTCTCTCTCTCCCTTTCCCTCTCCCTAATATCATATACTAATTTATTTATAAATTAATATATTAATAAACATTAGATTAATTATGTGCAAATTTAGTTAATGAATTTACTTATTAAAATCGGATATCCGATTTGTTGTAAAATTTTCAAATTTCAAATATCGACTCAGGAATGCTTTGGGATTTGGCTTGGAAGTGACAAACCTGGAAAGTCAACTGAAAAAATGTGTTTTTCAGTATTCCTTGATTTTCCAAACTTTACACTGATGGCTGACGACTTTTTTTGTAGCCAAAATTGATAAAACAAAAAGGGTTTCTTAAGGACGTTCTCAGCTTTCCAACAATATAAGGCTTGTCTTATTTCAACTTTAATAAATAATTATTATTTATTTTCTAATTGAATTCTGACAATAGTCCTGATTGATAGACTAATTGAAAAACACTCATAACTTTCAAACAGTATAACATTTTTTGAATCTGAAACATGCATCACATCCTATGCTTCATCTACTATAGGGAAAAAATTTTAAAAATTAAATTTCATAAGGTTTTGACCAAGTTAAGGTGGTCAGACGTAGGAGTTTCTGAATTTCTGAAAAGTTGTAGTAAAAAATTCATAAATAATTATTTACTTTCTAAATTTTATTTTTTTTAAATGTGTCACATCCAGACATGAGTCTAATACTTATACTATAAATATTATAAAAAAATATTATGATTTGATTGTGATTAGGGTGGTCAAACATACGTCTACTTCTTATCTTTTTCCTCAAATTTTAGTTTCACTGCATTGAAATTTGAAATTTTCATCAAATAGGAACTTTTTTTTCCAAAAAACAACTAGTAGCTTAGAAACTACATTCAGTTTTCTATATATTCTCTTCTTACATAAATAATGTTCACAACTTATTCAAATTTTCATGTCAAGTTGCATAACTCTAATTTTTTGAAATTTCATTGCCACTTAAGGGCCTAGTTTGGCACACCATGATCCTGCACATACCCACTCTATTTGAATATGATAAATTCTATCAGAGAGCGCACAAGTGCTAAAAATAGATGCAATAGCGCTATTTAATGGTCAATAGCGCTATAAGAAGGACGATAGCGCCAGTTGGAAGACAATAGTACTATTATTGTGAACAATAGCGCTAAATCACCAACTTTCGAAGGTGTTAGAGCATGAGCAATGGTGCTAAAGCATGACCTATGTGTCACTTAAAACAAGAAAAAAAGTTAGTAGTTTCAAAAATTGAATCAGAAGGTTGTGTGTTCGATTCACGTCGAGTTCACCAAATGATGCTCTGTAAAAAGGACATTAGAATATGTTAGGAAGACAAACACAAACACACAAGAAACAATCCAAATGTTAGTGTTAGAAATCACAAATCAAAGACTATCCTAAGCAAGCATATCAAGAGAGACACAAAACACAAAAATGGAAAGATTAACCAAACTAAGAAATGCAATAAAACATCTCCAAATTCCCTCCACCATGTTTGTAGCTACTCCTCTCTTGTTCCTCTCCTCTCCAAGTTCCAAATGAGTTTAGCTCTCAATAGCTTTTTGCACTATTCTGGATGTCTTATGGAGATTCAAGATTGAAATGATTATGAGATGTCAATGCAAGTGTAAAGCAAACTAAATATGAGATGTTATTTAATTAACTAATATTAATTTTAGCCAAAAGACAAATATGAACTATTATGCTAAAATGCTCTCTTAAATTCACTTTAACTTAGATGCATACAAGATTTCAAGATCTAGATTATGAAGAAATGGGCTTTATTTATAGAAAAATGGAGCAATGGATGGTTGGGATTGAGTAATCTCAACAAGGGTCAGGATTGATAGGTTTATGATCCATGTGAGGGCTTTCAATCCAATCCCATGATGACAAATGCCAACATGAGATGGGTTGAGGGGAGAGGAAAGAAGCATTAAATGCTTGACATGACTTGAAGGTTAACTTGGGAGGTAAGGTTAATGTTGAGTTGAATGAATAAACACATTATCCAATAAATAATGCCTTTATCCAATGGATAAACTCTTGTGCAAGAGTTAGTGAAGATAACCATGGTCAAAGCAATAAATGCTTGAAGAGACCCATGAGTCAAATGAGGGTTGAGTTAGAGATAAAGTCTCTAACCATGGGGGCAAGTGGATTTAACCATAAATGGTTATGTAAGAGCCATTAATGGTTATGTAAGAACCATTAGTGGTTTGGAAGACTTTAGGGGTTAGCTTGTTGAACACATAAAGCATCAAATATTTTTCAAAGACTTTTGAGGCTTTGAGAAGTGACTTCAAGTTGCTTAGGAATGTGACAATATTTAAGAAATGGGATTAGGATAATAAAGAATGATTAGAAGAACTTAGAAAGTGGTTAGAAGGGTCTAGAAGGGGATTTAGGATTGCAAGTGGGTTTGGTGGGTGAGGGAAAATAGGATTTTAATTAAAATAAAATTAATTTATTTCAATTGTGGTTGCAACTTGCATTTGTAGGAGAATGCAAGTGGGGGGGAAGGGGGGGTAGTTTGGGGATTTCAATAAATGTTTATTTATTTATTTAAAAGAGGAAAGTGGGTTAAATTAAATAAATATGATTTATTCATTTAATTGATTTAGAGGTGCAGCTTAATGAATTAATTTAAATAAATTGAATAATTTATTTAATTAATAGGAGAAGAGTTTGAGGATGAATTAATTAAATATTAATTTAGTTAACTGGTGATTGATGGTTTATTAATCAAATAAATAGTAAATATTCATTTAATTAAATGAATAGATTTATGTGACTACTATATGATTTCATGTTATTTTCTTGTCTTTGTATGAGCTTCTTTAAACTTATTTGTAAATTTACATTCATGCTTTAGATCATTTAGCACATTTGATTTAGAGCATTGTCATTTACATTTACATGCATTTAGGGTTTACTCTTCAAAGCGTATGGTAGCTCTAGTTTCTTATCATTTAGGATCTTGCATACATGCAAGGTTCTAGCACACACATTTTTAGTACATTATCGGCTATTTGTGGAGGTGGAAATCATCAAAACAAGGGTTTGACTGAGGCAAAACCCTATATAATCACTCAAACCCTCTCTTTTCAGCCACAATGTAGAAACAAGTACCCCGAAGGATTTATAAATCTGTAGAAGACAAAAGGACAACCTAGAAGCTTCAGATCTGCCCTAATCCATCAGGGACAGGGGTGTGGCACCTTGGTCCTACCCAGGATAGGGGTGTGGCACCCTGGTCCCCCTCAAATTCAGTGATTTTCGATAGGGTGCAAACTCAGGATCTTAGGATTTCAGCCCTTCAGTTGCAGCTCTTTATCAGATCATCAGGGATAGGGACGTGGCGCCCTAGTCCTAGTCATTTTGGTCCATCTTTTAGTATTAGTTTCACATTCAGATTCCTCCCCCTTCTTTATTTTCAATATTTCGGTTCCAGATCTACAACCTGTGCAATTTCAATTCATATATACTTCATTGTTCATCTCCTAGTCTAGTTGATCAATCTTTCACATTTTATCTTCATATTCAACAAGAGGAATAGAAACCCTAAGAGATAATCCTTGGCTCTCTCTTTCTCAAAAGAAGTAGCCAAAGTGAGCTATCTCCATAGGTTCTTTCGTATTCCCAATGTGTTGGCTAAAGTGGGATTAGGTCCTAGTCACCCAGTCTCGCTTTTTCCCCTCCACGCCAGCTAAATCCATCCAATCTATTAAAATGTAGTATCCACATACTGTTTCTTGACAAATCTTTATGCTTCCACAATACTATTACAATTTTGTCTTGATTAGGAGACTTCAAAATTTGTAAAACTCCAATCATCGATCTAGGTATAAAACCTATGCGATTTCACTTGCACCCAACTAAGGTAGATATCTCACTATTGAAATTGATCCAATCCAATAGATGCTCCTATGAATCCACCCAGGTTGGTTGAAATGGGTTTTCATCCCATCAACTAAGAAGAACCCAAGCATTTTCATCCTAGGTCTTGCTGAGCTCAAGACATAGTCTTTTAAAGCTTTCTAAGAAAAATAACAATTCAAGAATGAGGAAATGAGCTTTCAAATCTCCTTTTAAAATTCAATTGATACTTTTTAAAATATCACATATGAAAATCACTTTTTAAATATTAATTATTTTTTTCTTATAAAGTGACTTTATGATATTTTTATATTCCTGGTCATAGAGTGACCCACTTATAAATTGCTCATTGACATAAAATAAAGTCACATATTAAAATAAGTAATTTTCAACATTTAATTAATTAAATATAAATACTCCTTAAAAGCTTTGGAAATTTTAAAATTTAATTAATTATGTATTTCATAATCCATTTTTAATATTTAAAATTAGTAATCTCCTTTATAATTTGTTTACAACTTGATTTTAATCATTCAATTATTCTCTAAGGTAAATAAAAGGGGATATTACAAGAATGCCAGATTGATCTAGAGAGATGATGTAGAGCCAAATATAGAAGGAGATATTCAGATAGATAGAAACATAGATAGGGAGGGGAGTGTGCGTGTGAAAAGTGGACTAAGAATCTGTAAGCACAACACTTCAATCAAGTCATTAAATGCATGGTTAATCAGATATAATCAATGAATAATAAACCATAACAAATTGACCCATTGCCTTCTAAAAGATGCGAGTATAAGATTGCTCTCAGATTATCAGCAATACCAGTGACTAGACAACATCAAGACGAAGGATTTAATCTATATGAGCATGATGAATGCTAGATGTATGGAATATTAATCTAACAAGATTTTTGCAATATTAAGCTAAATGATTTAATCAATATGAAACAATTAATATGCAATATGTCAATGAATCCTAGAGCAAAAATAGTATAATAACGATATATTCTCCAGCCTCTTTTTGAATGAGAGATGAACCTGAATTTATAGAAAATTCAGAAAGAAACCAACGGCTAAGATCAAATGATGATGAGTGGTCAAGATTTATTTAATTTCCTTTGGTTAGGACCTTGGTGACGTTGTCGAGATTAGGGGCCCATGGTTTAGATGACCATTTTTTAGGGTATTACATTTACCCCTCTTTGAATTAATGTGCGAGCAGCGCATTGGTTCGAAGAAAATTTGATGTCTAGGAGATGTCAGTTCTGAACTTGATTGATCACGAACTACATAAAAAAGTGAGGTGTTTAGTTTGATTCAAAGCGACAAAGCTGAATAAAGTCTGATTAATGTGATACCGTTCTAGAAGTTGATTGAACTTGGGAACGATAGAAAACAAAAGATACCGAACTTGAACTTGATTGATCAAGAAGCGGATCTTACTGATCTAGAAGTTGATTGAACTTAGATACAGTGAGTGATGATAAAAATCGATCTTGAACTTGATTGATCAAGATACGATGAAGATGAATTATTCAGCTTGATCAAGAAACGAATAAAACGTAACACCTGTTTAGATTTAGCATGATCGAAGATACTCTTTAAACACTTGATTGAGTTTAAACAAAAAATCAGCTTGATGAAAAGTGATGGAACTGATTAACGTAAAGAGATTGATTTAGATAAAAGACAAATATCAGCTTGATATGAAGCAATGAAACTAATATGCCCCTAGAGATTGATTTGATTCAGATGATTGAGAAATCTCAACTTGATATAAAGTGATGAAGTTGACATGCCCCTAGCAATGAGGTCTTATTTGATTTTCTTTAGTTGAAAAGATTTTTATTTGCTCGACTTTTGATGAAGATTTGAAAATTTCTCAACATTTGAAGATGTGAGGTCATAAGGTCACGAGTATGCCCCCTCGGGAGCGAAATCAAAAGATAGCGAGGGTACATGATGATAGGCAATTTTTTAGTGATGATAAGTTGTTTTGAGCACAACTTGATTTAGAGGAGTTTTTGAAAATTTTGCGTTGAAATTGAGCTTAAAGTTGATTTGTAGAAATTAAATTGAGATTTAGCGTTGATTAACGAGAAATTGAGCGCAATTAGAAGAGAGAATGAGCTTTTGATGAAAAGAGCGCTAAGTGGTCCAAATTTTGTGAAATTTTGATGAGAGAGTTGACATCAAATTTTGATTTAGATCCCGAAAATGGACTCAGGACAGCCGATTTACAAGCTCGTGATTTGATTTCATCGTACTTGTGTTGATTGATTATGAGATGTTGTTCTATATGCTTTATTATATATGTATGCATTTCTTTTCAGTATGAATGTATGAATGCAAATGACTATGGATGTCTTATTTTTCTTTCTTTTCATATACAAATAAATGAATGAGAATGAGTAATGAGTAATGCAAATTTTTTTAAATTTTTTTTTAAGTTTTTTCTGTGCAATAAGATGAATGCAAATGAATAATAGTGAATGTATGAATCTATATAAGATGCTCATGTATGCAGCTAACATCTCAAAACACAAGTACTTGATCAGAGAAATGATGAAAAGAGATCACTTAGTGAAGAAATGATGAAGCTCCACCTCTCATTCAGAAGATAAAGAGATCATTGTTATTATGCCAAAATCACTCTAAATGCACAAAATGTAGAATGAAATGCAAAATGAGATGCAACCTAAACCTAGTCACTGGACTTTGAACAGCTTAATTTTCATCATTGAGCGTTTTACAATTATAGTAGGCAGATTAAAGTTCCTTTCTTTGCATGTGCAATATTAATTATCTTGCCCTCAATGACCCTTTTTTCTCGTTCATATCCTTGGACAAATTACGCATGGACGTGGATTGCACAATGAAGAAATTTCCTCAAAACAAACAAAGAAATGACGGGAACCTCCCTGTAGCATTCAAATAAGCGGAGTGGAGGTATGTGAAGCGATTCCACCTGGATGTGAAGGCTCTTATCATAGACACCCAACTAATTTAGATGTTTCCAGATCATTGGGATCATTCGTACAAGTAGAAAACAAGAAAATATTATGCCCCCAATCCTTGCTCCTCTTAGTCAAGATAGACTTCCTCGAGTTACTCAGAGGGATGATAATTGAATACCAATATAAAAGACAGCACACAAAGAAAATTTTCATGCATAGCTCAAACTATTTAGTGATTGTTTTCCATTTTGTTGTTTTGCTTGTTAACTCAGTGATAAAACTCTTTAGTAGTCAGGGGACAGCTAACTGACTCGGAGTGGATGACCAGGTTTCACTAACGTAAGATTGACTTGGTTGACACTTCTTAGGACATGTAATGTGCTCTTGTCAATTACCTAAGACTAGGACATTGATCAGTTTCAAGCCATGATGGTTCCAATGAACTAGGATGTCACCAAAGTGACTGAAATATGTACAAGCGAAAGCAAAGTTGCATGAAAGTGGGAATGCCAACATTGCGTTGATAGATGGAGCGCTTGAGTACAAGAGGCACCTGTTTGCCAGGTTTTCACCTGCTTGGCAAAAATTCATATATTTTTTTTTTTACCAAGGTGCTTGTTTACCAGGTTTTCACCAGGGCATTTTCTCTCTTTTTTCCTTTTTTTTTTTCAGTTTTTTTCATCATTTTTTTTCTTTTGAATTTCTTCAGGACCTTTCCTGATTTTTAGGATTTTTTCAGGACTTTTTCTGATTTTTTAGGAATTTTTTTCAAGACTTTTTCTGATTTTTAGGATTTTTTCAGGACTTTTTCTTATTTTTAGGATTTTTTAATGTTGCCCCTAGTGTCTAGCAAGGAAAAAGGGATTTTGAGTACATGAATGGATAAGAGAATGATGGTGGACGCTTTCAAGGACTATCTCACAATGTTAATCCAAGCACAGGGTCCAGATATAGCAATGCAAACCAAATATTTTAGCGATGTAAAGCAAGGATTTTAGCGATGAAAGCAAGGATATAGTACAACGAAGCAAGGATATAGCGTAACAAATCCATATGGTCCAAAGAAGTAGCCATGTCAAGAGGTTTGTGGAAAACATGTTTTTGCATTTTGTCCATAGTGTTGATCAAGATTTGGATAGGGGACAAATAGGATAATCAAGATCAAAGGTGGTAATGAAGGATGTAAGCGAGCAATGGATAGGAGCTAAAGGGTTTGGATCAAGTGAAATATATCCTTAACCTTGTCAAGATCAAAGGTGGAGAATGGATATGAACGTAGATAGAGCGAATGAGGGATAATGGAGGATGAAGGATAATGGAGGAAGATGGATAATAGATGGATGTACATGGATGGAACTTGCCCCTAGTGTAAAGTGCAAAAGGATAATGGATTACGCATGACGCCTGTTTACCAGGTTTTCATCATGGTACTTTCCCAAGGCGCCACAAGAAGTGGTTTTCACACAAGGACGAATTTATTTCTCTTTACTTCTTTTTTTTTTTCACTTTTTTTTCATCAGTTTTTTCTTTTGGAAGATAATGGAGGCATGAGAGGAAATGGAAGAAGGACCCCAATGTCTCGCTGCTTTGGATGGTACCTTTAGAATATGAGTTGCAATAGACCATGGCTATGAAGGTATGCTCAAAGATGTTGGTAGGATAATGAAATGAAACTAGGGCAAGGACTTATGCAAAGGATTGGATAAGAGGGATGGAAGGGTGAAAAAGAGGTGTTGGATAATGGATGGGATGTTGGAAGAATTGTGTATCGATAGATGGAAATGCTAGAAAGATCAACATTGGCACATGCCTTGAGGGATGGTGGACACATGGAGGAGAAGTGAATCTCAAATTTTTGAGCTTTGGATGGAGGAAAGGTTACATATTTTGGGGCATAAGAACCCAAAATGGATGAAGGAGGTGATGGAGGCATAGACTCAGAAGGTTTGGATGGAGGAATAACAATTTTGGATGCCAATTTTGATTTTTCTTTATACTGTTGTGCTTCAAGAAGCCGCTTAGGGATCCACATGGCTTTTGATTTTTCATTCTTTTGTAGTTCCTTGGAGCGCATTGCTTGTACAAGTGCCTTAGGAACCCATATAACTTTTGACTTTTCTTCTTTCTTTGTGGGCCTTTGTGGCACTTTGTATTTTTCTTTTTCTTTTTGGATCATATTTTTCTTTGTTTTGACATGTCGATTAGATGGGACATGTTGATCTTTGAATACATGTGGATTACTTGACTTATGACTTTTATGCTTGGCATCCAAATTGCTTGGAGAAGGAAAAGAATGAATGGATAGGAATGATATGGAGGTATTTTAGATGGATGGAAGGTACTCAAAGACGTGTGCCTTTGTTGATCCTTCATAAGGGATGGAGGGATATAGGGACCTAGAATGGATGGAAGTGATGATGGGGAAGGCGTGTATTTGGATTTAACTAGAGAAATGTAGGATTTATGAGGGATACCAACATCTTGAGAGTGAGAAATGTAGCCATTATAATCAAGATTTTCTTTTATAGCAGGGGGTTCTAATATACCTTGTCCATGAATGTCTAACCCTTTTCTTTGATAATGCATGCTTTGAAAGATCTTTTTAACAAAGGGTTTCTTCTTACTTTTGATGCTAGAGGCAAGTCCATTTTGAGGTGGAGGTGGCTTGAAAGGTATGATAGGATCATGAAGTGAACATGTAGGATTATGACAAGGAAATGAAGGGATACTTTGATCTTGACATGGAAGAGGACCATTAGATAGAGTAGGAAGGGTGTTTGACTCTTCATTTTGAATAGGATCCTTTGAAAAGGTGGAAGAGGCATCATGATCTTGCTTAGGAAGTGGATTAGGAATGGGATTTGGAAGGATGCTTTATTCTTGAGATGGAAAGGGATCATCTCGAAAGAAGTGAAAAGGTATAATGGGATCATCATGGGATTCTAGTGAAATAGGATATGTTTCAATCATTAGATGGGATTGAGGAGTTTTGGTGTCTTGATCTTGATTTATGGTAGGACTTATTCTTCCATTTTCTAGATTATCCTCTTGACATGGAGTCACTTCTAAGGAAGGGATGGGATTTTTTATAGGCGTAGGGGATTCTTGGAAGGTCTCCATATTTTGACATGATGGGGAAGCATTTTGGAAATGGCCTTCTCGAGTGGGTAGGTTTGGAATTGAAGTGTATGATGGCATAGGATCTGGGATTTTTAAATCTTTAGAGGAACTTGTATCACTATTTCCATTAACTTGGATTTCCATAGGAGATAGCCCTTGAAGGTAAACATGAGAAGTTTCATTGTTTGAAGGAGATGGTATGGAATGTTGCTAAGAAGTTTTAGGAGATGAAGGCATCATGGAAGGGATGGAGGCTACATATGAAGCCTTTCTAGACATAGGTTCACGATTTTGATCATGCTTAGAAACAGTTCCTTCTTTTTCTTTAGGTGAGTCATTAGGATCTTCAATTTCAATGACACCATTATCAATGAGATCTTGAATCTTATGTTTTAATTCTATGCAATGCGAAGTCTTATGTTCATTTTGTCTATGATATGCACAATACTTACTCATAAATTCCCATCCCCATGTGGTCTTTTTAGGCAATATGATAAGATTGTTCTTAATAATCTCTTCCAAAGAGGACTCAATAAATTTCCCCAAAGGTGTAAACTGTCTATCTAGCCCAAATAGATGTGTTTTTGTCTTGGTGAAGGTGTCTTGTGAGCTTGTTTGAGATTTGGCTTTTGATTGTCAATCATTTGTTGGTATTTGGTTGAAAAATCACATAATCGTTTTAGCACTTCTTGAAGTTTCTCACACTTGATATCATACATTTGTTTTTCAAATAGAGTCATGGATCTATTTTGTTGGATTTCCATGTCATATATTTTTTTCTTTATATCTTGAAGCATTTGAGTATAGGTAGCCATGGGAATTGGAGCTAAGGTATCCATGAGATTCTTACTTTTGTCAAAAAAATTAGAAGAGCTTTTGGTTTGAACAGGCATTTTTAACCAATAGGACTGAGAGCGAGATGTGTTGCAGAAGTCAAGATCAAATTGTAGCTAGTAGTTCGTTTTAACGTAGTGATTGAGAGAAGTAACTTAAGATCTGGTCTGGTTTTAGGAATGATCTATCTTGTGTAAGACGTTATCTAAGTTAACTTAGGTTTGATAAGATGTTTGTTTGAACTAGCTTAGAGATGATTGACAAAATCGTGCAATGCAATTGCAGAGGTACACTATCAAAGTTGTTTATGCTTCGGAGGATGATAACCAGTTTTAGGCTTGCTATAGACTGATCTGGGAAACTTTGATTGTTTTGACTGACAAGATCAGGAATTCATATGACAGAGGATTGGACAAAGACGAGATTCTGACAGACAGAGTTTCAATGACTAACGACTACTAGTTTTTGATAAGGATTGAAGTTTCAATGATTGACAGAGACCAGTTTGGACACAAATAGAGCTTATCACTGAATTTGTTTTGATATTGTTTCATTTGTTTTCTCGAGTTTTAGTATTTCAGTTTTAGTTTTAGGGATGAAAATATAGAAAACACGCAAGATATATAATAATTCAATCACAGCACGCTAACCCTATGGAAGTTGGCTTAGAGAAGAAAACCTTTGCTTGCTGACTTAGGTACACACCCAATAGCTAATTAGAATACGGCCGCTGAGTCTCACGCAATGGATTCTCAATGCCGTATTAGCCGACTCCAAATGCTAATGGGGGCACGATATGGCAAGTGTCTTGGGAGAGTTACTATCTCTCTTGCACAAAGATTATCAACCTTTCGGAGGTGAATCAGGTAGCTTCTATCTTATAGTTCTTAGTCAGGAATTCTGTTTGAAATTACCCCTTGAAGTCACGCAAGCATGATTGAGGCCTATAGCCCAACAAGGTACCGAAACAAGATGTAGTCATGTAAAGGTGATTGAGACCACGAGGCCCTACAAAATGCTTGAGATGAGAGATCTCAAAGAGAAAACTCAAATAATCCCATCCTCTGAGACTTTAATCACCAGAGGCCTATTTATTATAGTGAGTTGGAATGCTCAAGTCCAGCTGTACTCACCTGGGTTGTTCTCACAGGGTGATTACTTTTTCCCACTGTGACAGGCCCACTAAAGGTACACAAATCTCAAAACTTAGAAAAAAGCTTCGAGGGTCTAGATTTCTAATTGTCTATAAAATACAAGAGCATACTCTCCTACCTCTTAGATTTTTCTGAAAACACGAAAGACAGATTTGTTGTTTAACCAGATAGAAATTTAAGTGCCTAAGAAAATACTAAATGAATACACAATGTTTAGTTGATTCTCCTTAGGCAACCTGCAAAACCAATATGTCAGCAGTCATTTTCTTCTTGATTCTTTGGCAGGCGTATGTTTGATTGATAGATTCTTTGACAAGCATCCTAAAAACATTAAAATCCCAAAATTAGTTTCCAAAATAACATAAAAAATAATTATCAAAAGAAAATTCTAGCATGCAAACTATAACTTAAACTAATCTAACAAGAATTTCCATTTTTTTATGACTATCCTAGTTATGACAGTTTTGATAGTACTTCACTCTATCATTTATAACTTTTTAACCAAAGATAATTTGGAAAATATATTTAGTTGAAATGTGGAAAACGTGGTTTTAAAAAACATATTAAAATTTGAGTTAGATCCAACGGTTCAATAAAAAGTTATACTCTCTGAACCGAGACCATGTTTGATTGTCACAGAAAAATGAGTAAAATGATAGTCTTGCCCTCTGTCAATCATAATTTTCAAACCCAAAATATTTAGGACAATCCCTTCGGTGAACCTGTAGAAAACATGATTTTACACAACATATCAAAACTTGGTTGAGATCTACCGGTTCAATAAAAATTCATTATCTCCAAACCGAGACCATTTTTGATTGTCATAGAAGAATGAGTAAAATGATAGTCATGCACTCTGTCAATCATAACTTTCAAACCCAAAATATTTAGAAAACTCCCTTCATTGAACCTGTAGAAAACTTGATTCTAAACAACATATCAAAAATTGGTTGAGATCCAACGGTTCAATAAACAGTTCTGCTCTCCAAACCGAGACCATTTTTGACTGTCATAGAAGAACAATAAAAAAGAAAGATTTTTATTTGCAAATTTAACACATGTTTATTAGTTATAAAAACCAAACATTAAATTTGTTCAAGAAACATTAGAAATCTTGTAGTTGTGGGTTTGAGCCCCACGGTGGGTGCCAGAAATGTGTGTGTGAAAAGTGGACTAAGAATCTTTCAATCAAGTCATTACATGCATGGTTAATCAGATACAATCAATGAATAATAAACCATAACAAATTGACCCATTGCCTTCTAAAAGATGCAAGTATAAGATTGCTCTCAGATTATCAGCAATACTAGTGACTAGACAACATCAAGATGAAGGATTTAATCTATATGAGCATGATGAATGCTAGATGTATGCAATATTAATCTAACAAGATTTTTGCAATATTAAGCTAAATGATTTAATCAATATGAAACAATTAATATGCAATATGTCAATGAATCCTAGAACAAAAACAGTATAATATCGATATAATCTCCAGCCCCTTTTTGAATGAGAGATGAACCTGAATTTATAGAAAATTCAGAAAGAAACCAACGGCTAAGATCAAATGATGATGAGTAGTCAAGATTTATTTAATTGCCTTTGGTTAGGACCTTGGTGATGTTGTCGAGATTAGGGGCCCATGGTTTAGATGACCATTTTTAGGGTATTATAGGAAGAGAATAATTAAATAAAATGTGCTTATATTACATTATGTGATCACGTTATATAATGTGTTAATGTTTTGTAAACCACTTGTTTTCATGTTAATTTTAGCTTATAAATTGGCTTGGACAACAAACTTAAAGGTTTGAACTATTAATTTCCCCCATTTCACTTTTTGTTCACTTTCAATGGAGAACTTAAACTTACACGTCATTAAGTTTACACATTATATAATGACATTTTATAATTTATTTCCAACAAAATATTGCAAAAATTCTTATGTTTTTAACCATATAATTTTTTTTTCTAATTTGATATATAGATTAACATATTTATTTTTAATTTATAGACTAAAATAACAATTGTATGCTAGAGTAAACTTCAAAATGTCTGCAACTGTCATCCCGCCTGTTGTTCCTGCTCAGTCCCCTACTACTGTTGTCGTTCCGCCTGTTATTCACGCTCACTCCCCTGTTCTCCCTGACGGATCCCCGATCCAGTCTACTGTTGTGGCTCCAGCCGGTCCCTCCTAGGCGACAATGGTTGCGGGCATCGACTCTGCTTGGGCATCATCAACTAATTTTCATAGAGGGGGGGGGGAGGGGCTTTATCCCCATCTCCTGTGCGGCCTCTGTTAATGTAAACAAGGAGTCAGATCGTGAAAAAATGAATAATGTGAAGGTTTTACGAAGCATGGTATTATCTATAGATTCAAGGGTATTTGGCCCATCCTCCTGGAGCTGCATCATCAGACCTCTCAGCACTGGGATCCACTCATTTCTGATAATGTCCACATATACCCTATGGCTAAAGGATTTTTTGTAGCTAAACTTGAGAATGCAAAAGATAGGAAAAAATTTATGTATGAAAGCTTTTTCTATGAGAAAGATAAAATGCCGCTTTTGGACAAACCTTGGCACTCTGATTTTAACCCCGTTACTAAAAAGTTCAACAAAATATCGGTTTGGGTTTGGCTCCCTTATCTTCCTATCCATTTGTGGATTGATTCTCTCTTTAAGGAAATTGGTCATGCTATAGGGAGTTTCATTATGGTGGATAATGAATTTCCTATGAGCTTTATCACACTACTTTTGATCGCTTTTTGGTGGAGCTAGATGTGTCTAAGGGACTACAAGCTGAGATTGTCATTAATTCCTCTTTTGGTAGCTAGGTTCAACCTTTGGATTATGAAGGTATTCCATTCAGGTGTCGAAAATATTTTAAAACCGGCCATGTGGCCGGAAATTGTGGGCTTGAGAAGAAAAATCTTGCAACTTCATGGTGGTCGGGGGCCTCTTACATGCATTATACGGTTAAGAAATCTTTGGACTCTTCTAATGATTCGTTGGATGTTGGGGTTTCAATGGTTGGTGCGGAGTCCTTATCAATGAAGAACGTTTCTTCAAAAGCCATTGAGGATGGCTCTGTGATTAAAAATGATGGATTATAGGATGTTGTTGTCTCTTCTGCTGATAAAGGTTTGTTGTCTCTTACCCCGTCGACAACTTCACGAGGTGTTGTTACTTCTCCTGCCACATCTGCTGATGATGTCCATGTATACCTGCGACGATCGTAGCTCCCTCTCCTCTGGCTCCTTCCTCCAATCTGGATAGATCAATGTTGGGCTCTTTAGATTGGTCTGTAGCGGCTGCTAGAGTTGAAGAGGGTTGGATTGCAGTAAAAGGAAACACTCAAAGACGTCCAAGCCTTCTTTCGAAATGAGTCTTCATTCCCATAAGGCTAGTTGTAAATCTTGAGGGCCCTTGTTGTGGGCTGCTTGGGCTGGTTTTTCTGGCCTTGTCTTAGGATGGGTTACCTGCTGTCTTTCGGGGCACACTGTGTTTTTTGGTTGTGGCTCTCTCCTCTTTGTTCAGGAGTAAAGTTCTATCCCTAGTTTGATTTGTATGGGTTACCTCCTGTCATTTGGAGTAGTCCCTGTATTTTTGGTTGTTCTATCTTGTTGGGCTTTCAATGCTATATCTATTTTATATTCTGATGTAAAGGGTTTCAAGGGCCCTTCAAAACCTCTTTTCCCTTAATCAAAAACATATTTTTTTAAATTTTTTTTTACTGATGTTTATATTTTCCTCAAATACATTTGTTTGATTTTCTCTATAACTTTTGGCCTATTTATTAATTTTTGAAAATATTCAATAAAAATGTATAAAAAAATACGCAATTTCAAGTACTCACTCTTAACAATATTTCTCTCAATCATTTTTTAAACATACTAAATGCAATAGAAAAAATAGTGAAGTGCACAACAGACACTATAATAGTTTACTAAGAAACCCAAAACAATTTTGTATTTACACAACATTTCACCCTATAAATTGTACCTCTTTTTTTTAACTTTAATAGTTTAAAAACTAGATTCATACCAGTACAATTCTTTTTCTTTCCGTACATTTAAATTTTAAGTGCATACATCCCAAGTTACTCATCCAAGTTCGAGTTTAATGGATTTAAAAAGGAGTGGTCACTTTTGATACCTTTCATATACCATTTCTATGTACTTATTCAAGTATCGAGGTAATAGTATCTTTTACATGCCTTAATTATGACAAAATTAATAATCTCGACTCTAAGCTTTTATATTATGAGCTAATTCACAATAGGTTTAAAAGATAGAATATATTACATAGAAAGCCTCATCCATGAAGTTCATATTCAATATACATTTTAGATCTACACATAAAAGGGAATTCAAACCTCACATGACCAAGGATAGCTCGCTCCCAATCTTAGGACTTCCTAGCAAGTCCAACCTTGAGCTAGGAGGCTCTTTCAATATCAAATAGCACAACACAAAACATAAGGGGGAGTTGAGGGAACTCACTAACCTCTTGGAGAAAAACAATCAAAATAGAACAATAATCTCTACAACTTACTTGTGATGCACAAAGGCACTATACTTACTAATAGTAAAATTTGTACTGCTTTTCATTGAAAATTTGTCTTGTGATGACTCCTTTTGTGAACTCGAAGCTTGACTCCATGCTTGGTAGAAACTATGATTCCATATTGGAATTCTAAGGGATTCTCCATCAATGGAGAATGCTCAAATGTAAACATTTGATATAGATGAATCATTACTAGTTTAATCTCTTGTAATGAAAATCTCATTCCAATGCAAACACGAGGTCCAATCCCAAAAGGGAGGATGGCATAGGCATGCCTCTTCTTTTCTTCTTCACATTCAGGATCAAATCTCTCAGGCTTAAATTTTCGAGGTTCGGAAAAATAGATAGGATCATTTGCTGATACATTTAAGGCCAACCATACCCATGTTCCCTTTGGAAATAGGTACCCTCCTATCTCAACATCTTCAACAGCCTCTCTTGCAACTAAAGGAGACACCATATAGTAACGCATAGCCTCCTTTATTACCTACATTATATAGTAAAATAAATAAATTGAATATTCTCAAGTAATTTAAACACAACACAATTTAGGTGGTGATTTTACCTGAGTAAGATAAGGAAATTTGTCAAGATCATCAGCAGTGGGATTTCTGCCTGTGGGCCCAAAAGCATCGATTTCTTCAAGCAATTTTTCCTCGACATTGGGGTGTGCAGAAATAAGATATAACACCAAAGACATTGTCAACGCAATTGTAGTTGAGCCCGCCAAGACATGCTCATAAGCGAGAGCGTTTATATAGTCTGGGGTAAACAAATCTCTGTTATCTTTACTCGACTCCCTCGCATTCAGCACTGAGGAAAGAAAATCCTTTCTGGATTTCAACCCCAAATCCATACTTCTCTTGGCCACCATGCCATTCAATCTGTGTATAAGCTCACTGTTAATCTGTTCGTCCTTCCATTCACGTGTGCCTGGGATGCGAGCGAGGATTTCTCGAACGGGCTTCTGTAAAATTGGGAAGAGGAATCCCACGATTGTAGAGAAGGTGCCACTTAGGTCCAGTCTCAGAGAAGTGGAGAAAACCAGCTCCTTGACAAACTCAGTGACTTGGAATTCGACTAAATGTGGCGTTTTGGATGGTGTGAGATTGAACTTCTCGCCAAACGCTGCCTCCCCAATGATGTCTGAAGAGACCTTCCCCAGGAGATCTGAGAAGTTTATGTCTTCTTTTTCGTCTTTGGTGGAGAGATAGTCTTTGACGATGCAGATTGTGCGTTCCATCAGAGGCAATTGACTCGCTATATGGCTCGGTTGGTACAGAGCTTGTATCGCCCCACGCATTGATGACCATCTTGGGTTCCTGAACAGACACAGAGGAAGAGGAAGGGAAAAGATAAGAAAATCGTTCAGTTATCGCTTAAGTTTCAATTATCTTCATTGGATTTCACCAAATAAAAAATCTATTAAAATGTGGATCAATAGTCATCCATTGGTATACTCACTCAAAAAAAGGTTAATTTTTAAATTAATTGTGCAACTTTATTGATATCAATAGTGATTATTAAGACATTTGTACATAAGTATTGAATCAGTTGTGAAAATTTTATGATGGTCAATGGAGAATGTGTATGAGACATCAACTCAAAATGACCATTTTTTGACCCTTGAGTGTATAACAATCCCACAACGTTCGTCATAAGTACCCAAAGTCAAAACAATAGCCATAAGTACTCGAATTGCATACGAAGACAACAAAAATAAAATCATCAAAATCTGATATACCATTTATCGTTTATTAGATTTCACTAATCCAAAGTCCACTAAAGTTTTGTAATGGATCAATAACCATCTATTGGTATACTCACTCAAAAGAAAAGTTAATAATTAGACTAATTGTGCAACTTTTTTGGTTTCAATAGTGGGCATTTGTGCAAAAATATCGGATCAGTTGTGCAAATTTGTAAAGTTCACCAAAAAATCGTCTAATGGATCAATAATCATCCATTGGTATACTCACTCAAAAGAAAAGTTAATAATTAGACTAATTATACAACTTTATTGGTATCAATAGTGAGCATTTGTGCATAAGTATCGGATCAGTTGTGCAAATTTGTAAAGTCCATCAAAAAATCATCTAATAGATCAATAATCATCCATTGGTATACTCACTTAAAAGAAAAGTTAATAATTAGACTAATCATGCAACTTTATTGGTATCAATATTAGTGGACATTTGTACATAAGTATCGGATCAGTTGTGCAATACATCAACTCAAAAGACCATTTTTTAATCCTTAAGTGTATAACAATCTTACAGCATTTGTAATAACTACCCAAAGCCAAAACAACAGCTATAAGCATTTAGTGACATACAGATACAACAAAAAAGAAAATCGACAAAATCTGATATACCATTTAAGAAATTATGATATAAGAAATTAACTGTAAGTATTCCTTAAAAATCTCATAAAAGAAAAGAAAAGAATGGTAGTTTGAATCCATACTTAGTCATAGAGAGTCCCATGAGGTGGAGAGGAGAAGCAGACATGGACATCGGAATACTTCTATTTGGAAAAGATTTGAATTTCTTAACCCCCACCTCTCTGCACAAGTCGGCATCTGCCACTATCACTAATGGCTGCCTTCCAAAGTTGAACCTGCAATTTCATACAGAATCACACAAATGCAGTGTCAGCAGACAAAGCTTTTTTCATATATCTCCTTATGAAAAAAAGTACCTTCTCCTTAAACCAGAAACGTCTAAAAAATCTAGACATGACTGAAACGTTTCTTGGTGTGAAGAAAGGAATTGACCTGTAAATTGGACCATATTTGCGAGCCAGGTCAATAAAAACATCAGTCCCTTCCTTGGCAAAGAGAGGCAAATGGCCGAACAGCCATGATTCAGGGGGACTGGGAAGGTTAGGCAATTTCCATGTGGGTATTCTTGAATAAACATACAGTCCTGTAATGGCCCCTGCAAAACAGATTAAAAGCACACTAGTCCATGATGAATTTCCCAACCACAGAAATGTCTCTGTGAGAATGCTGTTTGCTGAATCAATACTAGTAGCCATGTTCAGATAACTTATGAAACTCGAACTGGCTGGCATAATACAAGACAGTAATTCTCAGAAATTTATTGAACGAGCAATTCAGTTTTTTTTGAACGAACCTGAGGAAGCATCTGTCCATTATTCAGAATGGAATCCAATGCGATGTAAACAAACAAATAAATAAATAAGTTTGACCTTCTAATTCATTAGTCCATTATTCAGAATGGAATCCAATGCTATGTAAACAAACAAATAAATAAATAAGTTTGACCTTCTAATTCATTAGTCCATTATTCAGAATGGAATCCAATGCTATGTAAACAAATAAATAAATAAGTTTGACCTTCTAATTCATTAGACTTGATTTCTACATAAATTATTATATGTTATATTATTAGTTCCTGTCAGGGCAGGATACTATTGCATTCATTCAGTTTGATTTTTCAATTAATTCAACCAATCATTGTTCAGAATTAAAAATTTCAACAACAATTCTATAGTTTGTAATTGAATTTTTTATTTAATAATTTCATAAAAGTCATTTATCTCTATTTCTATTGGTTTATTTTTGAATCAGTAGTGTACAAAAATAAAATTTTTAATTTATTTTTAAAAATTTTTGATAGATAATTAATACAGACATGACAAAATCAAATCAAAAGGGGCTTGCAATAAGAAGTATAAATTCTAGGTTAAGGTTGGTTGCGGGCCCCACAATTAAAATCGGTACTAACTTCTGCATCCTTCCACGATCCAAGGGCTGACGTCATTGCATGGGGTTTGTCATTGTGAAAGGCAACCACACGTGTTCCATTGAATTTGTTAGTAAATATGATAAAAAAATCTAAAAATAATACATGTAGTGCACTAATCATTTATGGCACAAACAAAGGTTTCCTTTCAAAGTCTCCTTCAAAGTTTTTATTAAGATTTATCTCCTTCGAGTTGGCATGACTGAGTGTTTCATATTTAAATTAGGGAATAGTTGATAGTTTCTTTAAATGTGTGCTTTTATTCATACACATGTTATTTTCATTTAGTTAATATAAATATCATTTTTATTATCTTTAATTAATTATTATGTATTCATTTCTTTTTAGGTCAAAGTGTATATAAATAATAAGATGTTTTATCAAGGTCTAGAGGAGGTCATAATATAATGAGAGTGATTATGCAACAACATTCAAACAAGAGAATCTTATATATAATTATGTATAATAATCTAGTGAACAATAGGAAAAAACTCTTAAATAAGAACTAATGGGTTTCCCTCTACTCTTAATTCTTGAGTTGAATCCTAGCTCAAATGTTCAAAATGACTAAAAAGATCACATGACATAAAAATTAAAGCCAAAAATTATGAAATCCATATTCAAAAAGTAGGATATCAAATTTCTAATGAGAGACATTTCATCTCATAAAATTAAGAATTTTTACATGTCTCAATACCTAAAATTCATATATTTATAATTCCAAGAATCATTAAAAAAGTTAAATTTTACAATTAATAGAAGCTTCAAGCTTTTCACTATTCATTAATTATTTTTTATCATAAGTAAAAACTTCACCAATCTGATTTACCTTATTTAGATCACAATTTTTTATTGCATAAAATTTGTGAGAGTTTTTGAGTCATTTATATTTTTAAAAAACTAGAAAAATATCCAATCATTTCTGGAACATACCGTTTTGTTTAAAATCAATCCAACACCTTTTTTCAAAAATAAAAACATGTCATTATAAAATAAATGCATAAATCTATTTTATCCATTCAAATTCAATTCCTTCCTTAAGAATGAGATTCCATATGTAATCACCTAATGCAACCATTCTCATTATGTTCTTTTTTTAATCAATAAAAGGCTATTGCCCATGATATATTAGATTATAAAAGTAAAATATACAAAAAAATAGATTATTAAATTATTAAAACAAAAATTAATAATATTTAGATTATAAATTATTATATATTATTATTATTATTTTATTGTTATATTTATATCTTTATATAATAAATGGCATCACCTTAATCCTAACATAAACAATAATATTATTAATTTATGTTTTGATGTGATTGAAAAATTAAATACTAACTTTTTTAAAATAAAAGGTTTTTAGATTAAATCCAAATAATTCAACCCTACTAAATCATAACCTTGTCTAACCTTAATTGTAATTGTCAACATCATATTAATTGTAATCTTTATCAAACAATGTGGACCCTAATCCTAATCTAACCTAACCCTAACCATATCTAACCTTATCCCTACTACAAACCTAACTTTGAATGGAAAGTTGAACCCTAAATGTTATATTACATTACATTGAACCCTAACCTAACCTTAACCCTAACCCTATTTCTAATTGATCCCTAAATTAATGTATATTATATTCTATTATATAACTTTATCCCTACTACAAACCTAACTTTGAATCTAAGTTTAACCCACTAATACATTTGGGGTCAAATTCTGACGAAGGTTTCCGACGGACAAGGAGCATTGTGTGAAAATTTGATTTTTTTTTTTTAAATGCCCGTGTTCGTCGGAATTCAGACGACCTGAGGCATTTTATTAAAAAAAAAAAAACACAAGGCATTTTCATTTTGAAAGCAAACTGGCCAAAGCAAGCGGCGACCATCTTGCCTCCCTGCCCCCCACCCCGCCGGAGCGATCTCTGCACAAGCAAGGTAAGGTTTTTTTTGCAATCAAAGGAACTCTTTGTTTTTCAATGAAGGGCAACTAATTTTTTTTCACAATCAAGGGCAACTGGTTTTTTTTTGCAAATTAATCCATTTTGTGCATATCCTGCGATCTTAAAATTCCATGACATGACATCTCTTTGAGGTATTCCATCATACAGTTCACATGCTGTGTGTATGCTACCCCATTTTGTGATTTTTGTTATTGGAGCATTTGCAACTAATTTCTGACAAAAAACCCCCTTTGATTATGCTTTCATGGATGTCCATACCTTGTTCCAAAGCTCCTATTTTGGCACACGCAGGGAGGATGCTGGCAAACGTTGTACAAGATACATATATATATGTTCTTAATCAAACAAAGAGTTGATAAGCTAAAGCATGGCATAGATAAGCATGGTGATAACAGTGCCACAAATGGAGAGTGTGAGGTTTATGAGAATTGATGGAGGGCAATCAGATAATTGCCTTTGTGATGATGTGGACCCTTCAGCAATTACCTCCTTTATTGCCCCCTCCTCCATCGAATCATCACCAACAGAAGCAGCAATATAATGCTCCATTCCATCTGATAATAAATATAAACCCAAATCTTTGGCCACATTGTCAAGCCCATCTGAAACTACATCGAAATTGTCAGATTGGCCATTGTCAAGTCCATCAGATAAAACATTAATGTGCACTTTCATTCCACGTTGACACTCTTCTGCATTTCCACTGGTAAAATATCTGTCACCCATTTCAATGAGTGGGACTACATCAATCCCTCCATCATATATCTTGATTGGATTGCTCACATCACAATTCTCAAACTCTTCTCGGCTCTTCAGCTCCAATACGCTTTGTTCAAAGGAAGCATAAGCAAACCCTGTCAAATGTCAAAATGTAGTTGTTTGCCATCATTTTTCTGGGCACAAAGGCCAAACTTTATCTAACCTAAAATTTTCATTAGAAGAAAGATCTATTCTTTAAGTTCTCCACAAACCCAATTTTGACTGCCATAAGTCAATTAAAAGAGCTACTCAAAAGAGATTGACAAGATCTAAAAGCAAGCACTCACCATGGCATAGGGCATGGTGAAAGATCCAATCTAATATCTACAGATGGGATTTAAATATATGTGAAAGAACCAATAACATCCATACATATATAACCTATAAACCCTAATCAAAGGGCTTACTTAATTTTCTGAACAAATTTATAACAAGGGAAGGGCAATATTACAGAGATTATCTCCAACATGGAAGATCTTGCGGGAAGCCCATCCTTTGAAATCTGAGGCAAGATCCCATCCTCTGTCGTCCCCCACCACATGTTGTTCTACTAAACACCCCATCATATTCAAGAAAGTGAATCCCATCACCATGAAGATCAAGCAATAAGTAGATGCACTTGGAGCCATCATTGAGATAAACATGATTGTATTTCATGAGGATTTGAACTCAATAATATGTTAGATTCTCCCAAGGATGGATGGAGTATACACTTGAAAGGTAGATGATTAAGGATGATGACAAGGTGAATTTTCCTTAGAATGATAGGGTTGATTTTCCTAAGAACAAGTAGATTCATGTAAACTAGAGGATACAAATTTGGACAAAATAATGGAAGGAGACTAAAACTAGATAGATTCACCTAAATGGGAGTGTAGTCATTTAAGGATAGGAAAAATTCACCATTTGCATAAGAAAGATGGATAAGATAAATGATTTATGTGAAATAAATTCGCCTAAGAGAAAGTAGATTCACATAAGGATAGGTGGATTTTCCTAAAGATGAAGGGATAAGACTTAACAAAAAGAGGACTTAGGATGATGACAAGGAGGATTCATTTAAGGATATGGCATATTCACCTAAGGGATAGTGTATTCTCCCAAGAATATGGAAAAATTATTGATTGGCGGAATGACATACTAGATCAAGGAATGATACAAGGGTAGATTCACCTAAATATAGGGTAAATTCAGCTAAAAGGGTACCCATGAGATTGTGGTACTGAGTACCTATCTCTATTATTTGAGACACCATTTTATTAGTATATCCAATTAGGGTAATTTATGGGTTTAATTATGGATCATGTTGTCTATTTCCATGCACTATTGAACTTATTTGGATGTATTGTGATTATTTTAATATTGAAGTTATAAATAAATTATGTTTGTACCTTAGAAAGGGTAACTCCAATTGATGTTTGGGCAGTTTATTTGAAAACTTATGGTGATTATTGCCCTATGTTATGTAATGGAGTTATTTTTACACTAAGTAATTAACTAGAAAAATGAATTTGTATTGTTGTACAAGTATGATGAAACCATGCTTGTGTGTTTACATGTTTGTGCATCCTATTGAGAACCAACCTCGCTGTTGAGGAACTCAATAAATGTGGTGTTAAGTAGAAGAATGGAAAACTCAAGAAGCTATGGTGACATATTGTGGCATTAGTAGGGATTATCTCTATTGACCACACCTTTCAAAGATAGTATCCCCTAGTTCTCCTCATAGAATGGACCATTGGATAGCTCATAGTGGTATCCTATCCTACATTTATCTTGATGGCATTGCCGATAGTTGGTATGTGGTTCTTGGTACGGGTTTCCTCTTACCCTATTATCTTATTTATATCTTTTTTCCAACATGTGGAGATTGATTTTTGTCATGCTATGATGATTTTCATGTTTGCATGTGTTTTGACATTATGCAAATAGATATGATGTCACACCATACTTATGTTTTGATATAGTGTAGGTGATGGTTACATGTTGTTGATGGTAGCGATTTGGGGTCAAAGACACAATTCCAAACACACACACAAATATTTGAAGATGCATTTTATATTATTCCTTCTTAGTGGCGATTAGTGTTGGAAGATTTGCACACATGTAGAGAGGAACTCATGTTAGATACAATAGGTTGTGTTTGATAACATATGAATGTGCCTCATGATGTATACGTATAGATTTGGTGTGTGGCATGCATGCACATTTTTCCATAAGACACATTGCTATGTGGCATGTGCCCTATGCATGTCTTCTTTGTGAGGCACGTTGCTATGTGCAATGTGGCCCTAGGTGTGTCTTCTCTATGAGGTATATTGCCATGATATGTTAGGATTTGTAGTGTACAGGCCACAAATGCATGCATGAGGGACTATTATTATAGTCATGTTTTTTGGGCATGTAGCCTAGGCATGTCTTCTCCATTAGGTACACGGCCATGCCATGTGGGAGTTTTTGTGTTCATGCCACAAATGCCCGCATGAGGGACTATTATTGGAGTCATGATGAATCTTCACTCTATTTAGCCATAATTTCTAGTCGTATAGTTATGTAATGTGCACTTTTAAGGATTGTGAAGTTTCCTTCAATTATTGATGATCTCTCATCTTTGTTGCATGGGCCAACAATTTTATTTTATCTTGTTTGAATTAGTTTAATCACTATTGTGAGTTTTCTCTATTGTGTAGTTATTGTGGCTATGTTTGATTTGCTATTGGAATTGAACACATTTATTTGACTTATTATTGGTACTATTTTTTCTTTCTTTCAATATTTATGATCTTTGGTAGTTTAGTGAAACTCTTGCTATTTTTAAATGTTTCCTTCTTTGTTGTGATGTGATTCCTCACCAAGATCAACGTAGATAACCTTGGATGAGTGTATATAAGGAATCAAACATTGGGAAAATTTGAGGATAGGGGTAAGTGTTTGTTGTATGGGTAGCTACGATCCACTTGTACATTCTTAGTGATTATTGACGGCTATGTCTTGGAGGCTAATCCCATTAAACAAACAAGGGGGAAGTCATACATAATCATATGGATCCTCCCTAGTTGTGTGTGGATTCAAGACCATCATTTCATATGGTTCTTGGTTACTTTGTGAGACCATGGCATCCTCTTAGACCAATATGTGAGCCTTGTATTCTTATCCCTGCAATGTGGATGAATAAGTGTATGTTAAAATAAATGCTTTGCATGCCATATAGTTGCATATGAGTTGTTCACATCATCAGATCATGATTTAGAATATGTGAATTCTTTTATCCATGTGAAGTCGAATGATTGATTATGAAAATGTGTTATACATTGAAGCATAATCTATAAGATGTTCTCTTCAAGAAAAAATATTTATGCTTTCATAGTGAAATGTTGACAAAATGGGGTCCTAGTCTAGGAAAGTAAACTACAAACTTATACATTCACCATTTCAAAACATTTTATTGGGGAATAGTTAATTTGGTTCAATTTAATTCCTCTAGGAGAGACCAGCAATATGATTAATTGTTCCATTTTGATGTGATTGGATATGATTAGATATAATTTCATTGAAGATGCAAGAACTAAGTAAAATTATGCAAAATTGACAAGATTAAGCATAAACAGGCAAATAATAAAGCAAAAAGCTAACATAGAGGTACATATTTGGAAATAAGACTCTAAAATGAACCTAATCAGTTACCTATAAGGAAAATAAGGTTAGAGATAATCTACCTATATGGAAAGTGGTTAAACTCTACCTCTAAGTGGCTCATCTTGAGCATTGTTGGTATATGGGCATTGATGGCATATTATATCTGGTTCTATCATTTTTGTGGGTGCAAAATTAACAAAGCAAAATAGTATTAGTGGGATCATGATCTCATCAAAATGGTTTTGGCTTTGCATTTATGATAGCACATTGATCACACCTTACAAAAGGTTCCAATCTCATACATAGCATCCCAAAGTAAGGTCAATAATGATGTAACTTAATGCTTAAACTAGAGTTCTGGGTAGTCATATACCCATGGCATAGGGTAGGGGTGACCTGCAAACAATGCTAGTTCTAGATGCCTGTTTGCTTGGTGTATAACTTGTCAAAATTAGATCGATTGGCTACAGGTCTGCCATAAAGTTTCCAACTTATCACCAGTGAAAATACAAGAACCAAAGCTTAGAATACTCAAAAATGTCTCTTAGAAAGTCTGCAACAGGCAAACTTTTAGTAAGAATTTGCAGACACAATGCTCAGAAATTCACACAATCAGCTACATTAAATACATTCTCTATTAAGTTCAATGTTTTAAGATGAAAAAGAAGAGTTAAATTGTTTTGGTTTGATTTACAATTTTTGTGAAGCTTTTGCACTGAAGTTTCCATAGCCTGATTTTTTTGCCTGTGAAGAAAGACCATGTCAGATAATATCAGCGAAGAACAAAATAAGGAGACAATTGCTAGATTATGGTCTAACTTGAAAAGAAAAGGTGATGGGAAATGTTATTGTCCCTGCAAAATTTGTAAGGGCTTAAAGACTAGAAGACTTCTAATCAAAACAACTAAGAAACATTGTAGGTAGCATGGTCACATTGAAGGGGGACATGATTATCATCCACTGGTAAGTTGTTCATTATATCGTTTTAACAATCTATATACATAAGAAATCACTTGATAATGAGATCATGATCATGGTTTATTTATGTTGATCATTTTTATATAGGTTGAGCACCCCAGGGCACATGATATGGACCAACACAACCCAAAGAATATGGTTTTCGAAGTGGAGGAACATGGAGGTGTGAATATTGAAGCTGAAGATAATGATCCCATGGAAGATGACGATCATGCACCAGAAAACACAATTGAAGATGATGGTACAAATACATTGATCCATGACACATTTAGTACTAGCACAGCTGATCATGATGATTAGGATGACCTTGATGTTCATGATTTACCTCTTCTTGAGAAGGCATATGAGCCCCTTTACAAAGGCTCCCAAACAACTCTTCTCTCTATTAAATTGTTGTTGGTGAACTTGAAGGTTATGAATGGTTTATCCAACATAACAATCTCACGTATGTTAAGGTGTGTCATACATGTCATTACAGTTAATAAATGGTGAATCATGTACCATTAATATTCTTTATATTAACACCTCAAACTTCTTTTTTTTGTTGTAGATTGATAGGTGAGTTTTTCTTACCACCATCAAATATTCTACCTCACTCATACCGAGAATTATCTGCCATTATGAAAGATATTGGAATGGAGTATCAAACAATAGATGCTTGTCCCAATGATCATATTATATATCATAAACAACATGAATTTGGAACAGAATGCCCTGAATGTCATATCAGTAGATATCGAACAGATCAAATAACAAAAAAGGTGCCTCACAAGGTTCTTCATTCTATTCCCATTATTCCACGTATGCAACGATTATTCAGGTGCACTAGCTTGGCACAATTTATGGATTACCATGCACACAATAGAAGTCGAGATGACATTATTTGAATGCTTGCAGATGGTTCAGCATTTATGGACATAGAGGAAAAGTGGCCACACTTTAAAGAAGAACCTCGTAATCTCAGGCTTTCATTGGCAGCGGATGGTGTCAATCCATTTGGAGAGTTGAGATCTGTTTACTTGGTGTGGCCTATTTTTCTTATCAACAATAGTATTCCTCCATGGATGTCAATAAAGAGGGAGCACATAATGTTGGCAATGATTGTTCCAGGTATTTTATCATTTAATAGTCATCTACATTTAATTATAAATATTGCAGTAAAATGGTCATAATAATTATGTAATGTTTTTGTTCATTCCACTAGGCAAGTACCAAGTTAAAGATATGAATGTATATATTGAGCCTCTTATCGACGAGTTGCTAGAGTTATGGAATGGTGTGACCATGTATGACATCTCTAGACCAATAGGACAAAGACAATTTCAATTCCATGCAATGCTTGTATGGACAATACATGATGCACCAGGGCTAACACATTTTTGTGGTACGTTATAGTGTTCAAGTTGTGCATGATAATTATAATTATAAAAATTAACAGATTTAATAGAATTATACATCATCTTGTAGGTCTTCAAACAAAGGGAAAATTTGCATGTCCATTTTGTGGTCCAAAGATGAAATCTCGTCATTCAAAAAGTTTAGGAAAGCAGGTGTTTGATGAGTATAGGCACTTCCTTCACAAAAATAATAAGTACCGAAATACTGAAAAACATCTTTTCAATGGGAAAGAAGAGACTACATCAAAGCCACAAAGAATGACTCCTCACTTATGGAAGTTGGAATATAATAGAATTAATCGTCAAGGTAATGTCATTCCATCTAATGGTTTATGTTTGGAATTTGAATTTTTCTATCGTGTTTTGTTTACTGATGATGTAATTGATGATACTGAAGGGCGTCAAGGCATGGATGACCACCTTCCAAAGGGACTAAGAAGTTATCCTAGACAATTCAATAGGTTGCCTTACTACAAACAGCTACAAATTGTGCATTTGTTTGATACAATGCATATTGGAAAGAATATAATAGAGACATTATGGAAAATATTGGATGGAAGGCGTGACAAAGAAAAAATTGTCAAAATTTGTAGTGACATTGTGGAATCCAATCATGCAATGAAAAATGTCATTCAATCAAATAGCAATGGAGATCAGATTAATATAAGTGCCCTTCCTTGGTTATTAACGGAGCAAGAAAGCAATTCTATAAAAGAAGTCATATGAAAAATTTGATTTCCCACAAGATTTGCTGCGAACATAAACAATCTCATATCAAAGAAGAGTGAATTTGGGCCAGGGATGAAAATGCATGATTGGCATACCTTCATTAAGGTAATTCGTGTTCTTGTGTATTTACTATATATTTGTATATTGTGCATGTACTTTTCAATTTTATTATGTTAGAAAACAATGAAAAGATCATTTTATAATTGTTGCAGTACGTTCTACCTCTTTCTCTCCCAGACCACTTCGACAATAATATCAAGCAAGTCATATATGATCTTGGAAAATACATGAGGTAAGTAGTGATGTTTGTTCAATTTGTTGTATAGATATTATATTTGCCATTTGTTTTACTTGTTATGCAATATATTGTTGTAGCGTCCTAAAATTGCGAGACTTGCAATTTCGACTGCATTTCGGTCTTCACGATGGCAACGCAACACGGAACCTGAATGGAGACCCCGAAACCTGATTATGACACCAAAAACTGCATTTTCAAGCACCCTGGCCTGAACCTCCTTTGCACCCTGCTGTCCCGGGAGGTGGGACCAGAGCGCCCAACGCCCTGGTCCCCTAGGACCATGGCGCCCAGCGCCCTAGTCCCCCAGGACCATGGCGCCCAGCGCCTTGGTCCCTGGGTCCTATTTTGGGCCCGGTCTCTTTTGGACTTTGGGTCTTTATGTTTGCAAATTGGAAAATTATCTTTCCTGGTCGGCCTAAGGTCAGGAAAATCAGTCTATCAGCCCTAATTGACAAGTATATAAACTACATTTTCCTCTCCCATTTGGGTAAGAAGGACATATGTGTACAAGATGTGGAAATGATACTCAAGCATTCAAACATTCAAGCACTCAAGCATTCAAGCATTCAAGCATTCCTTCCAAGTCTCCATTCAAGGCTAAGTGTTGCATTCAAGACAAGGATTCAACCATTGAAGAGGAGATCACATATTACTACATACTACAACATACAACAAACAACAACATCTATACCTTCGCACATAAGGATACAAACATCCTTACAACAAGGTATTAGTACTTGTTTTACATTACAGACATTTACATTTACAGCAATTTCTCATTTCTTGGTTAATTCCAAAACTGGGGTTTGACCTAAAGGCAAACCCCTAATCCCTAACCCCCCAATCGTCTTTGCTTTTCTGTGTGTAGGTTGCAGGTACGCAGCTGAAATTGAAGATTTGGAATCCTTGTGCAGAGACGAACAGATCCCCCTTCGTTTCGCGGATTTTTCGGAGGACCGTGTGCACGTCGGGCGCCATCGTCTCGTCAACTTTTGCTCAAATTTGCAGGATAGCATCGTATCGACGTTTTACTGCTAATTCCAGGTCCGCAGCTTCATCCTATATCCCTATCTCAGTTTATAAGCGAATCTTTGTCACTTTCTATGCATTCCTAGCTTAATTCCTCTATCAACATTCTTTACAAAAGAGGGTAGCCTTGTTGTCTTAACCCTTGAAACGCATTTAGCATCCAATCTTGCATTGTGTGGGATTGGATCTTGTGGGTTTCAACCCCTCTTTTGAATGTAAAGTCTTCTCGAAGTGAAAACCATCAACCCTAGCGACCTCCCTTCTCTCTCCTCGGAGTTGGAAGAGGGGAGAGCAACTAGGGTTCGATCGTGATTTTCCGCTTTACATTTTGGTGAACCCGACGTGAACATCCTTTCTGATTTTTCATGGTTAAATCTGAAAATTGGATTCCTTGATTACATTTCCATGTTTGATCTTTTGCAAAATTTTAGAGGTGATTGCATAAAAACCCTAAAATTTCTTTTTAGTAATTGAACTTGTGAAATATTTAATTGTTAATGCTTGCTTCAGATCTGCCCTTCTATTGCAAATTATCAATTCATATTTGTGCTTTAATTTTGAAAATTAAGTGGTTAAGTGTCAAAACCCTAATTTTTGAAACCCTCTTGATTCAACCTTTGTCCGACAATTTCACTGATCAAAACATCTCCAAATCAGCTGTAACTTTGGATTCCGCAATAAAATCACAATATCTTTCATCCCTGAAAATTTGGAAAAAAGTTGCGAGGACCGTGTGCACTCCGAGTGCCATCGTCCCCGACATTTTTTTCGAAATTTCGGGAGCAAGATCTTACTGTATTTTCCTGCTAAAATCCAGAATTTTGGCTGATTTTATCAATTATAACACTTTCAAAATTACAGTCAAAGTTGGTCTTGTGATTGCTTGGTTTAGGGCTTCTAATTATTCAAAAATCATTGAAATTGAAATTTTGTGTCAAAATTGTGTTTCTTATTGTCCTAAATCTAAAAAGTGTGTTTGCATTCATTCGAAATTTCAGTGCTTTATTCAAATTCTTGCAATTTGTGACTTTTGAAATTAAGTGCTTAATTACAACAACTTTAATTTCCGCTTTCAAAATTGAATTTTGCGTGAAATTGAGTCAATTTTTAAATTTCAAAACTTGCATTGCTTTTGGTATTCCCTCTAAAATCATAAAATTCAAAATTTCAGTTTCCCTCTCTTTTTCAAAATTCAAATTTTGCATTTTTTCGACAATCTTGATAGGGTTCAATTTTGAGATTGCAACTTTAATTTGGCCTATCTACAGATCGTAAAATCACTCAATTTTTTCAGATTAGCTTTAAAATCATCATTTCTTTCATCCCTGCAAATTTCGAAAAAAGTTGCCGGGACCGTGTGCACTCCGAGCGCCACGGTCCCTGACATTTTTTCCGAAATTTCGGGAGACTGTCGTGATTGCATTTAACAGCTTAAATCTGGAAAATTGGCTGATACTACTGAAAATTGCTACCTCTAAATTCAAAATTTTCTCTCCCTCTCTAGTGCATGAGTTTTACAACAATAAGCCCTACTTCCACTATTTCCGTTAGACGAAGCCGTAGAATTAAGTCTTTCCGAGGTTTAATTACTGAGGAGATGGAACCTAATTTGAATAGCCTTTTTAACGAGGACATGGGTAATTCCTCTAATCCTCTTAATGATGAAGAAGCTCTCCATGAGGTTTCTGTAGAACAACTTACGAAATTGGATAACCAATTTGATGATTTTCACCAATGGATGTCTCATGAGTATCCCGATAGTCAAGCTCTTCCTTTAATTGAGGGTCTAAAGCATATGTTTCAAAGTGATAAGAATGGAATTGATATTTTGCATGGTATTGCACACATTGTGGATTCGAATGTGATGCCTATAAAGAGTTGTGCTGAAACTTTGGGTTATACACAACCTCCTACTCAAGTCAATCATTCTATTCCTTTGACAACTTCTATTGCTAGCATACCTACCTTTACATCAAACATAATGACTACTTCTATACAAGACATTCCCCCTATGATCACTAGTCATGGGGGCAATCCTTCCTCTTCGATTAACCCTCTTCCTTCATTCAATCCGACTTCTTCATACATTCCTTCAATGAGTGTTCCTATTATACCTTCACAAATGAACATGACGCAAGGGGGCAATTCATTTAACCATTCCATTCCTCCTTGTAGTGTTCCTCTTGTCCAATCCTCTCCTATGACTAACTATCATAGTGTTCCGCCACCTTACTCTCTACCTTCTTTCAATAACATAACACCTCCATCTCAATCTAACACATCTAATATGAATTCTTCGACTGAAGCGACCATTAACAATCTTGCACAAACTGTCTCTTCTTTACAGCAACAAATTGCCTCTATGAATCAATCTAAGTTTAGTGTGCCCACATTTGATGTTGCGAGCCCACTTTCTCTTGACATTGTTCGAGCTATTCCCCCTAAACATGTTGAAATCCCGCATTTGGAACTTTATAATGGTAAAGGTGATCCTCTAACACATGTTAAGACTTTTCAAACAATTTGTACTGATTTTGCTTATGACCAAAGGTTGCTTGCAAAACTATTTACTAGAACATTAAGAGACAAAGCCCTACAATGGTATTGCTCGTTGCCTTCTTATTCTATTACTTCTTTTGAACAACTTGCAAATGCTTTCATTCAACAATTTCAAAACAATATAAGTCCTAAAGTTACTTTGATTGATTTAATGCATTGTAAACAAGGTGTTAAAGAAAAAGTGACTGATTTCATTGGTAGATATAAGCATTTGTATGCTCAAATTTCTTTTCCAGTGCCTGACAATGATATTCAAAGAATCTTTATTTCTAATTTACAAAAAGATATTCGAGACAAACTTCTATTTTCTGAGTTTACTTCTTTCCAACAGTTGTGTGCCACTCTTCACAATTATCAACTGACTGTGAGTCAAATGGAACAATCTCATCCTATGGCTCCGAGTGATAAGGGTGATAGTAGTCAACAACCATTTGGGAAGTTTAAACCGAATAGAGACTCCATCAAATTCAATGAAAACATCATCAACAACAATGTGAATGCAGCATCAGGTGTGCCTCCTATTTCTAAATTTTTCAAGAAAGAAAGAAAGTATACTCCTTTGAATGAATCATTGCATAGTATTATGAATAAGTTATTGGAACAAAATGTGCTTACTCTTCCTCCTATAAGGCAAATTGATCCTGCAAAGATTAATTCACCTTATTTTGATAACAAATCTTTTTGTCACTTTCATCGTCAGCCTGGGCATGATACTGAAAAATATTTTTCTTTAAAGGGTAAAATTCAAGATTTGATTGATAATAATACTATCTCTGTTTCTGGAGTGAATGATAAAGGCAATACTTCTGTAGCTCCTCCTAACCAAAATCTTCAGATTTTTACTGATCCATTACCTTCTCATACCTCTAATGCGATTGAGGCTAATGATTCTTCTTTCTCATCTGATGGTCTTGTGTCTATGACTCCGAATGTGATTAACTTTGTAGAGCAGCAAGAAAACCCTAAAGAACCTTCCATCACATTTGATTCTGATGAAACTATCAGGGCACCTGATGGTCCTTTATACATAGTTGCAAAAGTCAAGAATACACCTTGCCGTGGAGTGCTTATTGATCCTTCGTGCATGGTTAATATTATTACTGAAGAATTTCTTTTTACTTTGCAATTGAATCAAGTGATCTATGACAAAACAGATGTGATTGTGAAATTATTTGATGCATTTTCTTCTCCTGCAATTGGTTCTATTACATTGCCTATTGAGGTCCATAACAAATCCCTTGATGTGAACTTTGCTATTATTCCTTCGTCCGAACAATTTCATGTGAAGCTTGGCTATCCTTGGCTATCTTCCATGAAAGCTATTGCTTCTCCTATTCACAAGTGTTTAAAATTTCCCCATAATGGTGAAGTTGTTACTATCAATCATAGTCTCTTTAAACCAACTGAAAGAACTTCTAGCGTTCCTATTAATTATTTTTGGCCTAAACAATTCCAATCTCTTCCTCCGCGAAGTGATCATCTTTTCAAATCTTATCAAAAGTGGAAAACAGATATGATCTGATCTCTAAGTGAACCTAGAACACCTAAACTTGACATTCCTATCATTCTTGAGAAGGAGGTTCTTCCTTTGAAAGATAAAACTAATGTCTTTCCTCAAGAAGATTCCCAACCCATCCCTATGGATGTGACTATGTCTATGTCTAACAAACCTTCTAAAAGTAGACCTATACCTCCTCGTCATGATGGACTTGGTCTTCTTCCTAAACCAAAAATACCTCCTTTATATGGAGCAGTTCCTCCTCCTTCCTTTTATAAAGAGAAGAGACCTTCTTCTTCTCCTATTATCCAGCCTAAGAGACCACAACCTAAACACCCAAGTGATAAGGATGAGAACATTCCTCCTCCTCAATCTTCTCTACTTCCTACTAAGACTGGACGAAATTGTTCTACACGTGAACGCCGATGAAAGCGTCGTCTTAGGGCTCAAGCAGCTGCTTCTCAAACTTTACAATCTCCAAAAACACCTTCAACAAGCATTATTCCATTTTCTCCAAAATCTCCTAAACATAAGATGCATGATGGTCTTGATCCTGTACGGGTTAAAGATCCTATTTTTATAAATCTTGATGATGCTATAGATGAAAATGTTATTCATGATGAACATGTTACTCCTCTTGCTTCTGATAGTGAATATGAACTTGTTGATATTGATAACCATTTATCTAACGAATTTTCTAAAGCACTTATCCTAGCTCCTAGACAAGAACAACGTGGCTTGGAACATGAACATAGCCCTTGTTTGGATCTTGTGATAGCTCCATCTGCTGTGTTGGATGTTCCTCCTCTAGCATGTTCCCTGCCTTCCCGAAACATTGATCAGCAAGATCGGGGGGTAGATGAGGTGCTAGACTAGTTACATTAGCATAGCAGATTCTCTCCTCCTCTCTTGTGTTACTTCTTCTATATGTTATTCTCATTCTTCTATTTGTTGTCCTTAGTGTGGTCTACTTGAGGACGATGCAAAGCTTTGAGATCTCTTTTGGTCTCTCTCATGTTGACTCAAAAGACACATGTGTTCCCTTCTTCTAGGTGATCTTCCTTGATTGGGGAATGAAGAACAATTATGCATACATACATATGATATATATACATGAATTATCATACAACATACTGACCCCGAGGAAAGCGAAGTCACCTTGTGCTTTGTGTTTTTTGTCTATTATCCTTGGGTTTATCTCACACTTGGGGGCTAAATCCTTGCGATAACATGCTCCTTTCCTTCTCATTTCTTATGTGTATCACTACGTTAAAACACTCACCCCCGTTGAGGCGTGTGCGATCGCTTTAACGTAGGGGGGCATACACCCTGTCTATCCCTTTAAGATACTTGAAAATTTCTTGGTGAACTTAGCTTTGCCTTGAAAATTTTCAGTATTTCTCTTACATGACTCATAGTGAGGGAACCTTACTACTGACAGTCATGGTTCTCCCTCGTGATCTTCCCTTTTACTTTGTCAATCAAAGTCGTAAGATCCTTAGTCCACTGGGGGCTTGGTGTGTCTTGCCTCCTTGACGTGGTGAAAGTCTTTCAATGTTGTTTCCTTGTACTTTACCGGAAGTATGAGCATACATACTCCCACTAAAGTGGGGCCTAAATGTAGCGTCCTAAAATTGCGACACTTGCAATTTTGACTGCATTTCGGTCTTCACGATGGCGATGCAACACGGAACCTGAATGGAGACCCCGAAACCTGATTATGACACCAAAAACTGCATTTTCAAGCACCCTGGCCTAAACCTCCTTTGCACCCTGCTGTCCCGGGAGGTGGGACCAGAGTGCCCAGCGCCCTGGTCCTTCAGGACCAGGGCGCCCAGTGCCCTGGTCCCCCAGGACCATGGCGCCTAGCGCCCTGGTCCCTGGGTCCTATTTTGGGCCCGGTCTCTTTTGGACTTCGGGTCTTTATGTTTGCAAATTGGAAAATTATCTTTCCTGGTCGGCCTAAGGTTGGGAAAATCAGTCTATCAGCCCTAATTGACAAGTATATAAACTACATTTTCCTCTCCCATTTGGGTAAGAAGGACATATGTGTACAAGACGTGGAAATGATACTCAAGCATTCAAACATTCAAGCACTCAAGCATTCAAGCATTCAAGCATTCCTTCCAAGTCTCCATTCAAGGCTAAGTGTTGCATTCAAGACAAGGATTCAACCATTGAAGAGGAGATCACATATTACTACATACTACAACATACAACAAATAACAACATCTATACCTTCGCACATAAGGATACAAACATCCTTACAACAAGGTATTAGTACTTGTTTTACATTACAAACATTTACATTTACAACAATTTCTCATTTCTTGGTTAATTCCAAAACTGGGGTTTGACCTAAAGGCAAACCCCTAATCCCTAACCCCCCAATCGTCTTCACTTTTCTGTGTGTAGGTTGCAGGTACGCAGCTGAAATTGAAGATCTGGAATCCTTGTGCAGAGACAAACAGATCCCCCTTCGTTTCGCGGATTTTTCGAAGGACCGTGTGCACGCCGGGCGCCATCGTCCCGTCAACTTTTGCTCAAATTTGCAGGACAGCACCGTATCGATGTTTTACTGCTAATTCCAGGTCCGCAGCTTCATCCTATATCCCTATCTCAGTTTATAAGCAAATCTTTGTCACTTTCTATGCATTCCTAGCTTAATTCCTCTATCAACATTCTTTACAAAAGAGGGTAGCCTTGTTGTCTTAACCCTTGAAACGCATTTAGCATCCAATCTTGCATTGTGTGGGATTGGATCTTGTGGGTTTCAACCCCTCTTTTGAATTTAAAGTCTTCTCGAAGTGAAAACCATCAACCCTAGCGACCTCCCTTCTCTCTCCTCGGAGTTGGAAGAGGGGAGAGCAACTAGGGTTCGATCGCGATTTTCCGCTTTACAATTGTATATTATTTTGTAAAGTCTCATTTATATATTTTTGCATCTTGAATCTCTTTTAGGTGGTTGTCATCTAAAGAAATCCACAAGGAAATAAAATATTGGAAGAGAAAAATCCCTCATCTAATGTGTGAAATGCAAAAGTCTCTACCTTCAACTTTTTTCAATGTACAAGAACACTACCTCATACACCAAGTTGAGGAGATCGAATTGTGTGGACCTGTACACACTAGGTCAATGTGGATGGTTGAGAGGCACTTGAAATTTTTGAAGCCTTTGGTTTGACAAAGAGCACATCCTGAGGGTTCTATAGTGGAGGGATATATGGTATACCAAACTATGGTGTACATTACTGAATATCTTCCTAAGTTTGCAGCAAAAATCCACATAGATCGCATTTGGGATCCCAACCCCATTAATAAATTTGAAGGGGAGCACTTGATGGGGAAAGGTAGATTGAAGAAAGTGAGAGGTAATTATAAGATGTTATTGTAGTAAATTAATTCTTCATCTTCTAAATAAATCAGTTGTAAGTGGTCTATTAGTTATTTGTATAGTTGGTCAGGAGTGGGATGCGCTACATTTGTATATTGCAAACAATCTTGATTGGATGACGGTGTGGATTGAACGATGTCAACATTCTGGTCGCACATTAACATGGGATGTTGTCACTTCATTGGTTAAAGAAGCTCATCGTAATGGAGATTCCAATGTTACACAAAGGGAAATTGATTTAGCATATGGTTTAAGAGATCAACAGGTACGTATAATTTTATTAATCACCCGTATGTTTATCAACTCATGATGCAATAATTTTAATATGTTAGACATATTGCAGGTCAAACACCACAAGGCTATGTGCTGCAATGGTCATAAATTTCTCATCAAACAGTTGGATGACACAAAGAAAACTTGTGATTCTGGGATAATTGCAGTCTTTGAGGTGACCAATATTTCATCTAGAAATGACATACATCCTCAAGAGTCTCAAAATCGATACTATGGCATTTTGGATGATATACTTGAGTGTGACTTTAATTCCTTCAAATTAGTTCTGTTCGTCATCAAATGGTATAGGCTACGACTGAATAAAAATGATCCTGATAGAACTGTTATCGAACATGATAATGGATTTACAATGGTTAATACAAGGTCGTTTGAATGAGTTGGGGATGAGCCCTATGTTCTTCCAAGTCAATGTGAGTAGGTATTTTACTCAGAGGTTCCACATAAACCGGGTTGGTCATTTGTTGTTAGACATGATCCAAGAGGAAGGCCGATAATGTATAATGTGATGGAAGAAGAAGATACTGAAGAAGTAGAAGATGATATAGATGATGATCACGATCGACAGTTAGTCGATGATGTTCCTAACAGAAATGTACATGAACAAGAAGTTGATGATGATGATGCTGCTGTTGCTGTTGATGATGATGGTGATGGTGATGGTGATGGTGATGGTGATGGTGATGGTGATGGTGATGGTGACGGTGATGGTGATGATGATGATGATGATGAACACGTGACGATGATGATGACGACGATGATGATAATGATGATCATGATCATGATGGTCATGATCATGAGTTGGATGAAGAAGAAGATCAATGACATGAATGAAATGTATGAGATGCGATTATTATATTATCTATTTAATATTGATATCTTGATAGAAATTGATTTGACTTATATGGTTACATAAATAATTCATATGTTTTGAATTCTAATGCCATTACTTAATTAATTAATGATGCACCTCTAGCTATGTGATAGATGGTGATTTAAAAAACATATGTGATGGATTACATGCTTATGATGATACATGTGACATTTTTTGAACTTTGTGTTTATTTATGGAATGTGGACTACTTATTAGCTATGTGATGGATTGTGGTTTATGATACGTATGTGATGGATTACATGTTTATGATGATACATATGTGATTCTTATGATGCTCAATTACATATATGATGATACATATGTGATGCTTATGATGCTTATGATACTGCAGTATTTATTGTTTATCAAATTACAAATGTAATGCTTATGATGCTCAATTGTTGGTGCAAGAACCTGAACCCCTTTGACGAGGATCTTGTATAGTCTCATGGATCGACAGGTATAAGTCAATACACCTTATAGAAATAATATATTTTTAAAAAATTACAAGAAAAACAAACTTCCTCAGTTTTTCAAACCTCAACATTAGCAGCAAATCTAATACAGTTATCAACACTTGAGGCCCCAGTTGGACTTACTCAAATTTTAATCTCAACATCAACTTTATGGCCGACTTCTTCATCAATATTACCCTCATTTGCAAAATATCTCTCATTACCAACTAACTCTCTCATTTGATGGTGCACAGGTATCACCAAATAGGTATTTGTCAGATGTGTCTTCCTCGAGTGAGGGAAATGCAGGAATAGAAGAGGAAAGTGAGACATGTAGTAGATCTCAAATAGGGAGATCAACTAGAGGTCAAAAGATTAGAAGAAAATTCAATAAATGCATGGAATTTTTTCTTGCTCAAGTGGGGTCATGTTCTTATGATGATGAGACCAAAGGTGACATTGAGGTGCCCTTGAGGTACAAACATCTACTGAAACAATGTGTACCCAAGGAACTTCCTCCAATAAACACTGATTTTTGTGTTAATGAGAGGATATATCGCATAGCACCTTTGTCGTTACATGGTTTGGGCCTATTTTCCATTGACAGCATAAAGGTCTGTTACAACAAAATTGTTGAATTGATGGAGTTTGTTGGACCTTGTTACAATTATAATGATTGGATGCAGATTGTTCGATATAAAAAAAGTATGCGTAGGTATGCATTGTCAGCCAATTATATACAACAAAAAGATAATGATCAAAGTAAACAAGTGGCTGTATACATTGATGGAAGGCCAAAAGAAACAGGGAATATTGCAGGTTTTATAAATAGTACACAACCTGGGTCAACTAATAAGCAACCCAATTGCATATTTGAGGCACATGAGGGAAATTGTGTGTTTGTATGTGTGATAAAATCAATAAGTGTAGGGGAAGAGCTACTAATCGATTACAATTTGAATCATATAGATACAAACAAAGTTACTATCATGGGGGTGGTACGTACTATATATATACCATTTAAGCCAACTTCCAATTAATGAATCCAATAAACCATTGTATTATTAAGTTTTTTTGCTAAGTCTATTGGTTTCATTTTGCTAACATTTTTATATTTTTTCTTTGTCACAGGGCCACATGGATCCACCACATAGCACAGATAGGGGTGTAGTTCTCGACACTTCTACAGAGCAGGTAAACCTCATTGTAATTGTACAAATTAGATAGAAGCAAACTGTTACATTATGATCTTTTCTTGAGTGTTTTGAAGTAATTTTGATAGTGTTAATTATATTCTTAACACAAACAGATGTTTGGGATAAGGGAAAGGAACCTGCAGTACCTCAGCATCTCCATAGGGATGTGGGGCGCTCGACAGTGTTATGCACTGATGACATCGCACTTAGCGCAAACCCTATACAATTGGTACAAACGAATATTAGAAAAATTAGCCAAGAGATTGTTGATTTGGCAACCATAAGCCCTCAGACTGATGAGATAACAAAGAGGGTGCAACTATTGTTGCGAACAGTGGAAAACTTGCAAGTAAGCAGTAATGAAAGCTTTAATCATAACAAAAGTTCAATAATGGTTTATAATTTTTTCTCTTTTATGTCATTAACTAAAATATGTATGTGTTGTTTTTACATAAATTTATAAGGGCTCATCATCCTGGTGGCGATGATCAGGGTATTGCAGTTAGTTCAGGTGATGACCATGTTCTATATATTAAAACCACTCCTTTGGACTTGTGAACTTGCTTTTTTAATGTTTTATATATTTAATGTATTACTCTTCAGGTGCTGACATGGGTCTGAGGTTGACCCCAACTGTATTGCCGACTGCAATGTCAGCAACACATAGCATGCAGACATCGTCTGTTGCACCGTCTCATGTTGACCCGCCCACTGGTGGTAGATCCCTCTTTTTCTCTCTCTTTCATTATGTGTTTATTACCCTTGAAGTGTTCTTTCTACGAGGCATTTCATAGTGGATTCATTTACTGTGGTAGGAGATACACATGAGGATGCGCCAAAGGTGACTACTGGTGATAACATACCATCATTTCCTGGATCTTCCCATATTGCTAGTACGGGAACGTTGCAGGCCACATTGGTGGTGAGCGACGAAGAATTGGTTCCCTTGAAGATATAGAAGGTTCCAGGTACTTTAAAATTATTATTATATATAGTCTAATTGTAATTTACTTACTGATCACTCATTTTGGACTAATGATCCCATGTTTTTTTTGCAGGAAATGATATTTTTTATAAAAATCTTAATGACATTACATTGCAGATATTTGGGCCCACCATACGTAAAATGTGGAACATCATACGTGAACTAACCCTTATCCACTATTTTGATTTCATATCATTGCTAGAATAGTTTTCCTTTTATCCATTTCTTGAACTATATCAAAGGTAGCTTCAGTTTCTTTCTAAATCTAACAGGTTTGTTTTTGCTTTAAAGGTGGAATGACCAAGAAAAAAAGTTAAAAGATGAACTCACAAACCGTATGGTAGGGTTGTTTGGAAATGACACATTCGACAAGACTAAGCTCCTAGAAAAAGTTGGCACATATCTAAAGTATGTGGGGGACCAATACAGGACACATTTAGAGAAGAACGTAAAGTATGAGCGTCCCCCCATGATTTCAGAGAGGGAGTGGAAGGACCTGATTTTGGATGCAAAGGAGAGAATTGAAAGGAAAAAAGGAAATACACCACCAGACGCCAGAAGAAGGTATGTGATACTATTAAGAATGTGAATATGTACTAATTATTCATTATATTTATATAATCTAACATATTTCAAACTTTTCATAGATTGAGTGACACGTCAAAGGCAACCAAGGCAAGACAAGAAAAGCATGGGCAACGCAAACTCGGCTCTGGTGGTTATATGAAACTTGCCGCATGAATTGTAAGAGTCAATAAATTAAGTATCACATCAAAATATTTATAAATTGTAAACAATTTTTTTTTTATCAAACAATACAAGCAAAATTCACAATACTAAGCAAAAATGCAGGGCTCTGAATTCAATAGAGCGCCCACAGAAGATGATAAGAGAATTGGCTACTAGCAAGGCTATATAGCCGTGGCTGAATGGCTACGAGAATTGAGTGGGCAAACATGAGATTCTGATGCATCTGTCACAATGGTAAATAAGCTAAATGAAAATTATTTCAAATTGAATACTTAACCAATAATCTATTTGATGTCAAGTTTCAACATAAAGTGACTATATTTTTTTTAAATAAGCAAGCAATGATAACACTGCACGTGACATTGGAATACATCATGATAATCGTGGAACAGAACCTGTACATGAAGGTCCGAATGTGCATCCTAGTAGTGGAGGTATTCATTTGCTATTCAAATTTTTTTATGTAATTATTAATACAATTAAACATCTTAAATTGAAAATTAGTGTAGTAATTAATGTAACCTTTATTGTTAATATTTTAGAGCATGTAGTCAGTGGTGACCAAGTGGAGCATGATCCGGGTAGACAACATCAGGAACATGATGTTCCCCAATTAGGTAAAGAGGACCACTGTTATTCCTTTAAACAAATTTAATTGCAATTGGTGTATTGATTAATGTAACATTTGGTATTTCAACTCCAGAGGATTTAGAGGGTGTTCAGCATGTCGAGGTTGAGGCTAGACAAAATGATGTGGCCCCATCAGGTAAAGAGTGTAACGGTTGTGTTCTTTAAATTAATGAAATACTTGTAACAATAAAAAAAAAATGTTTTGAATTTAACCCAATTCTTTGTTATTGCAGAGGACCCCCCTTTGGTTTGGCATCCTCGTCCTTTGTATAGGACTAGGCATACATCAAGAGCATGAGAAGAGGGCAGAACATCCGAAGATGGGGGAAATGATGAAGAAGATGATGCTCCACTTAGACTTTACATAGCTTCAAAAAAAAAAAAAAGAAAGAAATGATTGTAATCTACCTTATTTGATAATGACTAATTTTTATGTGTTAATGAATGTAATTATGTGCTAATGAATGTTCATGAATGATATGTGTTGATGATTATTGATGAATGTTGCGTGTTAATGAAAGTTAATGAATTTTATGTGTTAATGAACGTTATGTGATAATGAATGAATGTTATATTTTAATAATGGATGAAAGAATGAATGAATGAATGTTAGATGTTAATGGGGAATTTAGAGTGATGTTGGGGGGGGGAGCAGCCAAATGAGCTTCCACCTTCACGTGGTTGTCCCTGTTAAGTAGAGAATATTAAACTATTCTCGAAACAAAGCAAAGCTCAATAAGATAACACACTTTTCAATAATTCATTATGTTGCACAGTTAATCTTATTGAATAATGTACGTATATTGAATCTTAATTGTAGGGTCCAACAGAACCAACACAAACAACACCATGGTGTGACTACAAAAGTTATGAATATGCCTCATCATGAATAAAGCTAAATTAGCGCATTCTCTGTAAAATCTCAAATGCTCTATACTTTGGAAGTTTTGAAATTTTTATGATCATATCAGTCCCCTGCCTAAAAGCCTTTTTCCTTGATTTGTTTGTGATACACATTGAGATATTTTTGTTTTCCTTTTATTTATGCATGCCTTAACCATTCTCCACATGCTTCCCATTCTTATTTAGATTGTTGTATTTTTACATATGTTGGAATCTGTAGTTCCACGTACATGTTTTCTATGTTCATTGTAACTGTATGAAAAGGTGTAAAATGTGGGTATAGTCCAAAATCTTGATTACCAACAAGCTATTGTTGTTTAATAGTTCCAGTGTTTGTATTAATTGAAATAGTTTAACCCTTTTAACATGTTTCATAGCAAACCTGCACTTTGTATGCAATCTTATTGTTGCAATTCAATTATTGAGGTGATGTGATTTTCAAAAGTATTCCGACGAAAACAAAATTGGTTTTCATTTATGTATTTTATTAAAATTTTAGAGTTTCCTCGTGAACATTTAAACTTAGAAGGATTTAAAAATTCAATACAAGAGTACTGGACATAATTTCTGGAGATAGAATTGAAACTCTCTCCCATGACTTCAGATTGTTTCCATGCTCTCTAGGCTAGTAGCTTTCAGACACAAAACATAGGTCTTCTAAATTCTGTCCCAACATTAATTAGTTCCTTTCTCTTCTTTTTCATCCTTTTGGAAAGAGAATTGGAAATTGTTAGGAACAAACATCTTCCTAGGTGATTTGTTAAAATACAATGGGGAACTCAATCAAATTTTAATTCACTTCATTTTAAGTTATTATCACAATTCATTGAATTATACTTACAAAAGGCTTATATTTCCAAGGTAAAATATCAGTATCTTTCTTGGGTGATATTAGATAGCAGGGTCTCTTGGCTTAGACAAAATCACCCTCTCATTGTATTCAAAGTAGATGTGTAGCAAAGCTAGATGCATCAATCGTTAAATCATAAACAAACACAAGCTCAAAAATTGTGTTACCAAGTATGCTTGGAACCTAGCCTGTAACTAACTAGTTCATACTAGATATTGTTTGGGTATGGTATTCAATTCTATTAGAATCTACAAAATAAGTATTAACCTAGAAATTAATGTAAGTGATAACATTTTTTAAATTGTTAAATATAAATGATAATAAAATCAAAATAGCATAACATAGTTGATTTCATAAGAGAGAAAATGAAAAAGTTCACAATATCTTCACTCAATATCCAAGATTTTTAATCCATGAGGATGAAGATGAGGATGAGATAGAAAACCAAAAGACAAGGAATTGTTTTTCCAAGTTTCCAAATTTTTGAGGATCAGGAAAAAAACATAATCCTATGAAAGAAGGAGAATGTGCAAGTCATTATCTCAAGTTAAAAGAAATCACTTAAGTAAACTAAACAAACAAATGCAATATCATACTTACGATAAAACATATCCACTTGGTGAATAAAATGGTACATTGGCACACCCCCTTAAGTGCAATTGAGGTAAGAAAAAATGGGTCACAAGGTTAGGTATCCATGTAAAATATGAAATAACCCCAAATTATAAAGAGAGTGTACCCTCTCGAAGTAGAGACTAGAAAATCCATAGGACAAAACTCCATCCCAAGTGACATATGTGAAGGATAATATAGACCCACCCCATCCCCTAAAGTTGGTGCCTCCACAAAGAAGAGAGAAAAGCAATGCAAAATGTTGAATGGTGAATGTTGTAGTAGGTTCATTTGCAACAAATGATGCACCTTCCTTTCACAATATGGAAATATTGAGTTGTCAAATTGTTGAATTCCTATTCAAGTGGAATGTAGAAAGGAATTCAGATGTATGGTTTTTGAAGTGACTTATGTGTCTTGATGTTGATGTTAAGCTATGATTGTTCCATAGAAGATTCAAGGACTACAATCATTGAAGTGTGAGACCTTAATTAATGTGAAATAGAATGTGTCATTTTGCATGATATGGTGGGGATAGAATAAGTGAATTTACAATGGGAGACGATGTAACTCGATGGGAATTGTCATCAATGAGAAGACAAATATTCTCAATTGTTTCATCAATATTTGAAAGGTGAGAGTCCACAAACAGATGTGAAATGTTTAAGTAGGCCTCCCAATGAAGTGGATCTCATAGACACAAAGAATCCTATATAGAGAATCATTGAGAGCCCTTGAAGAAGAAAATTTGAACTTCGATGAAGCAATACATGATGGAGGAATATCTTGCAAGAGGAAATCAAAGTCATTATGGTGTCATCTAGATCTGAAATGTGGTCTACTTTTCAAAAAAGTAAAGATGCTTGATAGGAATGTGCCCTAGTGGGGTGAATCTAGAAGACATATAATCCTATTGCAAAGAATCATGGAAAGTTCTAGAAGAAGCAACTTTTAATTCTGAAGTAGCAACATGTATAAGAGATGTTCTCATTTGTAGATGGAGTATCAAGAGGAGGATCACCAGTCCATGGACCATGTCATTGTTGTTAAATACCTATGCTTTTGTTCATAGTCACTTGGCGTAGGAATGAATTCAATGAGATAGGGTAGGAGATCCTACATAATGTAATTTTTCACTATCCCTTGTTTCAAGTACAAATGGTTCTCTGAATTTATCTTGACAATAGAATGTTGGAATTTAATACCATAATCCATGATGAAAACTGCCAAAAATGGAAATTTATCTTAGTTCGCAATTACAAAATGCTTTTGTATAGGCCTCTCAAAGATTAAGTACATCAAATTGAGACTTTATAAATTGAGTGTATGTATTAGCAATCTCCCAAATTGTTCAATGGTCTCCAAACCTTGTCAATTTTTTATTTTTATTTTAACTCAAATATGTATGGTATAGACATATCATTGGTTGTGTGATTTTTTTTTTCCTTAAATGCTTCTACAACCAAAAGAGACAAGTTTTAGATGAAAATGGGGTCTTATGGGCCTTTTTGACACAATGGTAGGTTCTTTAGACCTTAAAATGCCCCAAAAACTAGTCGATTGCCTTAAGTTACAAACAAATCCTTGTTTGTGAGCATGCTTCTTGATCTCTAATTTTGGTGGAATGAAAGATAATATTGAATTTCTCAAGCCTTTTGGATGCTTCAAAACCACCCAAAAAAAGCTAATTTGATCATTGAAATGTTGTAGTGACTTGGATAAAAAAAGAAAACTAAGTCTAAACTTTAGAAGTTAGTTTTTTCTTGTCAAATTGTTTTCAATTTTCAAATCATGCAAGGATGCAAGAGGAGTATATTTTGTTATGACAAGATAAAAAAAAAACTTAGAATCTTTTGAAACCATTGAAACATGAGGACTCCTTCCCCCCCTCCAAAATCCCTATTTTTTCGGGATGCAATATTTAGGGGAAACATCCCCTTGCCGCACCACTTAGGGACGTCCTAGGGACTCCAAGGAGTCTCTTGACCATCTTGAGGATGCCTATGAGTCTCCCATGGCCCCCAATTAGAAACACCAATTCTAAACAAAAATGGTGAAATTATTCTAAAAATGCCATCCATATTAAAGGTTTGGCAATGCCCCCTAACCTTGATGGGGGCTCTGCCCCAAACCCCCCACAAGGGGCACTACCCATTAACCCCAAACCTCTACCCACCATTCTTATTATTAATGCAATCATTTCCATTTTTTTTATGTTGACTAGTTTAAACACTTAGTATGCCAAAGTTTCATCTATAATTCTTATACTTATTCTTAGTCTGTTCCCAAAGTTCCAAAACTCTACCACCATTGTTAATGTTCAAATTTAAATGCAATCACTGACATATTTTTAATGTTTATTGTAAAATTTACATAGTGTGGCAAAGTTTTATTTATAGTTGTTATACTTATTCTATATACATCCTTTTATAATTAATTTTTTAAGTTGTATATATATTTGCATCCCACCCCGCCCCCTTCGTCATCCCCCTGTCGTCCCCAAACTTAAGCCCTTGGTATGTTAAGATATGAAAGCTCACAATAGTTTCATTTGATATGTTAATCAAGGAAAAACCTACAATATATAGCTTCCAAGATTCCAAATCCATGAGGATCATGAAGAGGTAGAAAACCAAAAAAAGAAATTGCTTATCCAAGTTTCCAAATTTGTGACAAGGAAAAAGTAGAATCTCAATCAAAGAAGGAGAATGTGAAACTCATTATCTTATTCTACCTAAGTAAAAATATTACCTAATTAAGCTTTTTAATAGTGGAATATCACACTTAGGATAAAACATATCCAAGGTAAATAAAATATTATATTGATAGGCTTCTTTGGTTGCTCTAAAAGTGGTGCCTTATGAATTATTTTCTTGGATACTAAAGTTTCCAAATTTTGGGCACCCTTGATAGCTTCTCGTAGAGATTGTGATTCAAAGGCTTTAACCAAACCTTTCAATGGTTTTTGTTGATGTGTTTTTTATGCACTATGCAACACAAAATAAAATACTAAGTATTATATCCTCTCTTGAACAAAATCCTCCCAAGTGCTAAACTATGTGATCAAATGGGATGACTCCAAGATTCCAATAGTCGGGTCTTGACTTTATATTGCAGATAGACTCAATGATTGTGATGTGATATCTGCTAGAATCACAAGGGGGACTTACGTTGCTTGGGTCAAGACCTATCCAGTCTCATGTTTCATGATTGATTTACACTCCATGATTTAGGTCATCCTTGAGCAACATCTCGACTTAGCCAAATTTTGTTTTTTGTACCCTAATTCTTTAATTTTGACCCCTTACTAGCATTGCCTTAGGTTTTATTGGAATTCTTGCTTCTCTAGCATGGGCACATTTCTAGGGTTCATTCGCACAAATTGCTCTTGATGAGCAAGCTAGTATCATGACCATGACTTAAACAAAATTTTAACTTAGTCAAATTATCTCCTCCAAACTTCTATGAGTTCATCGCCTTCATTCTTCATCATTTGGATGTCTTTAGTCATTGGAAGGTAATTCTTGACCACCATACCTCAATCTTGACCTATGCTACCCTAAAACCCTAGAACCTAGTCATGTTTACAATTGAGATCTTGGTGACTTGATCACTTAATACAACTTAATCATGCAGGTCTCATCTAACTCCGACTCCAACACTTAAGAAAATCAACCCTAGCAACCAAGTACTTTGGGAAATATCTTGCAACTTGACAACATGGGTAATGATGGAGGAATGGAAGGTGAGACCTATAGAGGTGAGAGAGAGAGAGAGAGAGGGTGAGAGGAAGAGATAATGACCTATAGAGGGTAGAGAAAGAGAAGTAGAGAGGGAGAGAAGAAGAGAGGGATGGAGAAAGAGACCTAGAGAGGGGAGAGAGAAGAGAGATAGTAGAGAGGGATAGAGAAGAGAGATACCAATGTCAATCTTTTTCTATAAAAAAAAAATTTCCGAAAAATCGGCCTATCGTCAGAATTCTGACTCCAAAGGGTAAAATTCCAACAGAGGAGTGTCGTTGGACGCACAGCATCCTCGTCGGAACTCTCCTAGAGGTCATCATTACGATGACCTCCAAGAGAGTTTCAATGAGGATGTTATGCATCCGATGACACTCCTCTGTTAGAATAACGACGGCCTCCAGTAGAGTTCCAACGAGGATGTTGTGCATCCGATGGCACTCCTCTGTCAGAATTTTACCCTTTGGAGTCAAAATTCTGACAATAGGTCGAGATCGCGATGGTATTCTTTCAAGGTATGAGCATTTGTGGCGGTCGTCAGAAAGTTTGGAGGTGATTTCAGAATTGCGACGACCAAAAGGATAGTCGGAACTTCTGACACAAAGTTTTTGATGACTTTTTTTGTCGGTAGTGTGACGAAATTGTGTCGGAATTTCGATGATTTGCCATCGAAATTTTGACCCAAATGTACTAGTGACCCTAAGTGATACTATATTGTATGACATTACATTAAAATTATAATTTAATATAATTCAATAACCTTAAACCTAAATTTAACCTTAAGCCATATTAATATTACTTTATAATAAAATTAGATAACCTTACATCCAACCCAATCTTATACTAAAAAAATCCAGTCATATCTAGATATTTTAGACATTTCTGGTTTAAGGAGAGGGTACTTTTTTTTCAGGAGGAGATATATAAAAAAAGCTTTGTCTGTTGACACTGCATTTGTGTGATTATTTATGAAATTGCAGCCATTAGTGATAGTGGCAGATGTCGACTTGTGCAGAGAGGTAGCGATTAAGAAATTCAAATCTATGCCAAATAGAAGTATTCAAAGTGAGTGAAAGTGTAACCCAATTCGAGTTGAACAATAAGATCCTAAGGTAGAGAGACATAAAATGGATTTATTGATATTTTCTAAATTATGATTAACATTTTTTTAGATACTATTGCTCTTAATAAAAAGTTTTTTGAAGCATTCTTCACATACATATATACAAACCCTTTCCCCGTCAATTAATAAATATCCAATCATCAAAGACCTTGTACATGATGTAAGAAAATCTTTACTCAAACATACAAAGAAGAGTCTTACATTTTAAATTCTTGTTTATTTTCTATTGTTGCTTTAAGCATAGTATCACTAGGAATAATTTTTAAGGCAACAATAGCATTATATTTACTAGTGCTTCCTTGCTTGACTCTCCATCCCAAATGAAAGAAACTCCTTCAAGAAAGAAAATGTTTACCAATATTTTTTTTTGTAAGATTTGTACTACCACCACATTTTCCATTATTGATAAAATTATCACCTAGACCACCACTAGATGGGACATCCTTATGGACATAATACCACCACCTTTACACTACCTCGGAAAAATACTCAAAGAAAGAAAAATTTAACTTGTGAAAATATTTATGAACAGCTAGTGAAAACAAACCACAAAGTACCTAGAACAAAAATTCCAAGACAAAGTTAAACATATTGTAGAGGGGCAAAAAATTAACCTCTTCGACAGGGGGATAACAACCTCTCGAAGATTCACTAATCGACCTCTCCACTCAAGATGTAGTGTCTATGTACATTCTCTAATTATAGCTATATGCACAGGGATGCATGTGCGGATTATGGACAACAACATGACTCAATAGCGTCCTGTATGGACAAAATGCAAAGTTCATATAGAAGGGCACAATATAATAGATATGTGTTTAAGATTAATTTAAATGTGATAAATGTACATAAAAGAAGGTAAAACAATTATATAAATGGAATGAAAGCCACAAAGGAAAGGAAGAAGATAATGTCACAACCAATCCACGATATGAAGCCTTCAATCAAATGAATCTTTCATAATGTACCTGCACACAAGCCAAAAAGAAAAAATATTTGGGGTTTCTTAGGGACTTGCCTCACTCAAATCCTTGTTTTGGTGTTTCTACCTCCACGGACAGCTAGATAGATTGATAGAATAAAAGATAAATGCAAGATAAGATAAATGATAAATGATAATGATAGAAGAGGGATGTAGTAATTCCCAAGATGCTCAAAGGTAGGATAAATAGATAGATACTACCAAAGAGGATTGAGAAACCCAAGAGAGATGTAACAAAATACTATGAGAGCTTGAGACTGTTGTAGAAAAATAGAGACTGTTTTAGCAAGCAAGAGAGAGCCAGAGAAAGTTGTGAGAGCACAAAGAATAACAGAGATTAAGTCCAGAATCTAGAGAGCTTGAATGGAGAGTAAAGATAGATTTAAAATAAGAGAAAAGGAGGGAAAGAGAGGGTCACGAGCAATTTAGAAGATTCCAAAATGTTTCCACCGACATGCACATGTCACAAGTGGAAAGGCATGCTCAGAACTGACATTCAAACATTACGATATCGTGAGATGAATGTGCAATGTGCAGGTGTCCGCACGGCGCGCTAGTGTCCAAATGAATCATGCTCGAAAACAACAGGAGACAATAGATACACGTGGATAACAAGAAATAGAAGTTGAAGGATAGTTGTTGAAAGGGGGACTTGAGCATCCTGAGATGTAAAAGACTAATGCAAGGGCTGAAGTGAGCCTACTCAGGTACTGGGGGAATGGACACCAAATTGATTACAAAAGATGTAGGTCAAATTACAAAGAGGTGTGTAATTTTTGACACTACACCTATAAACATAATAAACTTAACAAGAAAAAGACAAAGAGAAGACAAGTACAACCAAGGAAACTAATCGGAAAATCCAAAGAACTATGGAGGGTAACTTATTATCTCTCCTTACTAAAAAATTAAAAAGCTTTTTTCAAAAACAAAAATTTGTAATATTAATATGTACAATTTCTAGTAGATGATTATACTAATATTTTAATAAAAAGTAGTTTTTTTTTTCCATGTGCCAAAAATGTCAAATTAACAATGAGACGGGTTCCTATTGAGTAGGGAAAACTTTAGTCTATTTCTAATTACATGTGCAAAAATATAGCAATTTGTGCACCTATTTTTATACTTACCAATAGTAAAATTTGTTGTTCATTTTTACTAAAAAATTATCTTGTGAATCCTCCTTTACTTGACTCGAAGTTTGACTCCAACTTGGGAGAAAACACTATTCCATATTGAAATGCTAATGATTTTTCTATCAATGGATAATACTCAAATGTAAACAACCGATATAGATGAATCAATGCTAGTTTAATCTCTTGTAGGGAAAATCTCATTCCAATTCAGGCATGCGGTCCAATTCCAAAAGGTATGTTAGCATATGGATGTCTCTTCTTTTCTTCTTCACATTCAGGATCAAATCTCTCTGGCTTGAATATTTCAGGCTCTAGGAAATAGATAGGATCTTTTGCTAGTGCATTTTACCATACCCATGTTCCCCTAAGCAATAAATACCCTCCTATCTCAACATCTTCATTAGCCTCTCTTGCAACTAAAGGAGATACTGTGCAGTAATTCATAGCCTCTTTTATCATTTATTAAAATAAATAAATTTAATATTCTCAATTAATTTATAAATTTGATAATTTTAGATTAAAATATAAATTTGAATAAGTATACATGCAAGTAAATTTTATAATAAGAATTAGGACTAAATAAATATTTTAATTTATTATATTTAAAATAGGTCCATTTAGAATGCATGCATACATACATATGTGCATGCGTATGTATGCATGTGCGAGCTTCAGGAGGAGCTCCGAGATATTTATGTCTTCTTTTTCATCTTTGGTGGAGAGATGGTCTTTGAGGATGCAAATTATGCGTTCCATCAAAGTTACTTGATTGGCTATTTGGTTGGGTTGGTACAAAGGTTGGATCGAGCCACGCATTGATGACCATCTTGAGTCCCTAAAAATCATTATTTGATTATTGTGCTAAATTTAGGGTTGGGTATATTTTGAGTTTTGATTTGTTTAGGTGGCTCATTTTCTATTGAAGAAGTCGTGTTATTTTAGATAAGTTACCAAATCAGTTAATGCTTAGAATGTTATTTTAGAGAGTCACCAAACTATTCAATGCTTAAAATGTGATTTCAGATGAGTCACCTAAACAAGTCAAAATTTAATTTAATAGTTTTGTCAATGGTTTCTGAATTTTAATTTTTTGTTGCTCTAAATAATTTGTGCATTGTGGTGAACACACAGATTATTATTTGGAAACTTTGATTCTATATAAACAATCAGTACATTGATCACATTGTGCTAATTGTATAAGCTCTTATGTGCAATTCAAGGGTTATATTAGAGTATTTCACAATTATCAATAGTATAGATAGGATGAGTTTTTCACAATTTATGTAACATTCAAAAGATTGTTTCAAGAATCAATGGTATATATATTTTTAATCAAAATCTTAGATCACACTCAACATATATATATATATATATAGAATTTTACAATTAACAATTAACACTTCCCTTTTAGGTAGGTGATTCTATAGTGAATCATTATTACAATTTTTATCATAAAGCATGGTTTACGAGAATCACTGACACTTACAAGATACCCAAACCTGCATATTCCTAAAAATCTCAAGAAACAAAAGAAAAATAATAGTAGTTTCAATGACATCATAGGCAACAAAATTAGATTTAATCTATGTTTCATTGAGTTTTGAGGATGGGGATGACAAGACATGTTTCTAGTATGGGGTACATTTGGGCCATTTTTTAGGGCATGGTAGGGGATGACTATTAAAAAAATAGGGAATTTTTTTTTTCAATAATTTTCATATCACCAATATTTTTTGATGAATAGACCTTCTCTTTTAATTTAAAATATTAAAGTACATATTCACAAAAAAAGGCCAAGGGATACAAGATCACCGCGCAAGAGTCACACGGCCAGTGGCTGAAAGCAAGAAAATAAGCTATTCATCAGAAAACTTCCTCAAGCAACCAAAGAAGATGCAACTGAGGAAGGAGGATCAGGACAATCTTTATTGCCCCATACATCAGCGGGGTCAGGAGTCAGGTCCAATATGGACCATTCATCTTTAGTATCTTTATCAATTTCTGCTTCCTCCTTCTTGGGAGACAATATTGCCAGAGCCAGGCAAGGAAACTTGGAAGTGGTGGAAGAGGGCCACCCAGAACCATCACCAGCGGGAGGAGCAAAATTCACAAGAGTAGTAGAGGGCCACCCTGAGGCAGAGCCACGACATGGAGGAGAAGTCAAGTGGCTCCTCCAAGCATCATCTCTCTAGTCCGAGAAGCGACGAGCAGCTTGGGACTACGAGGTTTGAGATCGGCAGGCAGAGGAAGTGCGACCATGATGGCAGCCATGGGGCATAGTGTTGTCGACAAAGATGGAATCTGATAGCACTCTGGCAACCGCACAAGGGTTGTTTCCCTAGTGATGGAACAGCTCCTAAAGGGTTGTTTCCCTAGTGATTACTTCCCCTTGAAGTAATATCCTTGCTTGTTAAAACATATACAAATGTATTATCTTAGTCTCGGTCAGGGCATCTTCTCTTCATTCATTGTTTCCTGCACAAGTTTAGATGACCTTCTAAAGTGTGTAAATCAGCATCAACTCGCAAATAGTATTCTGTAGAGTCATAGAATTGATGCTTTCACCAAACTCTGTCAGTGAGTACTAGATAGGGGTAGGACTCCTAACTTACTTCTGAGATACTCAAAAGTGTCCCTTGGTGGTGGCTTTGTGAAGATGTCTACTATTTGTTCCTTTGTGCTAACATACTCCAGCACAACTTTCTTTTCTTGAACTTCTTCTCTTAGATAATGATACTTTATAGAGATATGCTTTGTCTTAGAGTGCATTACCGGATTCTTTGAAATGTTAATAGCACTTGTATTATCACAAAATATAGTTACTAGCATGGTAACTATCTCATTCATACCTTCTAGCAATTGTTTGATCCATGCTATATTGGTACAATTCAATGTTGCACTGACATATTCAGCTTCAACTGTTGATTGTGAAATGCATCCTTGTTATTTGCTAAGCCAACTCACTAGTCTTTCTCCCAAAAAGAAAGCTCCACCGCCTGTGCTTTTCCTGTCATCAAAATTTCCTGCCCAATCAGCATCAGTATAGACTTTTAAATCAAAATCATTCCTATTTTTATACAGTAAACCATAATCTTCAGTGCCTCTCAAGTATCTGAAAATTCTCTTGATTGCTGTCATATGGGTTTCTTTGGGATCTACAGAAAATCTTGTAGCTATACCTACTGCATGTGCTATATCAGGCCTGTTGTGAACTACATATTGCAACTTTCCAATCATAGATCGGTAAAGTGTCTCATCAACAAATGCAGATTCATCATTCTTTGATAGTTTATAATTAGTAGTCATAGGAGTACTTACAGGTTTACAATCCTCCATTCCAAATTTCTTCAAGATTTCCTTTATATACTTGGATTGAGTAATGAAAATCCCATTTTTCATTTGCAGTATCTGTAAACCTATAAAATACTTTATTTCACCAATTAATGACATCTCAAATTCTTTGCACATTTCATTTCCAAAGTTCTTGCATAAAGAATCATTACCACAAAAAATAATATCATCAACAAATATGACTGAAATCATTATTCCATTATCCTCATCATTCTTCATATACATGTTGTTGTTTTCACTAGTCCTCATAAATCCAATCTTGATTAAGTAAGAGTGCAACCTTTCATACCATGCTTTGGGTGCTTGCTTGAGGCCATATAAAGCTTTGTTCAACTTGCATACCTGATTCTTATTCCTCTCTTCAATAAATTCATCAGGCTGTTCAATATAGACTTCTTTTTCTAGTACACCATTCAAAAATGTAGATTTAACATCCATTTGATATACCTTAAAAATTTTCTAAGCAGCATATGCCAACAATGTTCTCACTCCTTCAAGTCTTGCCATAGGTGCAAAAGTCTCACCATAGTCTATTCCTTCTTCGAGTATAACCTTTGCAAACTAGTCTTGCTTTATTCTGAATGACCTCACCTTTTTCATTTAGCTTATTTCTAAAAATCCACTTTGTACCGATTACATTTCTCTCTTTTGGTCTTGGGACCAGTGTCCATGTTTCATTTTTCTTGATTTGTTCAATCTCTTCTATCATAGCATTCACCCAATCTTCATTGGTTAATGCTTCTTTTACTATCCTCGGTCCAAACTCGAATATCAGACATGTGTTATGTCTCAGTTTGTTCCTTGTCATCACTGGAGCATCCTTAACTCCTAAAATCTGACTTGATTCATGATTTCATCAGACATATTTTGCTAATATAGGCTCGGTAGGCTCTGTATGATCTTCTTCATCACTTGATAACTGAGTATTTTCCTCATCGACTTTCTCGGTTAGACTTCTCAGTTGTACATATACAAGTTCTTCATAATCTTCTAGCTCTTTGGAGTTTCCTTCATCATTCCTTTCTGCAAACTCATCAATTTTCACATTTGCACTTTCCACTATTTTGTTAGATGATTTGATCAGACATTTAAATTCTTTACTCCTAAAGGAATAACCAAGAAATGTTCCTTCCTCACTTTTTTGATCAAATTTTCTATTTTTGTCATCTTTGTGAACATAACATCTACTTCCAAATATTTTAAAATAACTTATATTTGGTTTCTTGTCATACCGGATTTCATACGGTGTCTTCATAGTTCCTTTCTTCAGTTGTACTCGGTTCAGGGTGTAAACTACAGTGCTTATTGCTTCTCTCCAAAATATTTGAGGTACTCTCTTTTCTATCATCAAGGTTCTGGCACAATCTACAATTGATCTATTTCTTCTTTCATCTATCCCATTTTGTCGTGGTGTTCTCGGTGCAAACACTTATCTCTTTATACCATGATCATTGCAAAATAAGTTAAATTCATCTGAAATGAACTCTCCTCCTCTATCAGATCTTAGACATTCCAACTGTCTTCCTATTTCATTTTCAACTCTTGCCTTATACCATTTGAACATTTGAAAGGCTTATGATATCCCTTTTAAAAACATAACTGACATCATCCTTGAGTAATCATCCACAAATATTATGAAGTATTTATCACCATAATAACTTTGAACTTTCATAGGACCACAAAGATCAGTGTGTACAAAGTCTAAAATTCCTTTAGAAGTGTAAGACTTACTTGTAAAGCTTGATTTTGTCATCTTACCCATCTGGCATCCTCGGCATATTGCATTTTCAGGTTTTTCCAAGCTCAGTGGACCTCTTACTCAGTGCTTCTTACTTATTTTGATCAGGTTATCAAAATTTACATGACAAAACCTTTTATGCCATAACCAGGTGTCTTCTATTTTTGCATATAGACAATTGTTCCCAGTTGAGTCAAGATGAAATGTATTACCTCTTGTTTGAGTCCCGGTAGCAACCAACTTTCCATGTTTGTCATGAACTTTGGCAATTCCCTTCTGAAATTCTATTCGGTATCCTGTATTGTTTAGTTGTCCTACACTCAACAAATTGTATTTCAAACCTTCAACCCAATATACATCATCACATTTAGCATTGTCAAGAAGTGTGATAGATCCTTTACCTTTCACAGGACATGGTGCATCATTACCAAATCTTACATAACCTTCATCATAATCTTCTAATTTAACAAACTTGTATTTATCACCTATCATGTGATGTGAGCATTCACTATCTATGATCCAAGAATCATTATTATTTATGTGTGATATTAAGGCTTTTTCTTCATACCTTTCTTCATCTGATCCATCTTTAATAGCCACATATACAACTTCATCTGCCTCAGTCCCATAAAATTTATCATCATTAGATTCCTCATCAACTACTAGGCATGTCTTTCTATCTCTCCTTCTAAAGTCTCGGTGCCCTCTGTATTGGTAGTCTTTCAGTCTGTCATCTCTGTATTCTCTCTTTTCACTAGATTCTTTGTCAGGATAGTTTGAAGCCATATGTCCAATTTTATGACAGTTAAAACATTTCAAAGGTAACTTTCCTTTATACTTATCTTTGCCTCTCGGTAACCTTCTAGCTAATAATGCTTCAAACTCTTCTTGCTTTCTGCTTTCCTCATATAGTTTATGTACTTCTTCCATGTTTTTGCGAAATTTCTCACTTGCTCCACTGTGATTTCCTTCAGCATACTTATACATTCTATCATTGTAATCATTAGATTCATCAAGATGAAAAGAACTTAATGCAGATTCAACTTTATTTACCAAAGACCCACTGTTATCAAAATTACTCAACTCAAAAGCATGTAGCTTACCGATAGTATCATCCAAAGAGACTGGCATGTTTGGTATAGACCTTAATTCATTAATTGCAGAGAGTCGAATGGCATAAGTAGGTAGAAGTGTTCTCAGAAACTTACTTGTTACATCCTTTTCTTCAATAGTTCCTCCTGCTCCTTTGATTTGATTGATAGTTTCCTTTAACCTTGTACTGTATTGGACTATGTTCTCACCTTCATTCATTCTCATGGATTCAATTTGTCCTCTTAGACTATCTACTTTTTCTCTTTGAACATGTTCATCACCACCATACATAGATATAAGCTTATTCCACATAGCTTTGGCATCATTACAACCTTCTAGATCATTAAACTCTGAGTTGGTCAATGCTGATGTTATTTCAATCATTGCTTGAATATGTTCTTACTTTGCCTTTATCTCTTCCATTGTCATCGGGTAGGTTCTAGGTCCAGTGTAATCATTCTCTAGATAACATGTTGCATATTCTCCAATTCTTGATAAGTGCAGCTTCATCCTTTTCTGCCACGTGGAGAAACTTGACTTGTTCAACTTTGGTGCATCCCTTTTATACATCTTCGGATTTTTCCTCAAGATCCTTTAAACTTTTCTTTCGGAGTTCAAGATCTGATACCAATTGTTAGTTAGATGAGAGGGGGGGGGTGAATCAGATAAACTCACAATCCAAGAAATTCATCAGATTCAACCTCGGTAGAACTTACTTGATATGCAACTATGACTGTAAATCATTCAAACTCATAAACTGATAAACTTGAAACAACAAAACACATTTAATACCAGATTTAACGTGGAAACCCAAATAGGGAAAAACCACTATGGGATTTCGGACCCACTACGAAAATATACTCTTCTAGAGTATGCTTGGTTAAAAGCCAATCCTGTTAAAGATTACATAAACACATTACTAGATGTGACCCAGTCAAGGGATTTCCCTCAGATCTCTCAAAATCTTGCACTTTGTTAGAAGTGACCTTGTCAAAGTATTTCAAACACTCATTCAAAATGTTACCTTGCTAGAGGATTTACAAATAAGACTGTTAGGTCCACTCGGTTAAGAGATTTCCTGTCACTTACAAGATAAATAATAGTAATAAAATATATCTGCAACTTCACATCTGAAATGTTAAAGTAGACTCTATGTGCTCAAAATAATCTTGTCATAAGACTTATCTTCCTCCTTGTTGGGCTTCTCAATCTCTTTTTCAATCAGATCTCCAATCTTTTGTACTCGGTAATCACCTCTGCAGTATCACTGCTCTTCTATTTGCCCGCATGCTTTGTTCATCAACTTTTCCTTATTTATAAGCAATTCCAAATTGCTTAATCTCCTTAATCATATTTCCCATTATTAATCTTAGCCATGAGATCTTCAAACTTGAACGTTCATTGAATCCTTCGAACTAAAAAATGTTTTATCTTGCCTTGGAACTTGTATACCTTCCTTGGTACTTGTGCTCGGTTATGACCATTCAATCTGTGTTGTAGATCCAACTCTTGAATTTTCATTTCCGTTGATCCTTAACAAACTTCTTGCATGACATTCCAATCTCCTATAAATCTCCATCTCATTGGCATCCTTCATTTAATAATGTATTTATTCATCCAATGCATTCTGTTACTGCTCGGTTGATACTTGGTAAATACTGAACTTTACTCAGTAGACATTCTTTCTACTTTAACCGACACTGATAACCTTGGTGTTTACCGACTAGCTCCTTGCTCGGTAAAATAGAACAGTATCAAACCTTTACTCATTTTGATGCATGAAATCTTTTCTCCTTCTTATTTAGTCTTCGAATACACATATATAGGATATCAAAACAATCAAAATAACATAATCTCATCACTGTCTAACTTGGTAATAGTTTCCCATTGAATAACTTATTACTCCCCTTCATTTACACATTCTTTATGTGTCACTTACCAAAATCTTTATACTCATCAAAACATACTTTTTAAGATATAGCAACATCATACTGAATCAGAAAATCAATTGCTTGACATCAATGACAAAATAATATTATTAAGACAGTAATCATCCTTTATCAACTATATCAACAATATCCAACAATCTTCTCAATATCATCATACCAACAAACTTAATGTAATGCCAACAGAAAGCTTTAGCATAAAGCGAGACATTAATATCCAAAAACTTGTGAGTAAAAAAAACTGCATTTCTATCCTTCCAAATAGTGAAAAGGATCTCCATTTTGAAAGCATGCCATATTTGGGAAAATTTAAAGGGGATTCTAGGTGACTCGCCCAGAAGATCCATATACAAGGAAAATGGCTCAGGCCGAAAAGGCCAAAAAAAATCACGAATCCAGCTAATATTGTTGAGCTCTTCTACAGAACCAAAAAATGTGCATAAAAGTTTCAGGGTGACCATAAAAAGGGCATCATGGATTACGAACTCCCAAATGCTTAAGTCTGGAACCAAAATGCAACTCTTGGAAAAGCACACACCAAGAAAAGTGTGCAATCTTTGATTTAGTGGTGGTGGACCGGATAGCAAGAAACCTGAACATCCAGGAAGTTTGAGAAGACTGCAAGTGCCACCGTTGATTGAGAATATGGACCATAGGTAAATGAGGAACCGACCAGAGATAACCCATTTTGGGTTTGTATTTGGTTAAAGGAGTCCAAGGATACCATTTCCAATATTTCCACCAAGGTTTGACAGACCGAATGCCAAGCTTATGTAACAAATTTGAGGGTAAGGTCGAGACCAAAAGGTCATAAGTTTGTCAATCTGGCCAAGACAGACGAAACTGGACCTAGAGGTACTCCCATGATCGGAGGCTCATAGAAGCTCTGGAAAACATATCCTGAGGTGTTCTAATGTCATTTTTGTGAAAACGCAGAGCACTAACACCATGTATTTTGGCCAGTGGTAACCCTTGCACCTAAAAAAGAGGTGACCACCAGAGGTTGTGTTGATTCATGGATAACCCATCCTGAAAACCATCACTGGCCCATCAAAGCTAAGGCTTCATAGCTTCCCAAGCATGCCAGATGATTTTAACCATAAAAGTACCCTGGATTTGAAGAGGATCTTTCATAATGAGTAGGGTTTGAAAACCAATCCCCTTAAAAGTTGGCTTGTTGGTAGGAAAGCCTAAAGAAATGCAATGCTAAAGAAGAATTTTCTAGGCCTCATCGCTTGATAAGGCTCCGATAATCTATTTAGCACATAAGGCAATCCCTTGTTTCTGGGTAGAAATAAGGCCAAGCCCTTTGGATTCCTTCGGAAGACAACAGTATTCCAAAGCAACCTTATGGAATCCTTGATGGTCAAACCAAGAGGCCCAAAGAAAGGCTCGTAGAAGTCTTTCCAACTTCATGTAAGAGGCCTTGGAAGGAACCCAACATGAGTAATAATAGACATGGGTGGCATCCAATACCTTGGGGAAAATTTCAAATTTACCAGCCAAAGAGAGAGGATTGGTGATCCAATAGGCCAACTTTTTCTCAATCCTGGCTAAAACCACATTCCAAAGATCCATAGGCAAAGCTTGAAAGGAAAAAGGAATGCCCAAAAAGTGAAAAATTTTGCCATGATGAAGCCATTTCCAATCATATTGGAGAATCCAAGGTGGGGCGGGCAGAAAAGATTGCCTATAACATTGTGTCTTTGTGCCATTGAATGGTCGAACCAGTAGCCAAGAAAAAGGTGTTCAGACAATGAAGAGAGGCTTGCACCTTGTCTTCTTCCTCAATGAGAGTGAGAAAGGATTCATTCGCAAAGTGGCCATTGACAAGTTGAGAAGGTGACTCAGGAAGGGAGATACCATAGACACACCCAACAGAGATAGAATTAGCAAGTAAGTAACCAAACCCTTCCAACACAAGAACATATAAAGCACGAGCCAGAGGATATCCCTGGCAAATGGATCTGAAAAAGCCAAAAGCCTCAAACTGTCGGCCATTAATGGTGATACAGGTTGAGGCATCTCTGAATAACATCTAGATAGACTGGATGAATCGGGGACCAAAACCAAGGGCTTTGAGCATAGCCAAGATAAAAGGCCACTTAATATGATCATACACATTAGCAAAGTCAATCTTAAGGAATATTTCTCATTGTTTAGAGCATCTAGCCCAGTCCATCCCTTCCAAAATGGCAATAATATTGTATATAATAAACCTGGACTTGATAAATCCATTCTGCTCTAGACGAACAACAAGAGGTAGAAGATGGAGAATCTTGAGAGCCAAGGCTTTGAAAATGATCTTATATGAGACATTGAGCAAGGTAATAGGCCTCCAGTTGCAAATGTCCTCTAGTTCCCCAGCCTTAGGGATGAATTTGATGTTGCCTTGGTTAATCATTTTTCCTAGGGATTTGGAATGAAAATATTCTAGATAGACATTATGGAGGTCAGGACCAATACAAGGCCAAAGAGCTTTGTAGAATTCATAGGGGAATCCATCATAGCCAGGGGCTTTATCATCTACCATAGAAAAAGCAGCTTCCTTGAGATAATCAATGGTCAGTAAGAGATCACAAAAGGCTTATTGAGACTCAGAGAGCCATTTGGGAACAATAGCTAAGCAGTCTTACAAAGCTTGGGCTCTGGCCAGAGAGTCTCCCTGCGTTGTGAACACCTTCTCACGAGGAAAAACAAAGGCTTGCAAAATGTTAGGAAGCTCAGTGAGAAGAGCCTGCCCTGCCCCTCTTTGATTTTCTTGATCCCTACAAAGGTATGATGAGCACACAAAGCCAGGAAAAATTCCTTATAGACCCTCTTGCCCACCTTGAACCAATGTAACATGGCTTTGATTTGAGCTCCTCTGGCAAAGTGGCTATCTGTAGCTTGTTTCTGATGGTGGAGCTGGGCTAAACAAATTTGCAGGTTAGAATCAAAAGGATTCAAGGCAATCTGTCATGTGGCAGCACAGAGAGCTTTGGTGGTCACATCATACGACCGCCTATGGTACATGGCAAGCTATCTACCATAAATGTACAGAAACCTCACAGAGTGGGTGATGGCGTCATGCCACCACGCAATCAAACCAATGTGATGATGGGGCCTTGGCTCTAAATTCAAAACCCTTTGAATGTGGGAAATTGTGGTTTGATGATACCGAAGAGACGTGTTGAGGTAGAAGTGCATTTTGGAAGGTCGTTGCCTAGTTGCCTGCCATTCAATGCTAAAATTTATGGGGAAGTGATTGGATAGTGTCACATCAACAAGAGGAGTGACGGGCAGATCATGATCTTTAGAAAAGGAAAAAAAAAATTGCACCGTTATCATAGCACAATCAAGCCTTTTAAGAATTCTATCAGAGCCAACTCTAAAATTAGACCAAGTATGCCAGACCCCACCAGGGTGGTGGCAGTTGGTGTTGGGGTCGAAAAGACCCAATTTATTGAACATATAGTACCAGGCTTCCCGCTCACCAGCTGTCCAGTAGAAAGGCAAAATTCCATCTTTATCGGATGCCACCTCAACCATATTGAAGTCCTCACACATGACCCAAGTTTCAGGTGGCAGATTGTCTGGAATCTAGCACCGAAGGTATGATCTATCAACCGCATCACTGGGAGCATAAACATTAACGAACCCAATGAAATGATTATCAATTGACAGCAAAACCTAGACGTCACTACGTGGGATCAAAACCATGAGAAATAACTGCAAAGAGGCAATGACGTGAAATGAGTGTAACAACTCCACCTTGACCAGCTTCATGTTGGGAGGCAAAAAGAAGACTATCTGGCCAAGTAACATGGCATGCAGTATTGAGCAAGAAACTAGGAATTTTGACTTCTTGGAGGAAAAGAGCATCCAGACCTACAACACGTTGATGAGCATCTTGAACAAAATACTTTCTACTAAGGTATGTGAGACATCGAACATTCCATGAGATGTAGTTCATGACAAAACTTGCATATCTTCCTCATCCCCAAGAGAGGAGAAGCTATTGCCCAAAAAATCTAGGTCCTCACCAAAGATAACTCATTGTTTTTCTGAACCACCATCTACAATCTCAACATGCCCAGAAGGGTTGCGAGAGCAGTGTAGAGAGTGTGGAGTAGAAATCGCAGATGCAACCTAAGGAGTGCACACCCAAGGTGGACGAGCGACACCCTCAGAAGAGTCCTTCCCCTGTTGGTTAGGCTTTGAAACCGAATTAGAAACCACCTGGGAAGATGGTGTCTATGTAGGAGGTTTCATCATCGACTGAGAACTGGAACTGACGAGAGTCTTTTGGGCCGAAGCCACATAATTTTTAGATTTACAACTATAGTGGTCCATTCATCCTTCTTAGCTCCCTCCACAGGCCGAGAGGAAGACTCCTTGACAAGGGGTTTTATTTTCGGAGTAGCCAATGGACAATCCATGATCTTGTGTTTTGCCAACTGGCACTGATAACAAGTGTTGGGTAGGTTCAAATAAAGCACATTTTGGGTGAAGGTATTGCCTCCCACTTGTGTAGTTTCTTTCAAGTCACAAGAAAGTTTTACCTCAACACAAACCCTCTTTTATGGGCGAGCATTAAAAAATAGTTTAGCTCAAGGCAAACCACTTTGCCAATAGATTGAGCAATGGTTTGCATGAAAGGCCAACAAGGCAAAGGAAGACCAGGGAACTCAACCTAGACTGGTACCTGCAATTTCTTGTCATCTGAGACAGAAAAGTCACGAGACCAGCACTGAAAAATAAAGAGGGAAGATTGAACGGTCTAAGGCCCATGGGGGAGGATAGCCTCAGCATTGGAAGGGTTTGAAAAGTGAAACAAAAAAAATCCCTTCATGAGACTTTGGACGCCTTCAAGATGGACTCCATGAGGAGACCAAGCTTTGGTGACCCAATCATGAAGCATGCTTTCAGGAGGGATCCTACCCACAAAATATCCTATCAAAGTACATTTTTCAAGCCATTCACAGGCATTATCAAAATCCTGAATAGGAAGTACAACATCAGGTGAGGACATACCTCGTGAAACACTTTCAGAACAAATTTGTGAGGGCACTTGTTTTGAGGCGTCATGAGGGTCCCTCGTAGCAACTCTAGCACCAACATCAACTGTTGGGCTAAAGTTGGTCGGAGCCATAATAAACACAAAAATCCCATAGTAAATGCGGTCTGAAGATAGCAATACGTAATACGCAACCTCAAACCCTAGCAGAGCTCATTCCCAGCAAAAACTCCCATCCTTAATCGTTATAATATTATCACCAATATGTTACAACTAACAATTAATAATTTTCTTTTAGGTTGACACTTAAAGAAATTTTAAGGTGAAAAAAGAATACCCATTTCTACATATTTTCCAAAACATATTAGGAAAAAAATCCATCATGGAATTGAATGTAGGACCTTCCCTTTCCTATTGTGAGTTCTCTACTCTTAAACTAGTGACCCCTTCAGAACCAATTTATCTTTGATCCAAATATGACTTATTTCCAACAATCTTCTTATCACCCATATTTTACAACTAACAATTAATATTTTTCTTTTAGATAATAGTTCTAAATGAATCATTAAATAATTATTATCATAAACTATCATTTACAATAATCATTTACACTTCAATTTTACATGAAAAAACAATACCCATTCTTGTACACTTCCCCAAAAAGGTCAAGCAAGAAAATAATATTAGTTTCATTGAAATCATAGAAAGAAAAATAGTAACCTTAAAATGTGTTCAATCCATACTTGGTAAAAAATAGTCCCTTCTGATGGAGAGCAGAAGCAGCAATGGGTGAAGGAATACTTCTATTTGATAGAAATTTGAATTTCTTAATACCTGCCTCTCTACACAACTCTACATCTGCTACTATCATTAATGATTGCGAACCTTCCCTTTATTTTCAAATTTCTCTATCACTTAGCTATTGATCCCTTTAGAACCAATCCATCTTTGATCCAGATATGACCTAAATATGCTCTTGCCACCCATGATAAAATATGTTCAAGAAAAAAATTTATAGTGAAAGTGGTTTCTCACGAACCATAGTATTGGATTACCTCAAGCCACTAAAAAGATCCATCTCTAAAAAATTTGATTGAAAAATTGGGCAATTCCTTACCATTTATAGGCTGGTCGTATATTGACCTGTTAATCTTAATTTGTTTTTTTTTAAGTATATGTAGGGGCAAGTTCATTAAGAATCTTTTGACTTCACCAACAGACAAGTATTATGAATGAATGAAACAATTTTAATGAAGTCCATGTAGGGACCAAGAACCAAAAAACTAACTCATTTTCAAGTTCATTTCCATATTGGTTCTTCTGTTATGAATCGTGAGTAAGAAACTCGCCATTTTGTGAAGCTTTGTCTCTTCAAAAAGTTTATTCAAATTGTCCACCTTTAACTTGTTATCAAACTGACTATGAATATCCTCATATGTTGTACACTCTTTGATGAAGTGCCATTATATTTTCACTACCCTCTTGCTGCATAAAATACACATTATTTCTTCATTGTCTTATTTGGGCATCTTCCACCTACTAGTTTCACATCTCAGATGATGAGATCTAGTCTTCAACTATGCCATTAAAATTTTGGCCTTTCCATTGATCGTAGAATTAAAATAATTTTTCATCATGTTCCCAAGTAGAGTTAAATTCTTTAATATAGTATGCTTTTTTTTGCCTAGTTATTTTGTCCACGTGGCAATCTTGAATTTTTCTAATACCCACTTTTTTTATCTCCTCTTTAGTGTTAAGTGTTGGCATTGTGTTGTCATTGATGTCAACCAGTATGGGATGACCACTAGTAGATGAGATGTATGTACAACACTGATATGAAGGAGTACATTATGTGATATCTTGGATATCACCTTGTGTTGCTGAACACCGGTAAACGTAAAGATGATGATCACAGAGGTCATTGGTACACAAGTTAGTGCTTGACTTGTGTGATGAGATGATGAAGTGTTTTGAGCGATTTCTTGTGATGGAGAGGCAGAATGTTATCTAAATCACTTCAACACTGAAAGAGAAGAATGAACCGGTACGCTGTAATGTTGAAGAACAACAGGAGTCCCACTGGATGAAGAAGCAGTTATCATGAGAAGCTATGATTGACCGTGTATGTGCTCACATCAGATCACATGAAGAGAATTGCAGGATGTAGAAGACAAGGTGCTACTCCATCAAGTAAGTGGAGCTTATCTCCTATTATGCTTTGAGTGCATCTTAGTTTGGAGAGACAAGAATGAAGAGGTATGTGGAGATGCCAGTACAGAGGAAGTATGAAGTGTTTTTCATTTTGACAAACCAGTTGTGATATGGCCAAAGCTAATCATGGAAAAAGAAAGGCTAAGTAGATGCAAACAGAGGAATCTGACCTAATTGAAAGAAGATGGAGTCTTGAGAAAGAATGATGACATCGTGCCATCAAGAGTGGTAACCGGTATGTAAGTCAACTAGTTATATAAGAAAGGTGCAATTGTAGAAGACCTCCCCATTGTGGAAATGAAGATACCTTGGAATTATCTATTTAGAAACTGGGTTGAGAGTTTCTATCGACTGTTCAAGATGAGCGCAGATATGACAAGATAACGGGTAAAATGGAAATGGTTAAGACTGGAATGGTTAGCAAACTGGCCAAAGTAAGGAACCGGTAGGGTGGTTGGTCGGTGATCCTACTTGGACCGACTTGAAGTGCCAACCTGGAAGATAGTCGACATGGAGTCAACATGGCAAACCCGTGGTTGGATAAAGATAGAATGTACAATGATAGGGTTGTTGTAGGGTTGGTCAGCTTTAATGAAAAGTCACTCAAATCATGAGACATGTTGTAGAGGGATTGTAGGGGTTTGAGGCTCGAGGTCTGGAAGACAACTATGAGCCAGCTAAGAGATATTGAGAAGATCAAGGTGATGAAGGAAACAACCTGACAGATCTTTCGTGACTAACCAAAGGATTTGTTGTGAAGGTAAAAAGAAAATCGCCAGGAATGAAGGGCATGATCGAGGAGATGTGACTTTGGTAGAGATATACATTCAGATGTCCAAAAGATCAGATCGTGCAAGATCTGATTGGATTTGGTTTGCCTCGAGGATGGTGAGGAAACCCTAACCGCCTGAGTTTTGAATTGGCATTTGGTGAGAAATCTGGGCTATAAGTAAAAAGGCCTAAGAGATTGTTTGTTGCTGCTAAAGAGGTGAATATTGTGTTGTTGCGAAGTGGAAGACTTCTACAAGTAAGAACAAGATGAGCTGAGTCTTGATGAGAAACTAAGAAGAGAGTGAGAGTGAACCTTGTTGAAGCCTTCAACCGGTTGGAGAGAAGAACTGGTAGTTCTTACACTGACAGAGTGTGATACTGGTGATGTGTAGAGAGTGAGTTGTAGATCTAGTAGAGAAGCAATAGGTGCAAAGCAACAAGAAGAGTGAGTCGATAAAGGAGAGAAGGTACTTCACCGACAGAGTAAGATATTTGATAAGGTTGCAAGATTTACTTGTAACATGATAACAACTTATTTATTTTGAAGTTTGCATTGTGAACATTGAGTTGTAGCTTGGTGCAGGGGTTGATGCTCCTTTGGGTTGTAGCCCATAAATTTGATAGGGGTTGTAGCTCCTTGGGTTGGTGCCCTAAAGTCAGGGGTTGTATCTCCTTGGGTTTCTGCCCTAAAGTTAGAGGTTGGTGCTCCTTGGGTTGGTGCCCTAAACTTTGTAAATGTATTTTACTGTTAGATTGGATTGGAGCAGTAGTCTCCAACAACATTGCTCACTGAGGTTTTTCCCATCTTGGGTTTTCCTCATATATATTGGTGTTATGTGATGTCTCCTTGTGTCTATGTGTATTTGAGTTAGTCTCATTACTAACCGGTAAGTCTTCTTTGTGCTTGATTCACAAACCAGTGTTTCTCACAAAGGAAAGCGAAAAGGAAAAGTTTTGAGAACCACTGATTCACCCCCTACCCCTCTCAGTGGTGCATTGTATCTAACACTAAGACAATCATGTAAATTTATGTCCCACTTGTTCATGAACTTTCTATTTTGTTTCTTCCACGTATTTTTCCTATGACTTAGCTCCTCTTCAACAATCATTTTGGGCTAATGGTGCTTATCCATACTTTCAACCTTTTTTAAATAGCATAGCAACTAAATTATTGCTAAAGCCTCAATTAGAAACATACCAGCTTCTACTAAAATAATCTCATAGGGTATTGTTGATTTGACTTCAAGACTACTAGTGATTATATGTTTTTGAATTCTTTCTATTTGTCATCATTTGTCATTTGACATGCTATTCTCCCAATCTTCATGCCTATAGAGGATAATTGGCACCACTAACAGACCAAAGAGAGTTTTCTTTGTCTTTGAATCCCACAACTTAGCTTTCCTGCATCTATTCTGAATAAGGTGTAAAGCTATCTATCCCCTCTGGATCCTCTTTGATCTACATGTCTCCCAACTAAGCCTATCGCACGAAAATCAATTCTTAGGTATTTGTTTTCCACTACTACCTCCAAGGGGCTACCCTCGAAAATAAAATTGATATTGTAATATACTTTTATCTTATATAGGCTCTAAGTGGGAGGATTTTATGATGGAAAATTGTCAACTTCCCAAGAGGCACACAAAAATGGTAACTTATGTTTTGTGTGTAACTTTTTTGTAATTTAACAACTTTATGTTTTGTGTGCAACTTTTTGTAATTTATAATGTATCTTATTTTAGAGAGAACATTTTATAGATTATCGTTATTTTATTTTATTTTTAGTTTTGTAGGTATAACATTTAACTAAAATGCATGGTTTGTATATCTACGACAGATTATTTTTAGAGATTTTCCTAATAAATATAATTTCATATTTGCATGCATGCCTTGCAATGTGTGGTTTTTTAGGTTTTGCATTTAATCAATTCTATGGTTTGAATATTAGTGGAAGATTATTTTTTGGAGTGTAATTTTGAAGGTTATCTAGATGGAGACAATTTATGAACGAACCTCTCCATCCCAAGTTTTCAAAGCTCAAAATGTATTCTATTAATTCTCTCCCTCTCCATTATAGAATTTATTTCCATAAGTGTCCTAAAATAAAATCAACTACAAGAAACTCCCTCTCAAAGAAAGATAATACAACAAGGAAGATTTTCACTCCTTTAACCCTAAACCAAGCAATCTCTCTCTACGTGTGTGTGTAGAGAAAGAAAGAGTTGTAGGATATACAATAATCAACTCCTTTATCCTACAATTTGAAAGATTAAAATGTGTTCCATTGATCCTTTCCACCTATAATTTAGAAGTGCTCTCCATAACTATCTCTAAAACAAGAAGAATGTTAATTAATTGCCCCCAAAACATGGATTAATATATTAGAGAATGTTTACTCTCATGTAGCCCTAAACTAAGCTTTGATGCCAAATGCAATGAAATATAAACAATTTTAGATTTGCATGTATTCATTTGACATTTATGGTTTTGTAAGTAATAGAGACACAACACAGATTTCACCTCCTTGATTCAATAATAGAGAACCGATCTTATGACAATTTATGATGCAATGCATCGACAGGACCAATTGGAGTGAAAACGAATATTTAAATATAGTGCATAATCAAATCCATTAGACTGGACGTAAAAATAGAAGCAATTAGAAAAAATGGCAGTCAAATCCAAGAGGCCAATTGAAAGTCATGGTTGTCTCAATTTTCTTAATTTTGCCTTAAATTTGTATTACACACAATTTTACAAATTTATCATTTTATAAATAAGAGGGCCAGTCTTAAACCACACACACTAAGCACCATATTAAGTGAAGAGGATTTTAGTCAACTTTAAGTGTTTAACACTTTTAAGCCTAGAAGTGTATTCTTAATGTCACAACATAGATTAAGAAACATATTAAGCCGAGAAAATGTCAGTCAACGCTGAGTATTTAACACTTTTAAGCGTAAAAGTGAAAGCTTAGTGTGTGTGATTAAAGTCGTTCCAATTAAGAGAGGGGACATTAAGAGTTTGACTTTTAATGCCACCCTACAAAGAAATGAAAAGGCAAGTTGCAAGTTTCAAACTTGACTATACGCTAAAGTTAAGCTAAGTATTATGCCGAAATGAGTAGGATTCCAAACAATGTTAATCGATTGCTAAAATGCACTACAATGATCCTTCTCATGCCACAACAAATTATTGAACTATGAAAGATGTACATGATTATTTAAAATTGAGTAGATTTGAAGGCAAATTCAAATCCAACTTTATGCTAAAATGCAAACCCAAAGTAGGCTGATCTAGAATGCACAAATTGATGACAATAAAGAGAAGGTTGAAGTAACTAATGAGGCTAAAACATAAATTTTCTCTAATCATTATAATTCATACTTAGAATATGCAAGTCAAACTCACAAAATTGACATGAATTTGCAAATGAAAACTAACAAAATACTCCCTACAAGCAATCTTTGTACACATTTAGCAAATTTTTGAATATATTTATCCAAACTTTCAGATATTCTGCAAATAGTTTCATAGAACTACAAGTCTTTAAAAAAACATCACTACAAATTTGAGACAAATTGTAAATATTTAACAAATTAGTGTACATATGGAAATCTAAAAGAAAATCCTCTTAAAATTTAATAGAACTTTAAAAAAGATTCTAAAACTAAAATAATTTCTTTAAAAAAAGGTAGACCTATGTTGAATTTGCACAAACCAAGCTAAATTTGCAGCACTCACTTTAAATCTCCATATCAAACTTACTTGAAAATCATTTCTACATCTCCATTGCACTAGCATAATCTCTGATACCATGTGAGAATTATTAGGAATACTAGTCAAACAAAATAAACAAATGAGAGAGAATTGCAAAGTAAATGAAGATAGATGTATTAAATGAGGTAAAAAATGCATAAGAAAGAGGCGCGTGCACGCGCACACACACACACACACACAGATACATACATACATATATGTAGGTATATACATATATACAGATACACACACACATATATGTAGGTATATACATACATATAAACACATACATATATGTAGGTATATACACGCATGCATACATATATGTAGGTATATACATTTTTTTTTAAGAAATGCCCGAATTCATCAGAATTCTGACAGTAATTTCACATTTGGTTTCGATGGAGAAGCCATTAGCAATGAAATTTGTTTTTTTTTTTCAAAAAAGTTCCTGCATTCGTCAAAATTTCGACGACAACGGGCATTATACTTTAAAAAAAATAAAAGAGGGCAAGTCATTTGTGCATTTCCAATCCCGCGTTGGCTTTCGCGTCGAGCTCAACCCTTGGCAATATCAAATGACACACTCACCATTCTTGGTACAATATTCACCTTCATTTCGGATTTGCATAATATGAGGAATTTCTGAATCTTCACCTTCATTCATTGAATCTTCAGATTTGCATAATATTTGCATGAGGAATTTCGGAATTGCATAATATTTGCATAATATGAGGGATTGTTTGGGTAGAATCTTCACCATTTGAGGTAGCTGAATCTTCACCTTCATTCATTGATTTGCATATATGAGGAATTGCTTGTGTCCCACCCATTGCTTGACCTATCCACTGCATTTCACAACCACCTGTGCTTTGTCGTTACTAGGTCAACATCATCGAAAGTCTTTTAATGTTTCCCCCATGCCTCGGTTGTCTATGTTTAGTCTTCCCCTTTCACCACCATGAATTCTATATGGCCCAGAGGGCAATCAACCTCTCTTTCTCTTTTCTCTCTCTCCCACCCCGCCCCTACCATGGCACTAGGATGTATACACAGCGAAGAACGAGCTAACCGGTTAAAGGATTTACCTATCGCGGGTAGCATTGATGAGTTTCTAGTTCTCATTAGAAGATAGAGTAGGAGAGGCCATTGTCAAACTGTTTTTGTAGTTATCAACCACGCCCCCTCTAACAGTGAGGTAGTTCTAGATAGTTACTTAAATTTTTCATGTTTTATGTTAAGGTCTTTAGCTGGAAAACCATCTTCCTTTTCTACTATTTTTTTTGTCTATTGTGTTTCCTTGAACATTTACAAATGTGTGTGAGAGTCATCTTGAACCAGTTCTAGGGAGGTATCTAGCAAAGGAAGCTTCATAACATTACAGTTTGTGTTAATATGTTCCAAATATAAATATAAATAAAAAATTGACAAATATACCTCAATTTCAAAATGCTTTAATGTTTCTAGAACATGTTAGTCTATGCTTTCATCATGGAAAAACATAATGTAGTTGATCATAAATGATGTAACAAAGTTGTATCTTTGAATGCCTTGTTCCTTGATTATAGATCTATGCTCAATTGGTTTGAATTGCTTGATTTAAAAATTGGTAGATGTGGGTTGGAGTTGATAGGGGTTTGAAATGAGAAATAGACTTGTATCTATATATGTAGCTTGCACCTTTTCAAATTGAACTTTTGGAAAAGTTCAAATTTGGAGGGTAAATTCCTACTATTTGCAAATCCAACATTCATCTTTCAAATTTTAGGTCCAATTTCCATGAATAAGGGTTCCCAAGACCCTAGTCCTAGAAAATTGAGCCATGAGGAACATCATGAATAAGGGAATGAACCAAATTTATGGAAGCATCTCAAACCTAAGTACAATTAGGCATAAATAAGGCACAACCACTAAAGTGAGTCCAAACCTAGTGTATATTTATAAAGAGATACAACTTATGATGCAATATTTAGCCCCCTCTTAGCAAGACTATGAAATTATGCTCATGTACTCCTGGGAAAATATGGAGAAACCAAATATTCTTTCACCAAGATATTGAAGAGTGAAGATGACTACAATTTTGGAAAGGTGGTAGCTCCCAAGACTTATGATATTTTCAATCTACAATATTGAGATAAAAGGGAAGTACAAAGTGAGTAATATGAGTAACATTGGTAACACAAATGGAGCATGCAAAACAAAAAGTTATGACATTTAGAACTAGTAAGATTCATATATTCTCACTAGGAACCATATCAAAAAGACAAGGCATAGATCTAGGACTAGTAAGATCCTTATATAGTTACTAGGAGTCATGTCAGAGACACATAAAAGCATGATACCCAAGTTAGTAAGATCCTCTAATACTTAGTCATAGATTGCATTCTAACCACAAATAGAAGGTCATATCTTGGTAACCTAACTAGTCCATGAGTAGTAACTCAAAATGTTATCAAAGCTAGGCTAGGTTAGGAGCCCCAAGAACCTATAATGTGTCTTATAATGGGTGTTGAAAATAATCTACACTCAAGACAACAATGGAATGGTAAGAAAGGGGGTAGTAGCTCAATGGTAGAAAAATTTATTAACAAATAGAATGCCTCAAGTTGGATTCCTAGCTATTTTATGAGTATTAGCTTAACATTTTCATGCATAAATAACATCTACTCCCACCTCTACCATAGATCCAACTTCCACCATTTCTCCTTCCACAACCTCTAGTCACCTTCATGCACCAAAGCCACTAGTGCCACACCTTTAGTACTTACATCCTTCACTTATCATCCACCATATGGCCTATTTATCAAATTTATTTCTTCTACATGTAAAAGCCATATGCACAAGATGGAATGAGAATTGGTAGATGTAAAATCCATATTCCACAACCTTCGCTAATATCCTTTCTGCCAGTGCCAAAATATGAGGTTTGTAATAGGATGTGACATTCATCAAAGCATAATAGAGATGAGATTTCTAACAAGATGGCAGATCAAAAAATGTAGGAAAGCATCGATTAAAAATAAATACAAGATTGTAGTTTATAGAGTTTAGTAAAAGGGGCAATGAACAAACATAAGACTACTTTGGAAGGCTACAGAGATGGTGCGTGGCACAATATAGAGACAAGCTATGCAAGAAACAAGAATAGAAAAGACCATAAATATAATTGAAACTCTACCATTAATATAATTGCCATGTGTTTGATCAAATCAATAACTATCTAAAAAATTGAAACGCTAGGGAGAGACATTAAATGTGAAGAGGATTGATGTGCATGGAGATTGTTAATTGCATATTTGAATAAATATCTTATTGTAATATTTATGTCAGTTCAATTTGTCTACAAGATTTACCCTCTTTGGAAGCTGCCATACCATTCAAATATTCGTGTATTTGGACCTAATTGTGAAAGTTTGAGGTCCATTGGGAAAAAAGTTGTCATATTGTTATGACAACTTTTGCATTTTTTGTAGCAACTTCTTAAAAATATGGTTGGAAATTTAGTTTATGGTGTTTTGAGGTTTTAACCCACTTGGATGGGAATAAATAGGCCTTTGGCATGCCATCCAAGAGTTTTGCTTAATGAAATTGGGTTTTATGTGCATTTTTAGACATTTTGGTCTGATTCTCTTCATTTTTCATTGTCAAAATCATCATAATTTGATGGGAAGTCGATTGGATGTGGTAGATAAGTGAGTTAACTTCATTTTGTCTTTTTTTGGCATTGAATTTCATTGTGTTTTAAAGAAGATATCATAGTTTTTTCCAAAAAATGTCAAAACCCTGCCTAGTGTTTACCAAGAGGAGTAAATAATGTATAGTTTGGTCTCCCATGCATATAAATTCACCCAAATGTGTGGGAAGACCTTTGTTCATGATATGTATCATATTATGTTGTGTGCAGGGCTCCAATTAGATTTTGTACATGTTTGGGCACGAGGACAGACTTATATCTCTATGTATTAGACAGTAAAATGCAATAAGAGTGAAGAATTTGGTGGGAAGACCAAGCGATTGGTATTTTGAAGTGGTTGATGATAGAGAGAGGGGTGAGGGGACCCTATGAAACCTTCAGAAGGGTTTGTGGATCAAAACCAAATGAAATAGACTAAATTTCTATAACTATCCTAAGGATATTAATTCTCACAGTCATAGTTTTACTAGTGATATTGTTTTTATTTTGACAGAGTTGTGTTTGTAAACCCAAGTATGGACATGTAATGGATTCATGAGATGTCTTAAGACTACATAAATACTTAACAACAACATAGTGTATAGGCACCTAAAATATGAAAGGGCTTCATATTGGAAGGCGCATGTGATGATGCCATGAAAGGTCTGATATCCCTATGTATTAGACTGAGAAAACCAATGAAAGATAAAAAAATTGCATTGAGAAGGAAAAAGGTTGAATTGCCTAATGTTTGGTGTTGAAGTGATGTGTGGGGACCCTGCCAAGTCAAATACCTTCTTGTAGTTTCAAATGGTGGAAAAAGAATAAGCATTTTATTTACCGTCCTAATAGACCATCCATCATAACAATGATTACCAATGATGTGTGTGTTGCAAAAAAAGTTATAGAGGAAGGCTCTTTCTATTGTAATACCAAGTGAGTGGTCATAGACCTTGTGTAGGGTCCTCCAAGCCTAGAGTAAGGAGTTCGAAGCCTAGATGCATTGATTTGGCCATGTGGACATCAATGAGTGATTGACCCAATAGGAGAAGTCTTGAGACTGACAATTTTGGAAGTGTGGTATTGTTGAGAGCCAACACTTATGTGTGAACCCCGTCTTCACGTATTATGATTAGTTTCCATATTAGTGTGTTTTGTTGAAGAAACATAATGTGAGAAGTTTGATGCAGAGGCAAGGGTAGAACTCAGTATTTCATATTAGGACAACAACCACATTTATTAGGCAAGTCAGATAAGGTCTCTCCAATGTTTAGGATACACAAGGGAAGCATTAGTCATGTAAGTATGCATGAGCATGGGAATGGATAGTTGCTTTCCTTTTAGACTGATTTGGATAGTATTGAGAGGATCCTATAAGGATGACTATCACCATATTCTCGATGACTTCACAACATTGATAATGAATTCACATTACACTCATGGATTACCCCAATTAGACATTAGTCAACTTAAGATATGATACAAGGATTGCATAACACAAAGCCATTAGATATGTTTTGAGATGAAAAAGAAGAGTTAAATGGTTTTGGTTCAATTATATATATATATATATATATATATATATATATATATATATATATATATATATATATATATATATATATATATATATTCTATGTTCAAGTAATTTAATTTGGTATATTATACTGAAACGTAATTTGATAACTAACATTTCAACTTCTATATAACTAGTTCTATAGCCCGATTTTCTTGCCTGTGAAGAAAGACTATGTCACACAATATCAACGAACAACAAAATAAGGAGACAATTGCTAGATTGTGGTCTAACTTGAAAAGAAAAGGTGACAGAAAATGTTATTGTCTCTGCAAAATTTGTAAGGGGTTAAAGACTAGAAGACTTCTAATCAAAACAACTAAGAAACATTGTAGGCTGCATGGTCACATTGAAGGTGGACATGATTATCATCCATTGGCAAGTTTTTCCTTATATTGTTTTAACAATTTATATACATATGAAATCACTTGATGATGAGATCATGGTCATGGTTTATTTATGTTTATCAATTTTATATAGGTCAAGCACCCCAAAGCACATGATATGGATCAACACAACTCAGAGAATATGGTTTTTGAAGTGGACAAACATGGATGTGTGAATATCAAAGTTGAAGATAATGATCCCATGGAAGATGAGGATCATGAGCCACAAAACACAATTGAAGATGATGGTATAAATACATTGATCCATGACACATTTTGTACTGGTGTGGCTGATCATGATGATGAAGATGACCTTGATGTTGTTCATGATGTCCCTCTACTTGAGAAGGCATTTGAGGCCCTTTACGAAGGCTCCCAAACAAATCTTCTCCCCGTTGTATTGTTGTTGGTGAACTTGAAGGTTATGAATGGTTTACGCAACATAAGAATCTCACGTATGTTAAGGTATGTCAAATATGTCATAATAAATGGTGAATCATGTTGTACCATTAATATTCTTTATATTAACAAATTATATTTTTTTGTTGTAGATTGATAGGTGATTTTTTGTTACCAACATCAAATATTCTACCTTACTCATACCGAGAATTATCTGTCATTATGAAAGATATTGGAATGGAGTATCAAGTAATAGATGCTTGTCCCAATGATCATATTATATATCACAAACATGAATTTTGAACTGAATGCCCTGAATGTCATATCAGTAGATATCGAATAGTTCAAATAACAAAAAGGGTTCCTCACAAGGTTCTTCACTATATTCCTATTATTCCATGAATGCAATGATTATTCAAGTGCACCAACTTGGCACAATTTATGGATTACCATGCACGCAATACAAGTCAAGATGACATTATTTGAATGCCTGCAGATCGTTCAGCATTTATGGACATAGAAAAAAAGCTGCCACACTTTAAAGAAGAACCTCATAATCTCAGGCTTTCATTGGCAACGGATGGTGTCAATCCATTTGGAGAGATGAGATCTGTTTACTCAGTGTAGCCTATTTTTGTTATCAATAATAATATTCCTCCATGGATGTCAATAAAGAAGGAGCACATAATGTTGACAATGATTGTTCTAGGTATTTTATCATTTAAATATAGTCGTCTACATTTAATTATAAATATTGCAGTAAAATGGTCATAATAATTATGTAATGTTTTTGTTCATTCAATTAGGTAAGTACCAAGTTAAAGATATGAATGTATATATTGAGCTTCTTATCGACAATTTGTTGGAGTTATGGAATGGTATCACTATGTATGACGTCTCTAGACCAATTTCACGCCAGATTTAACGTGGAAACCCAAATAGGGAAAAACCACTATGGGATTTTGGACCCACTAAGAAAATATACTCTTCTAGAGTATGCTCGGTTAAAAGCCAATCCTGTTAAAGATTACATAAACATATTGCTAGATGTGACCCGGTCAAGGGATTTCCCTTAGATCTATCAGAATCTTGCACTTTGTTAGAAGTGACCTTTCAAAGGATTTCAAACACTCATTCAGAATGTTACCTTGCTAGAGGATTTACAAATAAGACTGTTAGGTCCACTCGATTAAGAGATTTCCTGTCACTTACAAAATAAATAATAGTAATAAAATATATCTACAACTTCACATCTGAAATGTTAAAGCAAACTCTGTGTGCTCAAGATAATCTTGTCATAAGACTTATCTTCCTCCTTGTTGGGCTTCTCAATCTTTTTTTCAATCAAATCTCCAATCTTCTGTACTCGATAATCACCTCTGCAATATCACTGCTCTTCTATTTGCCCACATACTTTGTTCATCAACTTTTCCTTATTTATAAGCAATTCCAAACTGCTTAATCTCCTTAATCACATTTCCCATGATTAATCTTAGCCATCACATCTTCAAACTTGACTAGGTTCATTGAATCCTTCAAACTGAAAAAATGTTTTATCTTGCCTTGGAACTTGTATACCTTCCTTGGTACTTGTGCTCGGTTATGACCATTCAATCTACGTTGTAGATCTAACTCTTGTATTTTCATTGTCGTTGATCCTTAACAAAATTCTTGCACAACATTCCAATCTCCTATAAATCTCTAGCTCATTGGCATCCTTCATTTAATAATGTATTTATTCATCCAATGCATTCTGTTACTACTCAGTTGATACTCGATAAATATTGAACTTTACTCGATAGACATTCTTTCTACCTTAACCGACATTGATAACCTTGGTGTTTACCAACTAGCTCCTTGCTCGGTAAAATACAATAGTATCAAACCTATACTTATTCTGATGCATGAAATCTTTTCTCCTTCATATTCAGTCTTTGAATACACATATATATAAGATATCAAAAACATAATCTCATCACTGTCTAACTCGGTAATAGTTGCCAATTGAATAACTTATTTACTCCCCTTCATTTTCACATTCTTTATGTGTCACTTACCGACATCTTTATACTCATCAAAACATACTTTTTAAGATATGGCAACATCATACTGAATCAGAAAATCAATTGCTTGACATCAATGAAAAAATAATATTATTAAGACAGTAATCATCCTTTATCAATTATATCAACAATCTCCAATAACCTTCTCAATATCATCATACCAACAAACTTAATGTAATGCCAAAAATCTCCCCCTTTGGCACTGATGGCAATACCAACTTGATTTTTTCCAATTGATTCGGACTGCTGTTTTTCTTCTCATGTTAACCTTGAGCTGTAAACTTCTCCTGTGATCTTCTCCCCCTATCATTAGTCTTCTCCCCCTTTGACAACAATGCCAAAAGTAAAACTAATTCATGATTACTTCCCCTTGAAGTAATATCCTTGCTTGTTAAAACATATACAAATGTATTATCTTAGTCTCAGTCAGGGCATCTTGTCTTCATTCATTGTTTCCTACACAAGTTTAGACGACCTTCTAAAGTGCGTAAATCAGCATCAACTCACAAATAGTATTCTGTAGAGTCATAGAATTGATGCTTTCACCAAACTCTATCAGTGAGTACTAGATAGGGGTAGGACCCCTAACTTACTTCTGAGATACTCAAAAGTGTCCCTTGGCAGTGCCTTTGTGAAGATGTCTGCTATTTGTTCCTTTGTGCTAACATACTCCAGCACAAATCTATTTTCTTGAACTTCTTCTCTTAGATAATGATACTTTATAGAGATATGCTTTGTCTTAGAGTGCATTACCAGATTCTTTAAAATGTTAATAGCACTTGTATTATCACAAAATATAGTTACTGGCTCGGTAACTGTCTCATTCATACCTTCCAATAGTTGTTTGATCCATGCTATATTCCTACAATTCAATGTTGCAGTGACATATTCAGCTTCAGCTGTTGATTGTGAAATGCATCCTTATTTCTTGCTAAGCCAACTCACTAGTCTTTCTCCCAAAAAGAAAGCTCCACCACTTGTGCTTTTCCTGTCATCAATATTTCCTACCCAATCAGCATTAGTATAGACTTTTAAGTCAAAATCATTCCTCTTTTTATATAGTAAACCATAATCTTTAGTACCTCTCAAGTATCTGAAAATTCTCTTGATCGTTGTCATATGGGTTTCTTTGGGATCTGCAGAAAATCTTGTAGCTATACCTACTGCATGTGCTATATCAAGCCTACTGTGAACTACATATTGCAACTTTCCAGTCATAGATCGGTAAAGTGTCTCACCAACAGATGCAGATTCATCATTCTTTGATTGTTTACAATTAGTAGTCATAGGAGTACTTACAGGTTTAGAATCCTCCATTCCAAATTTCTTCAAGATTTCCTTTATATACTTCGATTGAGTAATGAAAATCCCATTTTTCATTTGCAGTATCTGTAAACCTATAAAATACTTTATTTCACCGATTAATGACATCTCAAATTCTTTGCACATTTCATTTCCAAAGTTCTTGCATAAAGAATCTTTACCACAAAAAATAATATCATCAACAAATATGGCTGAAATCAATATTCCATTATCCTCATCATTCTTCATATACATGTTGTTGTTTTTACTAGTCCTCATAAATCCAATCTTGATTAAGTAAGAGTGAAACCTTTCATACCATGCTCTGGGAGCTTGATTTAGGCCATATAAAGCTTTGTTCAACTTACATATCTAATTTTTATTCTTCTCTTCAATAAATCCTTCAGGCTGTTCAATATAGACTTCTTCTTCTAGTACACCATTCAAAAATGCAGATTTAACATCCATTTGATATACCTTGAAATTTTTTTAAGTAGCATATGCCAACAATGTTCTCACTCCTTCAAGTTTTGCCACAGGTGCAAAAGTCTCACCATAGTCTATTCATTCTTCTTGAGCATAACCTTTGCAAACTAGTCTTGCTTTATTCTGAATGACCTCACCTTTTTCATTTAGCTTATTTCTGAAGAATCCACTTTGTACCGATTACATTTTTCTCTTTTGGTCTTGGGACCAGTGCCCATGTTTCATTTTTCTTGATTTGTTCAATCTCTTATGTCATAGCATTCACCCAATCTTCATTGCTTAATGCCTCTTTTACTATCCTCGGTTCAAACTCGGATATCAGACATGTGTCCTGTCTCAGTTTGTTCCTTGTCATCACTGGAGCATCCTTATCTCATATAATCTGACTTGATTCATGATTTCTTCTGACATATTTTGCTAATATAGGCTCGGTAGGCTCTATATGGTCTTCTTCATCACTCGGTAGCTAAGTATTTTCTTCATCAGCTTTCTCGATTAGACTTCTCGATTGTACATATACAAGCTCTTCATAATCTTCTGGTTCTTTGGAGTTTCCTTCATCATTCCTTTCTGCAAATTCATCAATTTTCACATTTGTACTTTCCACTATTTTGTTAGATGATTTGACCAGACATTTAAATGCTTTACTCCTAGAGGAAAAACCAAGAAATGTTCCTTCCTCACTTTTCTGATCAAATTTTCCATTTCTGTCATCTTTGTGAACACAACATCTACTTCCAAATATTTTTAAATAACTAACATTTGGTTTCTTGTCATAACAGATTTCATACGATGTCTTCATAGTTCCTTTATTCAGTTGTACTAGGTTCAAGGTGTAAACTGCAGTGGTTATTGCTTCTCTCCAAAATATTTGATGTACTATCTTTTCTATCATCAAGGTTCTAGCACAATCTACAATTGATCTATTTCTTCTTTCAGCTATCCCATTTTGTTGTGGTGTTCTCGGTGCAAACACTTGTCTGTTTATACCGTGATCATTGCAAAATAAGTTAAATTCCTCTGAAATGAACTCTCCTCCTCTATCAGATCTTAGACATTTCAACTGTCTTCCTGTTTCATTTTCAACTCTTTCCTTATACCATTTGAACATTTGAAAGGCTTATGATTTCTCTTTTAAAAACATAACTGACATCATCCTTGAGTAATCATCCACAAATAATAGGAAGTATTTATCACCATAATAACTTTGAACTTTCATAGGACCAAAAAGATCAATGTGTACAAGATCTAAAATTCCTTTAGAAGTGTAAGACTTACTTGTAAAGCTTGATTTTGTCATCTTACCCATCTGGAATCCTCGACATATTGCATTCTTAGGTTTTTCCAAGATTGGTAGACCTCTTACTCGATGCTTCTTACTTATTTTGATCAAGTTATCAAAATTTACATGACAAAAGCTTTTATGCCATAACCAGGTGTCTTCTATTTTTGCATACAAACAATTGTTCCGAGTTGAGTCAAGATGAAATGTATTACCTCTTGTTTGAGTCCCGGTAGCAGCCAACTTTCCATGTTTGTCATGAACTTTGACAATTCCTTTCTGAAATTTTATTCGATATCCTATATTGTTTAGTTGTGCTACACTCAACAAATTATATTTCAAACCTTCAACCCAATATACATCATCACATTCAGCATTGTCAAGAAGTTTGATAGATCCTTTACCTTTCACAAGACATGGTGCATCACTACCAAATCTTACATAACCTCCATCATAATCTTCTAATTTAACAAACTTGTGTTTATCGCCTGTCATGTGATGTGAGAATCCACTATCTATGATCCAAGAATCATTATTATTTATGTGTGATATTAAGGCTTTTTCTTCATACCTTTCTTCATTTGATCCATCTTTGTTAGCCACATATATAACTTCCTTTGTCTCAGTCTCATCAAATTTTTCATCATTAGATTCCTGATCAGCTACTAGGCATGTCTTTCTATCTCTCCTTCTGAAGTCTCAGTGCCCTCTATATTGGTAGTCTTTCAGTCTGTAATCTCGGTATTCTCTCTTTTCACTAGATTCTTTGTCAGGACAGTTTGAAGCCATATGTCCAATTTTATCACAATTAAAACATTTCAAAGGTAACTTTCCTTTATACTTACATTTCAAACTCTTCTTGCTTTCTGATTTCCTCACATAGTTTATGTACTTCTTCCATTATTTTGTGAAATCTCTCACTTTCTCCACTGTGATTTCCTTCAGCATACTTATACATTCTATCATTGTAATCATTAGATTCATCAAGATGAAAGGAACTGAATGTAGATTCAACTTTGTTTACCAAAGACCCACTGTTATCAAAATTGCTCAACTCAAAAGCATGTAGCTTACCGATAGTAGCATCCAAAAAAACTAGCATGTTTGGTACAGACCTTAATTCATTAATTTTCAGAGACTCGAATGGCATAAGCAGGTAGAAGTGTTCTCAGCAACTTACTTGTTACATCCTTTTCTTCAATAGTTCCTCTTGCTCCTTTGATTTGATTGATAGTTTCCTTTAACCTTGTATTTTATTGGATTATGTTCTCACCTTCATTCATTCTCATGGATTCAAGTTGTCATCTTAGACTGTCTACTTTTCTCTTTGAACATGTTCATCACCACCATACACAAATATAAGCTTATTCCACATAGCTTTGGCATCATTACAACCTTCTAGATCATTAAACTCTGAGTTGGTCAATGCTGATGTTATTTCAATTATTGCTTGAATATGTTCTTGCTTTGCCTTTATCTCTTCCATTGTCATCGAGTAGGTGCTAGGTGCAGTGTAATCATTCTACAGATAATATGTAGCATATTCTCCAATTCCTGATAAGTGCAGCTTCATCCTTTTCTGCCATGCGGAGAAACTTGACTCGTTCAACTTTGGTGCATCCCTTTTATACATCTTCGGATCTTGCCTCAAGGTCCTTTAAACTTTTCTTTTGGAGTTCTAGCTCTGATACCAATTGTTAGTTAGATGAGAGGGGGGGTGAACCAGATAAACTCACAATTCAAAATATTCATCAAATTCAACCTCGGTAGAACTTCCTTGATATGCAACTATGACTGTAAATCATTCAAACTCATAAACTGATAAACTTGAAATAACAAAACACATTTAACACCAGATTCAACGTGGAAACCCAAATAGGGAAAAACCACTGTGGGATTTTGGACCCACTAAGAAAATATACTCTTCTAGAGTATGCTCGGTTAAAAGCCAATCCTATTAAAGATTACATAAACACATCGCTAGATGTGACCCGGTCAAGAGATTTCCCTCAAATCTATCAGAATCTTGCACTTTGTTAGAACTGACCTTATCAAAGGATTTCAAACACTCATTCAGAATGTTACCTTGCTAGAGGATTTACAAATAAGACTGTTAGGTCCACTCAATTAAGAGATTTCCTATCACTTACAAAATAAATAACAGTAATAAAATGTATTTGCAACTTCACATCTGAAATGTTAAAGAAGACTCTATGTGTTCAACATAATCTTGTCATAAGACTTATCTTCCTCCTTGTTGGGATTCTCATTCTATTTTTCAATCAAATCTCCAATCTTCTATACTCGGTAATCACCTCTGTAGTATTACTGCTCTTCTATTTGCCTGCATACTTTGTTCATCAACTTTTCCTTATTTATAAGCAATTCCAAACCGCTTAATCTCCTTAATCACATTTCCCATGATTAATCTTAGCCATCACATCTTCAAACTTGACTAGGTTCATTGAATCCTTCGAACTGAAAAATGTTTTATCTTGCCTTGGAACTTGTATACCTTCCTTGGTACTTGTGCTCGGTTATGACCGTTCAATCTGCGCTGTAGATCTAACTCTTGTATTTTCATTGTCCTTGATCCTTAACAAATTTCTTGCATGACATTCCAATCTCCTATAAATCTCCAGCTCATTGGCATCCTTCATTTAATAATGTATTTATTCATCCAATGCATTTTGTTATTGCTCAGTTGATACTTGGTAAATACTAAACTTTACTCGGTAGACATTCTTTCTACTTTAACCGACACTAATAACCTTGGTGTTTACCGACTAGCTCCTTGCTCAGTAAAATAGAATAGTATCAAACCTATACTTATTTTGATGCATGAAATCTTTTCTCCTTCATATTCAGTCTACGAATACACATATATATAGGATATCAAAACAATCAAAATAACATAATCTCATCACTGTCTAACTCGGTAATAGTTGCCCATTGAATAACTTATTTACTCCCCTTCATTTTCACATTCTTTCTGTGTCACTTACTGACATCTTTATACTCATCAAAACATACTTTTTAAGATATGGCAACATCATACTAAATCAGAAAATCAATTGCTTGACATCAATGACAAAATAATATTATTAAGACAGTAATCATCCTTTATCAATTATATCAACAATCTCCAACAACTTTCTCAATATCATCATACCAACAAACTTAATGTAATGCCAACACAATTTCAATTCCATGTGATGCTTCTATGGACAATACACGGTGCCCCAGGGCTAACGCATTTTTGTGGTATTTTATAGTGTTCAAGTTGCACATGATAATTATAATTCAAAAACTTAACATATTTAATCCAATTATACATTATCTTGTAGGTCTTCAAACAAAGGGAAAATTTGCATATCTAGTTTGTGGTCCAAAGATGAAATCAGGTCATTCAAAAAGTTTAGGAAAGTATTTGTTTGATTAGTATAGGCACTTTCTCCATGAAATTCATAAGTATCAAAATACTAAAAAACATCTTTTCAATGGGAAAGAAGAGAATACATCAAAGCCACGAAGAACGAAACTACACCTGTGGAAGTTGGAATATAATATAGAATTAATCTTCAGGGTAATGCCATTCCATCTAATAGTTTATGTCATAAAACATCTTTTCTATTGTGTTTTGTTTACTAATGATGTGATTGATGATCGTGAAGGTCATGAAGGCATAAATGACCACCTTCCTAAGAGACTAAAAAGTTATCCCCGACAACTTAGTAGGTTGCCCTACTATTACCAATTACAAATTGTGCATTTGTTTGATACTATGCATATTGGAAAGAATATAATAGGGACATTATGAAAAATATTGGATGGAAGGCGTGACAAAGAAAAAATTGCCAAAATTTTTAGTGACATTTAGGATTCCAATCATGCAATGAAAAATGTCATTCAATCAAATAGCCATGGAGACCAGATTAATATAAGTGAGCTTCCTTGGTTATTAACGGACCAACAAAGCAATGCTATAAAAGGAGTCATACGAAAAATTCAATTTCCCACAAGATTTGTTGCAAACATAAACAATCTCATATCAAAGAAAAGTGAATTTGGGCCAGGGATGAAAATGCATGATTGGCATACCTTCATTAAGGTAACTCATGTTCTTGTGTTTTTACTATATATTTAAGTATTGCGCATGTACTTTTCATTGTATTATGTTAGAAAAAAATAAAAAGATAATTTTATAATTGTTGCAATACGTTCTACCTCTATCTCTCCCAGATGACTTCGACAATAATGTCAAGTAGGTCATATATGATCTTGGAAAATACATGAGGTAAGTAGTGATATTTGTTCAGTTCGTTGTATAGATATTATATTTGTGATTTTTTTTACTTGTTATGTAATATATTTTTTTGCGTCTTGAATATCTTGTAGGTGGTTTTCATGTAAAGAAATCCATAAATAAGATATAAAATATTGGAAGAGAAAAATTCTTCATCTAATGTATCAAATGCAAAAGTGTCTACCTTCAATTTTTTTCAATGCACAAGAACACTACCTCATACTCCAAGTTGAGGAGATTGAATTGTGTGGACCTGTACAAACTAGGTCAATGTAGATGGTTGAGAGGCACCTGAAATTTTTGAAGCCTTTGGTTCGACAAAGAGCACATCCTGAGGGTTCTATGGTGGAGGGATATATGGTATACCAGACTATGGTGTACATTTATGAATATCTTCCTAAGTTTGCAGAAAAGATCCACATGGATCGCATTTGGCATCCCAACTCCATTAACAAATTTGAAGAGGAGTACTTGACAGGGAAAGGTAGATTGAGGAATGTGAGAGGTAATTATAAGATGTTATTGTAGTTAATTAATTCTTAATCTTCACATTAAATCGGTTGTAACACGTCTATTTATTTTTTGTATAGTTGGTTGAGAGTGGGATGCACTACATTTGTATATTGCAAACAATCATGATTGGATGACGGTATGGATTGAACGTTGTTAACATTCTGGTCGCACATTAACATGGGAAGGTGTGGCTTCATTGGTTAAAGAAGCTCATTGTAATGGAGATTTCAATGTTATGCAAAGGGAAATTGATTTAGCATATGGTTTAAGAGATAAATAGGTACATATAAATTTATTAATCACCCATATGTTTATCAACTCACAATGTAATGATTTTTACATGTTTGACATATCGCAGGTCAAACACCACAACGCTATGTGCTGCAATGGTCATAAATTTTGCATCAAAAAGTTGGATGACACAAAGAAAACTTGTGATTCTAGCATCACTACAGTCTTTGAGGTGACAAATATTTCATTGAGAAACGACATACATCCTCAAGAGTCTCAAAATCAATACTATGGCATTTTGGATGATATACTTGAGTGCGACTTTAATTCCTTCAAATTATTTTTGTTCGTCGTCAAATAGTACAGGCTACGATTGAATAAAAATGATCTTGATACAACTGTTATTGAACATGATAATGGTTTTACAATGGTTAATACAAGGTCATTTGAACTAGTTGGGGATGAGCCCTATGTTCTTCCAAGCCAATGTGAGCAGGTATTTTACTCAGAGGTTCCACATAAACTGGGTTGGTCATTTGTTGTTAGACATGATCCTAGAGGAAGGCCAATAAAGTATAATGTGATAGAAGAAGAAGATACCGAAGAAGTAGAAGATGAAGTAGATGATGATCACGAACAACAGTTTCTCGATGATGATGAAGAAGAAGAAGCTGATCATGATGGTGGTGGTGATGGTGATGGTGATGGTGATGGTGATGGTGATGGTGATGGTGATGATGATGACGAAGACGGTGGTGGTGGTGGTGGTGGTGGTGGTGGTGGTGGTGGTGGTGATGATCATGATCATCACCATGATCATGATGATCATGATGTTCATGATGATGAATGAAATGTATGAGGTATGCGATTAGTATATTATCTATTTAATATTGATTTCTTGATAGAATTTTTTTTTACTTATATGGTTACATAATTAATTCATTATGTTTTGAATTCTAATGCCATTAAATAATTAATTCATGATGCACCTTTTAATAGGGAGATGGAGATAGGGAGAGTGACTATTTATGTGACATTTTTAAAACTTTGTGTTTATTTATGGAATTTGGATTGTTTATTAGCTATGTGATGGATGTTGATTTAAAATACATATGTGATGGATTACATGTTTATGATGATACATGTGACATTTTTTGAACTTTGTGTTTATTTATAGAATGTGGATTGTTTATTACCTATGTGATGGATGGTGAATTACGATACATATGTGATGAATTACATGTTTACAATGACACATATGTGATGCTAATTATGATACTCAATTACATATATGATGATACATCATGTGATGCTTATGATTCTTATGATACGTATGTATTTATTATTTATCAACTTACAAATGTAATGCTTATGATTCTCAATTGATGGTGTTGATTTCATGTATAGTCCCTGTGTGATGTTGTCACCCTTGGTGGGAACAGGTCGTTGACTACAGACATCGTCAACCATTTAGTTGAGGATCCTTCATAGTCTACATAAAGTAAAGCTAAGGAATTAAAAAATTTACAATGATTTTGATGACATCATCTTTTTATTATTTAATACTCTTTTTGTCTATAAATTTCATGTTGTTCATGTTGTGTACTATGTAATTTTTAGCTAACATAAGATAATTGAATTACATGTGCAGGAACCTCAACTTCTTTGACAAGGATCCTGCACAGTCTCATGGATCGACAAGTATAACTAGTCAGTACACCCTATAGAAACAATTTATTTTTAAAAAATTACTTGGAAAACAAACTTCCTCAGTTTTTCAAACCTCGACATTAGCAGCAAATCTAATACAGTTATCAACACTTGACGCCCCAGTTGGACTTACTCAAATTTTAATCCCAACATCAACTTTAGGGCCAACTTTTTCATCAACATTACCCTCATTTGCAAAATTTCTCTCTCATTTGATGGAGTGTAGGTACCACCAAATAGGTATTTGTCAGATGTGTCTCCCTCGAGTGAGGGAAATGCAGAAATAGAAAACAAAAGTGAGACATGTAGTAGGTCTACAATAGGGAGATCAACTAGAGGTCAAAAGATTATAAGAGAATTCAATAAACACATGAAATTTTTCCTTTCTTAAGGGGGGTCATGTTCTTATGATGATGAGACCAAATGCGACATTGAGGTGCCATTGAGGTACAAACATCTACAGAAACAATGGGTACCCAAGGAAATTCCTCCAATAAACACTGATTTTTGTGTTAACGATAGGATATATCGCATAGCACCTTTGTCGTTACATGGTTTTGGCTTATTTTCCATGGACGGCATAACAACAAAGTTGTTGAATTGATGGAGTTTGTCGGACCTTGTTACAATTACAATAATTGGATGCGGATTGTTCAATATAAAAAAAGTATGCGTAGGTATGCACTGTCAACAAATTATATACAACATAAAGATAATGATCAAAGTAAACGAGTGGCTATATACATTGATGGAAGGCCAAAAGCAATAGAGAATATTGCAAGTTTTATAAATAGTACGTGACCTAGGTCAACTAATAAACAACCCAATTGCATATTTGAGGCGCGTGAGGGAAATCATGTATTCGTATGTGCGATAAAATCAATAAGTGCAAGCAAAGAGCATCTAATCGATTACATTTTGAATCGTATAGATACAAACAAAGTTAATATCATGGGGGTGGTACGTACTATATACCATTTAAATTAACCAACCTTGAATTAATGACTCCAATATACCATTTTATTATGAAGTTTTTTTGCTAAGTCTATTGGTTTAATTTCTCTAACATTTTTATTTTATTTTTTTGTCACAGGGCGACATGGATCCATCACATAGTGCAGACAAGGATGTAGGTCGCAACACTTCTAATGAGTAGATAAACCTCATTGTAATTGTACAAATTAGATAGAAGCAAATTGTTACATTATTATGTTCTTTTTTTTAGTGTTTTAGACTAATTTTGTAATTGTTAATGATATTATTGACACAGATGGATGTTCGGGGAAAGGGAAAGGGAGCTACAGTACCTAAACACCTCTCTAGGGATGTGGACTCAACGGGATTAAGCGATGATGGCCCTGGAAATTCCACACACCCTATGGAATTGATAAAAAAACCTCTTAGAAAAATTAGTAGAGAGATTGTTGCTTTGGCATCCGTGTATCCTTAGACTGATGAGATATGAGAGAGGGTGCAAGTATTGATTCGAACAACAGAAAACTTGCAAGTAAGTAGTAATGAAAGCTTTAATTATAACAAAATTTCAATAATGGTTTATGTCATGCCCAAAATTTTGGGCACGAATGGAATAAATTTTTTTTAAAAAATACTTAACTTAGGACGACTACTTTATTAAAATAACGCAAACTAGTTTGGCCTTAACTATGTTTTGAATGAATCAAACAATTAAATTAATCAGGCAATAAAATTTTCCAAGTTATAAGCGAGCTAATATTTCTCCAAGAAGTTATCACTAATCTCCATTACAAATAATTAATTTTCCCTTAGCAATTAATCTCAAACGAAATACATGATCTTTAATTTAGTTGATCAATAATCTCTTATAGTTATTTAACTACCTAGGGTCTAAATTTAATTTCCCCTAACTCTTTGATTAAATTAACCCACTAAATAAAATATTCATTAATGAAGAAGTGTCTAATAATTTCTAATAAATGGACCAACAGGGCACTACATGAATCATTATGTTTCGCAAGGGCTTATCCTACCCAACGTTAAATTTAAAAGAATAATCCTTATTTTACAAATAATAAAGAAATTAAACCACTTATATATATATATATATATATATATATATATATATATATATATATATATATATATATATATATATATATATATATATATATATATATATATATATAGATATATATATATATAGTTATATATTTATATAATTACCTATATGCTTATGAATATATTCAAAAGGAAGATGGGGTTTTTATTTTATTATATTTATTTACCCCTTTTTAACATTCCCACACACATACCTATTTTAAAACCTAAATGTGTTTGCCCTAACCCGAAAATAGGGTTAGGGCATGTGTGTAAAACAAACAACTTTCACACTTTCTTTTATTTTTGTGTGTGTGTGTTGTATGTGTATGCTCCATTTTTTGTGTGTGTGTGTGCAAGGCGGACGCAACGGCGGCCATGGGAGGGGCGCTTTCTTATTTCCCATTCTCCCCACGGCGGCGCGTGCAGGGCCGAGCCGGGGTTGATTATATTTTTTTTTGTGTGTCTTTTGCTATGGCAGAAGAGGAAGGGGCGGAGCAGAGCAAGTAGAGGGAGGGAGGCGGTGCGGGAGCGCCGCAGGCTGCGGACTACGCTGCCCACCGTCTGCAGCTCCCGCAGGCTGCGGACAGCGCTGCCCACAGTCTGCGGCCCCGCAGTCTGTGGACGTCGCCGCCCACAGCTGCGGGTTTCGCAGCCTGTGGACGGCGCCGCCCACAGCTGCGGACTCCCGCAGACTGTGGGCGCCACCGCCCAAGGCTGCGGCCCCCTTCATGTCGATTCAATTTTTTTTAAAACCCCTCTTTTTTATTGGTTAAAAAAATAAAATGCGTAAATTTTATTTTTTTTTAATTTTTTTTTTCTATATATATATATGTATGTATATATATATATATATGTATGTATATATATATATGTATGTATATATATATATATATATATATATATGTATGTATATATATATATATATGTATGTATATATATACATACATATATATATATATATATAAAGGTAATGCAATATATATAGTTTTAATTTAAAATAGGCAGATTTTCACATATAAAGAATGACTGATATATATTTATATATATACAAATATATATATATATATATATATATATATATATATATATATATATATATATATATTTTGAATGACTTTTTTCGTTTTACAAGATGATTAATTTTCTCTTTTTTTTGAATTATTTAAGTTGTAAATACATCACTATTTTTTTTTATAACAGATTTTCAAAGTGATGAAGAAAATATATATATTACCCTTTTATAACTCATTTGGGCAAGCTTGGGAGATTATTATCCTTGTATACCTTCTAATGCATGCAAGAATTTCTTACTACTTATTGCAGATTGAATAATGGGGAAAATATATTCTTTTATTTTCTAAATACGGTTGAAGTAACATATGTTGAATATTCTGGTTTTTTTTTTTTTTGTTTAAGGTCTAACAATCTGCAACTAATATCTACAATGCATAGCAACTTAAAATATATCCATTCTTCTTGTAATCAAATTAAATCTAAGAACTAAATGCTAATCTTTCCTTTTGATTCAATAAGCTACTATTTTACGATTTGTTTTCTGCATTAAATGGAAAAATAATGACAGTTTTCTTTTCTTTGCAGCAGCATTAATAACATAAAAGAACATGTAGTAACAACTAGTTTTTACTTTCCAAATACACAAAAATGCATCCACTCTTTTTGTAAAAACATGAAGATTTAAATGGCCAACTAATACATTTCTTCTTTCGGTTGCAAAACTAACCAAATAGGGAAAAATATATATATTTCTTTAGCAAAGGTAGATACAAAGTAAATATGAATACAAATGAGTTTGAAAACCCAACAATATTTTTCTTTTCATGGTAGTATGAATAAAATAACTATACTTATTTCCTTGAAAATAAATACAACATAGCTCACATTCCTTTTTTTTATACAAGCTACAACATTGAATATATTTTCTTCTTAACACTTTTCTGCAACACAAAATAGCAACCTAGCTCTTTAATCTTTCTCTTCCCATCCAAAGCAACCTGCAATAAAAACACAACTTGACCATGGAGAGCTCACCTCCCAGCCTAGGCTTACTAGAAGCCACCCCCGAGCTTGGAGAACCAAGCACTAGACGGGTTACAAACAAGCAAACAACACAACAATTATGGCATACACTCTACATACATCTTCCCATCCCAAGCTACACTTTCACCACATTTTGTGATGATCATTCCACGGGTGGAAGTGGACCAAGTACCATTGGGGAGATTGCAAGCCAAAAAAAATTACGATTCAAGCCACCTCATGGCAATACAAAATACAACAAAAGATACCTCCACATACCTTATGTCCCCCAAAGGCTCAAGGCCATATTTTCTCCCCTTATGACCCCCAAATGCATACACAAGGCTATGCAGCAAGGGCTACAAAGGACACCCTTGAGATCACTCTCCATAAGGAGAGCCTCTCACCCAAGGCTGTCATACTCCTTCCACCCCAAGACCATCCTACTTCCCCAAGAGTAGGAGGTCTTGGACACTCCCAAAACAAGAACACATAAACAAAAACATAGAAATGAAAGCTTACACTTTTTTTTTTTCAACAACAATTTACATAAACACAACTCTTTCAACAAGCTTTTCTTTCCTTCAACAAAACAACATAAACAACATAAATAAGAGGAAATAAAACCAACCTTATTCTGCCAATAGGTATGTTAGATTTAGTTGGGGATGAGCTGCCCAATCCACACAAACTTTTCTCCAATCTTTTTCCAAAATTCTATTCTACATCTAATTTTCAAAACAAAAGCATAATCTCCAAAAATGGAGAGTGGGTGATTACTCACTAAGTCTCTAATTCTTGCCTAAGAAGGCCTCTCACACACTTCCCAACCCCTTGGGTGAGGTGAGAGTTCCCATTGGTTGCTCTTCCCAAACTCTTACACATTACTAAAACTAGAAAGGGAAAAGGTGAGAGAAGATGGGGAAGAGAGTTTGACATCAAAAGGGAAGGTTGTCTATCCTAGGAGGAACCTTCTAAGTTGAATTTTCGCTCACCTTGGAAAAACCACTTTTTGAGGTGACTAAACAGTCACATGGGAGTAGTCACATGTTGCAAAATACCCCTAACCCATAGGTATACCCTTTGGACCTTTGGAAGAGCCCTAAAACTGACCCTAGGAGTCCATTTAACCCCTTAGAAACCCAACTGAAGTTTACCTACGGGTCAAACCTGAGTTGACCACTCCCAAGAATCCCTACCCAAGGCAAATTTGGGACCACACTCATGTGTTTGAATGGCTTTGGTAGAAACAAAACTCCCTCCAAGAGACAAGTCAAAATCAATGACACTCATCATCACATGTGTCAAGTGACACAATAAAATACAATATAAAAATCACACAAGGAATTTGTCTCTTGTAGGTTTACACATATACATAAAAATCAATTTTAACACTCAAGCATCATACACTTCACAAATAAAATACATTACAAACGGGGTGTTGTCTCTCCAAATAGACAACTCCCGGCTTAACAAACGTACATTGGTCTAGGTTTGGTTCTCCATATAAATTCCATGGTCACACGGATAATTTTCCTGCGCATCTCAATTAACACATTAGTAATTCCAAATAATCACAATTATACATAATTAAATACATGGATTTCATTGCACATCAAACACTCATACATTGGCAACAATAATTCAATATCTCTTTCATTCAAATTCGATTTCACATAAGCAATTAACATAATTCTCAAAATTGAACCATTCATAAAATAAGCATCTTTTTCTATCATCAAAATGAAGTCCTGCAATTCCAATAATGGCATTCACCATTTCAAAATAATTCTATTCTAGCTTCATATAAAGTTTCATAATCATCAAGCATAAAATAGAGCATCATCATATGTCAATGTGATCCAAATCATGGAATCATATAGTTTCTAAATCCATAAAGCATAAAATAAAGCATCCAAAATAGTCTCAATATGCAAATAACTGAAAATGTCAAGCTGAGTCGGGGTAGGGCCTCACAGTTTATATTTTATTCTCTTTTATGTCACTAACTAAAATATGTGCGTGTTGTTTTTATAGCAATTTATGCACCCTCATGAATCTGGTGGCCATGATTAGGGTGTTGCAGGTACTTTAGGTGATGACGATTTTCTTGGCTTATCACTTTGATTACCCAAAATACATTAGACTTGATACTGTCAATGTTCATGATAAAGGTTATCCTTGTTTATAATTCTTTCACTTTTTATATATTTAATGTTTGATATATTTATTGTATTATTCTTCAGGTGCTGCCAATGTTCCTGTGCAAATGTCGTTGATGCCTCATCAGAGGTTAGTCCCACCTATATTGCTAACTGCAATATCGACAACACGTGGCATGCAAACATCCTCTACTGCATGTCATATTGGACCGCCCACTGTTCGTAGATCCCTTTTTTTCTCTATCTTTTGTTATGTGTTTATTTCCCTTCAAGCGTTCTTTCTTGGGGGAATTTCATAGTGGATTCATTTTTTGCAGCAGGAGATGCACATGAGGATGCGCCAAAGGTGACTACTACTGATAACATACCATCATTTCCTGGAGCTTCTTGTATTGCTAGTACAGGAATGTTGCAGGTTACATTGATGGTGAGCGACGAAGAAATGATTCCCTTAAAGATACAAAAGGTTCTGGGTAGTTTAAAATTATTATTATATATAGTCTAATTGTAATTTACTTTCTAATCACTCATTTTGGACTAATGATCCCATGAATTTTTTGCAGGAAATGATATTTTTTATAAACATCTTAGTGACATTGCATTGCAGATATTTGGGCCCACCATACGTAAAAGGTGGTACATCATATGTGAACTAACCCTAGTCTACTATTTTGATTTCATATCATTGGTAGAATAGTTTTCCTTTGATCCATTTCTTGAACTATAGTAAATGTAGCTTCAATTCATTTCTGAATCTAACAGGTTTGTTTTTTATTTAAAAGGTGGAATGAGCAAGAAAAAAGGTTAAAAGATGAATTGAAAAACCATATGGTTTAGTGGTTTGGAAATGACACCTTTGACAAAACCAAGCTCCTTGAAAAAGTTGGCACATATCTAAAGTATGTGAGGGACCAATACAGGATCCATTTAGAGAAGAACCTAAAGTACGAGCGTCCCCCATGATTCCAAAGAGGGAGTGGAAGAACCTGATTTTGGATGCCGAGGAAAGAATTGAAAGGAAAAAAGAAAATACAACACCAGATGCCAAAAGAAGGTATGAGATACTATTAAGAATGTAATTATGTACTAATTAATTACTCTTTATATTTATATAATCTAATATATTTCAAACTTTTTCATAGACTAAGTGACACGTCAAAGGAAACCGAGACAAAACAAGAAAAGCATAGGCAACACAAACTCGGCTCTGGTGGTAATATCAAACTCATTGTACAAATTTTAATATCTCATGTAAATGAAATATTGCATCAAAATATTTATAAATTGCAAATGATTTTTTTTTATCAAACAATGCAAGCAAAATTCATGATACCAAGCAAAAATGTAGGGCTTTGAATTCAATAGAGCACCCACAGAGGATGACATGATAATTTCCTACCGGCAAGCCTATACAACCGTGGTTGATCAGCTATGAGAATTGAGTGGGCATACACAATATTCTGGTGCATCTATCACATAGGTAAATATGCTAAATGGAAATTGTTTCAAATTGAATACTTTAACAATAATCTAATTGATGTTGAGTTCCAACATAAAGTGACTATATTTGTTTTAAATAAGCAAGCAATGATAACAATGTGAGTGACATTGGAATGCATCCTGCTAATCGTGAAACACCACCTGCAGATGAAGGTTCAGATGTGCATCCCAGTAGTGGAGGCATTCATTTGCTATTCAAATTTATTTATGTAGTTTTTAATACAATTAAACATCTTAATTTGTAATTAGAGTAGTAATTAATGTAACCTTTTTTGTTAATATTTTAGAGCATGTAGTCAATGGTGACCAAGCGGAGCATGATCTGGGTACACAACATCAGGAACGTGATATTCCCTAATCAAGTAAAGAGGACCACTATTATTCCTTTAAACAAATATAATTGCAACTCCAGATGATCTGGAGGGTGTTCAGCATTAATGTAACCTTTAGTATTTCAACTCCAAATGATCTAGAGGGTGTTCAGCATGTTGAGGTTGAGGCTGGACAAAATGATGTGGCCCCATCAGGTAAAGAGCGCAACAGTTATGTTCTCTAAATTAATGAAATACTTGTAACTAATAAAAAATGTTTTGAATTTAACCCATTTCTTTGTTATTGCAGAGGACCCCCCTTCGCTTCAATGTCCTCATCCTCAGTATAGGACTAGGCATACATCGAGATCATGAGTAGAGGGCAGAACAACTACAGAGGGGGGAAATGATTAAGAAACTGATAGTCCACTTAGTCTTTTCATAGCTTCAAACAAAAAAGAAAAAAAAATGATTTTAATCTACCTTATTTGATAATGACTAATTTTTATGTGCTAATGAATGGTTATAAATGATATGTGTTAACTAATATTGATTAATTTTGCGTGTTAATTAATGTTAATCAATGTTGCGTGTTAATTAATGTTAATCAATGTTATGTGTTAATGAACGTTATGTGATATTAATGAATGAATGTTATATTTTATTAATGGTAGAAAGAATGAATGAATGTTATAAGATGTTAATGGGGAATTTAGAGTGATGTTGGGGGGGGTAGGGGGGATGGGGCCAAATGAGCTTCCACATTCACATGGTTGGCCCTGTTAAGTAAGAATATTAAACTATTCTCAAAACCAAGTGAAGCTCAATAAGATAACACACTTTTCAATATTTCATTATGTTGCACAGTTAATCTTATTGAATAATGTATATTGAATCTTAATTGTAGGGTCCAACAGAGCCAACACAAACAACAACACCACAATTTATTGGGTATAATGAGCTCCCATATTGTCTTGTATGTACACTAACAATATGAGTTGTGTCTAGTGTTGATATCCATGGCGAGACTGCAAAAGTTATGAATATGCCTCATCCTTGTAAGTTTTTTTATTACTTGTCATTTTCTTTAGGATTTTGTTACTTCATGAATAAGATGTTTTCAGATGTCTATTCCATGAATACCTCTCTATTGTATGCTTCATGATCGATGTGTCTTCAGCATGTCCACTCCATAAGAACCTTTCTCATATATGCTTGTACCTTATGTGTATTTATGTATTACTTCATGGTTTACATGTATGATTCATGCCTTGCATGTATTTATATGTATGGTTTGTGCTTTACATAGCTCCTTCATGCCTTATGAGCATTACTTCATGCCTTGCAGTCTTCTCAAAATATTGCAAAATCATTCAAAAAGAAAAAGAGTAGTAGAGGCTACATACCAAAATAAATTAGATCTCCCTCTTTATTTCTTCACTTTCTTCCCTATTTTCTTCCTCCCTTCTTTATCACTTCCCTTTTTCTTTATTTTTCCTTGATATAACTAACCTTTTCTCCTTAATTTTCTTCATGAATCCAAAGACTCCTTTACACTCCCCACTTTACATCCATGGCAACTACCTCCATAACTTCACTTAGTGTGAAGTAATTATTCTCTTCTACCATGGCCTTCATATATCTTTCATATATCCTTTCATATATTACCATCCATATATATATCGACCTCATTCTAAGACTTTGAATCTTCCTCTTCTACCTCACTATGTGACAAAAAAATGTGAGGATTTAAGAGAAGCTTCAAATCATAATAGCCCTTAGCATTGGTTCAGAAAGAGTCTCATATAATGCCTCCTAGATTGGATGGCTCTGATCCTCATCACACTATTCATCTTTGTCCTCCTCACTGGATTTTTTGCACTCGTGATGATAGAATTATGAAGAGTATATTTCAACAATTTTTCATTTTTTTTTCTCGCTTCTGATTCAACTCTTTATATGTCCTAAAATTGTATGAGCCTAATAGCTTCTAATCTTGTTGATAGTTTGGTGGCTCTGACAATGGCTCCTTCTAAGAAGCGTGATCCTTGTAATTTTGGCCTTCCATGATGTGAAAAAAAGGTTATGTTATGAATAATGGTCCAGATGATTTAGTTATTTCTTATTATGTTGAGTATGTGTAAATTTTGACTTCCTTGGCTATGGTCACTATTTTGTACTAACTATTGTCATTTAGTGTGATTTGAGCATGGACTTCAAGTAATCAAGAGGGTGGAAACAATCTTCAAGTGTTAGGGGGTACGTGGCCTTGACCAAGGGATGAAAGTATCGGGAAAGTACAAGTGATTCATGTGTAGATCAATGTATCATTCACCTATTAATTCCTAGCAACATTCTAAAATAAACAAGCAAAGAGGTATGTTTAGTGCATATATACATTTTATGTTGTCATGATATAAGTAAGATATCACACATGTAACTTAAATTGATTTGCAATTTCATTCATAAATATTAGATCTTCCTTGTGGATTTTTGAATGCATAATGTCTCGTTGATTTCAATATCTTTATTTCAAGTACTCTTTTCAGCATGAAACTCCACTCATTGAGGTCTCTTACTAAATGCAAGTTAGTTATCCTATCAATGATGATATGTTTTGCATGCATTTTATGGGGAAATCTTATTAATAGCTAAGGTTGGGTTGTTCATTGTTTTGTGAAAATATATACAAGTACATTCAGACATTAGAGTTATAAACACCGTAATGTGTGTTTGAGATCATTGTCCAAATTGTAATAGTCAACCACCATTGGCCCAAGGCCACACCAAGATAGTTGTGACACCAAGGTTTGGGCATACTGGTGTAAGGGCTACTCTTAGGACATTTCATTACCATTACATATCCACACCTAGAGGGGTTTCCAAACACAACTTGTTTGAGTAGACAGTATCACTGGTAAAATTATGATTGTCACAATTGGTACCCTTAGGACAGTCATTAATATCTAGTTTATGGCACTTTTTTATGGCTTATAAATGCTTCTATGAGGTGTGCAGGGGTCCCACACATCTCTTCCAACATTCCATCCAAGGCACTTCACTCTCAACTATCTTATATTCCACTTTCTCTATGTTGCTATCCCAAAGTCCGATACATGAAGAATATCATACCAATCAATCAAATCTAGTGTGTGTCTAAGAGGTTTTGGAAACCTAAGAGAAAGAGAAATGAAAATACATATTTACAAGAGCCTTTCCAACTAGTGGTGTGAGTTTTTAATGGTGAAAAGGCCAAAAATACATTTTTTCCCACTCATTGGAAACCCTAGTGAGTGTTTTGATAGTTTTTGGAAAAATAGTGAAATCTTCTTCAAATTTCAATGGATCTCAATGCTAAAAAATATAAAATGAAGGTAATTCACTTCTCTACCATATCCAATCAACTTCTAATGAAAATATGATGAATTTCACAATTAAAATTAATGACAATCAAACTAAAACATTTTTGTATGAACAAAAATCTCCAACTTCATTTAGTAAAACTTTAAAAATTCAACAAGAAAAACTTGGGTCATGTGACAAAGGCCTATTTATGCCCATCCAAGTGTGTTACAATCTCAAACCGCCAAAAAACAACCTCCCAACCAAATTTTAAAAAGTTTTTATGACAATTATGACAACTTTTTATAATTTTTAAAATTTCTACCCAATGGACCTCAAACTTTCCCAATTAGGTCCATATACATCATAATGTCCTCAAATGGCCTTATTTACATGAAGTAACACAATACAAACTAAAATCTCAAATTTTGACCGTTTTGGCCAAACCTAGGTCCCTAGGGTGCTCCTGCACCATCAAACCATGTGAATATAATGAACAATAAAGACTTATTTACAATATTATATAATGAAAAATAAAGACTTCTTTACAGTATTATATATTCATTATAGCTGATAATGCTTACCAAAAAAAAGAAAGATAAGAGTTTATATGTTGAACCGTTCTTAAATAGATATGGTTGCAAATTGCTTTGATATATTATGTATAACAGATTGCTATAACCGAATTTTTATGCTATACTCTTGGATCCAATACTGATGATTTTGGATTTTAGATAGTATTCCTTGCTAGATTACTTTGGACTATAGGTGTAGATTCATTGTGGTTTATGCTAAAAGAATTCAAACAATTGTACATAGTGTATGTGGGAAAAGTGGGTTGATAGAACTCAATATGTGAAAAATGGAGCTCTATGGAGCCTTGCTCACACACCCACAGGACTTCTTGGTGCAAGCTATGGAGTCATGAAGTATAACTTAGCTTCCCAAGGTTGGTCCCATGGTTCTCTATCTTACATGGTCCCTCAAACCAATGTTTTTGCTCTCAGATCACTGAGCAAAATGGTTTAGGGATGGCAAATGCAAGAACGAGGGATGCTTTTTGTCTATTTAATATGAGATGCATCCTAAGCTATGAATGATGCTAGAAATGCAATAAACTAACTATAAGATGACAAGATTAGTATAAATACTATCCTAACATACTATATTAGTTCAATGATTTAAACTATATGATAAAGAAAGTATTCTAAACATGCATATTTAGACTAATTCCTAGTTAAAAGAGAGGCTAAAATGATGAGCATAAAAATGGTATGAAAGCTTGAATGTATTTGAGCATAAGTATGATACTACAAACTTGGATTGATCTATGAAAATGGAGGAATGAGAGCTCTATTTATAGCAAAAATAGGGCAATGGATGGTCAGGATTGAAAGAGTTGATCAAGGGTTGAGTTTGAAAGTTGGGAATCCATGTTTGCAATTTGCACCAATGAAATGGTGACAAATGTCAACATAGGGTTGGGTTGAGAGAAGGGGTTGGAGACATTAAATGCCTTAGAAGACCTCATGGTCATCTAGAGATAAGGGTTAAGCTTAAGTTAGGCTTACCCATTGGATTAAGAGTTAATCCAAGGATAAACTATTGTGCAAATTATTAAGAAATAATCATGGTCAAAGCATTAAAGGCTTGATGAGACCCTTGGGTTGGATGAAGGTTAAGTTAGGCAAAAGTTCTCTAACCATGTAAGAGGGTTGAATTAACCATTAATGGTTTGGGAGACTTTGGGAAATTAAGTGGTTGAAGACTTGAAGCCTTTAATGGTTATCAAAGACTTTAAGGGTTTGAGAAGTGACTTCCCTTTGTTTAGGGATGTGACAAAGTTTAGAAGATGGGTTAGGTTAATTAGAAGTGATTAGAAGAGTCTAGAAGGGGGTTTAGAGAGGCAAGTGGGAGATGTAGGAAAATGCAAGTGGATGGAGGGATAATAGGATTTAATTGAAATAAAGTTAATTTAATTCAATTTGGTTGCAATTTGGGGAGATTAAATAAATTAGATTTATTCAATTTAGGATAACTTATTTAATTAAATTTGAATTTAATTAAAAGTGGATAGAAGGGATTTAATTGAATAAAATGATTTATTCATTAAATGGGTATAGTGAATTTAACTGAGTAATTTACTTAATTAAATAGAAGAATGTGGGTAATTTAATTAAATTGGATTTAATTAAATAGAGAAATGAACATAAAATATTCATTTAAGAATATGGTCATTTTTATACGTCTACACATAGTTTATGGGTAACTTCACTTAAGAAACTCATGTCTCATCTCTAAGGGTTGAGAACGTTTCCATCAGATCATGTCCTTTTTGGGTATCACTCGATCATGTGTTTCATGTTGGTTAGAAAGTTACAAACCAGAGAAAACAAGGATACAATCTTGTATTTCATAGTAATGCAACATTTCCAAAGCTATTTCAACATGAAACAAAAAGAACTGGTTTCAGATAAAAGCTCTATAAAATTTTATTGTCCCCTGTTAATACATTTATAATGATTAGTTGGAAGCTCTCGATATTTTGTCATCCTCAACATGGTGAGCTCATCTCTGATTCTTTTTGCTTTTAAATGCAATCAGCTCCTAAAGAAGTGGGTCATATTATTCGGCAAAGTTGACGTCTCCATGGGTGAAGACCTATGTTGGCTTAGAAGTTAACTCTAAGAATATATAATAGGATCTCATATAATTTTTTATACTACCAATAATATTGGTGTAACAAATACTTGATGGAATCCAAGGGAGAAAGGAAAAAAAAATCCAACCGTTGCTCTCCCCATTAAAGTCCAATAAATAGTAGGACAATTTGAGGTCATTGATGCATATTTGATCAGTGATCTATCACATAATATATTATAACTTCATTTTCCTTCCTTGTGCTAAACATTTAAGGCATTATTGCACTTTATAGACAAAATTTTGGGCAACCACATTTAGATTGCAGGTGATTTTGCAATCGACAAATTATTTCAATGGGATTCGATTTATGACTAATTTGCACCTTATATAAGTGTTGTAGAACCTTAAAATTAAAATTATATTCACTCTCTGTGTATGAGGATATTCATAGAGTAGCAAGGTATATAAGTGTTGATAATAACACTTGATCTTCTTAGCTAACATTGATTTATAACATTGGTTTATGCTGTCCAAACTCATCCTAAGTATGCCATTAGATGGGTCATAGGCTGAAAAGTTAATCAGCCTGTCTCCAGTGAAGAGGAACTCACCGAAAAACACCTCCCTTGTGATTGTGGCAACCAAAAGAATATGTAGGCCTTCATGTCTTCTAATTCAGCAATTGTTATAATTGTAAATATTGTCCAAAACTTTTTTCTCTTTGCAGGCTTATAATATCTTTGGCATTCAATCCTTAGAAATCTTGATCTCTCTTTTATCAACATCCTTGACAGTTATAGCAAGGGCTTTTACCATGGATTGAGGTCTCATAACTACTCCTCTTTCATAAATGAAGAAATTACCTTGCCTGAAATGCTTCCATTTTGAGCAGAGAAGTTTTGTCCTTCTAGATTACCCTTTTCTTAATAGATATTTGACTAGACGGTGGGGTTTGTATCCAGTATTTTCTCTTTAAATTACTAAATTGTCGAAGCATTCCTGTTGCTTTCACTTGAAAAGACATTATTTCCACCCTTTGCATGAAGTAATGAAACCGAATGAAAAGAAAGAAATATAAAGTTAGAAGACTATAGAAATGAAAGAGAAATATCTAGATTATTTTTATTGTTTATTTTTTGAAGAGAATTCACACCATATTTGAAAAGATGGTTTTCTTCAAAACTGTTTCCTTAAAATCAATTCGAGATGACTATTGAACCTTTACAATATTTCATTTTATATAGTATATTATATCCAAAACCACTAGAATGTGTTTAAGACATAATGAAATGTCAATTTATATTTTCAACTTGGTACGTATAAGAGATTATATAATTGGATAAAAGATTTTACAAAGTATTTTTATCACCTAGCTTGATGAAATTCTATCATTCATGAATATATACGGTTTCACGTATGGGAACCACTTTAAGAATGTGTCGATTCTATTATCTTATGAACCATTGAAACATTGTTACCAAGTCAACAATTAATCTTCGTTGAAGCTCTTGCCATTTTAATATTTTAAATTTATATTTGGACAACTTTTTTTTTAATCTTACTAAACAAAAAAAAAAGATTTGTACAATTTCTTAACAAAAGAGTATCCTATCCTCATCATATCAAAATGAAAAAAATAAGTTTACTCCCTTTTATAAAGGAAAAGGATGTCAAGGTAAAAGATAAGATAAGCTTATTATAGATACTACTATTAAACATTTTAATATTATTGATCACACATAATACAAAATACATAAAAAATATTTTTTTGATTCCCTTTGTTTCTACCATGATTAGATCTCAAACAAACTTTCATGAAAACTTATATGTGTATATGTAGTTTTGAAATTTAAAAGTTGACTCAAAACAAACTACATTACAAACTTCCATGAAAACTTATATGTGTATATGTAGTTTTGAATTTTAAAAGTTGACTCAATTTCATGCACAATTCAATTTTGAAAGCGGAAATCAAAGTTGTTGTAATTAAGCACTTAATTTCAAAAGTCACAAATTGCAAGAATTTGAATAAAGCACTAAAATTTCGAATGAACACCTACACACTTTTCAGATTTAGGACAGTAAGAACACAATTTTGACACAAAATTTCAATTTCAACAATTTTTGAATGATTAGAAGCCTTAAACCAAGCAATCACAAGACCAACTTTGATTGTAATTTTGAAAGTGTTATAATTGATAAAATCAGCCAAAATTATGGATTTTAGCAGAAAAATACAGTAAGATCTAGCTCCCGAAATTTCAGAAAAAATGTCAGGGACCATGGCGCTCAGAGTGCACACGGTCCTCGCAACTTTTTTCCAAATTTTCAGAGATGAAAGATATTGTGATTTTATTGCAGAATCCAAAGTTACAGCTGATTTGGAAATGTTTTGATCAATGAAATTGTCAGTCAAAGGTTGAATCAAGAGGGTTTTAAAAATTAGGGTTTTAACACTTAACCACTTAATTTTCAAAATTAAAGCATAGATATGAATTGACAATTTGTAATAGAAAGGTAGATCTAAAACAAGCATTAATAATTAAACATTTCGCAAGCTCAATTACTAAAAAGAAAATTTAGGGTTTTTATGCAATTAACCTCTAAAATTTGCAAAAGATCAACCATGGAAATGCAATCAAGGAAGCCAATTTTCAGATCTAACCATGAATAATCAGAAAGGATGTTCACGTCGGGTTCACCAAAATGTAAAGCGGAAAAATCGAACCCTAGTTGCTCTCCCCTCTTCCAACTCCGAGGAGAGAGAAGGGAGGTCACTAGGGTTGACGGTTTTCACTTGGGGAAGACTTTACATTCAAAAGAGGGGTTGAAACCCACAAGATCTAATCCCACACAATGCAAGATTGGATTCTAAATGAGTTTCAAGGGTTAAGACAGCAAGGCTACCCTCTTTTGTAAAGAATGTAGATAGAAAGATTGAACTAGGAATGCATAGAAAGTGAGAAAGATTTGCTTATAAACTGAGATAGGGATATAGGATGAAGCTGCGGACCTGGAATTAGCAGTAAAATGTCGATACGGCACTGTCCTACAAATTTGAGCAAAAGTTGAAGGGACGATGGTGCCCGGCGTGCACACGGTCCTCCAAAAAATCTGTGAAACGAAGGGGGATCTGTTCGTCTCTGCACAAGGATTCCAGATCTTCAATTTCAGCCGCGTACCTGCAACCTACACACAGAAAAGCGAAGACGATTGGGGGGTTAGGGATTAGGGGTTTGCCCTTAGGTCAAACCCCAGTTTTGGAATTAACCAAGAAATGAGAAATGTTGTAAATGTAAATGATTGTAATGTAAAACAAGTACTAGTACCTTGTTGTAAGGATGTTTGTATCCTTATATGCGAAGGTATAGATGTTGTATGTTGTATGTTGTATGTAGTAAGTGATCTCCTCTTCAATGGTTGAATCCTTGTCTTGAATGCAACACTTAGCCTTGAATGGAGACTTAGAATGATCAATTGCTTGAAGGAATGCTTGAATGCTTGAATGTTTGAATGTTTGAGTATCGTTTCCACGTATTTTCCATCTTACCAAAATGGGAGAGGAAATGTAGTTTATATACTTGTCAATTAGGGCTGATAGACTGATTTTCCCGACCTTAGGCAGACCAGGAAATGTTATTTTCCAAATCGCAAACAAAAAGACCCGAAGCCCCATAGGAGACCGGGCCCAAAATAGGGCCAGGGACCAGGGCACTGAGCGCTCTGGTCCCACCTCCCGGGACAGTAGGGTGCAAAGGAGGATCAGGCCAGGGTGTAAGAAAATGCAGTTTTTGGTGTCGCGGATGAGTTTCAGGGTCTCCATTCAGGTTCCGTGTTGCGTCACCATCGTGAAGACCGAAATGTAGTCGAAATTGCAAGTGTCGCAATTTTAGGACGCTACATTTAGCCCCCACTTTAGCGGGAGTATAGGCGTACGCTCATACTTCTGGTAAAGTACAAGGAAACAACATTGAAAGAATTTCACCACATCAAGGAGGCAAGACACACCAAGCCCCCAGTGGACTAAGGATCTTACGACTTCGATTAACAAAGTAAAAGGGAAGATCACGAGGGAGAACCATGACTGTCAGTAGTAAGGTTCCCTCACTATGAGTCATGTAAGAGAAATACCAAAAATTTTCAAGGCAAAGCTAAGTTCGCCAAGAAATTTTCAAGTATCCTAAAGGGATAGACGGGGTGTATGCCCCCCTATGTTAAAGCGATCGCACACGCCTCAATGGGGGTGATTGCTTTAACGTAGTGATACACATAAAAAATGAGAAGGGAAAGGAGCACGTTATCACAAAGATTTAGCCCCCAAGTGTGAGATAAACCCAAGGATAATAGACATAAAACACAAAGCACAAGGTGACTTCGCTTTCCTCGGGGTCGGTATGCTGTATGATAATTCATGTATATCATATGTATGTATGCATAATTGTTCTTCATTCCCCAATCAAGGAAGGTCACCTAGAAGAAGGGAACACATGTGTTTTGAGTCAACATGAGAGAGACCAAAGGAGATCTCAATGCTTTGCATCGTCCTCAAGTAGACAACACTAAGGACAACAAATAGACGAATGAGGATAACACATAGAAGAAGTAACAAAAGAGAGGAGGAAAGAATCTGCTATGCTAATGAAACTAGTCTAGCACGTCATCTACCCCCCGATCTTGCTGATCAATGTTTCGGGAAGTCAGGAAACATGCTAGACGAGGAACATTCAACACAGTAGATGGAGCTATTACAAGATCCAAACAAGGGCTATGTTCATGTTCCAAGCCACGTTGTTCTTGTCTAGGAGCTAGGATAAGTGCTTTAGAAAATGTGTTAGATAAATGGTTATCAATATCAACAAGTTCATATTCACTATCAGAAGCAAAAGGAGTAGCATTTTCATCATGAATAACATTTTCATCTATGTCATCATCAAGATTTATAAAAATAGGATCTTTAACTCGCACAGGATCAAGACCATCATGCATCTTATGTTTAGGAGATTTTGGCTCAACTTCCGGCTGAGGAGAAAATGGAATAATGCTTGTTGAAGGTGTTTTTGGAGATTGCAAAGTTTGAGAAGCAACTGCTTGAGCTCTAAGACGACGCTTTCATCGGCGTTCACGTGCAGAACGATTTCGTCTAGTCTTAGTAGGAAGTGGAGAAGATTGAGGAGGAGGAATGTTCTCATCCTTATCACTTGGGTGTTTAGGTCGTGGTCTCTTAGGTTGGAAAATAGGAGAAGAGGAGGTCTCTTCTCTCTATAAAAGGAAGGAGGAGGAACTGCTCCATATAAAGGAGGAATATTTGGTTTAGGAAGGAGACCAAGTCCATCATGACGAGGAGGTATAGGTCTGCTTTTAGAAAGTTTATTAGGCATAGACATAGTTACATCCATAGGGATGGGTTGGGAATCTTCTTGAGGAAAGACATTAGTTTTATCTTTCAAAGGAAGAACTTCCTTCTCAAGAACGATAGGAACATCAAGTTTGGGTGTTCTAGGTTCACTTAGAGATAAGATCATATCTATTTTCCACTTTTGATAAGATTTGAACAAATGATCACTTCGCGGAGGAAGAGATTGGAATTGTTTAGGCCAAAAATAATCAATAGGAACGCTAGAAGTTCTTTCAGCTGGTTTAAAGAGACTATGATTGACAGTGACAACCTCACCATTATGGGAAAATTTCAAACACTTATGAATAGGAGAAGCAATAGCTTTCATGGAAGATAGCCAAGGATAGCCAAGCTTCACACGAAATTGTTCGGATGAAGGAATAATAGCAAAGTTCACATCAAGGGATTTGTTATGGACCTCAATAGGTAATGTAATAGAACCAATTGCAAGAGAAGAAAATGCATCAAATAATTTCACAATCACATCTGTTTTGTCATAGATCACTTGATTCAATTGCAAAGTAAAAAGAAATTCTTCAGTAATAACATTAACCATGCACGAAGGATCAATAAGCACTCCACGGCAAGGTGTATTCTTGACTTTTGCAACTATGTATAAAGGACCATCAGGTGCCCTGATAGTTTCACTAGAATCAAATGTGATGGAAGGTTCTTTAGGGTTTTCTTGCTGCTCTACAAAGTTAATCACATTTGGAGTCATAGACACAAGACCATCAGATGAGAGAGAGGAATCATTAGTCTCAATCACATTAGAGGTATGAGAAGGTAATGGATCAGTAAAAATCTAAAGATTTTGGTTAGGAGGAGCTACAGATGTGTTGCCTTTATCATTCACTCTGGAAACAGAGATAGTATTATTATCAATCAAATCTTGAATTTTACCCTTTAAAGCAAAACATTTTTCAGTATGATGCCCAGGTTGACGATTAAATTGACAAAAAGATTTGTTATCAAAATAGGGTGAATTAATCTTTGTAGGATCAATTTTCCTTATAGGAGGGAGAGTAAGCACATTTTGTTCCAATAACTTATTCATAATACTATGCAATGATTCATTCAAAGGAGTAAACTTTAGTTCTTTCTTGAAAAACTTAGAAATAGAAGGCACACCTGATGCTGCATTCACATTGTTGTTGATGATGTTTTTATTGAATTTGATGGAATCTATGTTCAGTTTAAACTTCCCAAATGGTTGTTGACTGCTATCACCCTTATCACTCGGAGCCATAGGATGTGATTGTTCCATTTGACTCACAGTCAGTTGATAATTGTAAAGAGTTGCACACAACTATTGGAAAGAAGTAAACTCAGAAAATAGAAGTTTGTCTCGAATATCTTTTTGTAAATTAGAAATAAAGATTCTTTGAATATCATTGTCAGGCACTGGAAAAGAGATTTGAGCATACAAATGCTTATATCTACCAATGAAATCAGTCACTTTTTCTTTAACACCTTGTTTACAATGCATTAAATCAATCAAAGTAACTTTAGGACTTATATTGTTTTGAAATTGTTGAATGAAAGCATTTGCGAGTTGTTCGAAAGAAGTAATAGAATAAGAAGGCAACGAGCAATACCATTGTAGGGCTTTATCTCTTAATGTTCTAGTAAACAGTTTTGCAAGCAACCTTTGGTCATAAGCAAAATCGGTACATATTGTTTGAAAAGTCTTAACATGTGTTAGAGGATCACCTTTACCATTATAAAGTTCCAAATGCGGGATTTCAACATGTTTAGGAGGGATAGCTCAAACAATGTCAAGAGAAAGTGGGCTCGCAACATCAAATGTGGGCACACTAAACTTAGATTGATTCATAGAGGCAATTTGTTGATGTAAAGAAGAGACAGTTTGTGTAAGATTGTTAATGGTCGCTTCAGTCGAAGAATTCATATTAGATGTGTTAGATTGAGATGGAGGTGTTATGTTATTGAAAGAAGGTAGAGAGTAAGGTGGTGGGACACTATGATAATTAGTCATAGGAGATGATTGGACAGGAGGAACACTACAAGGAGGAATGGAATGGTTAAATGAATATTCCCCTTGCGTCATGTTCATTTGTGAAGATGTAATAGGAACGCTCATTGAAGGAATGAATGAAGAAGTTGGATTAAATGAAGGAAGAGGGTTAATTGAAGAAGAAGGATTGCCCCCATGACTGGTGATCATAGGAGGAATATCTTGTATAGAAGTAGTCATTATGTTTGGTGTAAAGGTAGGTATGCTAGCAATAGAAGTTGTCAGAGCAACAAAATGATTGACTTGAGTGGGAGGTTGTGTATAACCTAAAGTTTCAGCGCAACTCTTCATAGGCATCACATTCGAATCCACAATGTGTGCAATACCACACAAAATATCAATTCCATTCTTATCACTTTGAAGCATATGTTTTAGACCCTCAATTAAAGGAAGAGCTTGACTATCGGGGTATTCTTGAGACATCCATTGTCAAAAATCGTCAAATTAGTTATCCAATTTCGAAAGTTGTTCTACAGAAACCTCATGGAGAGCTTCTTCATCATTAGGAGGATTAGAGGAATTACCCATGTCCTCGTTAAAAAGGCTATTCAAATTAGGTTCCATCTCCTCGGTAATTAAACCTCGGAAAGACTTAATTCTACGGCTTCGTCTAATGGGAATAGTGTAAGTAGGGCTTATTGTTGTAAAACTCATGCACTAGAGAGGGAGAGAAAATTTTGAATTTAGAGGTAGCAAATTTTAGTAAAATCAGCCAATCTCCTAGATTTAAGCTGTTAAATGCAATCACGACAATCTCCCAAAATTTCAGAAAAAATGTCAGGGACCGTGGCGCTCAGAGTGCACACGGTCCTCGCAACTTTTTTTGAAATTTGCAGGGATGATAGTTATGATGATTTTAAAGCTAATCTGAAAAAATTGAGTGATTTTACAATCTATAGATAGGCCAAATTAAAGTTGCAATCTTAAAATTGAACCCTATCAAGATTGTCGAAAAATGCAAAATTTTGAATTTTGAAAAAGAGAGGGAAACTGAAATTTTGAATTTTATGATTTTAGAGGGAATACCAAAAGCAATGCAAGTTTTGAATTTTAAAAGTTGACTCAATTTCACACACAATTCAATTTTGAAAGCAGAAATCAAAGTTATTGTAATTAAGCACTTAATTTCAAAAGTCACAAATTGCAAGAATTTGAATAAAGCACTGAAATTTCGAATGAACGCCAACACACTTTTCAGATTTAGGACAGTAAGAACACAATTTTGACACAAAATTTCAATTTCAACAATTTTTGAATGATTAGAAGCCTTAAACCAAGCAATCACAAGACCAACTTTGATTGTAATTTTGAAAGAGTTATAATTGATGAAATCAGCCAAAATTATGGATTTTAGCAGAAAAATACAGTAAGATCTAGCTCCCGAAATTTCAGAAAAAATGTCAGGGACCATGGCGCTCGGAGTGCACACGGTCCTCGCAACTTTTTTCAAAATTTTCAGGGATGAAAGATATTGTGATTTTATTGCAGAATCCAAAGTTACAGCTGATTTGGAAATGTTTTGATCAGTGAAATTGTCAGTCAAAGGTTGAATCAAGAGGGTTTTAAAAATTAGGGTTTTGACACTTAACCACTTAATTTTCAAAATTAAAGCACAGATATGAATTGACAATTTGTAATAGAAAGGTAGATCTGAAACAAGCATTAGTAATTAAACATTTCGCAAGCTCAATTACTAAAAAGAAAATTTAGGGTTTTTATGCAATTAACCTCTAAAATTTGCAAAAGATCAAACATGGAAATGCAATCAAGGAAGCCAATTTTCAGATCTAACCATGAATAATCAGAAAGGATGTTCACGTCGGGTTCACCAAAATGTAAAGCAGAAAAATTGAACCCTAGTTGCTCTCCCCTCTTCCAACTCCGAGGAGAGAGAAGGGAGGTCACTAGGGTTGACGGTTTTCACTTGGGGAAGACTTTACATTCAAAAGAGGGGTTGAAACCCACAAGATCCAATCCCACACAATGCAAGATTGGATTCTAAATGAGTTTCAAGGGTTAAGACAGCAAGGCTACCCTCTTTTGTAAAGAATGTAGATAGAAAGATTGAACTAGGAATGCATAGAAAGTGAGAAAGATTCGCTTATAAAATGTCGATACAGCGCTGTCCTGCAAATTTGAGCAAAAGTTGAAGGGACGATGGTGCCCGGCATGCACACGGTCCTCCAAAAAATCCGCGAAACGAAGGGGGATCTATTCGTCTCTGCACAAGGATTCCACATCTTCAATTTCAGCCGTGTACCTGCAACCTACACACAGAAAAGCGAAGACGATTGGGGGGTTAGGGATTAGGGGTTTGCCCTTAGGTCAAACCCCAGTTTTGGAATTAACCAAGAAATGAGAAATGTTGTAAATGTAAATGATTGTAATGTAAAACAAGTACTAGTACCTTGTTGTAAGGATGTTTGTAAACTTATATGCGAAGGTATAGATGTTGTATGTTGTATGTTGTATGTAGTAAGTGATCTCCTCTTCAATGGTTGAATCCTTGTCTTGAATGCAACACTTAGCCTTGAATGGAGACTTAGAATGATCAATTGCTTGAAGGAATGCTTGAATGCTTGAATGTTTGAATGTTTGAGTATCGTTTCCACGCATTTTCCGTCTTACCAAAATGGGAGAGGAAATGTAGTTTATATACTTGTCAATTAGGGCTGATAGACTAATTTTCCCGACCTTAGGCCGACCAGGAAATGTTATTTTCCAAATTGCAAACAAAAAGACCTGAAGCCCCATAGGAGACCGGGCCCAAAATAGGGCCAGGGACCAGGGCGCTGGGCGCTCTGGTCCCACCTCCTGGGACAGCAGGGTGCAAAGGAGGATCAGGCCAGGGTGCAAGAAAATGCAGTTTTTGGTGTTGCGAATGAGTTTCAGGGTCTCCATTCAGGTTCCGTGTTGTGTCGCCATCGTGAAGACCGAAATGCAGTCGAAATTGCAAGTGTCACAATTTTAGGACGCTACAATATATATATATATGTATGTATGTATGTATGTATGTATGTATGTATGTATGTATATATGTACATATGTATATATCTATGTGTATATATATATATATATATATAGATATGTTAGTAACTTACACTTTTATGCATAGAAGAAGTGAAATTTCTAACCTTTGGTTACAATAAGCGACATAAGTCACTTTTAACAAAAATAATTTCAAACCCATTGCATTAAATAAATAATTCATTTGTCAATTTTGTCAAGGTGGCCTCCATCTTCATTTGCTTCATTTCATCTCATAATCACTTCACCATCTATTCCATATGTCAGTATCTTGATCACTAAAACAAGGTATTCATCTGCCAATATCTTTTGTTCGAGGACACACCCATTGTGATCACATCGACTAGAGTCCTTTATTGCCATCTTACAGGTTTGTTAATTATCTGTGAAAAAGCTTTTCTATCATAAACTAACCCACATGTCATCCTTTACAAAAATACAAATTCAAACTTGTAATATCGATGAAGAACCAAGTCATAAGCTATGTTGAGGCACTTCTCCATCTTTATCCACTTCATCTGAAGTTGTCATCATCTCACAATTTGAAATCACAACATGCTCATACGTTAGTGCATTAATCAGCAATGTAAAGTAGTCATCTATCCTCCAAAGACATACATTCCAACTGCATTAGCTAGATATCCTTCATGGTCACCTTGCATATTTGTGAATTATGTTTGAGAAATTTTGCCATCATATCACATCCTCCATGTCACTCACACTTACTTGGAGTTATAGAGCCTTTCTCATTCTGTAATCATTTCATTTAATTATGTAAGATGTCTCTTGGAGGATTTAGTCAAATAGTTAACGTACTCTTACATTTTGCATGCAATCTTGTTAACTGTATTTTCCATTCACAAGCTCTTCAACGAATCCATTGTGCAAGCCTTGCAATCATACATGCCTAAAGACTCTCATTTCTTTGGAGCATCTCGTCAAACAAATTGAATGTTGTATTTTGGCCTCCACATTGCTTATGCATGTCGGCCAAAGCGCTTGCAAGTATGATGTCTGACAAAAATCATTTTATTTTAGAATTCCTATATTGGCATGTGCTTGGAGGATATTGACAAATGTTGCAAGGTTTTACTTTACTCTTATAAATTGCATCTGTTTGAAATTTTCTATTAACTTCTCAAAATTTCAATTTTGTGCATTAATGCGATCATTTCATTTCATTATTTGAGATGAAGTCTTTTCCTTTTGAGATACTTGAACAAGTAGTTCACTCTCACTATATGATTCAAGCTTCCAAAATCACATGCATATCTAGCAAGATGAACATGTCATTGTTTTATGCTTCTCGTTTGAATGTGTGTTTACCATAGGGATGGTCAATTCAATAAACTTTTGACAAAATTAAATACATTAACCTTTGATGAATTTCCATCCCGCTATTCTAAGCTTTCATGATCCACACTTTGTAAACACAATATGCTATCAAACAACACACAACATTGGCTATGCTTTTACATTCTGAAACATACAACATTTTGTCAAACATTCACGACATGGGCTCTGCTTCCACAATTTGCAGCAGCTGCAGCTACAACATCTAACACAATTCCTCTATCCTTTAACATTTTGATGAATATCCATCCCACGATCAAAGCTTCCATTTAAAGGTTGTGGAATTCGGCCTTACATCTGCCAATGGCACTTGCATCCTATCAAACAATTACCATACACACATTATATCAAACAACTCACGTCCATTTGTTTGTGCTTCCATGATTTTCATTCAATAAACATGACATTTTATCAAAGAGTATACCATACTGGCTATACTTCCACATTTTGCAGTATTGTTTATAACTCCACGATTTGCATTCATGACTACCAGAGCAATTGCAACTTCAATCCTCTATTCTCTACGACTTGATGAATATCGCCACATTGATCTGAAGCTCCCATTCTAACATGATCTGAAAGAATGCTTGTAAAGATAGTGAAATTTGGTTGTACACTTGTGAATTGCATTCCATAAGTCGACGTTTTGTTGAAGCATTCTGTCAGACATTTCACGTGTTGTCTATGATTCCACAATGCATGTGAGTCTACCAAAACAGCTACACGACCTGTAAATCTCCCTTATCTTTTGTGCTTAAATGGCTTCCATACTGGCTCATGAGCAAGAAGACTACAATGTTAGGATTATAATATGCAGCTTTATACCTTCTTCGATGCATTTTATCAAATAGTTTGCTTTAGTGATTATGCTCTGGACAGTTAGCGGTTTTATGAATTCCGTAATTAGTATTGGGCATATCCTACGATCATTGCACTAAATAAAACCACATTTCTTTAAGGCATTCAGTCAAACAATTCACATGTTGTGTCAAAGCTCCACGATCAGCATTAAAGACATTCATGGCAGCTGTAACTCAACCTCAAATGAAATCACCCTATCTTATGTGCATTTGATGGGTGTCATGACATTTTGAAGACATTCAACTGATTATCGGGCAAAGAGGGAATAAAACATATAATTGCCATAACAAAACTTCCATATTCTGCGAAATTTAACCACAATTGGTATGCATGTAAAATTTACATCACTCAAATAAACACTGCATCATATACATCATTCCTTGGGAAGATAGTTTGTTGGGGTATTTTGTCAAATGGTTCACACCCTATCCACACATTCTACATTTTACACACATCTGCATTTTACGACATGTCTTTGCTTTTATATCTTTTGCAAACATCTCAGTCAGGGCATACAAAGCTTCCATTTCAGCACAGGCAGAAAGGATGTTGTCGTAGGTTGCAGAGGAGTTCATTACCCTTGCCAACTGCAATTACTTGAAATTTTCAAGTCTATTCAACCAATACATTATGTGTGTTCTGTCATTATTTGCAACAATGAGATGAAATCTCTTTCAGAGGCTCCCATAATTTGCTTTCATTTCTCCAGAGCAACTACAACTTCAACATCTGGTGAACTCCCTCTCTTCTTCAATGCATTGATGAATGTTCATAACCTGTTGTTTGAAGTTTGTTTTTAAAAACTCTTATGGAGGAAGTTAAGAATGCTCCAGAATGGAGCATTTCTAACCTTCTTGACAAAACGGGCCCACAAGGTTAGGAATGCTCCACGGAGCATTCTTAACCTTTTTGTGAGAGGTTATAAATATGGGTTAAGAATGCTCGAAAACAAAGCATTCCTAACCATTTTTTTTGCAAACGTTTTGATTATGGGTTAAAAATGCTCGAAAATGGAGCATCTTTAACCATTTCTTTCAAAGACTATGACCTTGACCTCCAGAAACCATCGACCATGGAGGAGAATAAAGGAGAAATGAAAATGACATTTTTAGACAAATTTTTCTCTCAAATGAACAAAATATTAAAATAATCTAAAATATTAAATTATTTCTTTGAAAAATAATTTAAATAATTTAAATTTAATACTCAGGCTTGAGAAAAATGACCATATCTTCGAAACGGTAGGTATTTAAGTCCCGAAATTTGAAGCACACATTGATGGTAGGGAAAAGAGATGATCACATTATTTACTCCTCATGACAAATCATAAAATGAGATATTTTAATCATTTCTAGGTGATGGACACCAAAAATTGAAGCTTTAATATATAGCAAAATATGAACTGGGTTCAAGCAAAAATTCGCTACATGACACAAAATGATGCTAAGGACATTTTTATCAAATTATTTCCCTAAATTCTTGGTAATTTCCAAAATTAATCCATTTTTCATATTTTGCTTGGCAACAACCTTGCATCACTTGCACACTGCTTACGCATAAACACCTATTGGATCTTCATTCAACATTGACATAAATTTGTAATTCAAATTTTAGGTATGCCAAATATGGGGGAAACAGTTGGCTTTGGCTGGAGACAAGGACTGCAAAGGACGCATGATGAACCCAAAATCTTTGGTTTGTAGGCTAGTGCACTATTCATTAGGCAACACAGTCAAAGAGGAAACAACATAGGGAATAGGTGGAGAAACCAGACACAAACCAAAAATGGGATGAATACAACAAAAATTCTAACTTAAGTATGTACATAGTTGGCAAAGCCTACCTCAAATTTCTCCAGGATTGTCATACAAAACCATTCAGAGACTAAGAGAAATAGGAACCTATCTGGAAAAGTGGTGTGCATCCATGTGACAATAGTAATCTCAGCAGGTTGGCAAGAACAACATGTATAAGATGAGAAACATCCTTGAACAATGAACTAAACAACCATCTCTCATCATAAATTTGCAGGCTCTCTTGAATCAAATTGGCACCACCTTAAACATTATTAGTATTTTGTCGGATATTCTCAAGCATACCTATATCCTCTATCTGGAGATCCCTCTGATAGTCTAGTTTGCAATAAATTAATCCATGAATTGGACAACCTTCATATAATCTATGATGTGAAGAATTTTGAGTAGGCACAACCACTGAATCATGTTCATGAATATCAGCTTGAAAATCTCCTATAGAAATACACTCATCTAAAAACTAAGGATTGAGGTACACACTTTTACCATAGAAGAAGTCATCATTTGAAGCCTTCAAACACCAATTTGGAATACAAATATTATGATAATTCACTTCATTGGCTTCCTTCATTAGATCATCTATTACCTAATTTATCTCTGCATTATTGGTACAATTCCCAAAACTATCCTCTTTGATAGGGGTGTCTTCTTGATCTAAAGATTCAAAAGGAAGATTCCTTTGAACCTTGAATACTTCATAAGGCATAGATTACAATTCCATCAAGATAGGGATATTTGTTGATATACCTTCATAGATTTCATTTTCAACCTCCTCATAGACATCTGTATTACTTTTTGTGTTCGCTTGTCCCAATGATTCCTATTCATCACACTCTTCATGAAATTTGAAAACTTCATTCTCAGGTGGCATGTATGATAAAGAGTGGAAGCTTGATGGTTCGTCTTCTTTCATTCGAGGTTGATCTAGGAGTCCAATAAAAGTCTCCATTTTTCAAGATAAAGAATATGTCTACAAAATTTTACTTATGGTTGCTTCTCCATTGGTCATATCCATACAAGGTTTTTTACTAGGTATCATACCTTTGATTTCCTCGGGAAAGTTTTTATCTTCAACTATCAGTGATGGATGAATGAGAATATATTCTCCACATAAAAAGTCATCATTGAAAGAATTGAGACACGAAGATGGAATGAAGACTATAGGGGATGAATCTTGGGATGCTCTTTCTTCATCATCTTCTTCAAGCTTCGGTTGCATGCATGTCTGAAAAGAATTTGATTTATCATCTCCAAGCTCTTTGTTTTCAAGTTGATAGAAGATTTTTTTTTCTATGACAATCTTCATAGTGCTCATGGCATTTTTCAATGCAATCTTCTTTCTCTATCTCACTCACCTTTAGATCTTTCTCTTAACATGTATCCTTACAAGTAGATGTGACTTCATATTCTTCTTCATATAAACATTCTAACGAGATCCTTTCATTACTTTTCTCACAAGAATTTATATCAATGAGAAAATGATTCCCACTCTCATCTTTTTGTTCAATCTTTTGCAACTTTGGAAGCAACGAAGGGTGCACCTTATCAGGATCAAGATGGATATTTCCATAAAATTTTTTCAAAAACTCAATCGGTTTTGAATCATTGAGAATCTGATTTTGTTGAGAAATGGGTGGAGGAGAATGAGCATTATTATCCATTGTTGATTCAAGAATACAATCATGAGAAAAAATTTGGTTCTCTCTTCCATCTTTTTCTTCAATCTTTTGCAGAGTCTGGAGTAGAGAAGGATTTTTTATGAGGATCAAGTTTCTTTCCAATGTAGAAACTTTTCAAGAAGTTGACTTGTTCGAGATTATCAAGACTTTGATTCTGTTGAGCAACTGGTTTAGGAGAAATATCACTTTTGTCTTCATCTTTCTTGATTGTTGACTTGGGTAAATGATCAAAAACAAGAAAATCAATCTCCTTTCCATCCTTTTCTTCAATGCCTTGAAACACTTGACATAAAGAGGGATGAATCTTATCAGGAGTAAACTATATCCCACCATTAAAGATTTTCAAGAATTCGACCTATATGGGATCATCAAAAACTTGTTTCTTTGGATATATATATAGTCTTCATCCTCACTTTCACTATCACTTTAAAACTTTCCTTTGTAACAAACCATTATTCTAAATTTGATCTTTCAGACAGAGTCACCAACCTTCATTCTGAAGAAGGTACCTTACAATTTCTGAGGAACAAAACACACTAGTATTTCAATCCCCAGCAGAGTCACCAAAAATCTGTTGGTAAACAAATTTGTAGTTGTTGCCGTTTATTTGAAACTGGCCCTATTTGCTCGATGTGCAGTGACAAACGTTCCAATAGTTGGAGAGATTGGAGTGAAACCACAATATTCCTCTACGTTTGAGAGGGGTAGCTCCCTCGTATGATAGGGGTATTTAGGATATTTGTGTACTTCTAACCTGGAAGTACATAAAGGAGAAAACATAGAACTTAAACAATATTAATAACAAAAACCCTACTAGAAGACATATGAATACCAAGTAGGATTCCATAAATGATAACAATCACAAAAGGGATTACCACCAAAATCAGTAGTCATGCAACAATGATGAAAGAAGTACAATAAACCTCGACACATGAAGAGACATGTTGTAATAGCACATGCAAGTCAAGATACCATGAAATGATGTGTTTCATCAATAGATTTCATCAATACATAAATGGATTACTAATTCAACATACAATAAATTAGTAATAATAACTCATGAATACATTCAAGACACACGAATTCAATTCATTCCTCATTATTCTTTTTGAAAATATACAAGTTCAAAAACCCCTTAGTACAAAGGTATGAACATCAAAAGATCTCACTTAGTTTCTCTACAAAATTCTACAGAGTTTCGCCCCCTCTTTAAGCATCCCCCACTTACAATGCTAAAGCCTTGTATTTATATGCTTGTAGGATAACTACCTTATAACCAACTTCAATACTGGGTTAATAACTAACTATTTTCTGCATAAATTTCAATGAGTTAGTAACTTACACTTTTATGCGCAGAAGAAGTGAACTTTCTAACCTTTGGTTACAATAAGCAACATAAGTCACTTTTTACAAAAAATAATTTCAAACCCATTACATTGAAGAAATAATTCATTTGTCAATTTTGTCGAGGTGGCCTCCATCTTCATTTTCTTCATTTGATCTCATAATCACTTCACCATCTATTCCATATGTCGGTATCTTGATCATTGAAACAAGGAATTCATATGCCAATATATTTTGTTCGAGAACACACCCATTGTGTTCACATCAACTAGAGTCCTTTACTGCTATCTTGCATGTTTGTTAATTATCTGTGAAAAATCTTTGTTGTCATAAACTAACCCACACGTCATCCTTTACAAAAATACAAATTCAAACTTGTAATATCAATGAAGAACCAAGTCATAAGCAATGTTGAGGCACTTCTCCATCTTTATCCACTTCATCTGAAGTTGTCATCATCTCACCATTTGAAATCACAACATGCTCATATGTTAGTGCATTGATCATTGACACAAAGTAGTCATCTGTCCTCCAAAGACATACAATCCAACTGCATTAGCTAGATATTATTCATGGTCACCTTGCATATTTGTGAATTCTCTTTGAGAAATTTGGTCATCATATCACATCGTCCATTTCACTCACACTTCCTTAGAGTTATAGAGCCTTGCTCATTTTGCAATCATTTCATTTTAATTGTGTAAGATGTCTCTTGGAGGCATTTAGTCAAATAGTTAACGTACTCTTACATTTTGCATGCAATCTTGTTAACTATATTTTCCATTCACAAGCTCTTCAATGAATCCATCGGGAAAGCTTTGCAATCATACGTGCCTAAAGACTCTCATTTCTTTGGAGCATCTCGTCAAACAAATTTAATGTTGTATTTTAGCCTCCACAGTGCTTATGCATGTCGGCCAGAGTGCTTGCAAGTATGATGTCTGTCAAAAATCATTTTATATCAAAATCCACATATTGGCAATTGCTTGGATGATATTGACAAATGTCGCGGGGTTTTACTTTACTCTTATAAACTGCATTTGTTTGAAAGTTTCTATTAACTTCTCAACAATTCAATTTTTTGCATTACTGCGATCATTTCATTTCATTATTTGAGATAATGTCTTGTCCTTTTGAGATACTTGTACAAATAGTTCAATCTCACTATTTGATTCAAGCTTCCAAAATCACATGCATATCCATCAAGATGAACATGTCATTTTTTTATGCTTGTCATTTGAATGCATGTTCACCATAGGGATGGTCAATTCAATAAACTTTTGAAAAAATTAAGTACATTAAGCTTTGATGAATGTCCATCCCCTTGTTCTAATCTTTCATGATCTGCACTTTGTAAACACGATATGCTCTCAAACAACACATGAAATTGGCAATGCTTTACATTCTGCAACATATGAAATTTTGTCAAACATTCACGACATGGGCTCTACTTCCACGATTTGAAGCAGCTACGACTACAACATCTGATGCAATTCCTCTATCCTTTAACGTTTTGATGAATGTCCATACCATGATCAAAGCTTCCATTTAAAGGTTGTGGAATTCGGCCTTACATCTGCCAATTGCACTTGCATCCTGTCAAACAATTACCATGCACACATTATATCAAACAACTCGCGTCCATTTGTTTGTGCTTCCACGATCTTCATTCTATAAACACGACATTCTATCAAAGAGTATACCATACTGGCTATACTTCCACATTCTGCAGTATTGTTTATGCCTCTAAGATTTGCATTCATGACTACCAGAGTAGTTGCAACTTCATTCCTCTATTCTTTGTGGCTTAATGAATATCGCCACCTTGATCTGAACCTGCCATTCTAACACGATCTGAAAGAATGCTTGTAAAGATAGTGAAATTTGGTCATACACCTGCAAATTGCATTCCATAAGCTGACGTTTTGTTGAAGCATTCTATCAAACATTTCATGTGTTGTCTATGATTCCATGATGCATGTAAGTCTACCATAACACCTACACAACTGGAAAATCTCCCTTATCTTTTGTGCTTAAACGGCTTCCACATTGGTTTATGAGCAACAAGACTACAATATTAGGATTATAATATGTAGCTTTATACCTTCTTCGATGCATTTTATCAGAGAGTTTGCTTTAGTGATAATGGTCCATGATTTTGCAGTCATATCTACCAAAGCAAATAGATAGGTAGCAGTTTGATGAATTCCGTGATTAGTTTTGGGCATATCCTGTGATCATTGCACTAAATAAAACCATATTTCTTTAAGGCATTCACTCAAACAATTTGCATTCTGTGTCAAAGCTCCATGCTCAGCATTAAAGACATTCATTGCAGCTACAACTCAACTTCAGATAAAATCACCCTATCTTCTGTGCATTTGATGGGTGTCGTGACATTTTGAAGACATTCAACTGATTATCGAGCAAAGAGGGAATAAAACATATAATTGCCATAACAAAACTTCTATAGTCTATGAATTTTAACCACAGTTGGTATGCATGTAAACTTTACATCATTCAATCAAACACTGCATCATATACATCATTCCCCAGGAATATAGTTTCTTGTGGCATTCCGTCAAATGGTTCGCACCCTATCCATGCATTCTACATTTAACACACATCTGCATTTTATGGTATTTCTTTGTTTATATATCTTTTGCAAACATCTCCGTTAGAGCATAAAATGTATTATACTTTGGTGGATATCGATAATCTTTTCAAAGCTTCCATTTCAGCACAGGCAAGGAGGATGTTGGCGTAGGTTGCAGAGGAGTTCATTACCCTAGCCAACTACAATCACTTGAAAGCTTCAAAAGTCTATTCAACAAATACATTATATGTGTTCTGCATTATTTCCAACCATGAGATGAAATCTCTTTCAGAGGCTCCCATATTTCGCTTTCATGTCTCTAGAGAAGCTGCAACTTCAACATCTGGTGAACTCCCTCTCTTCTTCAATGCATTGATGAATGTTCATAACCTGTTGTCTAAAGTTTATTTTTAAAAACTCTTATGGAGGAAGTTAAGAATGCTCCAAAATGGAGCATTTCTAACCTTCTTGACAAAGCGGGCCCACAAGGTTAGGAAATAAGGTTACGAATGCTCCGTTTTGAAGCATTCTTAACCTTTTTGTGAGAGGTTATAAATATGGGTTAAGAATGCTCGAAAACAGAGCATTCCTAACCATTTTTTTTTGCAAAGGTTATGATTATGGGTTAAAAATGCTCGAAAATGAAGCATGTTTAACCATTTATTTCAAAGACTATGACCTTGACCTCCAGAAACCATCGACCACAGAGGAGAATAAAGGAGAAATGAAAATGACATTTTTAGAAAAATGTTTCCCTCAAATGACCAAAATATTAAAATAATCTAAAATATTAAATTATTTCTTTGAAAAATAATTTAAAAATTTTAAATTTAATGCTCAAGCTTGAGAAAAATGACCATATCTTCCAAACGGTCGAGAGTTAAGTCCTGAAATTCGAAACATGCATTGATGGTAGGGAAACGAGCCAACAACATTATTTACTCCTCATTTCAATTCATAAAATGAGATATTTTAATCATTTATAGGCGATGGACACCAAAATTTGAAGGTTTAATATATAGCAAAATATGAACTAGGTTCAGGCAAAAATTCACTACATGATACAAAATGATGCTAAGGACATGTCTATCAAATTATTTCCCTCAATTCTTGGAAATTTCCAAAATTCATCCATTTTTCATATTTTAAATGGCAACAACCTTGGATCACGCACTCACTGCTTACGCATAAACACCTATTGGATCTTCATTCAACATTGAGATAAATTTGAAATTCAAATTTTAGGTATACCAAATATGGGGGCAACAGCTAGCTCTGACTAGGGACTAGGACTACAAAGGACGCAGGATGAACCCAAAATCTTTGGTTCGCGGGCTAGTGCACTATTCATTGGGCAACAAAGTCAAAGAGGAAACAACATAGGGAATAGCTAGAGAAACCAGACACAAACCAAAAATGGGACGAACACAACAAAACTTCTAAATAAAGTATGTACATAGTAGGCAAAGCCAGCCTCAATTTTCTCCGAGATTGTCATACAAAACCATTCATAGGCTGAGAGAAATAGGAATCTGTTCAGAAAAGTTGTGTGCATCCATGTGACACCTGTAATCTTAGAAAGTTGGCAAGATCAACATGTGTAAGATGAGAAACATCATTGAACAATGAACCAAACAACAATCTCGCATCATAAATTTGCAGGCTCTCTTGAATCAAATAGGCACCACCTTGAACATTATTGGTATTTTGTAGAATATTCTCAAGCATACCTATATCCTCTCTCTGGAGATCCCTTTTATAGTCTGGTTTGCAATAAATTAATCCACGAATTGGACAACCTTCATATAATCTATGATGTGAAGAAAATTGAGTAGGCACAACCACCAAAACATGTTCATGAATATCAGCTTGAAAATCTCGTGTAGAAATACTCATTTGAAAACAAAGGATTGAGGTACACACTTTTACCATAGGATAAGTCATCATTTGAAGCCTTCAAACACCAATCTGGAATACAAAAATTATGAGAATTCACTTCATCAGCTTCCTTCATTAGATCATCTATTACCTCATTTATCTCTGCATTCTTGGTACAATTCCCAAAACTATCCTCTTTGATAGGGGTGTCTTCTTGATCTAAATATTCAAAAGGAGGATTGGTTTGAACCTTGAATACTTCATAAGGCATAGATAGCAATTCCATCAAGATAGGGACATTTGTTGATATACCTTCATAGATTTCATTTTCAACCTGCTCATAGGCATCTGTATTACTTTTTGTGTTCTCTTGTCCCAATGATTCCTCTTCAACACACTCTTCATTTTATTTGAAAACTTCATACTCAGTTGGCATGTATGATAAAGAGTGGAATCTTGATGGTTAATCTTCTTTCATTCGAGGCTGATCTAGGAGTTCAATAAAAGTCTCCATTTTTCAAGATAAAGAATATGTCTTCAAAATTTTACTTATGGTTTCTTCTCCATTGGTCATATAAGTACAAGGTTGTCCACTAGGTATCATACCTTTGATTTCCTCAGGAAATTTTATATCTTCAACTATCAGTGATGGATGAAGGAGAATATCTTCTCCACATAAAAAGTCATCATCGGAAGAATTGAGACACCAAGCTGGAATGAAGACTATAGGGGATTCATCTTGGGATGCTCTTTCTTCATCATCTTCTTCAAGCTTCAGCTGCATGCATGTCTGAAAAGAATTTGATTCGTCATCTCAACGCTCTTTGTTTTCAACTTGATAGAAGATTTTTTCTTTGCTATGACAATCTTCATAGTGCTCATGGCATTTTTCAATGAAATCTTCTTTCTCTATCTCACTCACCTTTAGATCTTTCTCTTGACATGTATCCTTACAAGTAGATGTGACTTCATCTTCATCTACATATACACATTCTAATGAGCTCCTTTAATTACTTTTCTCATAGTAATTTATATCAAGGAGAAAATGATTCTCACTCTCATCTTTTTCTTCAATATTTTGCAAGTTTTGAAGCAACAAAGGGTGCACCTTATCAGGATCAAGATGGATATTTCCATAGAAGATTTTCAAAAACTCAATCGGTTTTGAATCATTGAGAATCTAATTTTGTTGAGAAATAGGTGGAGGAGAATGAGCATTATTATCCATTATTGATACAAGAATACAATCACAAGAAAAAAATTAGTTCTCTCTTCCATATTTTTCCTCAATCTTTTGCAGAGTCTGGAGTAGAGAAGGATTAGTTTTATGAGGATCAAGTTTCTTTCCAATGTAGAAACTTTTCAAGAAGTTGACTTGTTTGGGATTATCAAGACTTTGATTCTGTTGAGAAAATGGTTTAGGAGAAAGATCACTTTTGTCTTCATCTTTCTTGATTGTTGACTTGGGTAAATGATCACAAGCAAGAAAACCGATCTCCTTTCCATCCTTTTTTTCAATGCCTTGCAACACTTGACATAAAGGGATGAATCTTATCCATAGTAAACTACATGCCACCATAAAAGCTTTTCAAGAATTCGACTTGTATGGGATCATCAAAAACTTTCTTCTTTGCATATATATAGCCTTCATCGTCACTTTCACTATCACTTTCCAAATTTCCTTTGTAACAAACCATTATTCTAAATTCTATCTTTCAGACAGAGTTGCCAACCTTCATTCTGAAGATGGTACCTTACAATTTCTAAGGAACAAAGCACACTGGTATTTCAATCCCCAATAGAGTTGCCAAAAATCTATTGGTAAATAGATTTCTCACTGCAGTCGTTTATCTGAAATTGACCCTATTTGCCCGATGAGCAGTGACAAATGTTCCAACAGTTGGAGAGATTGGAGTGAAACCACAATCTTCCTCTGCATTTGATAGGAGAATCTCCCTCGTATGATAGGGGTATTTAGGATATTTGTGTACTTCTAACTTGGAAGTACATAAAGGAGAAAACATAGAACTTCAACAAGATCAATAACAGAAACCCTACTAGAAGACATACGAATACCAAGTAGGATTCCATAAATGATAACAATCACAAAAGGGGTTACCACCAAAAAGGGTAGTCATGCAACAATGATGAAAGAAGTACAATAAACCTCAACACATGAAGAGACATGTTGTACTAGCACATGCAATTAAAGATACCATGAAATGTTGTGTTTCATCAATAGATTTCACCAATACATAAAGGGATTACTAATTCAACATACAAGAAATTAGTAATAATAACTCATGAATGCATTCAAGACACACGAATTCAATGCATTCTTCATTATTCTTTTTGAAAATATACAAGTTCAAAAATCCCTTAGTACAAAGGTATGAAAATCAAATGATCTCACTTAGTTTCTCTACAAAATTCTGCAAAGTTTCCCACCCTCTGTAAGCATCCCCCACTTACAATGCAAAAGCCTTGTATTTATAGGCTTGCAGGATAACTACCTTATAACCAACTTCAATCGTGGGATAATAACTAACTCTTTTCTGCATAAATTTCAATGAGTTAGTAACTTACACTTTTATGCGTAGAAGTGAACTTTCTAGCCTTTGGTCACAATAAGCAACATAAGTTACTTTTTACAGAGATAATTTCAAACCCATTACATTGAAGAAATAATTCATTTCTCCATTTTGTTGAGGTGGCCCCCAACTTCATCTGCTTCATTTGATCTCATAATCACTTCACCATCTATTCCATATGTCGGTATCATGATCATTGAAACAAGGTGTTCATCTGCCAATATCTTTTGTTCGAGGACACAGCCACTATGATCACATCAACTAGAGTCCTTTACTGCCATCTTGCATGTTTGTTAATTATCTATGAAAAATCTTTGTTGTCATAAACTAACCCACATGTCATCCTTTACAAAAATACAAATTCAAACTTGTAATATTGATGAAGAACCAAGTCATAAGCAATGTTGAGGCACTTCTCCATCTTTATCCACTTCATTTGAAGTTGTCATCATCACACTATTTGAAATCACACCATGCTCATGCATTAGTGCATTGATCAGTGACGTAAAGTAGTCATTTGTCCTCCAAAGACATACATTCCAACTGCATTAGCTAGATATCCTTCATGGTCACCTTGCATATTTGTGAATTCTCTTTGAGAAATTTGGCCATCATATCACATCCTCCATGTCACTCACACTTCCTTGGAGTTATAGAGCCTTGCTCAGTCTGCAATCATTTCATTTAATTATGTAAGATGTCTCTTGGAGGATTTATTCAAATAGTTAACGTACTCTTACATTTTGCATGCAATCCTATTAAATGTATTTTCCATTCACAACCTCTTCAACAAATCCATTGCGCAAGCCTTGCAATCATACATGCCTAAAGACTCTCATTTCTTTGGAGCATCTCGTCAAACAAATTGAGTGTTGTATTTTAGCCTCCACATTGCTTATGCATGTCGACCAGAGCACTTGCAAGTATGATGTCTGACAAAAATCATTTTATTTCAAAATTCCCATATTGACATGTGCTTGGAGGATATTGACAAATGTCGAGGGGTTTTACTTTACTCTTATAAATTGCATATGTTTGAAAGTTTCTATTAACTTCTCAACAATTCAATTTTGTACATTACTTCGATCATTTCATTTTATTATTTGAGATGACGTCTTTTCCTTTTGAGATACTTGAAAAAATAGTTCACTCTCACTGTCTGATTCAAACTTCCAGAATCACATGCATATCTATCAAGATGAACATGTCATTGTTTTATGCTTCTCGTTTGAATGCGTGTTTACCATAGGGATGGTCAATTCAATGAAATTTTGACAAAATTAAATACATTAAGCTTTGATGAATGCCTATTCGACTGTTCTAAGCTTTCATGATCTGTACTTTGTAAACACGATATGCTATCAAACAACACACAACATTGGCTATGCTTTTACATTCTGTAGCATACGACATTCTGTCAAACATTCATGACATGGGCTCTACTTCCACGATTTGCAACAACGGCGACTACAACATCTGATGCAATTCCTCTATGCTTTAACGTTTTGATGAATGTCCATACCACAATCAAAGTTTCCATTTAAAGGTTGTGGAATTCAGCCTTACATCTGCCAATGGAACTTGCATCCTATCAAATAATTACCATGCACACATTATATCAAACAGCTTGCGTCCATTTGTTTGTGTTTCCATGATCTTCATTCTATAAACATGACATTCTATTAAAGAGTATACCGTACTGGCTATACTTCCACATTCTGCAGTATTGTTTATGCTTCCACGATTTGCATTGATGACTACTAGAGCAATTAAAACTTCATTACTCCAATCTCTATGGCTTGATGAATATCTCCACCTTGATCTAAAGCTCCCATTCTAACACGATCTAAAAGAATGCTTGTAAAGATGGTGAAATTTGGTCGTACACCTGCGAATTGCATTCCATAAGCCAACATTTTGATGAATCATTCTATCAGACATTTCATGTGTTGTCTATGATTCCATGATGCATGTAAGTCTACCAAAATAGCTACACGACTGGCAAATCTCCCTTATCTTTTGCACTTAAACGACTTCCACATTGGCTCGTGAGCAAGAAGACTGCAATGTTGGGATTATAATATGCAGCTTTATACCTTCTTTGATGCATTTTATCAGATAGTTTGCTTTAGTGATTATGCTCCATGATTTTTTAGTCATATCTACCAGAGGAAATGGACAGTTAGCGGTGTGATGAATTTTGTGATTAGTTTTGGGCATATCCTATGAGCATTGCACTAAACAAAACCACATTTCTTTAAGGCATTCAGTCAAACAATTCACATGTCATGTCAAAGCTCCACTCTCAGCATTAAAGACATTCATGGCAGTTGCAACTCAACTTCAGATGAAATCATCCTATCTTTTCTGCATTTGATGGGTGTCGTGACATTTTGAAGATATTCAACTGATTATCGGGCAAAGAGGGAATAAAACATATAATTACCATAACCAAACTTCCATATTCTGCAAATTTTAACCACAGTTGGTATGCATGTAAACTTTACATCATTCAGTCAAACACTGCATCATATACATCATTCCCTAGGAAGACAGTTTGTTGAGGCATTTTGTCAAATGGTTCGCACCCTATCCACGGATTGTACATTTTACACACATCTGCATTTTATGGCATGTCTTTGCTTTTATATCTTTTGCAAACATCTCAATCGGGACATAAAACGTATTATACTTTGGTGGATGTCGATACTCTTTTCAGAGCTTCCATTTCAGCACAAGTAGGGAGGATGCTGGCGTAGGTTGCAAAGGAGTTCATTACCCTTGCCAACTGCAATCACTTGAAAGTTTCAAAAGTCTATTCAACAAATACATTATGTGTGTTTTGTCATTATTTGCAACCGTGAGATGAAATCTCTTTCAGAGGCTCCCATAATTCACTTTCATGTCTCCAGAGTATTTGCAACTTCAACATCTGGTGAACTCCCTCTCTTCTTCAATGCATTGATGAATGTTCATAACCTGTTGTTTGAAGTTTGTTTTTAAAAACTCTTATGGAGGAAGTTAAGAATGCTCCAAAATGGAGCATTTCTAACCTTCTTGACAAAGCGGGCCCACAAGGTTAGGAAATAAGGTTACGAATGCTCCGTTTTGAAGCATTCTTAACCTTTTTGTGAGAGGTTATAAATATGGGTTAAGAATGCTCGAAAACAGAGCATTCCTAACCATTTTTTTTTGCAAAGGTTATGATTATGGGTTAAAAATGCTCGAAAATGAAGCATGTTTAACCATTTATTTCAAAGACTATGACCTTGACCTCCAGAAACCATCGACCACAGAGGAGAATAAAGGAGAAATGAAAATGACATTTTTAGAAAAATGTTTCCCTCAAATGACCAAAATATTAAAATAATCTAAAATATTAAATTATTTCTTTGAAAAATAATTTAAAAATTTTAAATTTAATGCTCAAGCTTGAGAAAAATGACCATATCTTCCAAACGGTCGAGAGTTAAGTCCTGAAATTCAAAACATGCATTGATGGTAGGGAAACGAGCCAACAACATTATTTACTCCTCATTTCAATTCATAAAATGAGATATTTTAATCATTTATAAGCGATGGACACCAAAATTTGAAGGTTTAATATATAGCAAAATATGAACTGGGTTCAGGCGAAAGTTGGCTATATGACAAAAATTTATGCTAAGGACATGTCTATCAAATTATTTCCTTCAATTCTTGGTAATTTCCAATATTCATCCATTTTTCAAATTATGACTGACAACGACCTTGGATCACGTGCTCACTGCTTATGCATAAACACCTATTGGATCTTCATTCAACATTGAGATAAATTTGTAATTCAAATTTTAGGTATGCCAAATATGGGGGCAACAACTGGCTCTGACTAGGGACAAGGACTGCAAAGGATGAAGGATGAACCCAAAATCTTTGGTTCGCAGGCTAGTGCACTATTCATTAGGCAACAGAGTCAAAGAGGAAACAACATATGGAATAGCTAGAGAAACCAGACACAAACCAAAAAAGGGACGAACACAAAAAAACTTCTAACTAAAGTATGTACATAGTAGGCAAAGCCTACCTTAAATTTCTCCAGGATTGTCATACAAAACCATTCATAGGTTGAGAGAAATAGGAACCTATCTGGAAAAGTGGCGTGCATCCATGTGACACCTATAATCTCAGTAGGTAGGCAAGATCAACATGTATAAGATGAGAAACATCCTTGAACAATTTACCAAACAACCATCTCTCGTCATAAATTTGCAGGCTCTCTTGAATCAAATTGGCACCACCTTGAACATTATTGGTATTTTGTGGAATATTCTCAAGCACACCTATATCCTCTATCTAGAGATCCCTTTGATAGTCTGGTTTGCAATAAATTAATCCACAAATTGGACAACCTTCATATAGTCTGTGATGTGAAGAAACTTGAGTAGGCACAACCACCGAATCATGTTCATGAATATCAGCTTGAAAATCTCCTATAGAAATATACTCATATGAAAACAAAGGATTGAGGTACACACTTTTACCATAGGAGAAGTCATCATTTGAAGCCTTCAAACACCAATCTGGAATACAAACATTATGAGAATTAACTTCATTGGCTTCCTTCATTAGATTATCTATTACCTCATTTATCTCTGCATTCTTGATACAGTTCCCAAAAGTATCCTCTTTGATAGGGGTGTCTTCTTGATCTAAAGATTCAAAAGGAGGATTGCTTTGAACATTGAATACTTCATTAGGCATAGATTGCAATTCCATCAAGATAGGTAAATTTGTTGATATACCTTCATAGATTTCATTTTCAACCTGCTCATAGTTATCTGTATTACTTTTTGTGTTTTCTTGTCCCAATGATTCCTCTTCATCACACTCTTCATGAAATTTAAAAACTTCATACTCAGTTGGCATGTATGATAAAGAGTATATGTATATGTATGTGTATGTGTATGTGTATATGTATATGTATATGTATATGTATGTGTATATGTATGTGTATGTGTATATGTATATGTATATGTATATGTATATGTATATGTATATGTATATGTATATGTATATGTATATGTATATGTATGTGTATATGTATGTGTATGTGTATGTGTATATGTATGTGTGTGTGTGTCTATATATATATATATATATATATATATATATATATATATATATATATCAGCATGCCACATAATCAAGGTGATACCTTGACAAAGACCTAATCACCTAAGCATGATATACAAACATCTTAAGCTATCCTATGCTACACTTGGAAGGACCCCTAATTCCAATGCCAAACTTGTATACTCTTCTCCTCTATCTCACATATGCAATAAATGGACTTTCATGGCCATGATGCCTATACTAAATAGCAAAAGAACCTATCATGTGTGCCAGGAATGCGAACGAGGATTTCTTGAATGGGCTCGGTTCGTATAGAGATTGTATCACCCCACGCATCAATGACCATCTTGGTTTCCTGACCAAACATAAAAGAAGGGAAAAAAAAAAAGAAAATCATTCAAGAAAGGATTCAATTATCATTTATTGGATTTCACTAAATAAACAATTCACTAAAATGTACGGGGTACTACAAGTTTAAAAAGCGCGTACGGGGGTACTTATGGTGTAAACAGTGCGTACGCGCTCATTTTCCTATAAACAGCGTGTACGCGCTCTTTTTACTATAAATAGCGCATACGCGCTATTGTATAATATGATATTCTAAATATAATATGTGTATATACATATAATATATGTAATATATAATATGTGTATATACATATAATATGTGTCTAATATGATATTGTATATATAATATGTGGATATACATATAATATATGTATATATATAATGTATTAAACATATATATACACATGTAAGTGTATTGTATCCCACTCTCAAACTCATACAAGGTCTCTCTCTCTCTCTCTCTCTCTCTCTCTCTCTCTCTCTCTCTCTCTCTCTCTCTCTCTCTCTCTCTCTCTCTCTCCATACCCTATCCCTCTCTCTCCCCCTTGCTCTCTCCCCTTCTCCCTTCCTCCATACCCCATCCCTCCCTCTCTCCCCTTATCCCTTCCTCCATACCCCATCCCTCTCTCTCTCGCTCTCTCCCCTTCTCCATTCCTCCATATCCCATCCCTCTGTCTCTTCTTCTCTCCCTCCCTCCCTCTATACCCCATTGCAACTGTGTCTGCACTTCTATAGAAGTAAGTGAATTTATTTCTTGTCTGCAACTTCCTATTTGATTTTAATCATTTATGCTCTCCTAAGAAAATTGACTGATGGATTTGTGTGTGTATATTGAATAGGAGGAATAGGGTTTGAAATTGAACCACAGGTGTATTACCGTGACAAACAAGGGAACCTGCAACAATATTCTTCTCGAATGTGTTTTTAATGAGCAAAGCAGATGTGGAAAATAGTGTCAACAAAACAACAGGATGAGTCAGAGTACCTGCAATATGTTTTTCAGAAGGAAACAACAGGTAGGAAGAGAAAGAGGGAGAGTAACATAGATGATGTCCTGTAGAATGATAGTGGTGGGTATGTGAGAGTTCCCATGTTGTTACACAACGCCTAACACCTAAAGAAATTAAAGTTTGTTGTATACATGGCAGTGGTAGTATATGATGATCATCACTTGTCAAATAGCTTGGAACGATACATACCCATGAAAGAAATCAAGTGTGTAATTCCTATAGTCACAATCGAGATCAGTCTTATAACCTTGCAAATTTAATAGCATCATATGTTTTAGAACTTAGGTAGTACTCTTAGGGTTAGATCAAGCTCTTACACTTGCTTTTTAGCGAAGCCCTCGTTGTTTGTTTGCTTGGAGTCTCGTTGTATGATATTTTATTCATACTTTAAATTTAGTATATCATTTTATTAGCCCACCATATGACCCCTTAGGTGTCATTATAGGTCGTATTGTTTCCTAAGAGGTCATATGGTGTCCTATGACCCCTTAAGACCCCTCGAGAGACCAATGACCCATAACAACACCATATGGTGTTCTATGACCCCTTAGGACACCATTTGGTGTCATTATAGGTCATATGGGTGTGCTAAGGGATAATATAGTGTCATATGACCCCTTAGGACACCCTATGACCCCTTAGATGTTGTTAGGGGTCATATTGTGTTCTAAGGGTCATATTGTATCCTGGATTTGATATCTCTTCCTCCCCCTCCTTCTTCTCTCCCTATCTCCCTCTCCTCTCTCTCTCTCTCCCCCCTTCTCCCTTCCTCCATACCCCATCCCTCTCTCGCTCTCCTCCTCCCCTTCTCCCTTCATCCATACCCCATCCCTCTTTCTCTTCTTCTCTCCCTCCCTCCTTTTCTTCTTATGTAATTCCTATAGTCACAATCAAGATCAGTCATATGGTGTCCTATGTCCTTTCTCTCTCCCTCTCTCTCCTTCCCTCCCCCCTCTTCTCTCCCTCTCTCCCTCCCTCTACCTCTCTCCCACTCTCTACCTTCCCTCCCCCCTCTCTCTCTCCCTCTCTCTCCCTCTCTCCTCCTTCCCTCTCTCTCCCTCTCCCTCCCCCCTCTCTCTCTCTCCTCTCTCCCCTCTCCTCTCCCTCCATACCCCTTCTTCTCTCCCACCCTCCCCCCTCTTCTCTCCCACCCTCCCCCTACTCTCCCCCTCCCTTCCTCCATACCCCTTCTTCTCTCCCACCCTCCCCCCTCTTCTCTCCCTCTCTCCCTCCCCTCTTTCCCTTTCGCCCCCCTCCTCTCTCCCTCCCCCTACGCTCCCCCCCTCTCCCTCTCTCTCTCTCCCTCCCTTCCTCCATACCCCTTCTTCTCTCCCACCCTCCCCCTCTTCTCTCCCTCTCCTCCCTTGCTCTACCTCTCTAACCCTCCCCCCCTCTCTCTCTCTCCCTCTCTCCCTCTCTCTACCTTCCCTCCCCCCCTCTCTCTCTCTCTCCCCCCTCTCCCTCTCTCTCTCTCCCTCTCCCTCCCCCCCTCTCTCTCTCTCTCTCTCTCCTCTCCTCTCCCTCCCTCCCCCTACTCTCCCTATCCCTTCCTCTATACCCCTTCTTCTCTCCCACCCTCCCCCCTCTTCTATCCCTCTCCCTCCCCCCTACTCTCCCCCCTCTCCCTCTCTCTCTCTCTCTCTCTCTCTCTCTCTCTCCCCTCCTCCCTTCCTCCATACCCCTTCTTCTCTCCAACCCTCCCTCCTCTTCTCTCCCTCTCTCCCTCCCTCTACCTCTCTCCCTCTCTCTACCTTCCCTCCCCCTCTCTCTCTCTCCCTCTCTCCCTCCCTCTATATCTCTCCCTCTCTCTACCTTCCCTCCCCCATCTCTCTCTCTCTCCCTCTCTCTCCCTCTCCTCTCCCTCTCTCCCTCCTCCCTCTCTCTCCCTCTCCCTCTCTCTCCCTCTCCCTCCCTCTCTCTCTCTCCCTCTCCTCCTCCCTCCTCTCCCTCCCTCCCTCCCCTCTCCCCCTACTCTCCCTCTCCCTTCCTTCATACCCCTTCTTCTCTCCCACCCTCCCCCCTCTTCTCTCCCTCTCTCCCTCCCTCCTCTCCCTTCTACCCCCCCCCCTCCTCTCTCCCTCCCCCTACTCTCCCCTCTCCCCTCTCCTCTCTCTCCCTCCCTTCCTCCATACCCCTTCTTCTCTCCCACCCTCCCCCCTCTTCTCTCCCTCTCTCCCTACCTCTACCTCTCTCCCTCTCTCTCTCTCTCTACCTTCCCTCCCACCTCTCTCTCTCTCTCTCCCCTCCTTCCCTGCCTCTCTCCCTCTCCCTCTCCCTCTCTCTCCCTCTCCCTCCTTCCCCCTCTCCCCCCCCTTCTCTC